>NW_027507903.1:194247086-195447086 GCF_037356315.1 Lithobates pipiens
TATGTACAGGTGAGGAGGATGAAGGAATCTGGGAAGAAAAAGAAAAGGTTTGTTGAAGGGTGTTTAGGGACTGGGTAGTGGTTAAGCGAGCCATACATGGATTGAAATTAAGCCAATTAGGCAGAGACCAGCCCCATAGTCGATCTATGTATGGGCTAGCTGGTTGTACACAAGTCAATCTATTAATTGACTTAAGTACAACCAGCCTGTCAGGTTTTTCCCAAAACAATCAGTGCTGCCAGCTATAGTTAGCAACACTGATCTTTGTATTCTGTGGGTAGGGATGGCTCCTCACTGGCAGAACACAATAACACTGCTGGAGTGTTTCCCTCATCCACCCGTCAGCAGGTGAGAGGGTATGTTGGGATAGGCTGGGGAGAGAGGTCTGTCAGTAGGGGGGTGCGAGGTGATCATGGAGGGATATCAATCAGCGGATGGGGGGAGTAACTGGGAGTGATATCTTTTGGAGTAGGGACTGTCATCTGCAGGTTGGGAAATAGTCACCTGTGATATAAGTTGAAGGGAGGTGGATAACATGGGAAGTGGCTGGGGGTGACCTGGTTGGTGGTGAGTGTGAAATTAATGATGTGTTTCAAGTTTCTTTCATATTTGTGGTAATGCTTACTGCCCTCTAAAAAGTGATCTGTGGTGGATTGTTTTTCAACGTGTGGTATAGCAGCAGCTGACAGGCATTCATGAGGTGCTACTGCTGCCTCCTTGTTTTTTTGTTTTTTTTTACATTGCTGAATGGTAGTTTATCATGGTCTCATCAGACCACAGGACATGGTTCTGTCCTTAGTCTGCTTGTCTTCAGCAACCTGTTTGCAGGCTTTCTTGTGCATCATCTTTAGAAGAGGCTTCCTTCTGGGATGACAGCAATGCAGATCAATTTGATGCAGTGTGTGGCATATGGTCTGAGCACTGACAGGCTGACAACCCCCCCCCCCCCCCCCCACCCATTTCAACCTCTACAGCAATGCTGGCAGCACTCATAAGTCTATTTCCCAAAGACAACCTCTGGATATGACGCTGAGCACGTGCACTCAACGTTTGTCGACCATGGTGAGGTCTGTTCTGAGTGGAACCCTTTCTGTTAAACCGCTGTATGGTCTTGGCCACTGTGCGGCAGCTCAGTTTCAGGGTCCTGGCAATCTTCTTAGACCTTGTACACACGGTTGGACATTTCGGTGGACAATGTCCAATAGGACCGTGTTGTTGGATAATCTGACAGTGTGTGGGCTCCATCGGACTGCTTATATCCATCGGATATTCCGATGGACCAAGTTTTACAGCTGGGCTATAAAATTTTCAGACAACATGATCCGATCACCTCAGTTCCGATCGTGTATAGCCTAGTCCGACGGACAAGATGCCACGCATGCTCACAATAAAATTCTGAGACGGAAGTGTTCGCTCAGGTAAAACTCCCGCTCGTAATCGATATAGCACATTCGTCACGCTGCAATGTTAAAAATTCTTTCATGCAGCGCATTCTCTTGTTCTTTATAATGCTGCAAGAATGAAGTTGTTTTTATGCTCATATTCACACACACTTCTCCTAAACGTATTTCTTTATTCTTTTTACTCATTTCAGCAATACAATATTTTAATTCGTCACATCTACCCAATTTTTTATTTTTTATTTTGTGGTAGGTTTTTTTAATCAGCATCATGGGCGTCCGCAGCAGGGGGCAAGGGGGGTCAAGTGCCCCCCCCCCCTGGAATCCCCAAGGTGTCTGCCGTAGCCGCCGCTATGCTGCATTTTTTTTTCACTTTTTCTTTTCATTTTTTTTTTTGGCTGCATCCTCCGCCCTCTCCTATGGATCTGGAGGCCGCTCTGTAACACAGTCCCGCCCCCTCAGACCAGCTTGTGTGATAGTAAAGAAAATCAACGTTCCCCCTATCACACGAGCCGGTCTGGGGGGACGGGGCCGTGTTTCAGAGCGGCCGCCGAACACAGAGCCATCCAGCGCGGTGATCAAGAGAAGGAGATGCTGCAGGTACAGCCCGCCCTGTGTGCCACAGTGGATCGAGGGGGGGGGGGGGCTGCAGGGGGCCCCCTGCAGATTTTCCTATCCAACTTATTTTACTGTCCCCAGTTCACCTTGTGCTCCCTGCCCCCCTCCTCCTCTACCACACTCTCCTGCCCCCCTCACAATTTTCTCCTCCCCTGTTCTTGCTGCCCCCTTGCTCTCCAGCTCTCCCCATCCTTCTCTAGCCACCATCCCAGTGCTCCCCCCTGTCCCACCCCCCAGTGCTCCCCCCCTGTTCCCCCCCCCAGTGCTCTCCACTCCCCCCAGTGCTCCCCCCGTTCTCCCCCCACAGTGCTCTCCGCTCCCCCCAGTCCTCTCTCCTCCATGCTCTCCCCCCCCGTTCTCCTCCCCAGTGCTCTCCCCCCCTGTTTTCCCCCCGTGCTCTCCCCCCTATTCTTTCTCCCTCCCCGTTTTTTCCATTCCCCCCCAGTGCTTTCCCCCCCAGTGCTCTTCAGCTCTCCCCATCACTCTCCAGCCCCCACCACAGTGCTCTCCAGCCCCCCATTCTCCCCACCCCTGTTCTTTCTTCCCCCTGGTGCTCTCCAGCCCCCCCCCCCCCAGTGCTCTCCACCCCTGTTCTTTTTGGCTCCCCCCAGCACTCTCCACTCCTCACCCCTGTACTCTCCACTCCCCCTGCATTCTGCCCCCACCCATGTGCTCTCCAACCCTACCAGTGCTCTCCACCCCCCATAGTGCTCTCCAGTCCCCAGTGCTTTCCACCCCTGTTCTTTCTGGCCCCCACTGGTGCTCTCCACTCCCCCCTGCTCTTTGTACCCCCCAGTACTCTCCAGCCCCCGTGCCCTCCACCCGTTTTTCTGCTCCCCCAGTGCTCTTCACCGCACCACACTCTCCTGCCCCCCTGTGCTCTCCTCCACCACCACAATCTCCTGCCACCCCCACAGTTTTTACCTTCCCTGTTCTTGCTGCCCCCCCTGCTCTCCAGCTCTCCCCATCCTTCTCCAGTCACCATCCCAGTGCTCTCCCCCCACCAGTGCTCTCCCCCCTGTCCCCCCCCCAGTGCTCTCCCCCCTGTTCCCCCCCAGTGCTCTCCCCCCTGTCCCCCCCCAGTGCTCTCCTCCCTGTTCCCCCCCAGTGCTCTCCTCCCTGTTCCCCCCCAGTTGCTCTTCCCCCCTGTTCCCCCCAGTGCTCTCCCCCCCTTTTCCCTCCCAGTGCTCTTCACTCCCCCAGTGCTCCCCCACAGTGCTCTCACCCTGTTCCCCCCCAGTGCTCTTCCCCCCTGTCCCCCCCAGTGCTCTCCCCCCCTGTTCCCTCCCAGTGCTTTTCACTCCCCCCAGTCCTCTCCCCTCCGTGCTCTCCCCCATTCTCCTCCCCAGTGCTCCCCCCTGTTCTCCCCCAGTGCTCTCCACTCCCTCCAGTGCTCTCCCCCCTGTTCGCCCCCCCAGTGCCCTCCACTCCCCCTGCATTCTGCCCCCACCCATGTGCTCTACAACCCTACCAATGGTCTCCACCCCCCATAGTGCTCTCCAGTCCCCAGTGCTTTCCACCCCTGTTCTTTCTGGCCCCCACTGGTGCTCTCCACTCCCCCCTGCTCTTTGTACCCCCCCCAGTACTCTCCAGCCCCTGTGCTCTCCACCCCTGTTTTTCTGCTCCCCCAGTACTCTTCACCGCACCACACTCTCCTGCCCCCGTGCTCTCCTCCACCACCACAATCTCCTGCCCCCCCCCCACAGTTTTCTCCTCCCCTGTTCTTGCTGCCCCCCCTGCTCTCCAGCTCTCCCCATCCTTCTCCAGCCACCATCCCAGTGCTCTCCCCCCTATTCCCCCCAGTGCTCTCCCCCCTGTCCCCCCCAGTGCTCTCCCCCTGTTCCCCCCCAGTGCTCTCCCCCCTGTCCCCCCCCAGTGCTCTCCCCCCCTGTTCCCTCCCAGTGCTCTTCACTCCCCCCAGTCCTCTCCCCTCCGTGCTCTCCCCCCGTTCTCCTCCCCAGTGCTCCCCCCTGTTCTCCCCCCAGTGCCCTCCACTCCCCCCAGTGCTCTCCCCCCCTGTTCTCCCCCCCAGTGCCCTCCACTCCCCCCAGTTCTCCCCCACCGTTCTCCCCCACCGTTCTCCCCCCCAGTGCTCTCCACTCTCCCCAGTGCTCCCCCGTGCTCTCCCCCCTGTTTTTTCCCCCCCAAGTGCTCTTCAGCTCTCCCCATCACTCTCCAGCCCCCACCTCAGTGCTCTCCAGTCCCCTATTCTCCCCACCCCTGTCCTTTCTGCCCCCTGGTGCTCTCCAGCCCCCCCACTGCTCTCTACCCTCCGTGCTCTCCACCCCTGCATTTTGCCCCCACCCATGTGCTCTCCAACCCTACCACTGCTCAAGGTTTTTCGGGACGCTACTGCGCATACGTCGCCCGGGAATCTGCCGCATGCGTGCTAAGTGGCGGGTTTTTCGGGACGCTACTGCGCATGCGTCGCCCGGGAATCCGACGCATGAGTACTAGGAGACGGATTTTTCGGGACGCTACTGCGCATGCATCGCACCCGGGAATCTGACGCATGCGTACTAGAAAACAGGTTTTTCGGGATGCTGCTGCGAATGCGTCGCTCGGGAATCTGACGCATGCGTACTAGGAGGTGGGTTTTTTCGAGCCGCTACTGCGCATGTGTCGCCCGGGAATCCGATGCATGCGTATTGGGAGGCGGGTTTCTTTGGGCCGCTACTGCACATGCGTCACCCGGGTATCCGGTGCATGTGTACTAGGAGGCGGGTTTTCGGGTCGCTACTGCGCATGCGTCACCTGGGAATCCGACACATGCATACTAAGAGGCGGGTTTTTCGGGACCCTACTGCGCATCTTTCTGAGTGAAAGATGTGGAGAAGGCGCTCAGTCACCGGTCACCACTACAAATACTTTATTTATAATCCACATTCAGCAGGCCTTTCCTAGTGCCTCTGGGTAGATGAGATCAGAGAAAGTGATTCAGTATGTTCCCAGCACTATAGGGGGCAGTGTGGGAATTTCTGCCATAGAACATCAGTGACTATCAGAGTGTCCGCTATACCCCAATCCTACACTAACCCTAAGGGGTCACCTGGGGGGAAGTAAAAGCAGGCCGATGATTTATGGATTTCTGTATTTATTTCGCTATATTTGACACGGATCGGCTCAGAGGAAGCGGATGGATAGGGAGGATATATGAGAGTTGTAGGGGAGAAATCCGGGAAGATCTCATTATAATAAATATTATAGTGTCTGTAATCCGCTTGTTGTAAGTTCATGACATCCCCCCTCCCCCACCACAAGTAACAAGAGAAACAGCTTTTTTTACTCAGAACACCCCTCACCCCACCCATTCTTCTTATAATATAAACTACCCATCTACCCCTTCCATCCATCTTTCCCTCTCTCCACTCTGCCCCACCCCCAATCTTTCCTTCTCTCCACTCTGCCCCACCCCCAATCTTTCCCTCTTCCAAATCTGCCCCCCCATCTTTCCCTCTCTCCACTCTGCCCCCCCAATCTTTCCCTCTTCCAAATCTGCCCCCCCAATCTTTACCTCTTTCCTCTCTCTACACTGCCCCCCATCTTTCCCTCCTTCTACTGTGCCCCCCAATCTTTCCCTCTCTACACTCTGCCCCCCATCTTTCCCTCTTCACACTGCTAACCCATCTTTCCCTCTTCCAAATCTGCCCCCCCATCTTTCCCCCTCTCTACTCTGCCCCCTCCATCTTTCCCTCTCTCCACATTGCCCCCCATCTTTCCCTCTCACCACTCTGCCCCCATCTTTCCCTCTTCCAAATCTGACCCCCATCTTTCCCCGCTTTCTACTCTGCCCCCCCCCATATTACCCTCTCTTTACACTGCCCCCCAATCTTTCCCTCTTCCAAATCTGCCCCCCATCTTTCCCCTTCTCTCCACTCTGCCCCCCCTCCATATTTCCCTCTCTTCACTCTGCCCCCCTACATCTTTCCCTCTCTTCACTCAACCCCCCCCCCCAGCTTCATTCTAATGTCATATCTCACTTGTCTCTCCTTCTCCTCTTAAAGCCCAACTGCAGCCTCTCTCCAATGGTTAATCACTAGTTTTGCCTAGGAGAAGAGGAGAAACCATTTTACTTACCTGATTTTACTTACTCTCCTCCCCCATACTATCCCCAATGGACTGTTCTTTGGCGTCCTGACATACAATGCAGGACTATGGACCCTGCTCTGGTCTTGATGCCATCAATAACCTTTGGAGCGTTGGGGTGCAGATGCTGCAAGGCCCAGTCCAGCTGCGGGGAGGAGGATCAGATAAATAACTCTTCTTTTATTGTTCCTCTAGACATAAATAGCCCATTGACCCTTACAGTTAATGGGACTACAAGGGATCTTTTTTTTTTTTTATTTGCCTGGAGTTGGGCTCTCCTCTCTCTCCTTCATTCCCCCTCTCCAACCTCTTTTCTTTCACTTCCTTCTCCTCCTCTTCCACTCACTCTCTTTCTTTTTTTTGCAAATATAATCTTTATTGAAAATTTTAAACAGGTAAGGCAAGAGTATACAGAACAAGAGAAGCCTGGACTTTCACAATATCTCTTAATATCCCTTCTATACGGAGTAAATCATAATACACCACAGATATCACATGTATCTCTTTAAAGAATTAGCTTTACTCCAAACTGCTGCACCCGTTGTCACCCGTGCGCAGTAATTATGGCACTAAGGCACCAGGATCCTGTTAGCTAACTAGCTAATAGTCTATACGTCAGCATATGAAGCACAGTTATTGTGTTTCGAGTGTGAGATATCCAAGGCAAGTAAAGAGATAGAGAACAGAGAAAACAGAAAGAAGGGGCGAAATAGGGGGGTAAGGGTAGGGATAGGGGGTAAGGGTAGGGATAGGGGGAAGGGAGGGTGGGGGAGGGGGGGTTGTGGATCCCAGGAAAAAGGGACAAGAGTGTTACGTGTCTTCCTCCCGGACAACGTCTACAAACCATCAACATATAGAGTCTTAAAAAGGGTCTACGGCTGAAGTAGGGATTTACCTTCCTGCGAGTACTTAAATATGTCGCGGTCAAGATCAGGTCTTCCATTTGATTTATATGTTCTACTTTTTGTAGCCATAGCGCTACAGATGGAGGATTCCGCTGCTTCCACAGTAATGGAATACACGATTTTGCCGCGTTCACCAGATGTCTCAGGATAGACTTTTTGTAAGTTTTAATTGGGATGTCAGAGACATGCAGTAGAAAAAAAGCTGGGTCATCAGGTATAATATAATCTGTGAACTTCTGCGAAATGGTGCAGACTGTTCTCCAGAATGGTCTTAGCGCCGGGCACTCCCAGAAGATGTGCAAAAGGGTTCCTCTATTGGTATCACATCTCCAGCAGTTGCCCGACGTGTCTGGGAATATTACCTGAAGTCGACTCGTGTCATGTACCACCTCGTTAGTACCTTGTAATTTAACTCTTGAATTTTGGTGGACAGGGAGGATTTAAGTGATACGTTTGTAATGTTCTGTGTTTGAGGTATGGAGAATGACCGGTTTAGGTCTGTTCCCCATTTTAGGGTAGTGTCGGTTGTTCTGGGGGGGTGTTTAGTAGCGCGTACATCTTCGAGAGGGTCTGTGGGAATGGCTCTAGTCCCGAACAATATTCTTTGAATGTGGTTAACTTTCGTCCAAATGCCTGGGGGTGACCAAGCGTCTTGAGGAAGTGATGTATCTGCACTGCGTCCCAAAATGCAAGGTTGTACGGGCCCGTAGTGGTCATTAAGTCTTCTATGGTAAGCCATGTGTTGTTATGTACAAATCGGGATGCAGTGACAAGATCCGAGTCTCTTAGGGTCTGATATCGCGCCAACGAGGTACCTGGGCTAAATTTAGGGTGTCCCAGCACCGGTGTTAATGGTGACGTCTTAGTCGTCAGTTGTTGTTTTATAGTAACTCTGGAGCATTGGTGTAAAGTATTGCCTATAAGGGGATGTCTTCTTAGGCTGGGCGGTATTGCTTCCCAGCACCAGAGTGCACTTTTAAGGGGGATAGGGGCTTGATCTTGTTCCATTTGTACCCACAGTTTAAATTCACTGTGTCGTTGCCAGTCCAGCAATCTACCCAGGTGTATCGCTTGATAATATTTCCTGAGATTTGGCAATGCAAGCCCCCCCATATGTTTTGGTAATGTCAATTGAGTCTGGGGGATCCTCGGTTTCTTCCAAGCCCAGACAAATTGCATAAATAGTGAGTGTACCTGCCTAAAATAAGAGACAGGGATTCCAATCTGTAAGGCTTGGAGAAGGTATAGATATTTGGGTAAAATACACATTTTGAGTAGGTTGCATCTGCCAAACCAGGAGTGTAGACCCTTTTGCCAGCTATCTAAGAGCTCTCTTGTTTTGATAAAGAGAGGGTGGGGGGCAATTGAGGTCATAGATAGCGGAAATGTCCGCTGGAATGTACGTGCCGAGATAATGGAGTGCTGTCTCGGTCCACTTAAAGCGGAACCCGGATCGCAGCGCTGAGAGGGTCTGTTGTGGTAGAGCTATGCCCATGGCTTCTGATTTGGTGAAGTTTATTTTTAGATTAGAAAGATTTCCGTAAATCTCAAATTGCCGGAGTAGATTTGGTAAGGAAATTGTAGGATTAGAGAGGGAGAAAAGTAGATCGTCCGCATAAGCGGAGACCTTATATTGTGTTTTACCAATAGTTATACCCTGTATGTCTGGGTGGCGTCTAATAGTAGCAAGGAAGGGTTCTAGGGAGAGGGCGAATAGCAACAGAGATAATGGGCACCCCTGCCTAGTACCGTTGGTGATCGGGAAGGACTCCGATAAAATCCCATTCGCCTTAACCCTAGCAGTGGGATTGGCATACATTCCAGCTATTCGGCGTAGCATCACCTCGCCCAGGCCAACATGTTCGAGGACCGAGAACATAAAGGGCCAGTTTACACGGTCGAATGCCTTTTCGGCGTCTGTGTTTAAAAAAACTGCTGGGATATTAGCGGACTGGGCCGTGTGGAGGAGGTTTAGTACTTTGATGGTACTGTCCCTCGCTTCTCTTGTGGGAATGAACCCCACCTGATCCAAGTGGACCAGGCTGTGCAGGTGTTTGGCCAGCCGAACAGCTAGAATCTTAGTATACAATTTCAAATCCACATTTAGCAATGATATCGGCCTGTAGCTTCCACGTCCTTGGCAAAGGAGGAACCTGAGTCTATCGCTTGGAAGAGTGCTATCATGTGTGGGCCAATAATTGGTAGTAGTATCTTGTAGTATTGAACCGTAAACCCGTCCGGGCCCGGAGCCTTCCCCGGTTTCATGGATGCAATCGCTTGTTGTAGTTCTGGCAGGGAGATGGGTGTTTCTAATTCTGTACGAATTTCGGGCAACAGCGTAGGTAACTGTGACTGTCTAATATAGTCTTGCATGTCGGGTCGAGGCGCCGGGGTGGGTGGTAGGTTATACAACTGAGAATAGAAGTCTCTGAACTCTCGCGTAATGTGTGCCTGGAGGGTCACCTTATGTCCGTCTCCCTTAATCACTTGGGGGATGTATGATGAGAGTTTGTGTGCTTTTACTTGTCTCGCCAGAAGTTTCCCGCATTTATCTCCCGATTCGTAACTAGCTTTATGGCAGAATTGTATCGCCGCCTTAGCTTTGTAGAGTAGTAAATCGTTTACCTTTTTTCTTATCAACAGTAATTCTATTTCTAGGTCCTGGGAGGGAGCGTATTTGTGTCTGGCTTCCGTGTCTCCTAATTCCTTTAAGAGTTGGGTTAGTTGTAAGTTCTTTTTCCGTTTAATGCGGGCCCCATGTCTGATAAGGATTCCCCTAATGACAGGTTTGTGGGCTTCCCAGAGGATGCCCGGGTCACAGTCTGATTTTAAGTTCATTCTGCACTTCCTCGAGAATTTCAGGGGTTTGCAGAAGACTTTCGTTCAGACGCCAAAAACGGTGTCTGACCGATGCGTCATCTGTAAGGGTGTATGTAAGAAATATAGGGGCATGATCGTACCATGAGATATGACCTATAGACGTGTCTCGCACCTCGTGTAGTTGCATATGGGGAATGAGAAAATAATCTATTCGGGTGTATAGTTTGTGCGGGGAGGAGTAGAACGTGTAGTCACGATCACCTGAGTGTTGTAGCCACCAGATATCAATCAGTTGCGCTTTGTGTAAAATTTTGGATATCCGTTTGAGGTGGCTCGGGGGAATAGACGACCTCCCCGATGATGTGTCTGTGGACGGTAACAGGGGGGGGCATTAAAGTCACCCCCAGGATCAGTTGGCCGATTGTGAAATCTTGCAGTTTACTTAGTATGTGGTCCATGAAGGTCGCCTGATTTTCATTGGGGGAGTAGACCGTGGCCAGTGTCACTTGAGTCTTCCCCAGGAGTCCCCTAAGGAAGATATATCGACCCAGCAGGTCAATGAGGGTGTCTTGGGTTTGCCACGGGGTGTTACAGGATATCAGGATTGAAACACCTTTGGATTTGGCCGTCAGGTTGGTTGCGTGGTATGTAATGGGATAGTACCTGTTCTGTAGGTATTGAAGTTTGTCGGTTCTGAAGTGCGTCTCTTGTAGAAACACTATGTCAGTTCGGGACTTTTTTAAATCGTGAAGAAGCATGCGTCTTTTCTCGGGTACATTAAGGCCCTTGACATTGAAGGACATTACCCTAAGAGTGTCCAGGGTCATTTTCCTGGGGGGGGGGGGTTGGAAAGGGTAGAGAAGATGGGGTTAGGTAGGAACTTATGGGGTAGGCAGGTGTAGAAAGGGTCAGAAAGTGAGTAAGAAAGAACAGAGGAGATGTCACGTATCAGATAAGACCAGAACTGTGTGGACTGCAACAGAGGAAACCCAAATGTGTATAAGTAAAATATGATTTATTAAAGAAAGTGAATAATATAAATACAACCACACAGTGCAATAAACCAACCAACAAAGACCCCCAAACAACAAAAGACAGATATGTACAATAAATGGGAAATGCAAGCACCGTAAAAGGTAGGCAGGCCAGGGTCATACACAGAGGATCAGCAAATAAACAAGGGCAGTCCAGAATCAGAGTCACAAGCCAGGCCAAGGTCATACATGGGGAGATCAGCAAATGGGGTAAGGAACACAGGACAGGGAGAGGATGGACGGATCAGACTGCAGGACAGGGATAATGGTAACAGGTGGGACAGGGTAGGGACCAGGACAGGGTAGGGACCAGGACAGGGAAACAGGATCAGAACCATGGGTCACAGGTTCAGGATCGCCAGCAGCGGGTCAGGGCACAAGGAACAATACCAAGGCGAGGTGTGTGTGCACCTGCCGGGTATTTATAATGGCTGCTGTCAGTCATGTGACGCCTGACTGTAGAAGGCAATACCTGCTCCACACTGCCAGGATCCCTCCGCTGGTGGACACCAGTACTGCGGACCAAAGATTACATAATTCCAGCAGGAGACACCTGCTGGTGGATCGCAGTATTGCATGCCAAATGATTGATATTACCAGCGGAGGGAACCTTTCCTGACAGTACCCCCCCTCAAAGGAGCGACCTCCGGATGCTCCAACTAGCAGTTGCTGGGAAAAGTCCATTGCGTCAAGCTGGGCTATGAGCAAAGTCACATCAGGTTGGGTAACGGGCACTTCAAGCAGGGCAGCAGACAGAAGCAAATCGGACCGGGAAGCTGGCACAAGGGGCTGGAAGGCGGGCAGCGACACGTCAGGCTGGAAGGCGGGCAGCGGCACGTCAGGCTGGAAGGCGGGCAGCGGCACGTCAGGCTGGAAGGCGGGCAGCGGCACGTCAGGCTGGAAGGCGGGCAGCGGCACGTCAGGCTGGAAGGCGGGCAGCGGCACGTCAGGCTGGAAGGCAGGCACTGGGGCGTCAGGCTGGAAGGCAGGCACTGGGGCGTCAGGCTGGAAGGCAGGCACTGGGGCGTCAGGCTGGAAGGCAGGCACTGGGGCGTCAGGCTGGAAGGCAGGCACTGGGGCGTCAGGCTGGAAGGCAGGCACTGGGGCGTCAGGCTGGAAGGCAGGCACTGGGGCGTCAGGCTGGAAGGCAGGCACTGGGGCGTCAGGCTGGAAGGCAGGCACTGGGGCGTCAGGCTGGAAGGCAGGCACTGGGACGTCAGGCTGGAAGGCAGGCACTGGGACATCAGGCACATCAGGCTGGACAGCAGTCCCATCAGACTGGAAGGCATCGGCCTGCAAGGCCGGGACATCAGACTGGAAGGCGTCGGACTGCAAGGCCGGGACATCAGACTGGAAGGCGTCGGGCTGCAAGGCCGGGACATCAGACTGGAAGGAATCGGACTGCGAGGCCGGGACATCAGACTGGAAGGAATCGGACTGCGAGGCCGGGACATCAGACTGCGAGGCCGGGACATCAGACTGCGAGGCCGGGACATCAGACTGCGAGGCATCAGACTGCAAGGCCGGGACATCAGACTGGAAGGCATCAGACTGCAAGGCCGGGACATCAGACTGGAAGGCCAGGACATCAGACTGGAAGGCATCAGACCGGAAGGCCGGGACATCAGACTGGAAGGCATCAGACTGGAAGGCCGGGACATCAGACTGGAAGGCCGGGACATCAGACTGGAAGGCATCAGACTGGAAGGCCGGGACATCAGACTGGAAGGCCGGGGCATCAGACTGGAAGGCATCAGACTGGAAGGCCGGGACATCAGACTGGAAGGCCGGGGCATCAGACTGGAAGGCCGGGGCATCAGACTGGAAGGCCGGGGCATCAGACTGGAAGGCCGGGGCATCAGACTGCAAGAAATCAGACTGGAAGGCCGGGACATCAGACTGCAAGACATCAGACTGGAAGGCCGGGACATCAGACTGCAAGACATCAGACTGGAAGGCCGGGACATCAGGCTGCAAGGCGTCTGGCTGGAAGGCCGGGACATCAGGCTGCAAGGCGTCTGGCTGGAAGGCCGGGACATCAGGCTGCAAGGCGTCTGGCTGGAAGGCCGGGACATCAGGCTGCAAGGCGTCTGGCTGGAAGGCCGGGACATCAGGCTGCAAGGCGTCTGGCTGGAAGGCCGGGACATCAGGCTGCAAGGCGTCTGGCTGGAAGGCCGGGACATCAGGCTGCAAGGCGTCTGGCTGGAAGGCCGGGACATCAGGCTGCAAGGCGTCTGGCTGGAAGGCCGGGACATCAGGCTGCAAGGCGTCTGGCTGGAAGGCCGGGACATCAGGCTGCAAGGCGTCTGGCTGGAAGGCCGGGACATCAGGCTGCAAGGCGTCTGGCTGGAAGGCCGGGACATCAGGCTGCAAGGCGTCTGGCTGGAAGGCCGGGACATCAGGCTGCAAGGCGTCTGGCTGGAAGGCCGGGACATCAGGCTGCAAGGCGTCTGGCTGGAAGGCCGGGACATCAGGCTGCAAGGCGTCTGGCTGGAAGGCCGGGACATCAGGCTGCAAGGCGTCTGGCTGGATAGCAGGCAGATGATTGGCAGAATCAGGTGGGTGATCAGGTTCAGCTGGCATGCAGGCAGACTGGAGCAGGTTGGTTGATGTGGAGGCAGGTTGCGTTACTGGCAGGATCAAATGGGTAGGAAAGAACTTCCGTCTCTTTTTAGATTTAGCTACTGAAGGCCTGTAGGTAGCTGCAGATCTATAGGTAGGGGATGAAGCAGACTGGAGAGAAGGGTTGGAATATGGCAGGGAAGAGGTAACAGTGGCTGGGGGAAGATCTTGAGGGATAGTGGGCCACGGGGAAGAGGCAGTTGGATTAAAGGCAGGATATGTGCAGTAGGAAGAAACAGGGTATTGATATTTGGTGGGGAGTAGAGTATATTGGGCTGAAACTGAGGTTGCCATAGGTAATGGAGGAAGGGACTCTTGGGAAGGCAGGTGTTTGGTAGCAGAGATGGTTTGTTGTGGGCTGGCTGTGGCTGATTGCAAAATACCAGACCATGCTAAAAGTAGTGGTTGTACAAACTGCGGGTTACATACTGCCTGTCTAACAAGGGATTGTACGGAATCAACACATTCTATTATCATCTGTTGGGAACAGGCTGTGTAATGCTCAAAAAAGTAAGGGGAATCATCTTCCAGAAGCCATACCAGTGATGTGACTTGATTAATACTGAAAGGGGGAGAAAAATCATCATGGCCCCCCGGGATGCAGGGCAGGGCCAGCTCTGTGCAGATTTGAATTAACGGCTGAACATCCCCAAACAACATACAGCCATGATCAAGCCAGGAGTGAGCTAAAACGAATGGTTTCCAACAGCTGATCACTGGTCCACCCTTTCAGTGTCTGGCGGAGATAGTCACCACTCTCTGACGCCAGCAAAGTATAATAACGAATCACCTCTAAATTCATTTCAGTAAGCAACCTGAACCAAGATGGTTTCTCTGTGTAGCCACTTCTGGTCAGGGATGGCCTTGGTATTCTGTCACGTATCAGATAAGACCAGAACTGTGTGGACTGCAACAGAGGAAACCCAAACGTGTATAAGTAAAATATGATTTATTAAAGAAAGTGAATAATATAAATACAACCACACAGTGCAATAAACCAACCAACAAAGACCCCCAAACAACAACAGACAGATATGTACAATAAATAGGAAATGCAAGCACCGTAAAGGGTAGGCAGGCCAGGGTCATACACAGAGGATCAGCAAATAAACAAGGGCAGTCCAGAATCAGAGTCACAAGCCAGGCCAAGGTCATACACGGGGAGATCAGCAAATGGGGTAAGGAACACAGGACAGGGAGAGGATGGACGGATCAGACTGCAGGACAGGGATAATGGTAACAGGTGGGACAGGGTAGGGACCAGGACAGGGAAACAGGATCAGAACCACGGGTCACAGGTTCAGGGCACAGGAATAGGTTCAGAATCAGGATCGCCAGCAGCGGGTCAGGGCACAAGGAACAATACCAAGGCGAGGTGTGTGTGCACCTGCCGGGTATTTATAATGGCTGCTGTCAGTCATGTGACGCCTGACTGTAGAAGGCAATACCTGCTCCACACTGCCAGGATCCCTCCGCTGGTGGACACCAGTACTGCGGACCAAAGATTACATAATTCCAGCAGGAGACACCTGCTGGTGGATCGCAGTATTGCATGCCAAATGATTGATATTACCAGCGGAGGGAACCTTTCCTGACAGGAGAGATATAGATAAAGTAGTATACCGTGGGCAGAGGGTCCACGGACCGCGTAAACTCGCGGTTTTAGCAAGATGTCCACCCGGGAGGAGAATCACCCCCCCGGCGGGCTTGCTATCCTATTTGGGGGAGAGGGAGGACAAGGCTCCACAAAGGGGCGCCCAGTTCCCCTCGCCATCTCGGCAATCTAAAATTCAATACTTAACATTGTCTGGTAAAACAGAACAAAGGCAGCAATGACAATTTGAAAAAATAGAAGAAAAAAGAAAAAACCATAACAGTTTAAGCAGTTCAAATAGAATACAGTAACCTAGACATCATACCCAAATCGTATCCTCTAGGCACTAGACCAGCTTCTCCCCACAAGGAGCATTGCTCCGGAAAGCCCTCCCCCCGTATACCAGGTATATGGACCGACTATCTAGTTACGTGTGCTAGAGATAGTCAAGGCTAACGTAGCCATGGTTGGCATCAAGGTGTCCCCCTCCCCGTTAAAGGTGCATCCAAGGATTCTACCTTGAGTTTTTATCCCAGTTTAAGGGCACATAGAGCCATCCTAGTCCCTCAGCTATTCCCATCACAGCAGACGTCCCGGTGCTCGCCTCCGCTTTCACGGAACCTCATTTCCATGGCCCCGCTCCTCCCCCGCCCCAGATCCCAATCCCCAACCCGCAGCCAACCCTGTGAGCTAGCTGTGGCCAGCGGCTATCATTTGGTGGGAATAAGATCGGGGTCCTGCAGGTAGATTATGGGCCATATCAAAACATATTCCGCTGCATAGTCCGGGGGGGGGGGGGGGCCTCAGTATAATCAGATCAGCTAGGGGGTTGGAGGAGGTCCTGACTCCGGACAAAGGTGCGTCTGCAGCTCTGTGACCCGGGTAAAATCACACAGAATCACCATGTAGCCGCATCCAACCGAAACAGGGGGGAGTGGTGACAGCTCAGGGGGTATATCTATGCGTCAACATGTAAGTTATGGTAATACTAGATATCAGCACCGCGAATCACAACGGGAGTGATCAGGGAAGTGGTGGGAGCAGTAAGTCTAGCCCACCCAACTGAGCGCGGTGTCAGTGTGCGGGGGGGTGGGGGTGGGTGGGGAGAGTACTCACGGCCGCGGTGTGTCACATTTCTCTGGTGATCTCCAAAGATGTTGACGACGTCCTCTCTGTGGTCTGGGAGGAGGGTTTCTGCGTCCTTGAATTGGTGGATGTAGACGGTTAGATGAGCGGGGAAGAAGAGCCGTCCAATCTGGCACTGCAATAGGCTCCACCTGAAGAAATTCAAATAGAGCAGGTAGAGACTCCGGGGCTCTGAGGTGAAATGATCTCTGTTCTCGTCTAAAAGTTACTGAGAACAGGTATCCCCATCTGTAATGCCGCGTACACACGTAGCGGACTATCCGACGGACTTAGTCTGGCAGAATTGCCCTAAACTCTCTTTCTTTTGGCACTCGGTGTTCCAATTAATTTCTGGCATGACAAAAATAACAATGGAAGAACAACCATCACTTGCATTGTTATCTCTGAATATAGATCGAGTCCCCAATCCAACAAGGATTGTCACAATTCACATATTCTTGGCAGCTCACCTTAGTATAGCTAGGAAATGGAAAAATCCAGATCCCCCTCTCTCCACGATGTCATCAGCACCACATACGAACATTTTATTCACGAAACTACCTTGGCACTTCGACACCATAGCAAAACACGTATGCACCAAAAGTGGCAATAATGGACTGACTGGATTAACTCTAATGAAATTATTAAGACACGCTACCCCTAACTCTGATATAACCCCTCTCACTTTTTACCACATCCCAATTGTTATCGTCTACTTCTTGTGAATCAATGTCGTATGATCCTGAATGCAGAATTTGCTTTGATGGTTAAATTGCAGGAGGATGGGCTTGCCTTCACACAGACACAGTCTAGCACCCTACGGGGGTGTTCGGGTGGAAGCACCCCTTCCCTCCACCCAATTAAGCAGCGACTCAGTAGCACGAGCCACCTATGGTATTTGTTATATGTCTTACCACGGTGCTCATTACATTCCTGGACTTAAAGTGTTTGCCACACATTAGCCGTTTCATGTTCTAAGAAGTTGTACTGTCATATTTTATTAATGCTGCTCATTTCACTTCAGATAACAGATTGTACATAACCTAGGATTTGTAATTTTCTCAATATTCCAATAAAAATTTATTTTGGAAAAAAAAGCTGTCCAGCTCACTTGGTCTCTGCCTTCGCCTTGGTCACATCCCAAGAAACCATCTCCTGCGGTCCTGTTTAAAGACGGGCTTTGCTGACATCCCTTCTGGCTCCTTATCCTGTTTGCTGTTCCTCTACCTGTATCCCTGACTTATGGCCTGGCTGATTACCTGATCTGGTTACTGAACTCTTGCTTGGCTGACTACCCGATCCCGTTACTGGACGCTGGTTATGCTTGACTACGCTTACTCTATTTACCTTTTATTTTTATTAATAAACAAGTATGATTTTACTGTACTTCTGTCTCCATCTGGTTCATGGTTTCTGACAGTTGTACAGTTTAAAATGGCTACGTCCATGTTTGTGGGCACAGTAATCGTTCGTAGGAAACATTGTTCGTTTGCCAACTAAATACAATGTTTTTAGCAGATACAGGGTTAACTACATTTGGTCATTCTAATTTGTATTAAAAGAAGTTTAGGACATTGTTGTCTAGATGTCTTTGAAACTAGAATGAATTGCAAACTTGATTCAGTGTAATGTAAGGAAAGGACACTAAGCAGCTGTTTACACATCTGCACTCAGGAGCACTAGTGTGGGACACCAGAGTACATTTTTTAGGGTGACCCACACAGGTGCTCCAGTGGATACTTGGGGTGTCTCCATGTGTGAAACTTGTCCAGAAAAAAGGTAAGTATTCCAGCTGGGGTAAAAGGGAATTAATCATGTCTGTTTCACATTTATATTTCTGGCCACAAATATCTGTATGCTAAGTATACCTTTTGTTTCATTCTCAGAGGGGAGAAAATACTCGTCGGATACCACAGATTCGGGTAACAGACGTTTGTCTGCATATTTTTAATACATGCTGTGTATTTTTATTTTAGGTGATGTTCAGGTTGTGGTACCAAAATCCAGTCATTTTACCAGTGACAGTGCACAGTGACTTATCCAGGAATTCATGTCTTGTAGTCGGGATTTGGACCTTATCAAAGAAAAAACCAAGGAGATTGAACAAAGACTGAAGAACATGATTGATGTACTAGGGAGAATCTAAATCCTAAAAAGATTCCTGTTTTTTTTTCTAAAACTTTTATCTAAAGTTTTAATACAGTTTAAAAGCCAAATTTTGAAGATGCACACAGTGTGTTAGCATGTGCTATTTGCCATCAGGGGATTTCAATGTATGCGTTTTGTGGGTGCAACCCCTTCCTCCCAACTCTAGTAGGTGAGAGGAAGTGGTTGCTCCCCCAAAACACGTCCATTGATCCCCCATGATGGAAGATAGCACATGTTGACATTAGGTATGGGATCAGAAAGGAAATCCCTATTTTGACTCACAATTTGTGTGAATCTTCTAAATTTGGCTTTTACAGGGGGGACTTCACCCCATCCGATGAAGGCAAGGTAAATACATTTTTCACACTATAAAATGTCTGGTATTGCCTTCTTTTTTGCAATATTGAACTTTGTAAGTTCCAGAGTTGTATATGTTATGTTTGAAACATGCCTGTTTCTATATTTTTCAAAGGTAAAACTTTTTAAAAAAAGATGTGTTTTTTTTTACTGCCAAATGTTTTATAAAACGCACATGTGAATGTGCATGGAGTAAAAGGCTTTCTACTCAAAAATATGTGGCTTCTTCTTTCAATGCTCAATAACACTTTTTGTATTATGTTGGTGTTTACAGTGACAATGGGTGTTATTTAAATAATGTGAAAACCACTTGCCACTATAAGTGCACTAGGAGAACCTACGAGACAGATAAAAAAAACACAAGCAGTAAATCCAAATCAAGATTTTATCAGATCAATTATTTTTTTTTTTATTTAAAAAATATTTACAAATTAGCTTGCATAGCAATGGTGTCACAGTACTAATTACAGTGAGCCCACAGGCAAGCAGGTGACACGGGATCCCCCAGGGCGTGGAGTCTAAGGGCCAGCCGGTATTCACCCTCACGAGGGTTTGGGCTTAGCTGCGTGCTGACCCCGGATTCACCCTGCTCGCTAGGGAAGTACCAGAAGACACTGTTAGACAAGGATGGATGGATGAAGCAAAGGAGAGTCAGATAGTGAGCCAAGGTCAGGGCAGGCTGCAGACAACCTAATCAGAACAAGCCGGGTCGGTACACAAGAGATCAGTTCACGAGAGGTCATGTAAAATAGGTTACACAAAGGGAGCTAAGAAACAAATGTTTCTCAAGCAACCAGTAGCTGGTTTGAAAGGGATTTAAATAGAGAAGCACATGAGGGGCTGGACAGGAAGTAGCAGGAAGGAAACATATATTAGGCAACAGATGAGGGGCGGCGACAGCCATAGCTGCAGAGTGCACAGAGCTGAACACCAGCTAGTGGAACAACATGTGCCAGCTGACCTACAGTAGTGAAGGTGAGAGACAGATCAGCTCCGCAGCTGATCTGTGACAGTACCCCCCCCCCCCCTTACGAGGTCTCCCTACACGTCTGGGGGCTGGCTTGGAGGGAAATTTCTGATGGAACCTGGTCACCAAACGGGCTGAGACATCGGGGGCAGGAACCCAAGACCTCTCCTCCGGACCATAGCCCTTCCAATCAATGAGATAGAGTAGCCTCTCCCGGGATTACTTAGAGTCCAATATTTCTTTAACCTCATACTGATCCGAGGTATCAGCCACAGGAGCGGGGTGAGAAGAAGGGCGAGAGAAGTGATTGAGGACCAGTGGCCTGAGCAGGGAGACATGGAAGGCATTGGGTATCCTGAGATGAGAGGGCCGACGAAGCTTGAAAGCAACTGGATTAATCTGGCGGAGAATAGGAAATGGACCAATGAAGCGAGGGGCAAATTTCATTGAGGGCACCCGGAGTCGGATGTGCTTGGTAGAGAGCAAAACTCTATCGCCAGGCAGGAACTTAGGAGCCGGATGGTGATGACGATCTGCTGCCGTTTTATGCCTGGAAGCAGCTAGATGAAGATTCTCAGAGACTTCTTTCCAGATTGAGTTGGAGGACCTTTGGGTCTCAGCTTCTGCTGGTACAAGAGGAGAAATGGGAACAGGAAAGGGAACAGATGGATGCTGCCCGTAAATAGTGAAGAAAGGAGATTTTCCAGAACTGGCATTGGAGTGATGGTTTAAGGCAAACTCTGCCCAGGGCAAAAGGTCCACCCAGTCATCTTGGTTGGCTGAGATGAAGGCATGGAAAAAACGTTCTACATTTTGATTGACACGTTCCATTTGCCCATTGGACTGGGGATGAAAGGCAGAGGAAAAATCCAATTTAATCCCAAAGCAGCTGGCCAAGGCTCTCCAAAACCAATCAGTAAATTGAACTCCTCTGTTAGAGACGATATGTGAAGGCATTCCATGAAGATGAAAGATCTCCTTAATGAAAGTTGTTTCAAGGCTGGGAGCAGAAGGTAGGCCTGGGAGAGGAATCAAGTAACACATTTTGGAGAACTGATCCACCACTACCCAGATGACTGTAGAACTTGTTGAGGGAGGCAGATCTGAGATAAAGTCCATGGAAATACAACGCCAAGGTATATCGGGCACTGGTAAGGGCAAAAGCAACCCAGCAGGGGCAGATGTGGAAGATTTTGATAGTACACAAACCGTACAAGCTTGAACGTATTCCTTGACATCCTTACAAAGAGAAGGCCACCAAATAATGACGCTGAAGAAGATCACAAGTACGAGGTATGCCAGGATGTCCAGAGAACTTGGAGTCATGTGCCCAAGCAAGGAGTTTGGGACGGAGTGCAGGAACTACAAACGTTTTATCTGGAGGAGGCTGCATAGACTGGAGCTGAGTAGTGGCTAGAATACGATGCGGAGGGATGATGGGACCAGGATCTAGGGGATTCTCAGAATCATTGACATCAAACGACCTGGGCAAGGCATCGGCTCAAAGGTTTTTGGCACCTGGACGAAAAGTAATGTTAAAATTGAAGCAGGCGAAAAAGAGGGCCCAGCGAGCTTGACGTGGGTTCAAGCGTTTCGCGGATTGTAAATACTGCAGATTTTTATGATCAGTATAGATTGTAATACAATGTGGAGAACCCTCTAGAAGATGTCGCCATTCTTGGAGAGCTAGTTTAATAGCGAGTAGCTGTAGCTCACGGTCCCCAATGGTATAGTTCTTCTCTGCACCAGAAAAATTCTTGAAAAAGAATCCACAAGGCTGAGACTTGCCCTGCTGAGCTTGCAGTAGGACAGCACCGACTCCTACTGAAGAGGCATCTACCTCCAAAGAAAAGGGTTTAGTAATTTCTGGACTAAGGATGAGCCGAACACCCCCCCCCGGTTCGGTTCGCACCAGAACCTACGAACAGACCTAAACTTAGTGTGAACTTTAGAACCCTATTAAAGTTTATGGGACTCCAACTTTCAAAATATAAAGTGCTAATTTTAAAGGCTAATATGCAAGTTATTGCCCTAAAATGTGTTTGGGGACCTGGGTCCTGCCCCAGGGGACATGTATCAATGCAAAAAAAAAGTTTTAAAAACTGCAGTTTTTTCGGGAGCACTGATTTTAATAATGCTTAAAGTGAAACAATAAAAGTGTAATATTCCTTTAAATTTCGTACCGGGGGGGTGTATAGTATGCCTGTAAAGGGGCGCATCTTTCCTGTGCTTAGAACTGTCCCTGCACAAATTGTAATTTCTGCAGGAAAAAAATCATTTAAAATCACTTGCGGCTATAATGAATTGTCGGCTCCCCATAATACAGAGAATTCATTGAAAGTCATTGATAAAAAAAAAAGAAAGCGTGGGGTTCCCCCAAATTCAATTACCAGGCCCTTCAGGTCTGGTATGGATATTAAGGGGAACCCCACATCAAATTAAAAAATAAAATGAAATGGGGTTCCCCCTAAATATACATACCAGACCTGAATGGTATGGATTTTAAGGGGAACTCCATGCCAAATAAAAAAAAAAGGCGTGCGGGTCCCCCTAAAATCCATACCAGACCCTTTATCCGAGCACGCAACCTGGCTGGCCGCAGGAAAAGAGGGGGGATGAGAGAGTGCCCCCCTCCTGAACCATACCAGGCCACATGCCCTCAACATTGGGAGGATGCTTTGGGGGTCTGTGACCCCACAAAGCACCATGTCCCCATGTTGATGGGGACGAGGGCCTCATCCCCACAACCCTGGCCGGTGGTTGTGGGGGTCTGTGGGTGGGGGGCTTATCAGTATCTGGAAACCCCCTTTAACAAGTGGACCCCCAGATCCCGGCCCCCTCCTGTTTGAAATGGTAAGGGCCATTTCACAAAGAAAGTGTAAAAGAATGTTAAAAAAGACAAACACACTTTTGAAAAAGTCCTTTATTAAAAATGGAAAAAAAAAATGAAAAAATATTCCAGCGGTGGCAATCCACTCTATCCAGCAACGGATGATCATCTCTCCAGGGTCCAGCGATGGCTCATCTGATCCATCGACGGGTGATCTCTCACTCCAGCGCAGCAAATCCATCCATCTTCTGGGCAGGGTCAGGTGACGGGTGGCCCCGCCCTCCTCATATAAGAAATGTCAGGCTGCCGGGATCCCCGCAGTGTCTCCTCCGGTGAAGACAGAAGATGGATGGATTCGCTGCGCTGGAGTGAGAGATCACCCATCGCTGGATCAGATCAGCCATCGCTGGACCCCAGAGAGATGATCATCTGTTGCTGGATAGCAAGAGTGGATTACCACCGCTGGAATCTTTTTAAATTTTTAATAAAGGACTTTTTCAAAAGTGTGTTTGTCTTTTTTAACATTCTTTTACACTTTCTTTGTGAAATGGTAGGGGTACTTTTGTACCCCCTTACCATTTCAAAACAGGGGGGGCCGGGATCTGGGGGTCCCCTTGTTAAAGGGGGCTTCCAGATTCTGATAAGCCCCCCGCCTGCAGACCCCCACAACCACCGGCCAGGGTTGTGGGGATGAGGCCCTTGTCCCCATCAACATGGGGACATGGGCCTCCAGACCTGAAGGGTCTGGTATGGATATTTAGGGGGAACCCCGCGTAATATTTTTTTTAAATTTGACGCAGGGTTCCCCTAAATATCCATACCAGACCAGAAGAGCCTGGTAATTGAATTTGGGGGAACCCCACGCTTTCTTTTTTTTTTTATCAATGACTTTCAATGAATTCTCTGTATTACGGGGAGCCAACAATTCATTATAGCCGCAAGTGATTTTAAATGATTTTTTTTCCTGCAGAAATTACACTTTGTGCAGAGACAGTTCTAAGCACAGGAAACATGTGCCCCTTTACAGGCATAGTATACACACCCCCTAGGTACGAAATTTAAAGGAATATTACACTTTTATTGTTTCACTTTAAGCATTATTAAAATCAGTGCTCCAGAAAAAACTGCCGTTTTTAAAACTTTTTTTGCATTGATACTTGTCCCCTGGAGCAGGACCCAGGTCCACAAACACTTTTTATGACAATAACTTGCATATTATCCTTTAAAATTAGCACTTTAGATTTCTCCCATAGACTTGTACAGGGTGTTCCGCGGCTTTTCGAATTTGCCGCGAACACCCCAAATTGTTCACTGTTTGCTGACTCGAACTCGAAGCTCATCCCTAGTCCGGACATAGAAGAATTGAGGCGGAGAGGAAGGCTGCCTTGAGGAGTTTGAGGAAAGCATCAATGGCTTCAGGGAACCAGAGCCGAGCATTGACACCTTTGCGGGTGAGAGATGTAATAGGGGCCACCAAGGTGGAGTAGTTACGAATGAATTGGTGATAGTATTTGGGCTGGGGCCACTCAGAGATGGCCCGAAGTTTGGCTGGGTCAATGAGGAGGCCTTGTGACGAGATTATGTAGCCCAGAAATGGAACTTGTGTTTGTTCAAATAGACATTTCTCCAATTTTGCATATAGGCAATTGTCCCGTAGACACTGTAGCACAGCTTTCACATGAAGACGATGGGTAAGTAAGTCTGGTGAGAAAATAAGAATGTCATCTAGATATACAATAACACACACATATAAAAGGTTGCGAAAGATCTCATTAACAAATTTTTGGGAGACCACTGGGGCATTGCATAACCCAAAGGGCATCACAAGATACTCATAATGTCCATCCCTGGTGTTAAAGGCGGTCATCCATTAGTCTCCTTCCCGGATTCTTATTAAATTGTAGGCCCTTCTAAGATCCTGTTTAGTAAAAACATGAGAACCTCGCAGTCTGTCGAAGAGTTCTGAAATTAAAGGAGGAGGGTATCGGTTCTTCGCGGTGATGGCGTTAAAGAGAAAGTAAAGGCAGTTGAAAAAATAAAATAAAAAAAGGAACCTGCAAGGCAAAGGCATAATGAGCTAGTATGCTATGCATACTAGCTCAATATGAATAAATTACCTGAGAAAGAAGCCCCCGAAGCGGTCCTCCGTCTTCATGTCCACCGCTGCCATAGATCCCGGAGTGACTTCCGGGTCTCAGTACGCCGGCGCTGTGATTCGCCGGAGCAGCGATGACGTCGCTCCCGTGCTTGGACACGGGAGCCGACACTCAAGGCATATCGCCGCGATCTGCGGCCTGCCCAGTGCGCCTGAGCTCCGCTGTCTAAGGCGCATGCGCCGTAGACAGCGGTGGCTGTCTTTTTGTAAATATCTCCTACGTATAGGTTTAGGAGATATTTCTTGGATTAAGGCTTACCTGTAGGTCAAAGTGGTTTGTAAGGGTTTACAACCACTTTAAGACCCTTGTAGTCGATGCATGGATGGAGCGAGCCATCTTTTTTTGCTACAAAGAAGAACCCAGCTCCAGCAGGTGAGATTGATTTCCTGATTAAACCCTTTTGCCGGTTTTCCCGAATGTATTCAGACATGGCTTGTGTCTCGGGGATAGATAGATAGTAGACTCGGCTGCGGGGAGGAGAGGTCCCAGGTAAAAGCTCAATGGAGCAGTCAAAGTCTCTGTGAGGAGGAAGGTGATCAGCGGACTTTTTGCAGAAAAAATCTCAGAAGGACTGATATTGGGCAGGCAACATGGGAATTGTGGAGGTCTCAGCAAGAGGAATGGAAGGAGGAGCTAGCACCTTGGAAATACATTGTTGCTGACATGGAGGACCCCAAGCCAGTACTTGTCCAGAATTCCACTCAAGATGCGGGGAGTGTTTCTGCAACCATGGAAGGCCCAGGATGATGGGACTGGAGGATTTAGGCAAAATTAGGAAAGAGATCTCCTCACCATGCAAAACCCTGATGTGTAACTCAATAGGAGGGGTTTTAAACCAGATGTGACTCATAGGCAAGAAGGAGTCATCAACTGCGGTCACGGAGAGGGGTATAAAAAAGGCAACAAAGGCGATGCCCAACTCGGAAGCTAAAGATTGTTCAATGAAATTCCCGGCAGCACCAGAGTCCACATTAGGGATGAGCTTCGTGTTCGAGTCGAACGTACGTTCGACTCGAACATCGGCTGTTCCTGTGGCGCTCACGGCCCACAATGCACTGCGCCATCGCAGTGCATTGCTGGCTCATGATTGGCCAAGCATGCACTGTGACCCCGCATGCTTGGCCAATCACTGCGCCGGCAGCGAGGAGAGCCATGATTGGCCACAGGCAGGATGCCTGTGGCCAATCATAGCTCAGGCTGTGTAGTACACGCCCCACACTATATAAGTTCGCCAACGTGGCGGCCTTGTGTAGTGTGTTGGCGTCTGTAGGAGTTAGTGGGTGTTCTGTGTACCTTCAACACAGTATACACCGTTCGTTATCGGCCGATTTTGCGTTCTTGCTCTTCTGTAGTGCAGTATACACCATTATATCCACCTATATAGCTAGCTATCTTGCTCTTTTTAAATAGAGCTTGCAGTCAGTTGTAGGAGATTGTGCGTGCTGTCTGCATGCCCTGACCGCAGAATACACAGTTATATCCACCTATATAGCTAGCTATCTCGCTCTTTTTAAATAGAGCTTGCAGTCAGCTGTAGGAGATTGTGCGTGCTGTCTGCGTGCCCTGACCGCAGAATACACCGTTATATCCACCTATATAGCTAGCTATATTGCTCTTTTTAAATAGAGCTTGCAGTCAGCTGTAGGAGATTGTGCGTGCTGTCTGCGTGCCCTGACCACAGAATACACTGCTATATCCACCTATATAGCTAGCTATCTTGCTCTTTTTAAATAGAGCTTGCAGTCATCTGTAGGGGATTTGCGTGCTGTCTGCGTGCCCTGACTGCAGAATACACCGTTATATCCACCTATATAGCTAGCTATCTTGCTCTTTTTAAATAGAGCTTGCAGTCAGTTGTAGGAGATTGTGCAAGCTGTCTGCGTGCTCTGAACCCAGTATACACCGCTATATCCACCTATATAGCTAGCTATCTTGCTCTTTTTTAATAGAGCTTGCAGTCAGTTGTAGGAGATTGTGCGTGCTGTCTGCGTGCTCTGACCGCAGAATACACCGTTATATCCACCTATATAGCTAGCTATATTGCTCTTTTTAAATAGAGCTTGCAGTCAGCTGTAGGAGATTGTGCGTGCTGTCTGCGTGCCCTGACCGCAGAATACACCGTTATATCCACCTATATAGCTAGCTATCTTGCTCTTTTTAAATAGAGCTTGCAGTCAGCTGTAGGAGATTGTGCGTGCTGTCTGCGTGCCCTGACCGCAGAATGCACCGCTATATACACCTATATAGCTAGCTATCTTGCTCTTTTTAAATAGAGCTTGCAGTCAGCTGTAGGAGATTGTGCGTGCTGTCTGCGTGTCCTGACCGCAGAATACACCGTTATATCCACCTATATAGCTAGCTATCTTGCTCTTTTTAAATAGAGCTTGCAGTCAGCTGTAGAAGATTGTGCGTGCTGTCTGCGTGCCCTGACCGCACAATACACTGTTATACCCACCTATATAGCTAGCTATCTTGCTCTTTTAAAATAGAGCTTGCAGTCAGTTGTAGGAGATTGTGCATGCTGTCTGCGTGCCCTGACCGCAGAATACACCATTATATCCACCTATATAGCTAGCTATCTTGCTCTTTTTAAATAGAGCTTGCAGTCAGTTGTAGGAGATTGTGCATGCTGTCTGTGTCCCCTGACCGCAGAATACACCGTTATATCCACCTATAGTGATGGCCGAACGGTTCGCCCGGCGGTCGTTTCGCAGCAAATTTCGGCTGTTCGCGGTCCGCCCCTTCGGCGGACTATTGGCGCCGTTCGTCCGGCGGACTTCCGTGTTTACTGTGTAAAAGAACTTTGACCTATGATGACACATCCATCATGGGGTACAGGACAGCCAATTGAGACATTACAGCACATGGACACTTGGACATCCCCCTAACTTATAAATAGATGCGATCCGGCGGCCATTTTACATTCTTTCTTGTGTCACTATAGGGAGAGGTTGCTGTGTGGAGCAGGGAGAGATTACAGTGACCCAAATCGCTAGCTATTTGGTACACAAAAGTTATTTTCAGGACTGGTATAGGTGTTAGGTGTAGTTCAGGATAGGCAGTGCTGTGCTAGTGATTGTTGCAGCAGCCTGAGTGTCTTTTGTCAGTTTAGAGAAAGGGACAAGACGGTGTGTGCTGCAGGGACAGCCAGTTTAGTCATTAGCTGTTACTATCAGGACCACAAAAGTGCTATTTCAATTATTGTTCCAGTAGCCTCTGTTTTGTCAGTTTATATAGGGACAGGCAGGAAGCAGTGTGTGAGGCAGTGAGGGTCAGTTTAATCAGTAGCTGTTACTATTAGTTCCACAAAGGTTCTTTTCAGGACTGGTATCAGTGGTAAGGTAATAGGCTTGTACAC
This sequence comes from Lithobates pipiens, assembly GCF_037356315.1. Classification (NCBI taxonomy): domain Eukaryota; kingdom Metazoa; phylum Chordata; class Amphibia; order Anura; family Ranidae; genus Lithobates; species Lithobates pipiens. The sequence continues at coordinate 194,275,107 of NW_027507903.1, forward strand.
GTATAATATTCTTTCTTCCAAATATAGAAAGAATATTATAACTTGACTGCAGCCCTTCTGCTGCAGTCTGCTAATCATTCACAACCCACTTGTTCCACAAAGCTCCTTATAAGGACTGGTAACTTGGTCTGTCTAGGGTGCTACAGTACATAGGGTTGAGTGAGGTACAGTCTGCCATTCTATAAGGACTGGTATAGGTCCACAGTACATAGGGTTGAGGTGCACTACTGCTGACCGCTGCCCTATACTGCAGCAGTCCTTCATCGGTATAGGGACTGACGTACAGTCTGCTAATCACTCACACACAACCTACTTGGTCCACAAAAGTCCTTATAAGGACTGGTAACTTGGTCTGTCTAGGGTGCTACAGTACATAGGGTTGAGTGAGGTACAGTCTGCCATTCTATAAGGACTGGTATAGGTCCACAATACATAGGGTTGAGGTGCACTACTGCTGACCGCTGACCTATACTGCAGCAGTCCTTCATCGGTATAGGGACTGACGTACAGTCTGCTAATCACTCACACACAACCTACTTGGTCCACAAAGGTCCTTGTAAGGACTGGTAAGGTATAGGGAACTACAGTACATAGGGTTGAGTGAGGTACAGTCTGCCATTCTATAAGGACTGGTATCGGTCCACAATACATAGGGTTGAGGTGCACTACTGCTGACCGCTGCCCTATACTGCAGCAGTCCTTCATCGGTATAGGGACTGACGTACAGTCTGCTAATCACTCACACACAACCTACTTGGTCCACAAAGGTCCTTGTAAGGACTGGTAAGGTATAGGGAACTACAGTACATAGGGTTGAGTGAGGTACTCTCTGCTATGTGCACCCCCAAAGACACTACCACCAACAACACCACCACCACCACATACCTTCCGCTTGAGTCACAGGAATTCTTTTCCGATCCATATCAAGACATTTCTGATGCGCAGCCACTCTTGGTATTGGATCAGGAAGAGGAGGCAGCAACAACCGCTACTCAGCAGTCTGACGACAGTACCCAGATCAGCCCAAGGAGGAGGTTGGTCCCCGGTGTTGCTGTCTAGGAGGGGAGTTCAAAGGGAGATATGGACCAGCAGATAGGGAGGAGAAGCAGGAATAACTTACATTGCACAGGAGGGACAAAGCAGACTGCAAATGTATCAGGAGGGAGTCATCGACCATGTACGGTCACATCTGGCACTCCCAGGACACCGGCACATGGCTCCGCAGTGTGGGCTTTTTTTAACGTGTCCGCTGCTGACAATAGCGTTGCCATCTGCAATCTTTGCAGTCAACGCATTAGTCGCGGGAAAGCCCAACTCTCACCTAGGGATGACCGCCTTAAGAAAGCACATGAGCAGCCATCCCCGAGCCGAGTGGGAGCAACGGAACACACAAAGCCACACTGCAGGCTCTCACCGTCCAGCCTCGTCTTCTACTTCCCCTCTCTCCTCACAATTGTCCTCCACTCCACCTTCCATCACGCCAAGCTCATGTTTTTCTGCAAAAAGGCAAGCTTCCCTGGGCCTAATGTTCGAGCGTAAAAAAATGATGATGCCGGATAACCCTCTTGCCCAACGGTTGACGGCTGGCTTGTCAGAACTCATAGCCCGCCAACTACTGCCATATAAACTGGTGGACTCGGAGGCCTTTCGCAAATTTGTGGCCATTGGAACACCACAATGGAAGGTCCCAGGAAGGAAGTATTTCTCAGAGAAGGGCATCCCAGAGCTATATGGCCATGTTCAGCGGCAAGTGAATGTATCTCTGGCACACAGTGTCGGTGCCAAGATACATCTGACCACAGACACGTGGTCTAGCAAACACGGGCAGGGAAGGTATATCACTTTTACTGCCCACTGGGTGAACCTTCTGACGGCCGTCAAGCATGTAACCCGTGGCACCCGTGTAGATTTGGTTTTACAGCCATGGATTGCATGCAGGGCTGACTCTTCTTCTCCTCCTCCTCCTACTCCATCCTCCTCCCTCTCCTCCTCAGCTGACTCCTCCTTTTCCACTGCTAGTGTCTCTTCCGCTGCGCCACCCCATCTCCCCAGAACCTATTCGACATGCCAGGTGAGACGTTGCCATGGCGTGCTTTGTCTGTTGTGCCTGGAAGCCAAGAGCCACACTGGCCCGGCACTCCTTTCAGCTTTGTGTTCACAGGCAGATCAGTGGCTAACACCGCTCAATTTGACAGTTGGTAAAGTGGTGTATGACAATGGTGCCAATCTGCTTAGCGTATTGAAACAGGGCAAAATCACGCACGTGCCATGCATGGCACATGTCTTAAACTTGGTCGTGCAGCAATTCCTTGTCAAATACCCTGGGGTCCAGGACATCTTGCGGCAGGCAAGGAAAATCTCGGCCCATTTCAGAAGATCTTACACGGCCATGGCTTGCCTTGCTGACATTCAGCGGCGACACAATCTGCCGGTCAGACGTCTTATTTGCGATTGCCCGACGCTATGGAACTCAACCTTCTATATGCTTGATAAGCTGCTCCAGCAGAAACATGCAGTTAAGGTCTACCTGTATGAACTCTGCGGCAGAACCGGTTCTGGGGAGCTGGGGGTTTTTTCACCGCGCCAGTGGCTGCTCATGCGCGACGCATGCAGACTTCTGTGCCTATTTGAGAATCTCACCAAACTGGTCAGTCGCAGTCATGGCGCCATCAGTGACCTTATGCCTTATTTATGGAGCGTGCATTGCGTTGTGTCATTGATCAAGCTGTGGAGGAGCAGGAGCGGCAAGATGAGGAAGTCGCAGCTGGATGAATTCCCAGGGGGGGGATACTCTATCTGAGACAAGTCAACAACAAGAGTCTGAAGAGGAGTCAGAGGAGGATGGTGCCGGGGTGGATGAGGAGGAGCAAGAAGAGCATGCTTTAAACCTTTCTGGGATCCCTGTTGTGCGTGGATGGGGAGAGGAGAATGAAGAGGACGATAATATCCTGGATGATGAGCAGGAGCCAGGCCACCACACCGCTTCCACTTTAGTGCAAATGGGGGCCTTCATGCTCCAGTGTTTTAATAGGGACCCCCGTATAAAAAGCATAAGGGTCAAAGACCAGTACTGGGTGGCAACGTACTTGGACCCCCGGTACAAACACAAAATGGCGGAAATGTTACCGCCGTCACAGAGGGCTGTCAGAATGCAGCACTTCCAGGCCTTGCTTCGAGAAATGCTGCATTCTGCTTTTGCGTGCGCTGGCAGAGGAGCAATTCCCACTCCCAGAGAAGGAGTTACGGGTACCAATCCAACAGCGCCTGCAAGAATAGGCTGGTTTGAAGATGTGTTGGTGACTTCGGATATGAGGTCATTCTTTCAGCCGACCCATCGACAGGTGTCATCCGGATCCAGCATCAGGGAACACCTAGACCGTCAGGTGTCCGACTACATCGGGTTAACGGCCGATGTGGACGCTCTGAGGAGTGATGAACCCCTAGACTACTGGGTGGGCAGGCTTGACCTCTGGCCAGAGCTTGCCCAATTTGCAATCGAACTGTTGGCTTGCCCCTCATCCAGTGTCCTGTCCGAAAGGACGTTCAGCGCAGCAGGGGGGATCGTGACCGATAAGCGTACTCGCCTAGCTCAGGACAGTGTTAACTACCTCACATTTCTAAAAATGAATGAGGCATGGATCGCGGAGGAATTCAACACATGTGACCAGTAGACCATGTATATGTCTATAAACAATTTTTTTAATCGAGCACAGAGACCTTCTTTCTTCATTTGGCTCACTTCCTTGTCCAAAAAAAGCACACCGTACTATATGCCCGTACCCTCCTCTTTGAAGAGGTTGAGCGGTGTCATATTTCTACTGGGGCTGCTAATTATGAGGGGCTCCCACCATTCCTGTGCTGTGCTGACATCCTCCTGTGGCTGTACCTCTGCTGTGCATATTATGAGGGGCTCCCACCATCCCTGTGCTGTGCTGACTTCCTCCTGGGGCTGTACCTCTGCTGTGCATATTTTGAGGTGCTCCCACTATCCCTGTGCTATGCTCATTATGAGGGGCTCCCACCATCCCTGTGCTGTGCTGACTTACTCCTGGGGCTGCTTATTATGAGGGGCTCCCACCATCCCTGTGCTATGCTGACATCCTCCTGGGGCTGCTTATTATGAGGGGCTCCCACCATCCCTGTGCTATGCTGACATCCTCCTGGGGCTGCTTATTATGAGGGGCTCCCACCATCCCTGTGCTATGCTCATTATGAGGGGCGCCCACCATCCCTGTGCTGTGCTGACTTCCTCCTGGGGCTGCTTACGGTGCAGGTGTCAGTGCTGTATATCACGGTGCTGATGTCAGTGCTCTCTGTCACGGTGCTGCTGTCAGTGCTGTATATCACGGTGCTGGTGTGAGTGCTTTATGTCACGCTGCTGATGTCAGTGCTCTCTATCACGGTGCTGCTGTCAGTGCTGTATATCACGGTGCTGGTGTGAGTGCTTTATGTCACGCTGCTGATGTCAGTGCTCTCTATCACGGTGCTGCTGTCAGTGCTGTATATCACGGTGCTGGTGTGAGTGCTTTATGTCACGCTGCTGATGTCAGTGCTCTCTATCACGGTGCTGCTGTCAGTGCTGTATATCACGGTGCTGGTGTGAGTGCTTTATGTCACGCTGCTGATGTCAGTGCTCTCTATCACGGTGCTGCTGTCAGTGCTGTATATCACGGTGCTGGTGTGAGTCCTTTATGTCACGCTGCTGATGTCAGTGCTCTCTATCACGGTGCTGTTGTCAGATCACTCTATCACAGTGAAGGTGTCATTGCTGTATGTCACGCTGCTGATGTCAGTGCTCTCTATCACGGTGCTGCTGCCAGATGACTCTATCACGGTGCAGGTGTCATTGCTGTATGTCACGCTGCTGGTGATCATCTCCTGCACCCTCTTCTTTGCCTACCCTGGTCCCTGACCTTCCCTCTCTTCCATTGCCTTCATGCGCTAAACAGTCCTGAATTGTCAGAACAATTTCCCATATAAAAAAAGAATGCTTGTAGTTGTCGATCCCAGATTCACCTCATACATGTGTTATGTCATTGGCCATGTGGTGGGACTATGTTTGCACAGCTATTTAATTATTTTGTGGCTGCAAATTTGACCTGTAGGTTTGCGAATTTCGCCTCCCATTGAAGTCAATGGGGCCCGCCGCGAACGTTCCGGTTCGCGAACTATCGGTCACGTTCGCGGTCCGCATTCGCGAAACGTCCCATCGGAAGTTCATCCATCACTATCCACCTACATAGCTCTTCTCTAATTGAACCATCTGCCATCTGCAGGAGTGGGTGTTGTGTGTGCCTCCAGCACAATATACACTACCCAATTGCTGGTTTTCCCATCTCCCTTCAGGCCATTACGATGTCTAGAAGGTCAGCAAGTAGAGGCAGACAGGCGCGAGCCGATAAAAGATGGCAAGCAGGCTCTGTGTCTAGAGACAACCTTGCTGGTCGTGGACGCGGTGCATTGTCGTCATCAGCACGTGGCCATGGGACACGCTTGTCCTTCTTTTCGGCAGCTGGACATGTTGAGCCGCAACATGCCGAAGACTTGGTAGAGTGGATGACCAAGCCCTCCTCATCCTCCTCATCCTCTCTCACCCAGGCTCAGGGTACTAGCAAAGCAGCTGCCAACGCATCGTCTTCCCTCCTCTCAATGTCATCATCAGTGACTCCTTCCCTAGACCCACCACATCCTCCTGAGGAGTCTCCTGCACAGTGTTGGGTACATGCTCCAGGAGGATGCCCAGTGTTTTGTAGGCGCTGATGATGATACTCAGCTAGAGGAAGGCAGTAGCGTGAGCGCAGAGAGAGGGGATGCTCAAGAAGGACAGTAATCTGGCAGTCATGTTCCACAAGCTGAAGCATACTGCCAGGTTTGCTCCAGCGATGAAGAGGGAGGGGATGATGAGGGCACTGACTCCATGTGGGTGCCTGGTAGGAGGGAGGAGGAGGAGGAGGCACATATCCAACGAGGCAGGATGCCCTCCGGGGGCCAGCTTAGGGGCAGCACACCAACTGAATCACATGGCAGAGCTCCGCCTGTGCAGGGCGCTGCCTCTGCGCATTATTCTAAAAGTTCTTTGGTGTGGGCCTTTTTTGAGACAAGTGCATCAGATCGCACCGCTGCTATTTGCAACATATGTCTCAAGCGTATCTCACATGGCCAAAACATCAGCCACTTGGGCACCACATGCTTGACCAAACATATGTTGACCTGTCATGCAGCTCGTTGGCAAGCGTACCTCAAAGACCCACACCAATGAACAAAGCGGACCTCTCCTTACTCCTCATCAGCTGGGATCTCCAACCCCACTAGACCTTCAGTCCTCTCTGAAACCTGCTCTGAGAGGAATGAAGGTGTAGAATTAGGTGTGTCACAGCCAAGTGCTTCCGGGAACTCTGTTAGCAGTACACCCACGTCCGATTATAGCAGGCAAATGTCCCTGCCCCAGCTGCTGGACCAACGAAAGAAGTTCACTCCCAGCCATCCACATGCCCAGCAGTTGAATGCTAGCTTGGCTAAATTGCTAGCACTTCATCTGCTGCCTTTTCAGTTGGTAGACTCTGCCCCCTTCCGTGAGTTTGTACAATGTGCGGTTCCTCAGTGGCAGGTCCCCAAACGCCACTTTTTCTCGCGGAAGGCGATTCCCGCTTTCAACCGGCATGTGGAAGGCTATGTCCTTGCCTCGCTGGACAGGGCGGTCCGCGGTAAGGTGCATATTACCGCTGACTCATGGTCCAGCAGGCATGGACAGGGATGTTTCCTGTCTTTCACGGCCCATTGGGTCACTCTTCTGGCAGCTGGGAAGGATGCAGGACAAGGTGCAGTAGTGTTGGAGGCTCCATGGCCTCTTCCAGTGCTCTGTCCTCAGAACCAGCGGTGCTCCGTAGGCGCTCCAGGGGCTACGCAAGTACGCAGGCAAAACGATGCCATGCCGTGCTTGCGCTGGTTTGTTTGGGGGACAGGAGCCACACTGGGGCAGATGTTTTGTCAGCTCTGCAGGGGCAGGCCAAGAGGTGGTTGACGCCACACCAGCTTAAGCCAGGAATGGTGGTTTGCGACAATGGCACCAACCTCCTCTCCGCCCTCTGACAGGGACAACTGACCCATGTGCCCTGTGTGGCTCACGTCCTTAACCTGGTGGTGCAGCGGTTCTTGGGCAGGTACCGGGCTTACAGGATGTCCTGAAGCAGGCCAGGAAAGTCTGTGTGCATTTCCGCCGATCATTTAATGACTGTGCTCGGCTGGCTGAGCTCCAAAAGGAGTTGAACCTGCCCAAGAACCGCCTTATATGTGACATGCCCACTAGGTGGAACTCAACGTTGGCCATGCTGCAGTGGCTGCATACGCAGCAGAGGGCCATCAATGAGTACCTGGGCGACTACGGCACCAGGACAGGGTCAGGGGAGCTCGATTTTTTCTCACCACGCCAGTGAGGCATGATCAGGGATGCATGCACTGTCCTGTCACCGTTTGAGGAGGCCACAAGGATGGTGAGCAGTGACAGTGCATGCATCAGTGACACTGTACCGCTTGTCCACCTCTTGGAGCATACGCTGCGTGGAATAATGGACATGGCACTTGAGGCAGAACAGAGGCAGGAAGAGGAAGACTTCCTTGCCTCTCAATGCCCCCTTTATCCAGACAGTGTTCCTGCTGTGCCACCCATCACACAGGAAAAGGATGAGGAGGAGGATGATTGTGTCAGCATGGAGGTGAAGGCTGGCACTCAGCATCAGCAGCAGTCTTGTAGGGATGATTTACAGTCCTAAGAAACCCGTGGACTTGTACGTGGCTGGGAGGAGGTAGCTGCGGATCATGTTGGTGACCCAGAGGACTCCGGACCGAATGCCTCAGCTAACCTACGCTGCATGGCCTCCCTGATCCTGCAAAGCCTGCGGAAGGATCCTCGTATTCTTCGGATCAAGGAGAGGGACCATTACTGGCTGGCCACTCTCCTTGATCCACGGTACAAGGGTAAGGTTGCCGACCTTATCTTGCCGTCGCAGTGGGAGCAGAGGATGAAACATCTCCGGGAGGCCTTGCAGAAAGGTCTGTGCAACGCGTTCCCAGAGACTGGGAGGTTACAAACTCCTGGTCCTAGACAACGTGTTGCTGAGGCATCGGTCAGAAGGAGCGGTGGAGAAGGTGACTGTCTGACCGATGCGTTCAGACAATTTTTTAGTCCGCAGCCCCAAGGTATGATCGGTTCCAGCAACCATCGACAGCGTCTGATTTACATGGTGCAGGAATACCTAGGGGCAAGGTCAGACTTGGACACCTTCCCCACCGAAAATCCTCTGGCTTACTGGGTCTTGAGGATGGATCACTGGCTAGAGCTTGCACAGTATGCAATTGAGCTACTGCCCTGTCCTGCATCCAGCGTTCTTACGGAACGCACCTTCAGTGCTGCTGGTGGCTTTGTTACCGATCACAGGGTGCGCCTGTCCACCGACTTAGTTGATCGACTGACCTTCATCAAGATGAATCAGTCTTGGATCACCCACAGCTACCAAGCACCTGAAGCTGATGTAACCGAATAATTTTTTTTGAAATATCACATCCCTTCAAGACTGCCTAAGCTGATGCTGAGTGACTGTCCTGTTATGTTGATTGTCTATCCTCTTCCTCCTCCGCTGATATGTTGGAAGAACATTTTTGGTTCTGGGTGATGCCACCAGACCAATTTTTCAGCCCCTGTTTAACAGGGGCGTTTAATTACAATTTTTGATGCAATGCTTTGCAGCAGGGCTCATTCCTGCACCACAACTAGAGTATATGGGAGAGGTTGCAGTGTCGTGGCACCAGCACCAGTGCCTAAGGAAGTGAGATGAAAAAAGACGGACGGCAAAACAAATTATACAGGGGTGATAACCCTTCCCTATGTTTTCCAAAAAGCTTAAAAATAGATTTTTTGACTGGAGCTACACTTTAAAAATGTACCAGTTGAAAATTACAAACAGATTCTACTTAACACAACAAACCTACACAGTCCCTGTCTTGTTTGCACCGCCTGTATACTGCTGTTCTGAGTATATAGGGCCTGGGGGCCACACGTATTTTTAATATGGGTACGGGATTCCCCTTAATATCCGTACAAGACCCAAAGGGGCTGGTAATGGGCAGGGGGGCTACCCATGGCATATTTCTCAATGATTTTCATCCATATTGCCGGAACCAGATATAACATTAAAACTGCAAGCAGTTTTAAATTACGTTATTTCCGTTAAATGTCATTTTGTGCAGGGACTGTTCTAAACACGGGAAACACGTGGTACTTCACAGGCATACTATAGACACCCCCCAGGCACGATATTTAAAGGAATATTTCACTTTTTTTTTCACTTTAATCGTCATTAAAATCAGTGCTCCCGCCAAAACGGCCATTTTTAAAAACATTTTAGGCATTGACCCATGTCCCCTGGAGCAGGAGCCAGGTCCCCAAACCCTTTAGGACAGTATCTTGCATATTAGCCATTAAAATTAGCACTTTTAATTTCGGACGTTCGAGTTCCATAGACTTCAATGGGGTTCTAAAGTTCGTACGAATTTTGGGTCCGTGCGAAAGTTCTGGTGCGAACCGAACCGGGGGGTGTTCGGCTCATCCCTAGTCCACATATGCAGAGAGTTGGTAGGCATTTTGAGCCCAGTGGATAGCCACGGGAAGGGTGAAACGAGGGAAGTGAACAAAATTAACGGATCAGTCTAGATCACCTCCCTCCGAGTGACCTAGAACCTGGAGTTTCCCGGATGGACTGAACAGGAGTTCAAAAGATGTCCTTTATCGCCACAGTAAAGGCACAAGCCCAATCCCATGCGTCGGGGACGTTCCTCGGGAGTGAGGCGGGTTTGCCCAAGCTGCATAGTTCTTCCAACGCGTGAGAGGTTGAAGACGGAGAGGATTACACAGGTCTTTGGACTGCCTGTGCTGGACGGCCAGCAGGGGAATGACTGGATCTGGATTTCTCCAGGGCCTGCTCCTGGAAGGGAATGTCTATTTGAATGCTCAATGCGATTAAGTCATCCAATGTGGTAGGAATGGTGCGTCCAGCGAGTTCATCCTTGACACGGTCAGATAGGCCTTGCTAGAAGGTAGCAGTAAGGGCCTCATTATTCCATTTGAGTTTAGCGGCCAGCGTACGGAATTGAACTGCGTGTTGGCCGACTGTCATTCCTTGCTGTCGAAGAAGGAGGGCCCCAGCAACCGGGCTCATCAAAAGTTTTCCGGAATGCATCCAAAAAGAGCTGGAGGTCGGAGGTGATAGAATCGTGTGATTCACAGAGTGGAGAGGCCCAAACTAGAGCATCATCGGAGAGGAGAGAGATGATATATGTGACTTTGGTGTGATCAGTTGGAAAATGGTGGCTGGAAAGTTCAAAGTGGATGGAGCACTGATTAATGAAGCCCGGCAAGCCTTAGGATCACCAGCAGGAGCAGGAACGGGAGGAGCTGAAGTTGCAGCGAGTTGCAGACGATCCAGAAGGGACGCAATATCCTGAAGAACCAGCATTATTTGCTCTTGATTGGCTTGCTGGGAGTTAAGTCTCTGAACTAGATGTTGCATTTGATCCTCGGTCAGTGGCCGATTCTCAGAGGCGCTCATGGCTTGAGCAAACTGTCACGGTACTACTTACAGTGAGCTTGCAGGCAAGCAGGTGACACGGGATCCCCCAGGGCATGGAGTCTAAGGGCCAGCCAGTATTCACCAGTGACCCCTCACGAGAGTTTGGGCTTAGCTGCGTGCTGACCCCAGGTCACGACCCCCGGGTTCACCTTACTCGATAGGGAAGTACCAGAAGACACTGTTAGACAAGGATGGATGGATTAAGCAAAGGAGAGCCAAATAGTGAGCCAAGGTCAGGGCGGGTTGCAGACAACGTAATCAGAACAAGCCGGGTCGGTACACAAGAGATCAGTTCACGAGAGGTCAGGTAAAACAGGTTACACAAAGGGAGCTCAGAAACAAATGTTTCTCAAACAACCAGTAGCTGGTTCGAAAGGGATTTAAATAGAGAAGCACATGAGGGGCTGGACAGGAAGTAGTAGGAAGGAAACATATATTAGGCAACAGTTGAGTGGCTGCGACAGCCATAGCTGCAGAGTGCACAGAGCTGAACATCAGCTAGTGGAACAACAGGTGCCAGCTGACCTACAGCAGTGAAGGTGAGATACAGATCAGCTCTGCAGCTGATCTGTGACAAATGGACCCCCACCCGCAAAATATTCCACATATGTTTTACGCACTTCACTGGCGATTTGCGGGGGCAAGCCAGGACGGACAGCTTCCAGGACCGTCAGTGTTGGTTCCCGAAGTCCGGCCTCAGGCCCAACTAAGGCTATATAATTTGAAGCATTTCTTTTAAAAAGTTGTGCAGGATGCAGCAGCATAATACAATGTGGTTCAGTTTGTACTCCGCCAGGTTGATTGCCATTAGAAATAGGCGGAACCGGCTGGCCATTATCCCAAAGGTATTCTCCACGACTCTTCTGGCTCTGGCCAGACGGTAATTAAAAACCCTCTTCTCTGGGGTGAGGGTCCTCTGGGGGAATGGCCTCATCACGTGATTGCACAGACCAAATGCTTCATCACCAATAAAAACAAACGGGAGTCCTTCGATGTTCTCTTCCACAGGTGGCAATCCCAAGCCACCACTCTGGAGATGTCCGTAGAACTCGGTCTAGGCAAAGACTCCACCATCCGACATCCGGCCATTCTTCCCCACGTCCACATAGAGAAACTCATATGTCGCCGACACCACCGCCATCAACACGATACTATGAAACCCCTTATAGTTAAAATAGTATGACCCAGAATGGGGTGGTGGGATGATGTCGACGTGCTTCCCATCTATTGCCCCTCTGCAGTTGGGAAAGTCCTAACGATGGGCAAAGTGGGATGCCACAGTCTGCCATTCCTGTAGCGTTGAAGGAAACTGTGGAGTCAAAACAGAAAAAAATAAATTAATAATTTTGCACATAAACATTGCAAGCAGATTAGACACAAACATTCTTGGTCAACATCAGTATAACATTGATTTTAATGCCTATTTAAAGGCAAAAAAATAAGGTCCACTTATCACATTTCTCACCCCCTTTGATGGCCCATTGTCCAAATTTAGGGGGGGTTCTAAATGAGTTTGTGAGCCCAAAAAAACCTCTGACACACATGGAAAGAATATTCTTTCCATGTCACCTATCGGCCCGGCTCAAAGAACATGAAACCTTACGCCTTGTCTCACATGTTCAATGACTCTAAAGAATCTGCATCCCCGAACACCATCTTGTCCTCTGAAAATTGTCTTCTAGTACAGGATTATCTACTGTCATGGGCCAAACAGGTTTCCGCAGAGTTTGTTCCTCCCTCTGAAACGAATTTGCTGGCAAAAGATGGCCTGTTTTGTTACAAAGACAAGATCTTCATACCTGAGACTCTTCGGGTTACAATACTAGAACTCTGTCATGATTATATGTTAGCTGAACATTTTGGCACGTCCAAAACTTCTGATATGGTGCAACGCACATTTTGGTGGCCCCAAGTAGCAAAAGACTGCAAGAAATATGTAGAATCCTGTACCACCTATATCCAAAGCAAGAGTAATAAAACCAATATCCATAGACTTTATTGTAAAGCTTCCTCCCGCAGAAGATTACATTTTGTGATGCCTCACTTGGTATTTAAACATCAAGTAGGAGTGGGTACCATCATGCTAGTAAAGTTTGAGAAAAGGGATGGGTTAACTAGAGCTACTCCAAATATTATTGCCCAGTAATGGCAAAAATGATGAGAGGACTATCTCGGTACCCAGTGATTGGAAATACATAAGGTTATATTAAAAAATATACATTTATTCGAAAAAATGGATAAAAGAAACGATCACAACAAAACATATAGCAAGACTGTTGTAAGAGATAACAAGTTATCAAGTATATGCTCTAAAACCCAACTAGTGGGTAGACACAAAGTGATGCGGGTAGAAATGGTTCCTCAACATGTTTCACTTCTTCAGGAGGTATTACCCAGAGCATCAGTGAGGACCAGATGAGGGCACAAGACGGCTATTGAGACACCCAGGGCGGGTGTCCCACCCCTGGTGGACACGGGAGGCAATGGGCGTGAATCCAGCCTGTAGTATCCTTGGTTGGTTCTGCACCCGGGAATGACAGCACACTGTAATAATGTTTAAGGTTGACGTTAATTAAACCCAGGTAGAATGGGGAGGATACGAAAATAACAATTTGGTTGGATGCTGAATAAGGCAGCGGCCGATTTGATCTTGAGCTGTGTGTGTAATAGCGTTCATTCCCGGGTGTGGGCCATTCCTAGAGAGGGCCATACCACCATCTTTGTGGTGGATCGGCTGTCCAAAATAGCAGATTTTATTCCAATAAAGGGAAAAACTTCAGCCCCAGAAACAGCTCAAGTCTTCATCAGGAAGATTATTAAGCTTGACGGATTGCCAGCCAACATTGTCTCAGATAGAGGAGTACAGTTCACATCCAGGTTATGGAAAGTATTATTTGAGTCACTTGGAATTGAATTATCATTCTCCTCAGCCTGCCATCCACAGACAAATGGGCAGACAGAGAGGACCAATCAGACCCTTGAGCAGTATCTACACCATTTCTCATCATTTTTCCAGGATGACTGGATCTCCCTTCTGCTGTTAGCTGAGTTCGCTTACAACAATTCTACTGACTCCACCACAAGACATACTCCGTTCTTTGCCAACTATGGATACCATCCATCATTTTTGCCCAATTCCATTTCACAATGTTCAGTGCCAGCTGTGCTCAAGACAGTAAATGTCTTCACTACCAATAACAAGTTATTACAGGAAACAATGGCCAAAACACAGGAACTTAACAAGGACATTTTCGACAGGAAAAGACGGGGAAAAATCTATTCTGGAACCCGGTGACCAGGTATGGCTGTCCGCGGCAAACCTAAGGTTGGGATGCCCTTCAAGAAAGTTGGGTCCTAAATTTGTGGGTGCTTTTTCAGTAAAGAGAAGGATCAAGGAGGTGGCCTATGAGCTGGAACTGTCGGACTCATTCAGAATTTCCCCCGTTTTCCATATTGCCTTATTAAAACCTGCTGTTTCCAACTCCTTTCCAGGACAGAATATTGGTCCTCCAGAACCTGTAGTAATTGATGGGGAAGAAGAATTTGAGGTGGAAGTAATCGTGGATTGTAGAAGGAGAAAAAAACAAGTTAAATTCTCGATTTAGTGGAAAGGTTATGGACCAGAAGAGAATGTGTGGGAGCCTGAAGACAATATCCACGCTAAGAGACTGATCCAATCCTTCAAATGTCCCACCCTGAGAAGTTGGCCTGGTTAGGCATCTGGAGGCTTCCCCTTGGGGGAGGGCAATGTCAGAAAGGGCTTGCTAACTACAGTAGTTCTGTGCAAGCTGTTGTACGTTTACGGGTGCCTATGCGCATGCACACGCGATCACCGGCGTCAGGCCGGCTAATTAAACTCGGCTGACACACTGAACCTTTGCTGTCTGATCTACAGCATTCACTAAGTGATACCTGATAACCTGCATACATTCCTGTGTTTACCCGGCTTGAGTCTGACTACCCTTGCTATCCACCTGCATCTGACACCAGCTTGAGGCTTATCCACTGGTTCCTCCATGCCTGCCTGTTATTGACCCGACTTTTTCAGTGACTCTGCTCCTGCCTCTGCATCTGCTCCAGTTCTCCCTGTCTGTGTATGACCCGGCTTATCTGACCTCCCTGTGTTCCAGCCTTCGGAACTTACTCTCTGCCTGCTCTAGTCATCAGCCAAGTCTGCTGTATCCAGCCTGCTAAGCTCCTTCCACAGTGCCAGCCGGAACTCCAGACCCACTTCTCAGCTGTTGATCCTACCAGGCACTCGTGCTACTCTGCACTCCCATGCCTCCTCTCTACTCTACCAGTGGCCATGAGTCAGAGGCGTAAGAGAGGCCGCCCTCTGCATATCGGGCTCATCTACTAGATATGTGACAGGAACATGATAAAATGTGAAAAATTTCAAGGGGTAGGAATACTTTTTCAAGGCACTGTATGCAGTGAATGATGTCATCAGTGCATGCGCTCTGAAGGAACAGCCACCCATGCCACTTCTTCAGAGCCCTATACTGTGACTGGCGTCCCCGAAGGGCATGCACAAGAGTAAAGTCACACTGCTCAAGCCATTTACAGAGTAACATCAATAATGACACTAATACAGTGATCAGTGCTAATACTGTATACTGTCACTGTTTTAATGACACTGGCTGGGAAGGGGTTAACATCTAGGGGCAAAGGGTTAACTTTGCACCTAACAATGTGTAATGTGTGCTGCTTTTACTTAACAACTGTATCTGTCTGTTTTTTGTCCCTGCAAGATCGCTGTTCACAATACACAGAGTTCTGTGTTTTTGGAAACACAGGACTCTTGTCTTGGCTGAAATCAGTTGCTAAACTCATGCTGTGTCCAATCACAAACACAAAAGAAAGGCTGCAACGTACAAGTATGTCACCCAGGCCTGCAGCTACCATCCACTTGCTGTACAACTGGTGGGTGGCAAGTGGTTAGTGGGGAACCCCATGCAAAAGTCAAGAAAAAAGCTTAAGCCCACCCCAAAATCCATACAGACACTTATCTGAGCATGCAGCCATACCAGATCACATGGAAAGTACCTCCATGGCAAAACACCCTGCCCGTGTTGATGAGGACAAGGGCCTCTTCCCTACAAACCTGGTTCCATGGTTGTAGGGGTCTATGGAAGAGGGCTTATTGGAATCTGGAAGCCCTTTTAACAAGAAGTGGGCACCAAGAAACTGCCACCTATGTGATTGAGTAAGGAGCAAATAGTACCCTACCCATTCACAAAAAAAAAGTAAAATTACAATAACATTTTCAAGTTTTATTTGGATTTTAGTGCTTGAGTTTACTATAGTTTTAACTGTATAATCACTTAAATAAATTACAGTTTCTCTGTAACAGCTTGCCAAACAGCCTCCGTTATTATACTGCGGCAGGTCAGCACAATCCCACGAGCCATCGTAACTATACGTCGGCACCTTTAAGTGGGATAGCAGGCATGTGTGCGCCGAGCTCGCACGCCCGCTACTCTGGGGGGGTGCCGATGCTCGTGGCCGACGGTCACGATGACCGCTGGCCCCGAGCGATTGTGGGCACGAGAGGCAGAACAGGGACGCAGATCGCTGCCATTACTAACTAAAAATAAGTAAAAATAATAATAATAATAAAAATGCTATAAATCTATCCCCATTTTGTAGACGCAATAACTTTTGCACAAACCAATCAATATACGCTTAATGCAATTTGTATTACCAAAAATATGTAGAAGAATTTTTTAAAAAGGGGATATTTATTATAGCAAAAAAAATATTGTGTTTTTTTCAAAATTGTCGCTTTTTTTGTTTATAGCACAAGACTGCGCAATTGTCAGTTAAAGTGACGGAGTGCCAAATCGCAAAAAAAGGCCTGGTCATTCAGCAGCCAAATCTTCTGAGGCTGAAGTGGTGTACTCTTTCCCTGAGACACGGCGCATCACTGCTATAGGTAAAGAGCAGGTAATGAAGCTCTTTACCCATGTGATCATGTAAACAAGGAAATGCCGGTTATTCCTTTCCTCACATTGACAGTGCATGAGGAGAGGAGAGCCAATCAGTGGCATTTCCTCACAGGGGAGATGTGCACAGATAATCAGGGCACTGATTATCAGTGCCCTGATTATCAGTGCAACCCCAACAGTGCCCATCAGTGATGCCAGTCAGTGCCCATCAGTGATGACAATCAGTGCCCATCAGTGATGACAATCAATGCTCTACAGTGATGCCAGTCAGTGCTGCCTTTCAGTGCCCATCAGTGCCTGCTCATCAGTGCCATCCACCTATCCATGCTGCCTATCAGAGGCCATCGGTGCTACCTACCAGTGTCCATCAGCGCCGCCTAACAGTGCCCATCAGTGCCACCTATCAGTGCTCATCAGTCCTTCATATCAGTGCCACCTATCAGTATCCATCGGTGCTGCATATTAGTGCCTCCTCATCAATGCCACCTCATCAGTGCCTTCTAATCAGTGCCCATCAGTGCTACCTCATCAGTGCAGCCTATCAGTGCCCATCAGTGCAGCCGCATCAGAGCACATCAGTGAAGGAGAAAAATTTATTATTTACAAAGTTTTATAAGAGAAACTAAGAAAAACTTTTTTTCTTTCAAAGTTTTCAGTCTTTTAAAAAAATTTTTTTACAAAAATGAAAAAAATCCCAGTGGTGATTAAATACCACCAAAAGAAAACTCTATCTGTCTCAAAAAAAAATTGTTTGGGTACAGAGTTGCATGACCGCGCAATTGTCATTCAAAGTGTAACAGCGCTGAAAACTGAAAATTGGTCTGAACAGGAAGGAGGGTAAAAGTGCCCAGTATGCAAGGGGTTAACCTTATTGCTTGCAGTAACCAGTATGACAGACTGTACATCTGGTACCTTGTAACAACAGCCATGATATAGATACCTAGTCAAATCTACCCACATCGCTTTTATTTAAATCTGGGCGATGGTTCCCATTACCATTTGCATCATCCATTTAGTTTAGCAATGATCACTCATGCAATGTTCATAAAAATGAGATATTACTGTCATTTTTTGATAGACTGATTAGAAAAGTGACTGAAGAGAGATGGCTAATTATACTGTAGGAGAATGTATTTCTTCTTCTACAATACAATCTTGGATTTTAGTTGCCATAATTGTAGTGTTCATTTTGGCCGGAATATCACTACAATCATTTATTGTGGCTGTGAATGTCATTCATAGGCTGAAAGGAGGCTCAATGACAGAAGTAGACAAAATTATCACCGCTATTGGGATAACAAGACTCATCTCTTTTTTTTCTACCCCATTACATTTCCTTTCCAATAGTTGCTCCGCAGAGTTAGGTGCAAAATTGTTGTTACTGAATTATTTTATTGGGGTATCATCAGGTTTTTCCAGCATTTGGTTATCGGCCTTGCTCTCCACCTTCTTCTGTTTTATGATCCCCACTTTTAACAATGTCTTCTTCCTCCATCTGAAGACCATCATATCTCAGAGAGTCGTTTGTCTTATTATCACTTCTGTGCTGTTAGGATTTGGGTATGCTTTGACATTTTTTTTGTGGATTTCTTATGCAGCGAACAGGATCTCATCTTACTCTGAAATTATACGTGATCATTATAAATTCCAAATCATATTTACTTTTAATTGCTTGTGGAATATAATTCCAGTTCTGATGTTCTTTGTGTCTTCTGTCCTTCTTATTATTTGCCTGGTTTTCCACATTAGACAAATGAAGAGCCACGGAAATGTTCTGAGCAGTACGGACACCTATCATAAGATGATCATGTTTACAGCTGCGTCTTTCCTGACCTGTGTTTTGTGTAGTATAGTAAATATAACTGAACGATATGCTATGGATTTTTTTGGCCTCATGTGGATGTATGTTTTTTGGAACATTTTTCCGGTGTTACATTCCATTTACTTAATTTATGCAACTACCAAATTAAGGAATGAATTTTTCAGGATTTTTCATTGGGGAACGGACTTATTGTTCTGGAGAAAAGCATCTAAACCTGACTCAAGAGAGAAGATGGAGGTGACCTGTTTGTGATAAAAAATATATATATATATATATATATATATATATATATATATATATATATATATATATATTAACACTATAATTTGTCCTTAATTCCTAAAGAAGAAGGACTTTTTGTACTTTATTTACAATTTTTACAAATATTTACAATTATTTAGAACATTTATTGGTTATTTAGTTGTTGTTTAATCACCTAAAGAGGAAGTAAACCCTGATGGGTTTTACTTCCTCTTTATTTCCCTGCAAAGGTAAAGCATACCGGGCTACTATGCACCGCATAGCCTGGGTTAACAAAAAAAAAAGACTAAGTGGTCCATCAAGCCTGCCCCCCCATTTTTTACATTAATACATGTTTTTGTATTTTGTTTTTTGTTAACCTTGAGTATAGATCTATGTTTGTTCCAAGCATGTTTGAAGCTATTCTAAGCATCAACTACCCTTTCGATTAAGATTACTATTGACATTTCTGGCTGATAGTTTGTCTCCATGTTCTTGGTCTTGTTTGCATAATAAAAATATATATATGTATAGTGAGAACAAATACCACTCTAAGTTTAAGTTTAAGGCTTCATGCACACGAGACGCAGATGCAAACGCTGCTGGACACATGTTGAAACCGGCGTTTAGAAACGCGCGTTTTGCCGCGATTTTTACCGCGATTTAGCGGCGTTTTACCGCGTTTGCGTCTAGAAGCGTTTAGTTAAGCTAACATCATAGACCCTCCCCAGCTCAAAAATTAACTATTTCAGCAATTTTGTGAGACCAGAGTGAGTAGCAGCAGCTGTGAGAGCTGCAGTGTACTTGTATTTAGCGTGTCACTTGCCACGGCACCTGCCACAAGTTGTGGATAGTGATGGCCGAACGGTTCGCCCGGCGGTCGTTTCGCGGCGAATTTCCGACTTTCGCCGTCCGCGGGTTCGAACGCCTTTTTCCGTCGTTCGCCCCGGCGGACTTACGTGTTTAATGTATACAAGAACTTTAACCTTTCGTGACACGTTTATCATGTGTTACAGGACAACCAATTGAGACATGACAGCTCATGGACACTTGGACATTCCCCCTAACCTATAAATACACCCGATCCGGTGGCCATTTTACATTCTTTCTTCTGTCACTGTAGGGAAAGGATCCTGTGTGGAGTAGGGACAGAGAAAACGCTAGCTATTTGGTACACAAAAGTTCTTTTCAGGACTGGTATAGGTGTTAGGTCAGCAGCCTGAGTTTCTTTTGTCAGTTTAGATAAAGGGACAGAGCGCTGTATGCTGCTATTTTAGGGACAGCTCAGCCAGATTAGTCTTTCTTCATCATCATCATCATCATCATCATTAGCTGTTACTATCAGGTCCACAAAAGAGCTGTTCCAGCTAATCGTTCCAGCCTACTCTTTTTTGCCAATTTGTATAGGGACAGGCAGGAAGCAGTGTGTCAGGCAGTGAGGATAATTTTAAAGACTTGCTGTTACTATTAGTTCCACAAAGGTTCTTTTCAGGACTGGTATCAGTGGTACGGTAATAGGCTTGTACACGTATAATATTCTTTCTTCCAAATATAGAAAGAATATTATACTTGACTGCTGCCCTTCTGCTGCAGTCTGCTAATCATTCACAACTCACTTGTTCCACAAAGCTCTTTATCAGGACTGGTAACTTGGTCTGTCTAGGGTGCTACGGTACATAGGCTTGGGTGCGGTACAGTCTGCTGTTCTGTAAGGACCGCTATCGGTCCACAATACATAGGGTTGCCGTGCACTACTGCTGACCGCTGCCCTATACTGCAGCAGTCCTTCAGCGGTATAGGGACTGACGCACAGTCTGCTAAACACTAATACACAACCTGCTTGGTCCACAAAAGTTCTTATAAGGACTGGTAACTTGGTATAGGGTGCTACGGTACATAGGCCTGAGTGCAGTACAGTCTGCTGTTCTGTAAGGACCGCTATCGGTCCACAATACATAGGGTTGCCGTGCACTACTGCTGACCGCTGCCCTATACTGCAGCAGTCCTTCATTGGTATAGGGACTGACGTACAGTCTGCTAATCACTAACACACAACCTGCTTGGTCCACAAAAGTTCTTATAAGGACTGGTAACTTGGTATAGGGTGCTACGGTACATAGGCCTGAGTGCAGTACAGTCTGCTGTTCTGTAAGGACCGCTATCGGTCCACAATACATAGGGTTGCCGTGCACTACTGCTGACCGCTGCCCTATACTGCAGCAGTCCTTCATTGGTATAGGGACTGACGTACAGTCTGCTAATCACTAACACACAACCTGCTTGGTCCACAAAAGTTCTTATAAGGACTGGTAACTTGGTATAGGGTGCTACGGTACATAGGCCTGAGTGCGTTACAGTCTGCTGTTCTGTAAGGACCGCTATCGGTCCACAATACATAGGGTTGCCGTGCACTACTGCTGACCGCTGCCCTATACTGCAGCAGTCCTTCAGCGGTATAGGGACTGACGCACAGTCTGCTAAACACTAACACACAACCTGCTTGGTCCACAAAAGTTTTTATAAGGACTGGTAACTTGGTATAGGGTGCTACGGTACATAGGCCTGAGTGCAGTACAGTCTGCTGTTCTGTAAGGACCGCTATCGGTCCACAATACATAGGGTTGCCGTGCACTACTGCTGACCGCTGCCCTATACTGCAGCAGTCCTTCATTGGTATAGGGACTGACGTACAGTCTGCTAATCACTAACACACAACCTGCTTGGTCCACAAAAGTTCTTATAAGGACTGGTAACTTGGTATAGGGTGCTACGGTACATAGGCCTGAGTGCGTTACAGTCTGCTGTTCTGTAAGGACCGCTATCGGTCCACAATACATAGGGTTGCCGTGCACTACTGCTGACCGCTGCCCTATACTGCAGCAGTCCTTCATTGGTATAGGGACTGACGTACAGTCTGCTAATCACTAACACACAACCTGCTTGTTCCACAAAAGTTCTTATAAGGACTGGTAACTTGGTATAGGGTGCTACGGTACATAGGCTTGAGTGCGGTACAGTCTGCTGTTCTGTAAGGACCGCTATCGGTCCACAATAGATAGGGTTGACGTGCACCACTGCTGACCGCTGCCCTATACTGCAGCAGTCCTTCAGCGGTATAGGGACTGACGTACAGTCTGCTAAACACTAATACACAACCTGCTTGGTCCACAAAAGTTCTTATAAGGACTGGTAACTTGGTATAGGGTGCTACGGTACATAGGCTTGAGTGCGGTACAGTCTGCTGTTCTGTAAGGACCGCTATCGGTCCACAATAGATAGGGTTGACGTGCACCACTGCTGACCGCTCACCTATACTGCAGCAGTCCTTCAGCGGTATAGGGACTGACGTACAGTCTGCTAATCACTAACACACAACCTGCTTGTTCCACAAAAGTTCTTATAAGGACTGGTAACTTGGTATAGGGTGCTACGGTACATAGGCTTGAGTGCGGTACAGTCTGCTGTTCTGTAAGGACCGCTATCGGTCCACAATAGATAGGGTTGACGTGCACCACTGCTGACCGCTGCCCTATACTGCAGCAGTCCTTCAGCGGTATAGGGACTGACGTACAGTCTGCTAAACACTAATACACAACCTGCTTGGTCCACAAAAGTTCTTATAAGGACTGGTAACTTGGTATAGGGTGCTACGGTACATAGGCTTGAGTGCGGTACAGTCTGCTGTTCTGTAAGGACCGCTATCGGTCCACAATAGATAGGGTTGACGTGCACCACTGCTGACCGCTGCCCTATACTGCAGCAGTCCTTCAGCGGTATAGGGACTGACGTACAGTCTGCTAAACACTAATACACAACCTGCTTGGTCCACAAAAGTTCTTATAAGGACTGGTAACTTGGTATAGGGTGCTACGGTACATAGGCTTGAGTGCGGTACAGTCTGCTGTTCTGTAAGGACCGCTATCGGTCCACAATAGATAGGGTTGACGTGCACCACTGCTGACCGCTCACCTATACTGCAGCAGTCCTTCAGCGGTATAGGGACTAAGAGTTTTGTCACAGGGTCATTTAAAAAATGACATGCAGAGGAAGAGGCAGGCCCTTCCGCAGGGGTGGTAGGGGTAGGGCAGGAGCAACAGGCTTGAGCCAAAGTGGGAAGTTGCAGAAGGTGCGTTCAATTACTTTAAAGGATGCACCAGACTTGGTTGAGTGGCTCGCTCAGCCTTACTCTTCTGCACCCTCCTCATCCTCTCGATCTGCACCCTCTTCTTCACTCTCTGCTATGTGCACCCCCAAAGACACTACCACCAACAACACGACCACCACCACCACCACCACATACCTTCCGCTTGAGTCACTGGAATTATTTTCCGATCCATATCAAGAGGACATTTCTGATGCGCAGCCACTCTTGGTATTGGATCAGGAAGAGGAGGTAGCAACAAGCGCTACTCAGCAGTCTGACGCCAGTACCCAGATCAGCCCAAGGAGGAGGTTGGTCCCCGGTGTTGCTGCCTACTCTACTTATAGCGGTGGGGAAGGTGACGTTGATGATGACGTGTCTAGTGATGTCACGTGGGTGCCCACAAGAGAGGAAGAGGAGGGGAGTTCAGAGGGAGATATGGACCAGCAGATAGGGAGGAGAAGCAGCAATGACTTACATTGCACAGCAGGGACAAAGCAGACTGCAAATGTATCAGGAGCGAGTCATCGACCATGTACGGTCACATCTGGCGCTCCCAGGACACCGGCACATGGCTCCGCAGTGTGGGCTTTTTTTAACGTGTCCGCTGCTGACAATAGCGTTGCCATCTGCAATCTTTGCAGTCAACGCGTTAGTCGCGGTAAGCCCAATACTCACCTAGGGACGACCGCCTTAAGAAGGCACATGAGCAGCCATCACCGAGCCCAGTGGGAGCAACGGAACACACAAAGCCACACTGCAGGCTCTCACCGTCCAGCCTCGTCTTCTACTTCTCCTTCTCCTCTCTCCTCACAATTGTCCTCCACTCCACCTTCCATCACGCCAAGCTCACATTTTTCTGCAAAAAGGCAGGCTTCCGTGGGCCTAATGTTTGAGCGTAAAAAAATGATGACGCCGGATAACCCTCTTGCCCAACGGTTGGCGGCTGGCTTGTCAGAACTCATAGCCCGCCAACTACTGCCATATAAACTGGTGGACTCGGAGGCCTTTCGCAAATTTGTGGCCATTGGAACACCACAATGGAAGGTCCCAGGAAGGAAGTATTTCTCAGAGAAGGGCATCCCAGAGCTATATGGCCATGTTCAGCGGCAAGTGAATGTATCTCTGGCACACAGTGTCGGTGCCAAGATACATCTGACCACAGACACGTGGTCTAGCAAACACGGGCAGGGAAGGTATATCAGTTTTACTGCCCACTGGGTGAACCTTCTGACGGCCGTCAAGCATGTAACCCGTGGCACCCGTGTAGATTTGGTTTTACCGCCACGGATTGCATGCAGGCCTGACTCTTCTTCTCCTCCTCCTACTCCATCCTCCTCCCTCTCCTCCTCAGCTGCCTCCTCCTTTTCCGCTGCTAGCGTCTCTTCCACTGCACCGCCCAAGCTCCCCAGAACCTATTCCACATGCCAGGTGAGACGTTGCCATGCCGTGCTGCGTCTGTTGTGCCTGGAAGCAAAGAGCCACACTGGCCCGGCACTCCTTTCAGCTTTGCGTTCACAGGCAGATGAGTGGCTAACACCGCTCAATTTGACAGTTGGTAAAGTGGTGTGTGACAACGGTGCCAATCTGCTTAGCGCATTGAAACAGGGCAAAATCACGCACGTGCCGTGCATGGCACACGTCTTAAACTTGGTCGTGCAGCGATTCCTTGTCAAATACCCTGGGGTCCAGGACATCTTGCGGCAGGCAAGGAAAATCTCGGCCCATTTCAGAAGATCTTACACGGCCATGGCTCGCCTTGCTGACATTCAGCGGCGACACCATCTGCCGGTCAGACGTCTTATTTGCGATTGCCCGACGCGATGGAACTCAACCTTCTATATGCTTGATAGGCTGCTCCAGCAGAAACGTGCAGTTAACGTCTACCTGTATGAACTCTGCGAAAGAAACGGTTCTGGGGAGCTGGGTTTTTTTTCACCGCGCCAGTGGCTGCTCATGCGCGACACATGCAGACTTCTGCGGCCATTTGAGGAGATCACCAAACTGGTCAGTCGCAGCCATGGCGCCATCAGTGACATGGTACCTTATGCCTTCTTTCTGGAGCGTGCATTGCGTCGTGTCATTGATCAGGCTGTGGAGGAGCAGGAGCGGGAAGATGAGGAAGTCGCAATGCTGGATGAATTCCCAGGGGGGGCTACTCTATCTGAGACAAGTCAACAACAGGAGTCTGATGAGGAGTCAGAGGAGGATGGTGCCGGGGCGGATGAGCAGGAGCAAGAAGAGCATGCTTTAAACCTTTCTGGGATCCCTGTTGTGCGAGGATGGGGAGAGGAGAATGAAGAGGACGACATTATCCTGGATGATGAGCAGGAGCCAGGCCACCACACCGCTTCCACTTTAGTGCAAATGGGGGCCTTCATGCTCCAGTGTTTTAATAGGGACCCCCGTATAAAAAGCATGAGGGTCAAGGACCAGTACTGGGTGGCAACGTACTTAGACCCCCGGTACAAACACAAAATGGCGGAAATGTTACCGCCGTCGCAGAGGGCTGTCAGAATGCAGCACTTCCAGGCCTTGCTTCGAGAAATGCTGCATTCTGCTTTTGCGTGCGCTGGCAGAGGAGCAATTCCCACTCCCAGAGAAGGATTTGCGGGTACCAATCCAACAGCGCCTGCAAGAAGAGGCCGGTTTGAAGATGTGTTGGTGACTTCGGATATGAGGTCATTCTTTCAGCCGACCCATCGACAGGTGTCATCCGGATCCAGCATCAGGGAACGCCTAGACCGTCAGGTGTCCGACTACATTGGGTTAACGGCCGATGTGGACGCTCTGAGGAGTGATGAACCCCTAGACTACTGGGTGGGCAGGCTTGACCTCTGGCCAGAGCTTGCCCAATTTGCAATCGAACTGTTGGCTTGCCCCTCATCCAGTGTCCTGTCCGAAAGGACGTTCAGCGCAGCAGGGGGGATTGTGACCGATAAGCGTACTCGCCTAGCTCACCACAGTGTTAACTACCTCACATTTCTAAAAATGAATGAGGCATGGATCTCGGAGGAATTCAACACATGTGATCAGTAGACCATGTATATGTCTATAAACAATTTTTGGAATCAAGCACACAGACCTTCTTAATTCATTTGGCTCACTTCCCTGACCCAAAAAAGCACACCGTACTATATGCCCCTACCCTCCTCTTTGAAGAGGTTGAGCGGTGTCATATTTCTACTGGGGCTGCTTATTATGAGGGGTTCCCACCATCCCTGTGCTGTGCTGACTTCCTCCTGGGTGTTCTTATTATGAGGGGCTCCCACCATCCCTGTGCTGTGCTGACTTCCTCCTGGGGGTTCTTATTATGAGGGGATCACACCATCCCTGTGCTGTGCTGACTTCCTCCTGGGGCTGCTTACGGTGCTGCTGTCAGCGCTGTATGTCACGGAGCTGCTGTCAGCGCTGTATGTCACGGAGCTGCTGTCAGCGCTGTATGTCACGGAGCTGCTGTCAGCGCTGTATGTCACGGAGCTGCTGTCAGCGCTGTATGTCACGGAGCTGCTGTCAGCGCTGTATGTCACGGAGCTGCTGTCAGCGCTGTATGTCACGGAGCTGCTGTCAGCGCTGTATGTCACGGAGCTGCTGTCAGCGCTGTATGTCACGGAGCTGCTGTCAGCGCTGTATGTCACGGAGCTGCTGTCAGCGCTGTATGTCACGGTGCTGCTGTCAGCGCTGTATGTCACGGAGCTGCTGTCAGCGCTGTATGTCACGGAGCTGCTGTCAGTGCTGTATGTCACGGAGCTGCTGTCAGCGCTGTATGTCACGGAGCTGCTGTCAGCGCTGTATGTCACGGAGCTGCTGTCAGCGCTGTATGTCACGGTGCTGCTGTCAGCGCTGTATGTCACGGAGCTGCTGTCAGCGCTGTATGTCACGGAGCTGCTGTCAGCGCTGTATGTCACGGAGCTGCTGTCAGCGCTGTATGTCACGGAGCTGCTGTCAGCGCTGTATGTCACGGAGCTGCTGTCAGCGCTGTATGTCACGGTGCTGATGTCAGTGCTCTGTATTACGGTGCTGCTGTCAGTGCTCTGTATCTCCTGCACCCTCTTGTTTGCCTACCCTGGTCCCTGACCTTCCCTCTCCTCCATTGCCTTCATTAGCTCCATAGTCCTGAATTGTCAGAACAATTTCCCAAATAAAAAAAAAATGCTTGTAGTTATCGATCCCAAATTCACCTCATACATGTATTATGCTATTGTCCAGGTGGTGGGACTACGTGCTACCCCCTAATAATTACCCCGTGGCCGCAAATTCGACCTAAAGGTTTGCGAAATTCGCCTCCCATTGAAGTCAATGGAGCCCGCGGCGAACGGTCGTTTTCGCGAACGTTTGTGTCCGTTCGCGTTTCGCGTTCGCGAAACGTCCCGTCGGAAGTTCGTCCATCACTAGTTGTGGATTGTCCACTTGCCACGTGACTTGCCACATCACCTGCCACGTCACTTGCCATGTCATCTGCCACAAGTTGTGGATTGTCCAACTGCCACGTCACCTGCCACAAGTTGTGGATTGTCCACTTGCCACGTTACTTGCCACATCACCTGCCACGTCACTTGCCACGTCACCTGCCACAAGTTTTGGATTGTCCACTTGCCACGTCACTTGCCACGTCACTTGCCACAAGTTGGGGATTGTCCACTTGCCACATCACCTGCCACGTCACCTGTCACAAGTTGTGGATTGTCCACTTGCCACATCACTTGCCACCTGCCATGTCACTTGCCACAAGCTGTGGATTGTCCACTTGCCACGTCACTTGCCACGTCACCTGCCACGTCACTTGCCACGTCACCTGCCACAAGTTTTGGATTGTCCACTTGCCACGTCACTTGCCACGTCACCTGCCACGTCACCTGCCACAAGTTGTGGATTGTCCACTTGCCACATCACTTGCCACGTCACCTGCCACGTCACTTGCCACGTCACCTGCCACAAGTTTTGGATTGTCCACTTGCCACGTCACTTGCCACGTCAGCTGCCACGTCACTTGCCACAAGATGTGGATTGTCCACTTGTCACATCACCTGCCACATCACTTGCCACATCACCTGCCACGTCACCTGCCACAAGTTGTGGATTGTCCACTTGCCACGTCACTTGCCACATCACCTGCCACATCACTTGCCACGAGATGTGGATTGTCTACTTGCCACGTCACTGGCCACGTCACCTGCCACGTCACTTGCCACGTCACCTGCCACAAGTTTTGGATTGTCCACTTGCCACGTCACTTGCCACGTCAGCTGCCACGTCACTTGCCACAAGATGTGGATTGTCCACTTGTCACATCACCTGCCACATCACTTGCCACATCACCTGCCACGTCACCTGCCACAAGTTTTGGATTGTCCACTTGCCACGTCACTTGCCACGTCACTTGCCACAAGTTGGGGATTGTCCACTTGCCACATCACCTGCCACGTCACCTGTCACAAGTTGTGGATTGTCCACTTGCCACATCACTTGCCACCTGCCATGTCACTTGCCACAAGCTGTGGATTGTCCACTTGCCACGTCACTTGCCACGTCACCTGCCACGTCACTTGCCACGTCACCTGCCACAAGTTGTGGATTGTCCACTTGCCACGTCACTTGCCACATCACCTGCCACATCACTTGCCACGAGATGTGGATTGTCCACTTGCCACGTCACTGGCCACGTCACTTGCCACGTCACCTGCCACAAGTTTTGGATTGTCCACTTGCCACGTCACTTGCCACGTCAGCTGCCACGTCACTTGCCACAAGATGTGGATTGTCCACTTGTCACATCACCTGCCACATCACTTGCCACATCACCTGCCACGTCACCTGCCACAAGTTTTGGATTGTCCACTTGCCACGTCACTTGCCACGTCACTTGCCACAAGTTGGGGATTGTCCACTTGCCACATCACCTGCCACGTCACCTGTCACAAGTTGTGGATTGTCCACTTGCCACATCACTTGCCACCTGCCATGTCACTTGCCACAAGCTGTGGATTGTCCACTTGCCACGTCACTTGCCACGTCACCTGCCACGTCACTTGCCACGTCACCTGCCACAAGTTTTGGATTGTCCACTTGCCACATCACTTGCCACGTCAGCTGCCACGTCACTTGCCACAAGATGTGGATTGTCCACTTGTCACATCACCTGCCACATCACTTGCCACATCACCTGCCACGTCACCTGCCACAAGTTGTGGATTGTCCACCTGCCACGTCACTTGCCACATCACCTGCCACGTCACTTGCCACAAGATGTGGATTGTCCACTTTCCACGTCACCTGCCATGCCACCTGCCACAAGTTGTGGATTGTTCACTTGCCACGTCACTTGACACGTCACCTGCCACAAGTTGTGGATTGTCCACTTGCCACGTTACTTGCCACATCACCTGCCACGTCACTTGCCACGAGATGTGGATTGTCCACTTGCCACGTCACTTGCCACGTCACCTGCCACGTCACTTGCCACGTCACCTGCCACAAGTTTTGGATTGTCCACTTGCCACGTCACTTGCCACGTCAGCTGCCACGTCACTTGCCACAAGATGTGGATTGTCCACTTGTCACATCACCTGCCACATCACTTGCCACATCACCTGCCACGTCACCTGCCACAAGTTGTGGATTGTCCACTTGCCACGTCACTTGCCACATCACCTGCCACGTCACTTGCCACAAGATGTGGATTGTCCACTTTCCATGTCACCTGCCACAAGTTGTGGATTGTCCACTTGCCACGTCACCAGCCACATCACCTGCCACAAGTTGTGGATTGTCCACTTGCCACACCACTTTCCACGTCACCTGCCACGTCACCTGCCACAAGTTGTGGATTGTCCACTTGCCACGTCACCAGCCACATCACCTGCCACAAGTTGTGGATTGTCCACTTGCCACACCATTTTCCACGTCACCTGCCACGTCACCTGCCACAAGATGTGGATTGTCCACTTGCCACGTCCCTTGCCACGTCCCCTGCCACGTCACCTGCCACAAGTGGATTGTCCACTTGCCACATCACTTGCCACATCACCTGCCACAAGTTGTGGATTGTCCACTTGCCACGTCACCTGACACAAGTTGTGGATTGTCCACTCGCCACGTCACTTGCCACATCCCCTGCCACAAGTGGATTGTCCACTTGCCACGTCACTTGCCACGTCCCCTGCCACAAGTGGATTGTCCACTTGCCACGTCACTTGACACGTCACCTGCCACAAGTTATGGATTGTCCACTTGCCACGTCACATGCCAGTCACCTGCCACAAGTTGTTTATTTTCCACTTGCCACGTCACCTGCCAGGTCACTTGCCACGTCACCTGCCACAAGTTGTGGATTGTCCACTTTCCACGTCACTTGCCACTTCACCTGCCACGTCACTTGCCACAAGTTGTGGATTGTCCACTTGCCACATCACTTGCCACCTGCCATGTCACTTGCCACAAGTTGTGGATTGTCCACTTGCCACGTCACTTGCCACCTGCCATGTCACTTGCCACAAGTTGTGGATTAATTTTCAAAAAGCTGCGCTAAAAATGATCCAAAAATTATTTGTGAAAAATAAAGTACTAAAAAACAATATCAAACAATATTATACCAAACTCTAATTAAAAGAATGTGTATATTCAAAAAATAATAATATTCAAAAAAAATTTATCCATATCACCATCTACACACAAAAAAGTTCATTTCATATAGAAACATAGATTCTTTTTGATTGTAGTTTCCACCGTGAAACACACCACACCGGTAAAGGAAAAAAGGTGTCTTCAAAGATGCAGAAAACAGAACTCCACCACCAATATCACTGCCGCTTACCAGCTAGACTGGTCCCATCACAGAGACCAGATATGGCCACAATAAGAAAGCACTCCTTCTGCGCATGGACCACCAGGAGGATAAAGCTCTGTTCAGACGTTTGGACTGGTCCTACGGCCACACCACTCATTGCCCGGTACATACAGAAACAAGAAGGGTCGCCATAGTGCAGTAAATGCTTACGTTTAATAAATAAATAAAAGGTTGCACTTACATCCAACTGAGAAAACAGTTCGCTGTGTTACAAACAACAATATTGCCGGCCGGCTTCGTGAACGCTGCCCGTTGCTTCCGGGTTCAACGTGGAACGCGGTGACGTCCACTTGCAATTGCAATTGTTTAAAATATTTTTCTAATGGTTTTTCATCATTTGCAATCATTTTTGAGATTTTTAATGTAAAAAAAAAGGTCACCTTTAAAAACGCATATAAACGCAAACGCGGCTAAACGCGGTAGCGGCGTTTTGCCGCGTTTTACCGCGTTTTGCCGCGTTTTGCGTCTGAAACGTGGAAATTTTTGCTTCTGAACGCATTTTTTTGCTTCTGGAAAAACGAGATTAAACGCAACTGCATAAAAACGGAAAAAAACGAGACTGTGTGCATGGACACATAGGATAACATTGAATGAGTTCAGGGGCAGTTGAAAAAACTGTCCAACTGCATCTGAACGCGCGTTTAACTGCGTCTCGTGTGCATGAGGCCTAAATGTATTCAACTAAAAAAAAACAAGCTGCAACATACCTTGTGATATATAAACATAGCATAGAAAATACAATAAAAATTTTGTATTAGTATCACTAGGAGAAGTTGTTGAAAAATTAAAACTATAAAGAGAAATAGTCCACAATAGTTCAAGTGATCCAATCTAAAAATGCAATCAGTGGTAAATCAAAAGTGCAGCACAACTTTTGTTGATATAGTGTGCTATATCAAGACCTCCAACCAGTGACCAAACACAAGGCTTACCAGAAAGAATTGACCATCAGATACAGATAAGTCAATTCTAGCATGTGGTTATGATTATCTTCTAACTAATTGGTAGCAAATCATCATAGGCAGTATATCAGAACACCCTAGTAAACAGGTCCTTCACAATCAATATGTTAGGGATAAAAAGAGAAACCCCTCATTGTGTATCTCTGTATAAAACGTAGTTTATTGGAATAAAAACATTGTACTCACATGTCTTCCAAAATAAAAGCGCTTTTCACAGTTTACATGCAGGACCAGATTAACATATGGGCTATTGGAGCTGCAGCTCCAGGCCCTCTACTTTAAGATAGGCCTAATAAACAAAAAAAGATTGAGTTTCGACTGTCATATAGACCCCATATTTGGGGGGCAGGTAGCTGAAGGCCTACCCCACCACTATTCAATTTGGGGCTCCTAGGACCTATGGTTTCGGAGATACGTGGCTCCTTGCACAGCCTGTCAGAAGCTACATACAGAGGGCCAGTTTAAATACAAGCTGGCCCACTCTGTTTGCAGCAGACTGAGAGGATGAGCTCACAGTGCCTCTCCTCACTTCTTATCAGAGGCACTGAGCTAAATGGACAGCTTGGAGTCTTGGACCAATGGTAAAGTACCATTGGTCCCAGCTGTCCAATAAAAGATACATGCCCCCTTCCAGCCCAGCCCTCTTAATTAGAAGGAAATACATGGGTTAATGGGTATAAGGTTTACCGATAATCCCATGTTTTTCTCACACAGTTAACAGGGAGAATGAGAATGTTCTGCTGCTGAAAAGGTACTGTTTTAACCACTTAAGCCCCGGACTATTTGGTTGGTCAAAGACCAGAGGACTTTTTACAATTTGGCACTGAGCTGCTTTAACTGGTAATTGCGTGGTCATGCAATGTTGTACCCAAATTTGCGTACTTTTTTCCCCACAAATAGAGCTTTCTTTTAAAGGTATTTAATTGCCTTTGCAATTTTTATTTTTTGCGATATAAATGGAAAAAGACCGAACATTTTGAAAAAAAATTATATTTTCTACTTTTTGTTATAAAAAAATCCAATAAACTCAATTTTAGTCAAACATTTAGGCCAAAATGTATTGAGCCACATGTCTGGTAAAAAAAAAGTCAATAAGCGTATATTTATTGGTTTGCGCAACAGTTATAGCGTCTACAAACTAGGGTACATTTTCTGGAATTTACGCAGCTTTTAGTTTATGACTATGAGATTTATTTATATTTATCTAAGATAAATAAATCCACGCTGCAGCTGAATGGCATACCTGAAAACAAATAATGGTTAACAATAAAACACAATAAAACATTGCAGAATAGAATACAGTAAAAAAGAGCAGAACAATAGAGAGAGAACAGAGACAAAGAGAACAATAAAACGACAACTATTTTATTTTATTTTTTTTATTTTTATTTTTTAACTTTTTTTAAAAAAAAAAATTTACACTTTTTTTTGTAACTGTAATGGTTCTAACGGTTGTAACGGTTCCAGCGGTTTGGGTCTCTCAAAATGCGATGGCATGGGGGGGCGTGGCTTGCACGCTGAAGAAGATGGCTGCTTAAGCCTAGAGCTCTCCACAGCCGGCCGTTTAACAGCAAAAAACAGGCAGGTATTCTCCTCTAAAAACATACCTAAATACTCTGCAGTACTCCTGGGACAGTAGGGGCAAAAATGTCTGGCAAAAGAGGACAGGAAAGGGGACCAAAAAAGCTGTCATCATTTACATTTAAACAGAGCAGTGAGCTGACTAAAATCCAAGATGGCGCCGCTGGAGCGGTGAGGAAAAATAATAAAACTCACACAAACCTTTGTGATAGCCATCCACCTGAAATGGATGAGGAATTATCATCCTTATATTCTAATGGCTCCTCTCAAGTATCCCCGAAATCTCAGGGACCGCAAATATAAATATAACAAATACTTAGATATTACATTTAAGCGTTATAGAAACTAGAGAATATTCTTTTAGGAATATATAGAATTATAGTAACATCTAATTTTGATATATATTAATATGTCTTTCAAAATATTGTCCCTAAATGCAAGGGGACTGAATCACCCAGTGAAATTAACCTCTATGTGGAGGTCTTCCTTATCCTTTAATTGTGACATATTATGTGTTCAAGAAACACATTTTGATAAAGATGCATCTCTCAAATGTCAACATAAACATTTTCCTCATATTTTTCAAACAAAATTCTCCAAAAAACAAAAAGGGGTGTTAATAGCTATTAGAGATACTATTACATTTCAATTAGATAATTGTATCACTGACTCTGAAGGTCACTATATTTTTTTGATTTGTACCATTAACAATATTCAATACACCCTTGTATCTATTTATGCTCAGAATATGAGGCAAATGCATTTCATAAAAAAAACTATAGAGGAGGCGAAGAAAGTTCAAAAAGGACACCTCCTGATATGTGGAGATTTCAATTTGATTCCAAACAATGATATGGATTCTTCTGCTAAGCCCAAACGCTATGCTTCTCCCCTTGATAAGTTCATAACTTCGAACGACTTATTTGATGTGTGGAGATGTGGACATGCTAATGAAAGGGATTACACATATTAGTCACCACGGCACAATACCTACTCCAGAATTGACTTATTCTTGACAGATAAATGCTTGACAAGATTTCATCCTCCCATATACATACGGCCACGTGGTCGGATCACGCTCCCATTAGCATGTCTATAACAACCACATCATCCCAGCCAAATTCATATATATGGAGAGCTAATAACTATATTTTCCAGGGGGCGTGGCTTAGCGGCTGATGTAGGAAGACGTGCATGCCTTGAGCTCCGCCGGCCATCCGTGCTTACATCCTTACAGTCTGCTCTGAAACGCTGTTTTTGGAGCCCTTACCTTCTGCCACGCCA
Source organism: Lithobates pipiens (assembly GCF_037356315.1). NCBI lineage: Eukaryota > Metazoa > Chordata > Amphibia > Anura > Ranidae > Lithobates > Lithobates pipiens. The sequence continues at coordinate 194,309,553 of NW_027507903.1, forward strand.
GGAGAAGCATTCCGGACCACCGCGGTACATCTTGGGACCCCCGCTGTGATGTCCAGACGCCATACCGGAGGGAAGGGGCTGACGGACCCCCCAGGCCAAGATGGCGCCGGCGCGCGACGTGCAGCCAGAGACCAATACAAGGAAGCAGCACAAAAGCTCCTCTATGGTGGTAAATCGTATAAGGATGCCCTGGCTGGCCAGCCCTCTTCTCAAGCTACCCCTGGCGGTTCTCCTGAGGCAGATGACACGGTCCCCTTGGAGGATGAGGATGGATTGTCTGCAGCATGGCACACAGTGAGTACACCTAGAGACAGTGCTAGGCCTGAGGCACAGGCCATCCCTTCTCCAGTGCTGGAGGGAGAGCCTACACTAAGGGACATATTTGCTGCTGTCACCTCCTGTAATCACTCTATTGCAGCCCTCTCTGAGGACATTAAAGGGGTTAAAGCTGAAATCACTTTTGTCCAACATGACATGCAAAAGCTCAGGGAGAGGACGGCTGCCCTGGAAGGCAGACTGAGTACAGTAGAAGATGATCTGGCCCCCATGCAACGGGACCTGAAATATAATTGCCATCTTACTGAACAGCACGCTATGCGACTTGATGAGATGGAAAATCGCATGAGACGCAATAATATTCGCGCTTTGGGGATCCCAGAACGTGTTGAGGGTAAAAACCCGGTTGACTTTATTGAAAATTGGTTGATTGCCACCTTTGGGAAAGAATCCTTATCACCGCTTTTTGCTGTGGAACGCGCCCATCGGGTGCCGTCTCGCCCCCTACCTCCGGGCAACCGCCCCAGGCCCTTCTTGTTTAAACTCCTCAACTATAGAGACAGGGACACCATTCTCTCTAAAGCGCGGGGGTTGTCAGACAAAATGGAGATTGAGAATTCCAGGATTTCGCTATTCCCGGACTTTTCAGCAGAGCTTCAGAAAAAGCGTGCAACATTTCTTGAGGTTAAGAGACGCCTTCGGGACCTTAACGTTCAATATGGTATGCTGTATCCGGCCAGGCTCAGGGTTACGGCTCTGGGCTCCACGCACTTTTTTGATCGCCCTGCGGCGGCACAGTGGCTTGACCAGGAGCACAACGCACTTAAGGCCGCCAAGCTCCAAAGATCTCCTCCACGATAATGACACTTTCAGACAAGATGACTGGACTTACAATTCTTCAGGTCCGGCGGAAGGTAGAGGTTTTTGGCTCCATTGTAATCCATTTAGAGCTACAGTATGCCTGCACATGTGAAACCCTGTTTGTCATCTAGAAGAGTCTTCTATGGGTGTTTCCTTGGCCTTCCCCCTGCCCCAGAGTTCCGGATGGGGGCTATTAGTTTGTTACTTTTCCCGTGTGGGAGCCCCGCGGGCTTCACTACAGAAGATACCACGGTTTTTTGCTGTTTAACTGTTTTTATTTTTTTTTTCCTTTTACTTAATTTTCTCTCTCTCAGGATCACAATGGACAATGACTATATCCAGGTCTGCCTGCGCCCGTCTGGGCGCTTCATCCTAGATGCTGCTGCCCGTGCCGGACTTTTTTCCCCCCTATTTTGGGGCATCTCAGGTGATGCGACTTCCCAGTTGCTTGTTGCTGTACTATATGTGTTAACTGCATTTTTCCTCCCTGGTTGTTTACATATGTTAACATGGTCACTCCTATCTGCACTTATGTTTTGTATTTCTGATGGCTAAGGTTAGATTTCTTTCTTGGAATGTCAGGGGACTGGGCAGCCCGGTCAAGAGGATGGCGGTGTTGCGGCACCTTAAAGATATGAAGGCTGGTATTGTGTGTCTGCAGGAGACGCATTTTGCTCCTGCTGGTACACATAGCCTTGGGTCTAGGTTATATGCCCAGCAATTCCACTCTACATACTCTGCTTATGCAAGAGGAGTGAGTATCCTGATTAGACACCATACTCAATTCTCTTGCTCACAACAGGTTATTGACCGTGGGGGGCGGTACATCTTCTTGCTGTGTAAGATTGCTACTGTACACTGTATTATTGCCAACATTTATATCCCGCCTCCGTACTCAGCGGAGATTCTTAGGCGCCTAGCTGGGTTCATGGCACAGTTCCCTGGCATACCCCTGCTGGCAATGGGTGATTTTAATAACAATGTTAACGGCCTGTGGGATAAGATTCCAACTCCTCCTGTAGTCCCCTCCCGCCCTAATGGCGATACTCCCTTTGCAGCCCTATTAGCCGAACTTGGGCTGGTAGATGTCTGGCGGAGAGCCCACCCCCACACCCGTCTGTACTCCTGTTGCTCTCCAGCGTTTGGGAGCTTGTCTAGAATAGACTTGGGACTGGGGAACTCCGCCCTTCTTCCCCTAATTAGTGACTCTGACTATGGAGTTAGACATGTGTCTGACCACTCTTCTTTGTGGATTGAGATATCCCTGTCTGTTGACCTTGCACCTAGGAGTTGGAAGCTTAACCCCTTTTGGCTTGCACTTTTTCCGCAACCTGACCCCATAGCAAGTGCCCTTAAACTCTTCCTGCAGGACAATTTAGGCTCGGCCTCTATAGGCGTAGTCTGGGATGCAGCTAAGGCCTTCCTTAGAGGGCAATTTATCACTGCTATAAATGGTATAAAACGGAACACCAAAGCCTGGGAAATGGAGGTCAGTAGAGCACTCAGAGAGTCAGAGCAGGCATATGTTACCAACCCCTCAGAGGACACTAAGAGAACTTGGCTGGGGGCACAGTCTATGTCCAGACAGGTGGCTTTACAACTGGCAGAAAATAAGCGATTTTTCCTGCAACCATATTTTCCAAAATGAAAATTACTCCACAACACTCCAACAACACCTTACTAAATTATTTTCAATTAATTTGACGTCTATATCTGACCCAATAATATTATGGAATGCTCATAAAGCTGTTATGAGAGGGGTGTTTATGCAAAGTTCTAAAGCTAAAAGAAAGAGAACTCAGAGAATGGATGAACTTACTAAGGAGATAGCCAAAGCTGAGGAACACAATAAAAATGATCCTTCTCCTTTCATTAAAACACAAATTTTCCAGTTACGTAATAAATTAAGAACCCTACTTCTAGAGACACATGAGAAATCCTATAAAAAGTTCAGAGCTACCACTTATGCAACAGGGAACAAAGCAGGGAAAACAATGGCATTACGCATTAAAGGTTATCGATCTAATGCCCCGTACACACGACCAGACTTTTCAACATCAAAAGTCTGACGGAATGATTCTGGCAGACTATTCGAACGTGTGTGGGCTGCAGCGGACTTTTGATTTGCAAAAGTCTGACAGACTTTAGAAATGGAACATGTTTCAAATTTTTCTGACAGAACTCTGCCGAACCCAGAAATCCGCTTGTGTGTGTGCTAGTCTGACGGACTAAAACCGACGCTAGGGCAGCTATTGGCTACTGGCTATGAACTTCCTTATTCTAGTCCAGTCATCACGTTCAAATCCGTCGGACTTTGGTGTGATTGTGTGTGGCCAAGTCCGTTCATTCGGAAAGTCCGTCAGAACTCTGTCAGAACTCTGTCAGAACTCCGTCGAAAGTCTGCCGGACTTAAGTCCTGTCGTGTGTACGCGGCATAAGACTAAAATTCCATTCCTCTACCATCCTCACACTAATGAAAAATTGCTTAAGCCTTCTTTAATAGCTGAAGCATTTAGTTCACATTATAATGATTTATATAACATTAAGAACGATGGCGATACCCATCAACTTTCTCAGGAGGAGATTGACACCTTTTTGGAGAGTGTCAAACTTCCCCACAACAATTAGAATTTCTCAATTCTCCCTTTACTATCCATGAAATTCTACAAACTATCCGTATTCTCCCTAACTTGAAATCACCTTGTCCAGATGGCTTTACAGGGGAATATTTAAAAACATTTCAAAGTACTCTAGCACCTATACTATGTGACATTTATAATTTAGCAGCCAATTCTTCATCATTTCCCAATGAAATGCTGAATGCTCTTGTTGTAACTCTTCCAAAACCAGATAAGGAACCATCTTCACCTAAAAATTTTAGACCAATTTCCTTACTCAATTTAGATGTTAAAATGTATGCGAAACTTATAGCCAAAAGACTAGATAGTTTGTTACCCTCTCTTATCCATGGAGATCAATCGGGTTTCACCAAAGGAAGACAAGCATCAGATGCTACTAGAAGAATGATAAATATAATACACCATGTAGAACTCACCAAATCACCATCCCTGTTGTTGCTTGACGCTGAAAAAGAATTTGATAGAGTTCATTGGGGATACCTGTCATCAGTTCTGACTAAATTTGGCTTAACAGGTCAAATCAACAAAGCAATATTAGCCATGTACTCTGTACCCTCGGCTCGAGTGTATACTACGGATTCTTTATCCCCTCCATTCCCAATAACAAATGGTACACGACAGGGATGCCCCTTATCCCCCCTAATTTTTAACCTTGTTATTGAACCCCTAGCTGAGAGTATTAGGTCCCACAAAAAAATTCCAGGAGTTACCATTGCTGAACAAGAACATAAAATCAACCTTTTTGCAGATGATGTTGTTCTTATGATTACTGATCCTGTGAAATCCTTACCGGAAATTCAGGAAACACTAAATATGTTCAGCAAAGTTTCTTAATACAGGCTTAACGCGAATAAATCTTGTATATTGAACTTGGGGATAGATGAAAATACTACTAAACATCTTAAATTAAAATTCCCTTATACATGGACTGAAAGAACAATTAAATATTTGGGTATTCAATTATCAAATTCATGTAAAACACTGTTCCAATATAATTATATTCCACTTCGTAATGCATTACAAGAAAATCTCACTAAACTAGCATCCCATGAATTTTATGGATGGGACGTTTGGCAGCATTTAAAATGCTTCACCTTCCACAAATTTTATACTTTTTTAGAACTCTCCCGATTCCAATTCCGTTAAAATTTTTCCAATCCTTTCAGACTCTGTTTTCTAGATTCATCTGGCAAGGTAAAAATCTAGATGTGCCCATTCAAACTTAGTGAAGAAACGTCAAGCTGGGGGAACAGGGTATGTGGATTTCCAAGATTATTATTTAGCCTTGGTTCTCACACAGCCTAAGGAATGTTTTCTATCTCCTCCATCTACAATTTGGGGGAAGATGGAAACTGCTAAGATCCCAGGAAATAATCTATCAATATGGATTCCTTCCATGGCACTTGGAGCCAAGATACCTTCTCGCATCTCCCCAACAATATTAGCGACACTTAAATCCTGGGTTCGATTTCTGCATCTAACTTCATCACACCCTCTTCCTACCAAAGTCCAAATTCCGCTAAATACTCTACATAATTTCATGAAGACAACCTCATTTACACCATGGATGGAGAAGGGAATTAAATATCTCTCTGATCTACTTGATAATGGGATGATCAAACCATTTCCTACACTTCAAAAGAAATTTCAATTGCCAAATACAGATTTATTTCTCTACATCCGAACTAAGAATTGCATTTCCAACCTCCCATCATGGACCTATAATGTTCCCCAATTGGCTTGGTCCTTCCTTAACCACTTGCCGACCGCCGCACGACGATATACGTCGGCAGAATGGCACGGGCAGGCATATTGGCGTATATATAAGTCCATGCCTGCCCGCGGGTGGGGGGCCCGATCGGGCCCCCCCCCGGTGCCTGCGGCGGTCGGCATTCGTTCGGGAGAGATCAGGGATGAGGGGACGGCCATTCATTCATGGCCACCCCCTCGCGATCGCTCTCGACGAATGGAAATCCCCCGTGACATCACTTCCTCTCCTGTAATGTAAACACAGGAGAGGAAGTGATGTATTCTCTCCTCCGTGTCGGTATTTTCCGTTCCGACACGGAGGAGAGCGGATCGGTGAGTTGCACCAACACTCTACACACACAGTAGAACATGCCAGGCACACTCACACCCCCCCTTTACCCCCCGATCACCCCCCCAATTACCCCTGCCCCCCAGTCACAGTGACACCAATGTCATTTTTTTTTTTTTTTTTTTTTTTTTTGCATTGGTGTCATTTGTGACTGTAATAACTGTTAGGGCAGTTAGAGTTAGCCCCCTTTAGTTCTAATGTACCCCCCTAACCCCCCCAATAAAGGTTTAACCCCGTGATCACCCCCCGTCGCCAGTGTCACTAAGGCTGGGTTCACATTGCAGCGGTTTATGAGAACGAATGTGATTCGCACCGCACTGCAGTGCAAATCACATCCGATCTCTGTGCGATTCGAGTTCAGCCATTCGCCGCACCCGCCACACCCGCCGCACCCGCCGCAAATTCGCACGGGACCCTTTTTTTGGCCCGCAGCAGAATCGGATCGCATGGGTGTTCACACCATGCGATCCGAGTTTGCAGATCGCACTGCGATATGCGAACTGATCTGGGGGTGTCAGTAACATTTCACTGACACTCCCAGCAGTTCGCATAGGGCAGTGTGAACTGCCGCCGGGAGGCATGCGATGCGGGAACCCGCCGCGGATTCGCGGCGTTTCCGCATCGCTCCAGTGTGAACCCAGCCTAATAAGCGATCATTTTTCTGATCGCCGTATTAGTGTCACAGGTGACGCTAGTTAGGCAGGTAGGTATTTAGGTTCGCCGCAGCTTTTTATAGCGCCAGGGACCCCCATATACTACCGCATAAAGCCCCCTGATTGCCCCCTAGTTAACCCTTTCACCAGTGATCACCATATAACTGTTACAGGTGACGCTGGTTGGTTAGTTATTTTTTTATAGTTTCAGGGCACCCGCCATTTATTACCTAATAAAGGTTTAACCCCCTGATCACCCGGCGGGTGTCATTTGTGACTAATAACTGTTAGGGCAGTTAGGGTTAGCCCCCTTTAGTTCTAAGGTACCCCCCTAACCCCCCCAATAAAGGTTTAACCCCGTGATCACCCCCCGTCGCCAGTGTCACTAAGGCTGGGTTCAGATTGCAGCGGTTTGAGAACGGATGTGATTCGCACCGCACTGCAGTGCAAATCACATCCGATCTCTGTGCGATTCGAGTTCAGCCATTCGCCGCACCCGCCACACCCGCCGCACCCGCCGCAAATTCGCACGGGACCCTTTTTTTGGCCCGCAGCAGAATCGGATCGCATGGGTGTTCACACCATGCGATCCGAGTTTTCAGATCGCACTGCGATATGCGAACTGATCTGGGGGTGTCAGTAACATTTCACTGACACTCCCAGCAGTTCGCATAGGGCAGTGTGAACTGCCGCCGGGAGGCATGCGATGCGGGAACCCGCCGCGCATTCGTGGCGTTCCCGCATCGCTCCAGTGTGAACCCAGCCTAATAAGCGATCGTTTTTCTGATCGCTGTATTAGTGTCACAGGTGACGCTAGTTAGGCAAGTAGGTATTTAGGTTCGCCGCAGCTTTTTATAGCGCCAGGGACCCCCATATACTACCGCATAAAGCCCCCTGATTGCCCCCTAGTTAACCCTTTCACCAGTGATCACCATATAACTGTTACAGGTGACGCTGGTTGGTTAGTTATTTTTTTATAGTTTCAGGGCACCCGCCATTTATTACCTAGTCTCACTAGTGTACCCCTAAATTTAGGGGTGTCTACTTTCCAAAATGGGGTCATTTGGGGGGGGTTTGTGCCATCTTGGCATTTTATGGCCTTCAAAACTGTAACGCCCTTAGAAAGCCTGAAGGCGGTGCTTGGTTTTCGGGGCCCCGTACGCGGCTAGGCTCCCAAAAAGTCCCACATATGTGGTATCCCCGTACTCAGGAGAAGCAGCAGAATTTATTTTGGGGTGTCATTTCACATATGCCCATGGCATGCGTGAGCAATATATCATTTAGTGACAACTTTGTGAAAAAAAAAAAAAAAAAAAAAAAGTTTGTAATTTTCCCGCAACTTGTGGCAAAATATAAAATATTCCATGGACTCAACATGCCTCTCAGCAAATAGCTTGGGGTGTCTACTTTCTAAAATGGGGTCATTTGTGGGGGTTTTGTGCCATCTTGGCATTTTATGGCCTTCAAAACTGTAATAGGTAGTGAGGAGTGAAGTCAAATATTTACGCCCTTAGAAAGCCTGAAGGCGGTGCTTGGTTTTCGGGGCCCCGTACGCGGCTAGGCTCCCAAAAAGTCCCACATATGTGGTATCCCCGTACTCAGGAGAAGCAGCAGAATTTATTTTGGGGTGTCATTTCACATATGCCCATGGCATGTGTGAGCAATATATCATTTAGTGACAACTTTGTGAAAAAAAAAAAAAAAAAAAAAAAGTTTGTAATTTTCCCGCAACTTGTGGCAAAATATAAAATATTCCATGAACTCAACATGCCTCTCAGCAAATAGCTTGGGGTGTCTACTTTCTAAAATGGGGTCATTTGTGGGGGTTTTGTGCCATCTTGGCATTTTATGGCCTTCAAAACTGTAATAGGTAGTGAGAAGTGAACTCAAAAATTTACGCCCTTAGAAAGCCTGAAGGCGGTGCTTGGTTTTCGGGGCCCCGTACGCGGCTAGGCTCCCAAAAAGTCCCACATATGTGGTATCCCCGTACTCAGGAGAAGCAGCAGAATTTATTTTGGGGTGTCATTTCACATACGCCCATAGCATGTGTGAGCAATATATCATTTAGTGACAACTTTGTGTAAAAAAAAAAAAAAAATTTTTTTTTTGTCATTATTCAATCGCTTGAGGCAAAAAAATAAAATATTCAATGGGCTCAACATGCCTCTTATCAATTTCCTTAGGGGGTCTACTTTCCAAAATGGGGTCATTTGGGGGGGTTTTGTACTGCCCTGCCATTTTAGCACCTCAAGAAATGAGATAGGCAGTCGTAAACTAAAAGCTGCGTAAATTCCAGAAAACGTACCTTAGTTTGTAGATGTGACAACTTTTGCGCAAACCAATAAATATACAATTATTGACTTTTTTTTTACCAAAGACATGTGGCTGAATACATTTTGGCCTAAATGTATGACTAAAATTGAGTTTATTGGATTTTTCTAATAACAAAAAGTAGAAAATATCATTTTTTTTCAAAATTTGCGGTCTTTTTACGTTTATATCGCAAAAAATAAAAATCGCAGAGGCAATCAAATACCATCAAAAGAAAGCTCTATTTGTGGGAAGAAAAGGACGCAAATTTTGTTTGGGTACAACATTGCATGACCGCGCAATTACCAGTTAAAGCAGCGCAGTGCCAAAGTGTAAAAAGACCTCTGGTCATTTACCAGCAAAATGGTCCGGTCTTAAAGTGGTTAAAATCCCCATACATCAACAAAAAGGGATCTCTCTTTTCTATAATCTTCTTCAACAAAAAAGTGTGTTTACAAAGACTATCCCTTTAATTAGATGGGAAGATAACTTAGGATACACCTATACAGTTGACCAATTGGAAAAAGCTTGTAACACCACATATAAAGCCACATGCTGCTCTACATTATTAGAAGTATCCATTAAATTGACTCAACGCTGGTATCTTACTCCTGAGAAAATATCTAAATTCAACGGCACATTTGACAACAAATGTTGGAGATTGTGCGGCAAAAAAGGTGAAATGTTGCATACATTTTGGACATGCCCTATACTTGGGAAGTATTGGGAACAAATCTTTCAAGTTATGTCTGAAATTACCAAAACAGTCATTCCTCCAAATCCCTCACTGGCTCTATTATCCATTGATCTTGATCGTTATCCTATCCAGTTTAGAAATGTGTTTACACATATTTTGCTGTCAGCCAGGATCAGTATAACGAGGAACTGGAAAAATCCTGATCCTCCTTCCATAAAAGAAGTGATAGAATCGACTCAAACGCATTACATTTATGAATCAATTCTAGCTCTTCGGCCTCACAGAAAAGAACATACTCATAAAATATGGCAGCCATGGCTAAATGGGCTAGTCCCCAAAACATTGCACGAGTTCTTTGTTCCTAGATAACTTGAATTAAAAAATTACTTACCCCGCTCTAATATTTTAATCTTTGTTTTGTATCTATTAAATGACAGGTTACTATTACTGTCCCGAACACAGTTTAGCACCCATAGGGGTGTTCGGGGATATATTTAGGTTCATCATCTTTGAATTACTTAAATTGGCAGTATATAAATATATGAAGATAATATTGATATTACTTTTGTGTATTGTCTCCACAATGGATGTATTAATAACCTCCCGATCGTTATCTTTATTATCCCAATTATAATTGAGATAATTAATATGGTTTTCTTTATATTATATTTTTTATTATTTTTGGATACTATTATCTATGTATCTAACTACTGTAACTGATCTGTTATTTAGTCATAATTTCTGTCATTTGTCTTGATAAAAATGTAAACTTTAATAAAAACTATTGATTAAAAAATGTCATATTAATAGGAGTATACTAAAAATGATGGGACGGAAATGAGAAAGGGCGCTAAGCTGACCGTAGTGCAGTAAGTCAGTTTATTGTAGAGATACTGTAAAAAAGGTAAATGTTGCACTCACAAACATAAGTAGATAAAAGCGTGTCTCTTAAATCAGTGTGCAGTCCGGACATCTGTGCAGATGAAAGACCAGAGGGCAGATCCCTCCGTGGGTGCTATACCAGAGCCACTACAACCAGACACCATAGACAGGGGAAGAACTGCCGCTGTGGAACACAGAAGACATGCTGCCAGGACTATAGAAATAATGGAAATACAATGTGGAAATTAATATATTTTATATTTTGGCCATGGATATGCTTTAAGTTAGAATCTTCTTATGGACTGTCGTTAACCTGTGTTTTAGGCAGTCTAGAAGCAATATACATTTGTAAGTCTGGCTTTATAAGACCTGAAACTGCTCTTTCATACATCTCCAACTCTCAACTCTATCTATAATCCATTCTTCAAATTGCTTTTATAAAACATGATTACACGAATATACTAATATAAATATATTATGACGTGCAGAGGGCAGATGGGACGCATTACATCCCCTAAGAAGATAATGCTTAAAGGATATCTCCACTTCTGTGGGGAAGAAATATAGCAAATAAAGAAAAAATAATATAGCATATCCAATTGCGATACAAGTCATATTATAATTGAATTTTATTAAAAATTACCTTTTCTTTTCAATCTGCAGCTGCTATAATTTTCTATAAATGCAAAGCAATATGCAAGGGAGGGCTGGCAGCCTTAGGCCTGGGGGGCAAGTCCAGTCAAGTGGCCCATTGAACCACTTAATCAGCTAGGTGAGTCCACTGGTTGGGGGGGTGTTAGATAAGTCCACTGGTGGGGGGAGGGTGTTAGATAAGTCCGCTGGTTGGGGGGTGTTAGATAAGTCCGCTGGTGGGTGGGGAGGGTGTTAGACAAGTCCGCTGGTGGGTGGGGGGAGGGTGTTAAATAAGTCCGCTGGTGGGTGGGGGGAGGGTGTTAAATAAGTCCGCTGGTGGGTGGGGGGAGGGTGTTAGATAAGTCCACTGGTGGGTGGGGGGAGGGTGTTAGATAAGTCCACTGGTGGGTGGGGGGAGGGTGTTAGATAAGTCCGCTGGTGGGGGGAGGGTGTTAGATAAGTCTGCTGGTGGGGGGAGGGTGTTAGATAAGTCCGCTGGTGGGGGGAGGGTGTAAGATAAGTCCGCTGGTGGGGGGAGGGTGTTAGATAAGTCCACTGGTGGGGAGGAGAGTGTTAGATAAGTCCGCTGGTGAGGGGGTGTTAGATAAGTCCGCTGGTGGGGGGGAGGGTGTTAGATAAGTCAGCTGGTTGGGGGGGAGGGTGTTCGATAAGTCCGCTGGTTGGAGGGGAGGGTGTTAGATAAGTCCGCTGGATGGGGGGAGGGTGTTAGATAAGTCCGCTGGTTGGGGGGGAGGGTGTTAGATAAGCCCGCTGGTTGGGGGGGGTGTTAGATAAGTCCGCTGGTTGGGGGGGAGGGTGTTAGATAAGTCTGCTGGTGGGGGGGAGGGTGTCAAGTCCTCTGGTGGGGGGGAGGGTGTTAAGTCTGCTGGTGGGGGGAGGGTGTTAAGTCTGCTGGTGGGGGGAGGGTGTTATGTCCGCTGGTGGGGGGGGGGTGTTAAGTCTGCTGGTGGAGGGGAGGGTGTTAAGTCCGCTGGTGGGGGGGAGGTGCTAGAAAAAAAAAACAACACACGCTGCCACTGCCAAAATTTTAAATTGTCATGATGACTATGCATTATTAATTAAATTTACAACTGAAGTGGATTTTCCCATTCTATTCCATTTTGTGAAGGTTATCACAGATGCCTTACTTCAGGCTGGGGAGCATTGATTCAGTGAGGACTGGAGACACTGAGCCAGGTCCTTGCCCCTCTTAAGGGGGGGGGGGGGGTGATGATCCTGAAGCAGGTCTCATCTTCTCTGCAGACTGCAGCTAGCCACTACTCCCCATAAGCCCAGCAGGTCACGTGCGACGTGACGTTCTTGACGCCGGGCGTCCCCTCCCCTGACGTGCCACACACCTGGCCTGCCTCTGAGACTCCTGGGAGGTAGGAGTTGTAGTCTGCTGTGCTCACACGAGGGGCGTACCACTACCTAGAGCATTTGGCACCCAGGGCGGATCCTATATCTGGCACCCCCCCACCATAAAATGTAAAAACACCCACTGTGTCCCCTGCATACCTCTGCATCCTTCAATATCTTTTTGTCACTACTGTGTACCCCCCCTCTCCACAACTGCACCACTGGACCCCTTTAAATTACACAGCACCCTGCATCTCTGGACCCCTTTACATTACACAGGACCTTGCGCCTAAGGAACTCTTTACATTACACAGCAGCCTGCACCTAAGGACCCCTTTACATTACACAGCACCCTGCACCTCTGGACCCCTTTACATTACACAGGACCTTGCACCTAAGGACCCCTTTACATCACACAGCAGCCTGCGCCTCTGGACCCCTTTACATTACACAGCAGCCTGCACCTCTGGACCCCTTTACATTACACAGCTCTTGTACCTCTGGACCCCTTTACATAACACAGCCCTTGTACCTCTGGACCCCTTTACATTACACAGCACCCTATACCCCTTTACATTACACAGCCCCTCACAGCTCTGGACCCCCTGCATGTTACACAGACCCCCTACAGTGCAGACCCCCCTCCCTACCATACAGACCCCCATCTACAGTGTAGACCCCCCTACAGTACAGAATCCTCCCCTACAGTGCAGACCCTCCTACAGTACAGACCCCTCCACCCTACAGCGCAGACCCCCCCCTACAGTGCAGACCCACCTACAGTACAGAAACCTCCCCTACAGTGCACACCCTCCTACAGTACAGACCCCTCCACCCTACAGCGCAGACCCCCCTACAGTACAGACTCCCCTACAGTGCAGAATCCTCACCTACAGTGCCGAATCTTCCCCTACAGTACAGACCCCTCCCCCTACAGTGCAGGACCCCCCCTACAGTGCAGGACCCCCCCTACAGTGCAGGACCCCCCTACAGTGCAGGACCCCTTCTACAGTGCAGACCCCCCTACAGTGCAGGACCCCCCTCTACAGTGCAGGACCCCCCCTACAGTACAGACCCCCTCTACAGTGCAGGACCCCCACACACTAAAGAACCCCCCCACAGTAAAGAACTCCCCTACAGTGCACAGACTCCCCTAAGGACCCATAATGTACCTCGAGCCCAAGGCAGTGGCATTGCAGGGGGGAGGTGCGAGCAGCACCCGAGTGGAGTGACATCTGTCGGCTCAGACAGTGATCCGGCGCAATAATCCCCATCTCTCTGTGGTCGCCTGACTCAGGTCGCGCCGTTCTGATCATTCCCGGCAGCGGCTGTCACTCACAGCCGAGCAGAGTGAAGCCGCCTCCCCCTCCTTGTCTAAACAGTGCTGTGAATGGAGGAGGGGGAGGTGGCTTCACTCTGCTCGGCTGTGAGTGACAGCCGCTGCCGGGACTGATCAGAACGGCTCAACGTGACCATAGAGAGAAGGGGATTATTGCGCCGGGTCCTGGCTGCCCATCACAGCGTGAAAAATAAATAAATAAATAAATGAACAAACAACCAGCGGCCGTTTTAAACATAATGTAGGCGCCGGCCTGGGGGGAAATTTCCACCCTGCCCCCCGGCCCAGCCGGCCCCTGGCAATATGGCTACATGGAGTTGTTTTGTGCACAGAATGTGTACTGACCACTCCCCAGAAACATACTTTCCTGCTTGTTGATTGATCACTAAGTTTTCAAGATACAAGTCAGATTTCAGGCATCGCCTGCAACAAAAATTTTATTTTTGGTGAGATATTTCCAATAGAAACACGCCTAAAGGGATGCAGGCCCAGTAGATTTCCTCATTAGTGCCCTGCAGCCACCACAGCTGACTGATAATTATGAAACCAAAAGGTAGGAATTTTCAAGAAAGTTTGTTATAATCCTTGCAATGTACATAGATCACCTGGGGGGAATGTTTTTTTTCTCAACAAAAGTGGAGTTACGCTCAGCCCAGCTCAGTGGATTGCTTTAAGAAAGGCCTGGATTATTTCCTAAGTGTACGTAATATAACTGGGTACTAAAATTTATAGGTAAAGTTGATCCGGGGAAAATCCGATTGCCTCTCGGGGGATCAGGAAGGAATTTTTTCCCCTACTTTAGCAAATTGGATCATGCTCTGCTGGGGTTTTTTGCCTTCCTCTGGATCAACTGTGGGTATAGAATTGGGTATATGGGCTGGTATATTTATTATATATATATATATATATATATATATATATATATATATATATATATTTTTTTTTTTTTTTTTTTGGTGGAACTGGATGGACTTGTGTCTTTTTTCAACCTGACTAACTATGTAACTATGTAGCTTTAAGATTTATCTCTCCAATCACAATTGCATTCTATCCAATAATAAGTGGGTTGTTGAATTGTAAAACCTTGCCTTCTTGAAGTACATATATAATTAGCATAACTGGTTTTAGGTGTCTGCTGAAGTCTGCTAAAACACATGAACATTCCTACATCACACTCCTCAGCTAATTTGATTGGATATAGATTGGCTTAATGCACACTCCAGAGTGGGGGGTGGGCAACCCATTGATCATGATCTACTTATTAATTGTGGACAGGTGATGGGTAGATTCCATCCCCACCTTGCCAACCCTCTGTCTGAAGTGTTCCTCAGATCCTCATCTGAAGTGTTCCTCGGTAGTGATGGACGAACTTCCGATGGGACGTTTCGTGAACGCGGACCCCACTGACTTTAATGGCAGGTGAACCTTAAAAGCCTCCAGGTCATTTTTTCAACCACAAAATACTTACTAGCTGTGCACACATAGTCCCACAACATGGACACTGACATAACAAAAGTATTAAGTGAATCTGGGATCGACAACGACAAGCATTCTTTTTTTATCTGTGAAATTTTGACAATTCAGGAGCGCATGAAGGCCATGGAGGAGAGGCAAGGTCAGGCCAGGCTATGAAGGGGGTGCAGGAGATGATCAGTGCCACAGTCAGGGCAGCGCAGTCCTGTGCCAGTGTCCCAGTGTGCCAACCTGTGCTTGAGCCCCTCCCTCTGCCCGGCCCTTACCCACACCTATGCAGGGCTCCACTGCGGTGGTCCAGAGGTGCCAGTCCAGTGCTGATCCTTAGCCATTTCCTGGCACTGCCTGCTGATTGGCTTCTCCGCTGCTATCTCCCTCACTGTCTGAAACCAGCACCGTGATAGAGACTGAGCACTGACACCAGCACCGAGATAGAGAGCACTGACACCAGCACCGTGATAGAGAGCACTGACACCAGCACCGAGATAGAGAGCACTGACACCAGCACCGAGATAGAGAGCACTGACACCAGCACCGAGATAGAGAGCACTGACACCAGCACTGTGAGAGTACTGAAACCAGCACCGTGATAGATAGCACACCAAATAGTACACCTATATCAGTCCTTAAAAGGACCTTTGTGGACCTAATAGTAGCTAGCTAGTAGCTAGTGAATTGCAGACTGTCCCTGCTCCAAACACCAAACTGTCCCTCCCTACACTGAGAAATGACAACTGCAGAATCAGTCAGCAGCACAGCAGTGCAGTGCACTATAATATGCTTTCTATATTTGAAAGAAAGTATATTATACGTGTACAACTCTATATAATATACACCTATACCAGTCCTTAAAAGGACCTTTGTGGCCATAATAGTAGCTAGCTAGTAGCTAGTGAATTGCAGACTCTCCCTGCTCCAAACACCAAACTGTCCCTCCCTACACTGAGAAACGACAGCTGCAGAATCGGTCAGCAGCACAGCAGTGCTGTGCACTATAATATGTTTTCTATATTTGAAAGAAAGTATATTATAAGTGTACAACCAAATATAATGTACACCTATACCAGTCCTTAAAAGGACCTTTGTGGACCTAGTAGCTAGTGATTTGCAGACTGTCCCTGTCCCTACACTGATAAAAGACAGCTGCAGAATCGGTCAGCACTCAGCAGCACAGCAGTCAGCAGTGCACCATAATATACTTTCTATATTTGAAAGAAAGTATATTATACTTGTAGTCAGAGTCTTCGGTTGCGATAACACCGTAAACCTAACTACCAAGACCTGTGGTGTGCCTTGGTCTCGCTGAACGGTACGCCTAAAAGAGGGCATACCCCGAATAAGAGTAACAATGAGTGTCATGAAATGAAATGACAAAAGGAAAAAGAGGGAATGGGAGGGTGGAGAACCAGAGCCGAGCCGACGAGGGACCTGTAGGAAGGAGGAGGGATATATACCCCCTCAAACTCCTCCTACAAATCCAGGCCGGCCTCCGGCCAGCCTTCAGACTTGTAGTCAGAGTCTTCGGTTGCGATAACACCGTAAACCTAACTACCAAGACCTGTGGTGTGCCTTGGTCTCGCTGAACGGTACGCCTAAAAGAGGGCAAAAGACACAAGATAGGTAAAGTATGAAGCTTTAATGATACAAATAATAATCAATCCAACAACGTAACAAACGCCCTACTAACCTCAGCGTGAGGTTCAGGAATGTACCTGCTATAGCAGGATGACCTCCAACGACCCATATGTTTAATGATGTAAGACGGGACCCCTTGTTTAGAAGCCGCTGACGCTGCCCCGATCCTAAAAGAATGCCCAGAAAAACGCCTTGGGTCTACATCCAACCTGGCAAGTAAAATCCTAACATAAGCAATGAACTGTTTGGAAGTAATGGGATGCGTGGGAAAGGGAAGTAGAGGCCCATGAATTGGAGTAGCTATGAAAAGATTGCAAAAAGATTGCAAAAGATTGCGTTGAGAACTTCCACCGGGCACCAAGCACTATATGTGCGGTAATATTTAACCACAAACCCCTGGCCAGTTTGCCTATTCTTATTGTTGGGCAACTGTAACTCATAGTGCTCCGGGAATCTGGTGAGACTACTTCTGAGCAGTACCGGAGTATGACAGCTGGCCTGCGACACCTCCCCGGGACGGAGGAACCCGAAAAAACTAAGATAAATGGCCGCTTTAAGTACTAAACTAGGACCAACCCCGAATGGAGAAGATGACAGTAGGTCTGACAAACCCCGGAAAATATGACCAGTGACAGGTTGTCGGGACAACTGAACCCTCCCCTGGGTCTTCAGAATACCCCTGAGCATGGCGTTCAGAGGGTGAGCAGCAAAAATAGACACACTGTCAGGCGCCTGCAGGGATCTGAAATGTTGAATTCCTGACAAATAAATCCTAATAGTACTGGCAGCCAACTCCAGCTCACTATGGCAATATGCGGCGAAAGACATGACATGGAAGATGTCCTCAGGGCCATCGGAAGGGTATAACTCCGCAAACCTGAGGAAAGTCTTCCAACCTGTCGTGTACGCCCTCAGTGTGTTCCTGGACAAAGACTTATTAGCCAGGTCGATCGCCTGAACCCGGAATGTGTTCAGTCCATGACCAACAGCGAGTATGGAGGGACAGGATGGCCCGTCCGATCTGCTTCTGGATGCTGCAAGAAAAAACGAGGCATATCAAGACGGGATAACGCATCAGCCACACCATTGCGACTCCCACAGATGAATTCACCCTGAAAATGAAATCTGTACATCAAACCCAGCCAAGTCAACCTACGCATGAATGACATGATCAGAAGGGACCCCGATCTGCCTTTATTGATAATTCTGGCTGCAGCCAAATTATCCGTAAAGAAGATGACTGACTGCCCCGACCAAACCGGACCCCAAGTGACTGCTGCAGCCAGAATCGGATAAATTTCAAACAAGGCTGAGGTCAGAGTAAACTTTGGTAGGAGGAAAACCTCAGGGGGCCAGCGACTGGCCAACCACTGATGACAAAAAATGGCCGAAAAACCAACTGACGCGGCAGCGTCTGAAAAAACCCTAGGGGAATTACATGAAGGCCGGGGAATGAACATGGAGATGCCATTCCAGTCACACAGGAACCGATCCCACATGACGAGATCCGCTAAGGCATCAGCTGGAAACTTAACCACCGCGTCAGAATCCTGATAAAGTGGAAGAAGAGCCAGCAATCTAGACACAAACGCCCTACCCTGCGGGATGATTCTCATGGCAAAATTTAACACCCCCAATAACGACTGCAATTCCTTCTTAGAGCATACAGGAGACCGGACCAACAGGTGAATGGTCTGCCTAACTCTAACCAGCTTTTCCAACGGCAGGCTAGCCACCATGAGATTGGCATCAAGCGTAATCCCCAAAAAGGTAATGACTTTAGACGGACCCTCCACCTTGTGCGCAGCTAAAGGGACATTCAAATCTGAAAACAGCCCTGTAAGCGCAAGCAGATCCCTGGGTGGTACCTCTGGTTTCTCCAAAAGTAAAAAATCATCCAGATAATGGATTACCTTCTGACAACCCTTGCAATTCTCCAATATCCAGTGAAGGGCCTGGGCAAAGGTATCAAACAGCTGAGGGCTGCTCTTGGACCCAAATGTCAACCTGGTAGCAAAATAATACTGACCGCGCCACTTGACACCATGCCATTGCCAGAGAGCAGGACTGATGGGAAGTAACTTGAACGCATCAGTAATATCTGCCTTGGACAACCAAACACCCCTACCCAACTGCACCATATGCTGAATGGCCAAATCCACAGAAGAATACTTCAGTGAAAACTCTTCAGATGGGATGAGTGAATTAAGACTAGGGACATGAGATGAATGAGGCGCAGACAAGTCATAAATTAGGCGAAATTTATTAGAAAATTTTCCACAGACCACCCCAATGGGACTGACCCTCCACATGCCAAACGGTGAGGATGGGAAAGGTCCAATCAGGAATCCCTTGGAGACTTCGACCTGCAAACAACTGGTCTACAATGGCAGGGTGATTCTCAGCTGACCTTAAATTTTTGCACTCAAAAGACTCGGTAGGGAGAGTAATGAGTCCAGTGTGGAAACCTGAAGCAAAACCCTCCAGCAAAAACTGCCCAAAACCCGGGGATGGGTGGCCCTCTAAGTAAACCCCCAGCAAGGAGAAGTTGACCTGGCCTAGTCATGACGTGCTGAAAGGTTTCACATGGCAGGCGGACTTGGGGTGGGCTCTGAAGCAATTAGCACAGACGTGCAACAACCTGCATTGATTATAGTTGCACCCAGTGTAATTGTAGTTATTGCACAACTGAGCTTTACCTAGAAAACGGATAGGTCTACCCATCTTGTCTACCTGACCGGAACTACCGGAAGAACCACCCGCCACCTGTTTGGAGGACCCTGGAAGACTAGAGGAATCACAGCTTGGACACCAGGCTGTGGTATGGGCAGAAGACTGGCAGTTGGCACATATAGGGGACTTTTGATTAGCGAAATGCCTACAAAACAGCTCCATGTCGACGTTGCCCCAACACGTCACCACCTGAAACTGGGCCCAAGTAGCCGCCACCTTTGCTGCAAAGGAACGATGGTAATCATAAAATGTGAAACCGCCATACTTGTGAGCCAAATCCACCACTTTATGAAGATACAAGTCCAACTCCTCCCTCCTCCCTGGACTGACCGAGCAGATAATGTCTCTAAAGATGCCAAAAGCCAAAACAAATTCCGCCACACTAAGTTTGCGACTAAGTCTGGGATCCTTTGACTTGAGTACCACCGACACCTCCCCACAAGCAAAGGACTTGTTCTCCGAAACGTCCTGAGCTGCTATTAGCAGTGAGGCTAGATTAACATCTTTCCCTTCCAAAATATCTTTCTTGATATTGGCAGGGATGAAGTGGGCAGGAGACACCGAAGGCAACACTGCCAATGGAGAAGGGATCACCGCAGGTAAAGACAGTGCATTACCTGTGACTGGGCTAGGCAGGACCAGCGCTGGGGGTGCAGCGGACACCCCAGCACTGGCCGTCACAGCCGCACTGACTGACCGAGCTTCCATCACCTCCATCCTGTCCTGTAACTGCAGCATGGAGGCAGAGAGAGTATTCAACACTGCATGTATCTGCGTCAAAGAGTTATGTACTGACGCATGTTCTGCGCTGGTGGATGCCAGCGCCTGAGTCGGAGATGGAAACAGCAACCTGAAGAGTTCCGCCTTCCTAGCTGCGGCCGGGAAAGGAATACCCTTCCGACGAAGCTCAGCCATCAACCTGGGTACTGTCCAACTCCTTAATGATGGAGAACTGCCATGTTCTGAACCCCTACGAGGGGTAGGTGGGATGAACTCGAATTCGACACTCTCTGACCTGCGAGACATGCTGATATCTAAGAAGAAATTAACTGAGAGAAATAAGAATGAAACAATACCCCCAAACCCCCCCCCCCCCCGGCACCTCAGTGCCTAACTAAACCCAACGTGTGTGAACAGGTGACAGACCATCAGCGCGTGAAACTGAATAAGTGACCCATCGTTGAGATAAATTAAAAAGAATAAGCCCGAGCAAACCTGCAGCGCAATACAGGCAATTAATAAACGAACACTCAGGGCTTTGCAACCCACAGACCGTGGTGGGTAGATATGAAATGAGGTGAAAGTGCGACGTATGACGTATGTTGTACAGGCGAGACGATTGTGGTCCAACAATCACTTAAAAACGAAACCTGTACGGTCTGTAGACGTGACAGACCTAGACAATATACCCATAACTGCCTAGCACCTGAGGAAAACAAAACAACACGCACCTTCCTGTTTGTAATAAGTAGAAAATCCAGACCTGAAATAATGATAACACCTGAAATGAACTCACCGGACGTAACAAAATATAACAGACACAAGTGAAACATGAAAGAACAGTCGTAACCCCCAAAGATGAGACGCCCAAAAACTCAAACGAGCACGGCCATACTACCCATGACAGCCAGCGAGGCTCTGGTCCAGCTGGTAACAGACCCCCCCCCCCCCCCACCCAAGAAAACCTCCCCCGGCCCATAAAACCAGAAACACATGAACGTCTGCGTGATCATACCACCTGCCCACCTAGCCTGCGAATAACACAAGCAGTAATCTGAATGGGATTGGTCCCTGAACAAACCCTGGGGGACCCCACATCCACCCTTACCAAAACCGAGACTCTACATCTGACCACCCTCGGGAACTAGCACCTGCCGCCATGAGCGACTTGGACCGCATGCTGTGCAACATCCTCACAACCACCCGCCGCTCTTTTTTTTTTTTTTTATGTCCTCTGGAAAACATGCAAACCCCCCCCCAGCTGTGGTTTTGAGGTGAAAAGTGAGAAGGCTGCCAGCCCCCCTGCGATAAATGCTGCCGCCGCTGTCCCCTGACAGGCACCCCACATACCCCCCCGGGTATGTACATACACCCTCATGAGCCCACATCACAACGATACCCTCAAGGAAATGAAATGCCTACACCCACGAAATGGGAGAAATCCTTCCAACAAAGAGGACCTCCCCGCAAATTTGCATTGATCAGCCCCCCTGACCTTGTTCCCTATAAAGCAGCACAGCGTGATGGTGTGCTCTGAAAAAAGGACAGCATGCAGTACCTTTTTTTTTTTTTTTTTTCTAACAGCACACAATGTATACCATAGAAGTGTGATCCTACAATGTATACCAGAGAAGTGTGATGCTACAATCTATACCATAGAAGTGTCATCGGCCTATGACTAATATAATTATGTCTACAATGTTTTACACAGAATTGTAAACCCCCCCGCCTGTGCCGTACCATGCGCCCCCCCCCCCTACCTCACCGCCGGGATACCTTGCACCTGTAAACCACGAGGAGACCTAGCGAAGGAGACTCCGGCGATCCACCCTTCGAATGGCGCGCGAAAATGACGTCAGCGCAACCCGGAAGTGACGAGCGTCAGCTGTTCTGAACAGGAACCAGAGCCGAGCCGACGAGGGACCTGTAGGAAGGAGGAGGGATATATACCCCCTCAAACTCCTCCTACAAATCCAGGCCGGCCTCCGGCCAGCCTTCAGACGTGTACAGCCCTATATGCTGTACACCTATACCAGTCTTTAAAAGGACCTTTGTGGACCTAATAGTAATAGTTAGTGATTAAACTGACTGTCCCTGCTCCACACAGCGTCCTTTCCCTACACTGACAAAAGACAGCTGCAGAATTGGTCAGCAGTACACTCAGCAGCACAGCAGTGCACCAGAATATACTTTGTATATTTGAAAGTAAGTGTATTCTAAGTGTATTACAACCCTATATACTGTAAGCCTATGCCAGCCCTTAAAAGGACCTTTGTGGACCTAATAGTAATAGCTAGTGATTAAACTGACTGTCCCTGCTCCACACAGCGTCCTGTCCCTACGCTGACAAAAGACAGAATGTAAAATGGCCGCCAGATCAGGTCTATTTATAAGTTAGGGGGAATGTCCAATTGTCCATGTGCTGAAATGTGTCAATTGGCTGTCCTATACCCCATGATGGATGTGTCATCATGTGTCAAAGTTCTTTCACAATGTAAACGCATATGTCCGCTGCGCGAACAGCGCCAGAAGTCCGCTGGTTTGTCGAATCGTGTACGAGCAAAATTTGCCGCAAACCGACCACCGGGCGAACCACAAGGCCATCTCTACCCCTCAGACCCTCTGTCTGAAATGCTCCTCAGACCCTCTGAAGTGCTCCTCAGATCCTCTGTCTGAAGTTGCTTCCCTGTGTTGCAGAGAAACACAGGGAAGAAACATGCACATGTGTATCATGCTGATTCCCACTGGCCCTCTTCTCCTGTTTATCCCAGGCCTTTGTATGTGATATCACATGGAATGGATAAGACAGTTGGGCCTGCAGAGATCAGCATGCCTGAAGAAGGAGCAGCAAGCCGTGCCACTGCCACTCCCATGCTTTGCATATAGGAGAAATCTCTGCCCTGATGACCCCCCTTCCCTCTGCTATACTGACCCCTGCACACGGTCCTGTTCAGGGCCACTGATAGAAATCACGGGGTCCCGAACAGCCTGCCCAATGGGGTCCCGTTCAGCCCCACCCTCTATCTCACCCCTGGCCCCTTCCCGACCCTGGCTTGAAAAAATGGAAGGCTGTGGCTGGATAGTGTCAGTAGAGCAGTGGACAGTGTCAGTAGTTTTTTATTTATAATTTTTTTTACAAATGTATTTATTTTTTGTCCAATTAAATGTCTTATTAAATGTCTTATTTAAAAAAAAAAATTCACAATTCTTTGGGGGGGAGAGGTTGTCAGTGGATGGTGTCAGTAGGGCAGTGGATGGTGTCAGTAGAGAAGTGGACGGTGTCAGTAGTTTTTTTTTATTTTTAATTTTTTTAACAATTTTATTTTTTTACAATTTTTTTTTATTATTTTAGCAATTTATATATATTTTTTGTTCTTATTTTTTTACAATGATTTCTTTTTTTTTGGGGGGGGGGGGGTGGACAGTGTTTTTTTTATTTTATTGTTTATTATTTTTACACTTTAATTTTTTTAATATTTATTATTACAATTCTTTCTTTCTTTTTTTTATCAGCCCTGTTGGTGTGGGGGGTCTCTGACATCTACCCTCTGAGACAGGAAAAGGGACTGAGGACACAGATTTCCCAGTCCCTTTCTCAGCAACCTCAGCTGCACTGATGAATGGACAGGAAATAGAGGCTCCTATTCATTAATAAACTGAAGCATTATAAACACAGTTCAGATATGAATGGACAGTTAGTGGTCACTCAGAAAAGGAAGGGGCCGGTAAATGACCGTAAATGACATACAGTTTTTACCGGCTCCTTCCTCCGCTCCCCATCCTGGGACAAGGGGGGACCAGAGGAGGACCCGGGGAGCTGAAGGAACACATGGAGGACACGAGAAGCCATAGGAGGACACCGGAAGCCAGAGGAGGACCCGGGGAGCCAGACGCTCACACAGAGGACACGGGTAGCTGTAGGAGGGCACTGGGAGCCGGAGGAGGACCTGGGAGCCAGAGGAGCACACAGAGGCCACGGGGAGCCAGAGAAGGACACCAGGAGCCAGAGGAGGGCATGGGGCCCAGAGATTAAGGGACATTTGATGGGCAGTCGGGGATGATCGGTGCCGCCGTGGGGGGAGTTACAAACACTGATCTCCCTTTGTGACTTTCAATGAAGCAGCTGACAGCCTCCCATAGCTGTCAGCTGCTTCATTGAAAGCCACACAGGGTGATCGGCGCTTATAACTGCAATACTATAATGATCATCTGTGAGGCTGCCTGGGCCCCTCCTCCTGCCAAGCTGAGGACGCAGAGCCCGGTACTAGGGATGGCCGAACTGTTCGCCCGGCGGTCGGTTCGCGGCGAATTTCGGCTGTTCGCGATTTGCCCGATTGGCAGACTATTGCCGCTGTTTGCCCGGTGGACCCACATGTTTACTGTGTAAAAGAACTTTGACCTATGATGACACATCCATCATGTGGTACAGGACAGCCAATTGAGACATTACAGCACATGGACATTTGGACATTCCCCCTAACTTATAAATAGACCCGATCCGGCAGCCATTTTACATTCATTCTACTGTCACTATAGGTAGAGGTTGCTGTGTGGAGCAGGGAGAGACTGCAGTGACACAAATCGCTAGCTATTAGGTCCACAAAAGTTCTTTTAAGGACTGGAATGGTATAGGTGTAGTTCAGGATATAGGTTTGAGGCACTGCTATTCAAGTCATTGTTGCAGCAGATTGTCTTTTCTCAGTGCAGATAGGGACAGGACGCTGTGTGCAGCAGGGACAGTCAGTTTAATCATTAGCTGTTACTATTAGGTCCACAAAGGTCCTTTTCAGGACTGGTATGGTGTAGTAGTACAGGATATAGTTTTGAGTGCAGTGCTATTCAAGTTATTGTTGCAGCAGCCTGTGTTTTGTCAGTTTAAATAGGGAGAGACAGGAAGCTGTGTGTAGCAGTGAGGGACAGTCAGTTTAATCATTAGCTGTTACTATTAGGTCCACAAAGGTCCTTTTCAGGACTGGTATGGTAATAGGGTTGTACACGTATAATATTCTTTCTTCCAAATATAGAAAGAATATTATACTTGACTGCTGCCCTTCTGCTGCAGTAGTCCTTTATCAGTATAGGGACTAGGGATGAGCTTCGTGTTCGAGTCGAACGCATGTTCGACTCGAACATCGGTCGTTCGTGCGTTCGCCGAATTCCGAACGTTTGGGCCGTTCGCGGCAAAATTCGTGTGGCCCACAATGCACTGCGATGGCGCAATGCATTGCTGTCTCACGATTGGCCAAGCATGCACTGTGACCCCGCATGCTTGGCCAATCGCAGCGCCAGTAGCGGGAAGAGCAATGGTTGGCCACAGGCATCCTGCCTGTGGCCAATCATAGCTCAGACTGTGTAGTGCACGCCCCACACTATATAAAGCTGCCTTTCAGGCGGCCTCGTGTAGTGTTTGTTAGCATCTGAAGCAGTGGGTGTTCTGTGTACCTTCAACACAGTTACACACCAATCGTTTTTGGCTGATTTACTATTTTGCTCTTGTGTAGTGGTTACTGTCTGTGCCCTGACCGCAGTATACACCACTATATTCACCTCACCTATATAGCTAGTGATCTAGCTTTAATAATAGAGCTTGCAGTCAGTAGTGTTAGTGCGTGCTGTCTGCGTGCTCTGTACCCAGTACATACCACTATATACACCTACATAGCTGTTCTCTATTTGAGCCCGATTGTCATTTGCTGGAGTTATTGGAAGTTGTGTGTGCCTCCAGCACAGCACAGTATACATCTGTATATACCCCTTTAACTCTGCTGTTTTCTTGTTATTGTCTGCGTGCCCTGACCGCAGTATACACCGTGATATTCACCTCACCTATATAGCTAGTGGTCCATCTTTAACAATAGAGCTTGCAGTCAGCAGTGTCACTCAGGAGATAGTGCGTGCTGTGTGCCTGCTCTGTACCCAGTACATACCGCTATTATCCACCTACATAGCTGTTCTCTATTTGGGCCCGATTGGCATCTGCTGGAGTTATTGGAAGTTGTGTGTGCTTCCAGCACAGCACAGTATACATCTGTATATACCCCTTTAACTCTGCTGTTTTCTGGTTATTGTCTGCGTGCCCTGACCGCAGTATACACCGTGATATTCACCTCACCTATATAGCTAGTGGTCCATCTTTAACAATAGAGCTTGCAGTCAGCAGTGTCACTCAGGAGATAGTGCGTGCTGTGTGCCTGCTCTGTACCCAGTACATACCGCTATTATCCACCTACATAGCTGTTCTCTATTTGGGCCCGATTGACATCTGCTGGAGTTATTGGAAGTTGTGTGTGCTTCCAGCACAGCACAGTATACATCTGTATATACCCCTTTAACTCTGCTGTTTTCTTGTTATTGTCTGCGTGCCCTGACCGCAGTATACACCGTGATATTCACCTCACCTATATAGCTAGTGGTCCATCTTTAACAATAGAGCTTGCAGTCAGCAGTGTCACTCAGGAGATAGTGCGTGCTGTGTGCCTGCTCTGTACCCAGTACATACCGCTATTATCCACCTACATAGCTGTTCTCTATTTGGACCCGATTGACATCTGCTGGAGTTATTAGAAGTTGTGTGTGCTTCCAGCACAGCACAGTATACATCTGTATATACCCCTTTAACTCTGCTGTTTTCTGGTTATTGTCTGCGTGCCCTGACCGCAGTATACACCGTGATATTCACCTCACCTATATAGCTAGTGGTCCATCTTTAACAATAGAGCTTGCAGTCAGCAGTGTCACTCAGGAGATAGTGCGTGCTGTGTGCCTGCTCTGTACCCAGTACATACCGCTATTATCCACCTACATAGCTGTTCTCTATTTGGGCCCGATTGACATCTGCTGGAGTTATTGGAAGTTGTGTGTGCTTCCAGCACAGCACAGTATACATCTGTATATACCCCTTTAACTCTGCTGTTCTATAAAAAAGGCATCTGCAGGAGTTAGTGGGTGTTGTGTGCCTCCAGCACAATATAAACTACCCAACTACTGTTTTACCCAACTCCCTTCAGGCCATTACCATGTCTGGAAGGCCAGCAAGGAGAGGCAGACAGGCGCGAGCCGATAAAAGAGGGCAAGCAGGCTCTGTGTCTAGAGACAACAGTGCTGGTCGGGGACGCGGTGCATTGTCATCAGCACGTGGCCATGGGACATGCTTGTCCTTCTTTTCTGCAGCTGGACATGTTGAACCGCAACATGCCAACGACTTGGTAGAGTGGATGACCAAGCCCTCTTCATCCTCCTCATCCTCTCTCACCCAGTCTCAGGGTAGTAGAAAAGCAGCTGCCAACACATCGTCGTCCCTCCTCTCAATGTCATCATCAGTGACTCCTTCCCTAGACCCACCACGTCCTCCTGAGGAGTCTCCTGAACTCTTTGAGCACAGTGTTGGGTACATGCTCCAGGAGGATGCCCAGTGTTTGGTGGGCTCTGATGATGACACTCAGCTAGAGGAAGGCAGTAGCGTGAGCACAGAGAGAGGGGATGCTCAAGAAGGACAGCAATCTGGCAGTCATGTTCCACAAGCTGCAGCATACTGCCAGGTTTGCTACAGCGATGAAGAGGGAGGGGATGATGAGGGCACTGACTCCACGTGGGTGCCTGGAAGGAGGGAGGAGGAGGAGGAGGAGGCACATGTCCAACGAGGCAGGATGCCCTCCGGGGGCCAGCTTATACACCACTATATTCACCTCACCTATATAGCTAGTGATCTAGCTTTAATAATAGAGCTTGCAGTCAGTAGTGTTAGTGCGTGCTGTCTGCGTGCTCTGTACCCAGTACATACCACTATATACACCTACATAGCTGTTCTCTATTTGAGCCCGATTGTCATTTGCTGGAGTTATTGGAAGTTGTGTGTGCCTCCAGCACAGCACAGTATACATCTGTATATACCCCTTTAACTCTGCTGTTTTCTTGTTATTGTCTGCGTGCCCTGACCGCAGTATACACCGTGATATTCACCTCACCTATATAGCTAGTGGTCCATCTTTAACAATAGAGCTTGCAGTCAGCAGTGTCACTCAGGAGATAGTGCGTGCTGTGTGCCTGCTCTGTACCCAGTACATACCGCTATTATCCACCTACATAGCTGTTCTCTATTTGGGCCCGATTGGCATCTGCTGGAGTTATTGGAAGTTGTGTGTGCTTCCAGCACAGCACAGTATACATCTGTATATACCCCTTTAACTCTGCTGTTTTCTGGTTATTGTCTGCGTGCCCTGACCGCAGTATACACCGTGATATTCACCTCACCTATATAGCTAGTGGTCCATCTTTAACAATAGAGCTTGCAGTCAGCAGTGTCACTCAGGAGATAGTGCGTGCTGTGTGCCTGCTCTGTACCCAGTACATACCGCTATTATCCACCTACATAGCTGTTCTCTATTTGGGCCCGATTGACATCTGCTGGAGTTATTAGAAGTTGTGTGTGCTTCCAGCACAGCACAGTATACATCTTTATATACCCCTTTAACTCTGCTGTTTTCTGGTTATTGTCTGCGTGCCCTGACCGCAGTATACACCGTGATATTCACCTCACCTATATAGCTAGTGGTCCATCTTTAACAATAGAGCTTGCAGTCAGCAGTGTCACTCAGGAGATAGTGCGTGCTGTGTGCCTGCTCTGTACCCAGTACATACCGCTATTATCCACCTACATAGCTGTTCTCTATTTGGGCCCGATTGACATCTGCTGGAGTTATTGGAAGTTGTGTGTGCTTCCAGCACAGCACAGTATACATCTGTATATACCCCTTTAACTCTGCTGTTCTATAAAAAAGGCATCTGCAGGAGTTAGTGGGTGTTGTGTGCCTCCAGCACAATATAAACTACCCAACTACTGTTTTACCCAACTCCCTTCAGGCCATTACCATGTCTGGAAGGCCAGCAAGGAGAGGCAGACAGGCGCGAGCCGATAAAAGAGGGCAAGCAGGCTCTGTGTCTAGAGACAACAGTGCTGGTCGGGGACGCGGTGCATTGTCATCAGCACGTGGCCATGGGACATGCTTGTCCTTCTTTTCTGCAGCTGGACATG
This sequence comes from Lithobates pipiens, assembly GCF_037356315.1. Taxonomy (NCBI): domain Eukaryota; kingdom Metazoa; phylum Chordata; class Amphibia; order Anura; family Ranidae; genus Lithobates; species Lithobates pipiens. Next base: position 194,338,892 of record NW_027507903.1, read on the forward strand.
TTGAACCGCAACATGCCAACGACTTGGTAGAGTGGATGACCAAGCCCTCTTCATCCTCCTCATCCTCTCTCACCCAGTCTCAGGGTAGTAGAAAAGCAGCTGCCAACACATCGTCGTCCCTCCTCTCAATGTCATCATCAGTGACTCCTTCCCTAGACCCACCACGTCCTCCTGAGGAGTCTCCTGAACTCTTTGAGCACAGTGTTGGGTACATGCTCCAGGAGGATGCCCAGTGTTTGGTGGGCTCTGATGATGACACTCAGCTAGAGGAAGGCAGTAGCGTGAGCACAGAGAGAGGGGATGCTCAAGAAGGACAGCAATCTGGCAGTCATGTTCCACAAGCTGCAGCATAGTGCCAGGTTTGCTACAGCGATGAAGAGGGAGGGGATGATGAGGGCACTGACTCCACGTGGGTGCCTGGAAGGAGGGAGGAGGAGGAGGAGGAGGCACATGTCCAACGAGGCAGGATGCCCTCCGGGGGCCAGCTTAGGGGCAGCACACCGACTGAATCACACCGCAGAGCTCCGCCTGCGCAGAGCGCTTCCTCTGCGCAGAGCGCTTCCTCTGCGCGTTATTCTAAAAGTTCTTTGGTGTGGGCCTTTTTTGAGACGAGTGCATCAGATCGCACCGCTGCTATTTGCAACATATGTCTCAAGCGTATCTCACGTGGCCAAAACATCAGCCGCTTGGGCACCACATGCTTGACCAGACATATGTTGACCTGCCATGCAGCTCGTTGGCAAGCATACCTCAAAGACCCACACCAAAGAACAAAGCGGACCTCTCCTTGCTCCTCATCAGCTGGGATCTCCAACCCCACTAGACCTTCAGTCCTCTCTGAAACCTGCTCTGAGAGGAATGAAGGTGTAGAATTAGGTGTGTCACAGCCAAGTGCTTCCGGGAACTCTGCTAGTGGTACATCCACGTCCGATTATAGCAGACAAATGTCCCTGCCCCAGCTGCTGGACCGGCGGAAGAAATTTACTCCCAGCCATCCACATGCCCAGCGGTTGAATGCTAGCTTGGCTAAATTGCTAGCACTTCAACTGCTGCCTTTTCAGTTGGTAGACTCGGCCCCCTTCCGTGAGTTTGTACAATGTGCGGTTCCTCAGTGGCAGGTCCCCAAACGCCACTTTTTCTCACGGAAGGCAATTCCGGCTCTCTACCGGCATGTGGAAGGCAATGTCCTTGCCTCGCTGGACAGGGCGGTCAGCGGTAAGGTGCATATTACCGCTGACTCATGGTCCAGCAGGCATGGACAGGGACGTTACCTGTCTTTCACGGCCCATTGGGTCACTCTTCTGGCTGCTGGGAAGGATGCAGGACAAGGTGCAGTAGTATTGGAGGTTGTTCCGCCACCACGCCTCCAAAATGCTACTATTGGTTGTGACACACCTCTCTCCTCCACCCCCTCCTCTTCTTCTTCCTGCATGGCCTCTTCCAGTGCTCTGTCCTCAGAACCAGCGGTGCTCCGTAGGCGTTGCAGGGGCTACGCAAGTACGCAGGCAAAACGATGCCATGCCGTGCTTGCGCTGGTTTGTTTGGGGGACAGGAGCCACACTGGGGCGGATGTTTTGTCAGCTCTGCAGGGGCAGGCCGAGAGGTGGTTGACGCCACGCCAGCTTAAGCCAGGAATGGTGGTTTGTGACAATGGCACCAACCTCCTCTCCGCCCTCCGACAGGGCCAACTGACCCATGTGCCCTGTGTAGCTCACGTCCTTAACCTGGTGGTGCAGCGGTTCTTGGGCAGGTACCCCGGCTTACAGGATGTCCTGAAACAGGCCAGGAGAGTCTGTGTGCATTTCCGCCGATCATTTAATGCCTGTGCTCGGCTGGCTGAGCTCCAAAAGGAGTTGAACCTGCCCAAGAACCGCCTTATATGTGACATGCCCACCAGATGGAACTCAACATTGGCCATGCTGCAGCGGCTGCACACGCAGCAGAGGGCCATCAATGAGTACCTGTGCGACTACGGCACCAGGACAGGGTCAGGAGAGCTTGGTTTTTTCTCACCACGCCAGTGGGGCATGATCAGGGATGCATGCACTGTGCTGTCACCGTTTGAGGAGGCCACAAGGATGGTGAGCAGTGACAGTGCATGCATCAGTGACACTATACCTCTTGTCCACCTCTTGGAGCATACGCTGCGTGGAATAATGGACAGGGCACTTGAGGCAGAACAGAGGCAGGAAGAGGAGGACTTCCTTGCCTCTCAAGGCCCCCTTTATCCAGACAGTGTTCCTGCTGTGCCACCCATCACACAGGAAGAGGGTGAGGAGGAGGAAGAGGAGGAGGAGGATGATTGTGTCAGCATGGAGGTGGAGGCTGGCACTCAGCATCAGCAGCAGCAGTCTTATAGGGATGATTTACAGTCCCAAGAAACACGTGGACTTGTACGTGGCTGGGAGGAGGTAGCTGCGGATCATGTTGTCCTTAGTGACCCAGAGGACTCCGGACCGAATGCCTCAGCTAACCTACGCTGCATGGCCTCCCTGATCCTGCAAAGCCTGCGGAAGGATCCTCGTATTCTTCGGATCAAGGAGAGGGACCATTACTGGCTGGCCACTCTCCTTGATCCACGGTACAAGGGTAAGGTTGCCGACCTTATCTTGCCATCGCAGAGGGAGCAGAGGATGAGACATCTCCGGGAGGCCTTGCAGAAAGCTCTGTGCAACGCGTTCCCAGAGACTGGGAGGTCACAAACTCCTGGTCCTGGACAACGTGTTGCTGAGGCATCAGTCAGAAGGAGCGGTGGAGAAGGTGGCCGTCTGACTGATGCTTTCAGACAATTTTTTAGTCCGCAGCCCCAAGGTATGATTGGTTCCAGCACCCATCGCCAGCGTCTAATTTACATGGTGCAGGAATACCTAGGGGCAAGGTCAGACTTGGACACCTTTCCCACTGAAAATCCTCTGGCTTACTGGGTCTTGAGGATGGATCACTGGCCAGAGCTTGCACAGTATGCAATTGAGCTACTGGCCTGTCCTGCATCCAGCGTTCTTTCGGAACGCACCTTCAGTGCTGCTGGTGGCTTCGTTACCGATCACAGGGTGCGCCTGTCCACCGAATCAGTTGATCGACTGACCTTCATCAAGATGAATCAGTCTTGGATCACCCACAGCTACCAAGCACCTGAAGCTGATGTAACCGAATAATTTTTTTTGAAATACCACATCCCTTCAAGACTGCCTATGCTGATGCTGAGTGACTGTCCTGTTATGTTGATTGTCTATCCTCTTCCTCCTCCGCTGATATGTTGGAAGAACATTTTTGGTTCTGGGTGATGCCAGCAGCCCAATTTTTCTGCCCCTGTTTAACAGGGGCGTTTAAGTAAAATTTTTGATGCAATGCTTTGCAGCAGGGCTAATTCCTGCAAAAAAACTAGAGTGTATGGCAGAGGTTGCAGTGTGATGGCACCAGTGCCTAAGGCCCAATTTTTCTGCCCCTGTTTAACAGGGGCGTTTAAGTAAAATTTTTGATGCAATGCTTTGCAGCAGGGCTAATTCCTGCAAAAAAACTAGAGTGTATGGCAGAGGTTGCAGTGTGATGGCACCAGTGCCTAAGGCCCAATTTTTCTGCCCCTGTTTAACAGGGGCGTTTAAGTAAAATTTTTGATGCAATGCTTTGCAGCAGGGCTAATTCCTGCAAAAAAACTAGAGTGTATGGCAGAGGTTGCAGTGTGATGGCACCAGTGCCTAAGGCCCAATTTTTCTGCCCCTGTTTAACAGGGGCGTTTAAGTAAAATTTTTGATGCAATGCTTTGCAGCAGGGCTAATTCCTGCAAAAAAACTAGAGTGTATGGCAGAGGTTGCAGTGTGATGGCACCAGTGCCTAAGGCCCAATTTTTCTGCCCCTGTTTAACAGGGGCGTTTAAGTAAAATTTTTGATGCAATGCTTTGCAGCAGGGCTAATTCCTGCAAAAAAACTAGAGTATATGGCAGAGGTTGCAGTGTGATGGCACCAGTGCCTAAGGCCCAATTTTTCTGCCCCTGTTTAACAGGGGCGTTTAAGTACAATTTTTGATGCAATACTTTGCAGCAGGGCTAATTCCTGCAATAAAACTAGAGTGTATGGCAGAGGTTGCAGTGTGATGGCACCAGTGCCTAAGGCCCAATTTTTCTGCCCCTGTTTAACAGGGGCGTTTAAGTAAAATTTTTGATGCAATGCTTTGCAGCAGGGCTAATTCCTGCAAAAAAACTAGAGTGTATGGCAGAGGTTGCAGTGTGATGGCACCAGTGCCTAAGGCCCAATTTTTCTGCCCCTGTTTAACAGGGGTGTTTAAGTAAAATTTTTGATGCAATGCTTTGCAGCAGGGCTAATTCCTGCAAAAAAACTAGAGTGTATGGCAGAGGTTGCAGTGTGATGGCACCAGTGCCTAAGGCCCAATTTTTCTGCCCCTGTTTAACAGGGGCGTTTAAGTAAAATTTTTGATGCAATGCTTTGCAGCAGGGCTAATTCCTGCAAAAAAACTAGAGTGTATGGCAGAGGTTGCAGTGTGATGGCACCAGTGCCTAAGGCCCAATTTTTCTGCCCCTGTTTAACAGGGGCGTTTAAGTAAAATTTTTGATGCAATGCTTTGCAGCAGGGCTAATTCCTGCAAAAAAACTAGAGTGTATGGCAGAGGTTGCAGTGTGATGGCACCAGTGCCTAAGGCCCAATTTTTCTGCCCCTGTTTAACAGGGGCGTTTAAGTAAAATTTTTGATGCAATGCTTTGCAGCAGGGCTAATTCCTGCAAAAAAACTAGAGTGTATGGCAGAGGTTGCAGTGTGATGGCACCAGTGCCTAAGGCCCAATTTTTCTGCCCCTGTTTAACAGGGACATGTAATTACAATTCTTGATATAATATTTCACAGGAGGGCCCCTTCCTGTGCCCACCCAGAGTAACTGTGAGGACTTATAGTGTTGTGGCACCAGCACCACAACCACCAAAGGTCAATTTTTCTACCACTGTTCAACAATGGCATGTAATTACAATTCTTGATATAATCGTTCACAGCAGGGCGCTCCAGCGGCCACCAAGAGTCACTTTGAGGGCTTACAATGTTGTTGCAAAACCAACACCTTGTTCCGCCATTTCTGCAGAGCATATAGGGCAGGCCCCTACTTTCAAACATCCAATTTACAAACATCTCCTACTTGCAAACGGAAGGAGACAACAGCAAGTGAGATGAAAAAAGATGGACGACAAAACAAATTATACAGGGGTGATAACCCTTCCCTATGTTTTCCAAAAAGCTTAAAGATATTTTTTTTGACTGGAGCTACACTTTAAAAATGTACCGGTTGAAAATGACAAACAGATTCAACTTAACACAACAAACCTACACAGTCCCTGTCTTGTTTGCACCGCCTGTATACTGCTGTTCTGAGTATATAGGGCCTGGGGGCCACACGCATTTCCTTTTTTTTAATATGGGTACAGGGTTCCCCTTAATGTGCGTACAAGACCCAAATAGGCTGGTAATGGGCAGGGAGGGCTACCCATGCCATTTTTCTGAATGATTTTCAACCATATTGCAGGAACCAGATATAACATTAAAACCGCAAGCAGTTTTAAATGGTGTTATTTCCGTTTAATGTCATTTTGTGCAGGGACTGTTCTAAACACGGGAAACACGTGGCACTTCACAGGCATACTATAGACACCCCCCAGGCACCATATTTAAAGGAATATTTCACTTTTTTTTTTCACTTTAATCGTCATTAAAATCAGTGCTCCCGCCAAAACGGTAGTTTTTAAAACTTTTTTTTGCAGTGACCCATGTCCCCTGAGGCAGGAGGCAGATCGCCAAACCCTTTTTAGCATACTATCTTGCATATTAGCCGTTAAAATTAGCACTTTCCAATTCGAACGTTCGACTCCCATAGACTTCAATGGGGTTCTAACGTTCGTATCGAACGTGGGGGTCGTTCGCAAGTTCTGGTGTGAACCGAACCGGGGGGTGTTCGGCTCATCCCTAATAGGGACTGAGGTACAGTCTGCTAATCACAACCTACTAGTTCCACAAAGGTCCTTATAAGGACTGGTAAGGTATAGTGTACTACAGTATATAGGGTTGAGTGAGGTACAGTCTGCTAATCACAACCTACTAGTTCCACAAAGGTCTTTCTAAGGACTGGTAAGGTATAGCGTACTACAGTATATAGGGTTGAGTGAGGTACAGTCTGCTAATCACAACCTACTAGTTCCACAAAGGTCATTAAGGACTGGTATAGGTGTACTATTTGGTGTGCAGTATATAGTTGTGTAATACATTTATAAAATACTTGCACATATAGAAAGCATAGTATAGTGCGTTTCCACTGTCCAGCATTGTGACTGCTGAGCGGTTCTGCAGTGATACTACAAAAAGTGACAAACGCAATCCAAAAAAAAAGTATTGTAACTGGTGTGATAGACCAGTGGCCCCCAAAAACAATAGATTGAAGCGGGGTGTTATATACCTTCTTCCACATACATACTGCACTTCTGTAGAGAGTTTTGGCACAGGGTCATTTAAAAAATGACAGGCAGAGGAAGAGGCAGTGCAGGTGTCAGTGCTGTATATCACGGTGCTGGTGTCAGTGCTTTATGTCATGCTGCTGATGTCAGTGCTCTCTATCACGGTGCTGGTGTCAGATCACTCTATCATGGTGCAGGTGTCAGTGCTCTATATCACGGTGCTGATGTCAGTGTTTTATGTCACGGTGCTGATGTCAGTGCTCTCTCTCTATCACGGTGCTGGTGTCAGATGACTCTATCACGGTGCAGGTGTCAGTGCTCTATATCATGGTGCAGGTGATCATCTCCTGCACCCTCTTCTTTGCCTACCCTGACCTTCCCTCGCCTCCATTGCCTCATGAGTCCTGAATTGTCAGAATTTCACATATAAAAAAAAATGCTTGTAGTTGTCGATCCCAGATTCACCTCATACATGTGTTATGTCATTGGCCATATGGTGGGACTATGTGTGCACAGCTAGTAATTATTTTGTGGCTGCAAATTTGACTTGTAGGTTTGTAAAGTTCGCCTCCCATTGAAGTCAAAGGGGTCCACCGCGAACATTACAGTTCGCAAACTACCGGCCGCGTTCATGGTTTGCGTTCGTGAAACGTCCCGTCGGAAGTTCGTCCATCACTACCCGGTACAACAGGAACAACTTTACTGACTTATCAGTGGTCCTGGTGATGCCTGAACATTGCCATACTGACCCGGATATACTGCCTTGTTGACCCTTTGACACTGTCCTACTGATCCCTGTACACTGCCCTACTGACCTCTGTACACTGCCCTACTGACCTCTGTATACTACCTTACTTACCCAGTACACTGCCCTGCTGACCTCTGTATACTGCCCTACTGACCCCTGTACACTGCCCTACTGATCTCTGTACACTGCCCCACTGACCCAGTACACTGCCCTGCTGACCCCAAAGCACTGGCCTACTTACCACTGCACACTGCGCTGCTAACCCCTGTACAATACCCTACTGACCCCCAGGGGCGTTGCTAGGTGGCAAAAGGACCAGGGGCTTCAGCCCAGAGTCCAAGGCCGGAAACGGGGGGGGGGGGGGGTTGTTGTACGCAACACAGGTTTTTTTTGGCTGGGCCGTGACACTGACGGTAGTGACTTACATACACTAACCTACCTACACTCTGACGGTAGTGACCTACCTACCTGACCTATCTACACTGACGATAGTGACCCCCCTACACTCACCTGTCTGACCTACTTACACTGGACATATACATACCTGACCTACATACACTAACGGTAGTGACCTACCTACAGTGACTTGCCTGACCTACCTACACTGACTGAACTACACATACACTGACCTACCTACACTGACATTACCATACACTGACCTACCTACACTGACATTAACACACACTGACCTACCTACATTGACCTACCTACACTGACATTAACATACACTGACCTACCTACACTGACCTACCTACACTGACATTTACATACACTGACATTTACATACACTGACCTACCTACACTGACATTAACACACACTGACCTACCTACACTGACATTAACACACACTGACCTACCTGCACTGACATTAACACACACTGACCTACCTACACTGACATTAACACACACTGACCTACCTACACTGACCTACCTACGCTGACATGAACACACACTGACCTACCTACACTGACATTAACACACACTGACCTGTCTCAGCCGTGGTGTGCGGTGTCACAGCAGCCAGTCCTCCAGAGGAGGAGCCGAGGAGGAGAGGAGAGGAGATCGGCTCGCCTGAGCACCAAGTGCAGCCGCTTTGTAATGAACGCCTTCTGGAGCCAACAGCGCCTGTGATGGACGTCACACGTCTCGTGGTCCTGGAATTGGACCAATGGGACGTCCATCATAGACGTGCAGGCTCCAGAAGGCGGGGCCTGCTCTGGCACTCGGCCACACTCGGCGGCGCTCGGGATCAGATTGGTTTTGGCGCTCGGGGCTAGCAATGGAGACCCTGCAGAGTTGACACTTGGGGCTTTAGGGGGTCGCATTCGGGGCTTCAGCCCCCCCCAGCCACCCCCTCCCGACGCACCTGCTGACCCCTGTACACTATCCTGCTGACCACTGGATACTGCTCTACATGCTAAAGACCCTTGTATACTGCTGTACATACTAATGACCCCTGTATTCTGCCCTAAATTTTACTGACCTATGTACACTGCCCTACCTAATACTGACCTCTGTACACTGCCCTACCTACTACTGACCTCTGAACACTGCCCTTCCTACTACTGACCTCTGAACACTGCCCTACCTACTACTGACCTCTATACAATGCCCTACCAACTACTGACCTCTGTACACTGCTCTACATACTACAGACCACTGCACACTGCTTTACATACTACTGAGCTCTGTACACTGCAATACATCTTCTGATCTCTGTACACTGCCCTACATACAGCTGACCTCTGTACACTGCTCTACATACTACAGACCTCTGTACACTGCCCTACATACTACTGACCTCTGTACACTGCTCTACATATTACAGACCTCTGTATGCTGATCTACATACTACTGACCTCTGTACACTGAAGTACATCTTCTGATCTCTGTACGCTGCCCTACATATTACAGACCTCTGTACACTGCTCTACATACTATAGACCTCTGTACACTGCCCTACATGCTACATCTATTAACTTTTGTACATAGTGCTACATACTACCTACTTTTGTACACTGTAATAGATTTTCTGACCCGTGTACACAGTCCTACATCCTACTGACCTCTGTACACAGCCCTTCATGCAACGGACCTCTATACACTGCAATACATCTATTAACCTCTGTACACTGTCCAACATACTACTAACCTTTGTTCACTGAAATTCATCTACTGACCTCGGTACACTGCAATACATATATTGACCTTTGTACACTGCCCTATACACAGTACTACTGATCTCTGTACATTGAAACACATCTACTAACCCCTGGACACTACCTTAAATACTACTGTACACTGGGCACAACTCAGAGCACACAGTCAGGGCAGAATTCAGGCCAGTCAGGCCTGAAACTAGTCGAGGAAGTCCGTCTGTAGTACAAATTGTTCTGCCTCATTGATTAACTCCTGCATCAGACTTGTGGGGGTGACCAATTACATAGTGCCCAACTGTCCCTGATTTCGAAGGACTGTCCCTGATTTGGCACAATGTCCCTATGTCCCTTTTTCCTCCTCATTTGTCCCTCATTTTGGTCTGATCTATAGAGTTGTATATACAATGCAAACCTTTCATCCAAATTCTAAATTGCTGCATTTCTACATTTTACAAGCCAATATAACTGAATAGTAGTGGTAAAAAAAAAGCACTTGTGGAATTTATTAACTTTTTTTGGTTAATTCTCCTTTAAGGGGGTGTGGGAGGGGACATGCCCTATGCCTACATAAGTTTGTTAATAGGTGTCCCTCATTCCTATCTCAAAATGTTGGGAGATATGCAATTACTCTCCAGACATGAGAACAATTGGGAATGAAAGTGCATGCCATATTTTTACAGAAGCTAACCTTTAAGGTGAGCTAAATTTATATTTTTACAGAGACATTTGTTTTATTATATGTTTCCGTGTTTTCATACCTTCTTTGATCTCTTCCATGTTTTTCAGGTAGATCTCCTTCTCTATAGGGTCAACAGAAAGATGATGCTATTGGCATCTGGAGCCCCATTAAAAAGTATTGAGCTAAATTGCTAAATTATCTGAATCAGAAATGAAAGAATCTTGGCTGCCATATCTCTAATAATTTCCTGTCTATGTTGGGCAGGGAGTGACACAGACAACACTTAAAGGTCAGAATTGCTACAGCTGTAAATGATGCATGTTTCTGTTAACCACTTGCCTACTGGGCACTTAAACACCCCTCCTGCCCAGACCAATTTTCAGCTTTCGGTGCTCTCACAATTTGAATGACAATTACTCAGTCATGCAACACTGTACCAAAATGAATTTTTTTTCATTTTTTTTCCCACAAATAGAGCTTTCTTTTGGTGGTATTTTATCACCTCTGGGGTTTTTATTTTTTGCGCTATAAATGAAAAAAGACCGAAAATTTTGAAAAAAAAAACGCATATTTCTTTGTTTCTGTGACAAAATTATGAAAATTATTAATTTTTCTTCATAAATCTTGGCCACAATTTATACAGCTACATGTCTTTGGTAAAAATAACCCAAATTAGTGGATATTATTTGGTCTTTGTGAAAGTTAGAGAGTCTACAAGCTGTGGTGCGAATCATACAAAATTGATCACATCTGATGTACTGGTGGCCTATCTCATTTCTTGACCCAAACAAGTCAAGAAAGTAGAAATACCCCCCAAATGACCCCTTTTTGTAAAGTAGACATTCCAAGGTATTTAGTAAGAGGCATAGGAAGCTTTTTGATGTTGTCATTTTTCCCACAATTCTTTGCAAAATTAAGATTTTTTATTTTTTTTTCCACAAAATTGTCATTGTAATAGGTTATTTTTCTCACATGGCATGTGTATACCACAAATGACACCCCCAAAAAAATTCTGCTACTCCTCCTGAGTATTACAATACCACATGTGTGGGATTTTTTCACAGCCTGGCCACATAGAGAGGCCCAACATGCAGGGAGCGCCATCACGTGTTCTAGGTGCATAAATTACACATAACTTGTTGACTACCTATTACACTTTTGAAGGCCCTGGAGCACCAGGACAATGACACGTGACACTGATGACACTTATACGTGGCACTGATGACAGATAGCACTAATATGTGGCACTGATGACAGATGGCACTTATACGTGGCACTGATGACATGTGGCACTGATGAGAGATGGCACTAATACGTGGCACTGATGACAGATGGCACTAATACGTGGCACTAATATGTGGCACCGATGACAGACGGCACTAATACGTGGCACCGATGACACGTGACACTGATGACAGATGGCACTGATAAGTGGCATTGATGACACGTGACACTGACAACAGATGGCACGTGACACTGACAGGTGACACTGATGACAAATGGCACTGATACGTGGCACTGATGACAGATGGCACTAATATGTGGCACTGATGACAGATGGCACTATGTGGCACTGATGACACGTGGCACTGATGACAGATGGCACTTATACGTGGCACTGATGACAGATGTCACTGGGGACAAATGGCACTGACAACAGGTGGCACTGGGGACAGATAGCACTAACAGGTGGCACTGGGGAGGATGGCACTGTGGCAGATGGCACTGGGAGAGGATGGCACTGGGGCAGATGGCACTGGGGGAGGATGGCACTGGATGGATGATGGCACTGGGGCGGATGGCACTTTTTTTAACTTTTTTTTTTTTTTTTAACTTATGGCCGCTGCGGCCGTTCATCTCTCCCTACTCACACGCTGTCTGTGTGAGGAGGGAGAGCGGCACTGAGAGATGATCTCATATGTTTACATATGAGATCATCTCTCATTGGACACGCCAATCGCGCTGTAAACGGCCTCTGTGATTGGCCGTTTACAGCAATCTGTGACTGGCTGTGTCCGGGGGACATGGCCAGCACAGAACGTCCCCGATGTGCGCCTGCGGCGGTCTGCAGAGGGGAAGTAAACAGGAGGACGTCCAGGGACAGCCTCCCAGCAGTTAGCATCCGCTCTGTAGCTGCTTTCGGCTATAGGGCGGGCACGAATCGGTTAACACACATGGTGCCATCTATTTTGGGTAAGTATAAAGGATTAACTGCAGAGTCAACTGACCTGAGTGGCCATCATTTTCAGTCTGCTAAAGCCAAGATTTTTGTCCTGCAAGCTGAAAATCTCTGTTCAAACTGAGGTTGTAAGTGCAATTATCACATGGCAATGCTCCTGTCCTATGTTTGTACAGCAGAGCACAACACAACATTAGGGGGGGGGGGCTGAGTCCCACTGTCTGTGACAATGGACGCAACAGCGGGGCTCGGGAGCGAGCACACACGAGGGCCCCCATGGGAAATGGCTTCCATGGGGGCACTGAACAGAGAGGAGGGGCAAGGAGCGCCAGTGGGGGACCCAAGAAAAGAAAGTTAAGGGCATATCTGTGTGGTTCCGTTGCACAAAGCACACAATTATAGACATGTTTGTTGTCTTTTTATCTTTTTAAATTAACTTTACAATCGCTTAAAGGTGCTACCTCAACTACTTACCAGTACCGGATTTTACCCTCTTCCTGACCATGGCATTTTTTGCTATTTAGCATTGCGCTATTTTAACGGATAATTGCGTGGTCATGCAATGCTGTACCCATCAAACTTAATATCTTTTCTTTTCACACAAATAGAGCATTATTTTGGTGATATTTGATCACCACTGAAAATAAAAATAGAACTTTTATATACAGCTTACCTGTAAAATCCTTTTCTTGAGTACATCACGGGACACAGAGCTTCATTACATAGTGGGTTATATAGGCACCTCTGGTGATTGGACACTGGTTAACCCACAATTAAGGAGAATTCCTCCCCTATATAACCCCTCCCATATGGGAGGCACCTCAGTTTTGTAACAAAGCAATAAGAAACCACGCAAAACCCAAGAGGGGCGGGAGCCCTGTGTCCCGTGATGTACTTCTCAAGAAAAGGATTTTACAGGTAAGCTGTATATAAAAATCCTATTTTCTTGATCATACATCACGGGACACAGGAGCTTCATTACATAGCAGGATGTCCCAAAGCAATGCTCAGTTTGAGGGGAGGGAGACACAGATCAGAAATATAGACAGCCTTGGCCTGGAGGATCTAAACTGCAGCCTGCAGTACACTGCGCCCGAAGGCGGTATCCTCTTGCCCTCTGACATCCACCTGATAGAATATGGTGAATGTGTGGACTGATGACCAAGTTGCAGCCTTACAGATCTGAACCAGGGAGGCCTGGTGATGCACTGCCCAAGAAGCACCTACAGCCCTGGTTGAGTGCGCTTTCACTTGAAAAGGTGGAATCTTCCCCTTTACACTATAGGCCTGAGAAATAACCTGTCTAATCCACCTTGAGAGAGTGGATTTTGATGCTGCTTGGCCCTTCCTAGGGCCTTTCCGGCAAAATAAATAAGCAATCAGTTTTTCTTATCTGAGCAGTTGCCTGAAGATAGATACTGATTGCCCTTACCACATCTAAAGTGTGCAAAGATTCTTCTTCTGCGGACTGTGGATCTGGAAAATAGGATGATAGGATTACATCTTGATTCAAATGGAATCCCGAAACCACCTTAGGCAGAAAGGACCTGTTGAGATGCATTACGACCCGGTCCTTATGAATAATTAGATATGGTTCCTTGCTGGAGAGAGCTGCTAGCTCTGGCACTCTCCTAGCTGAGGAAATTGCTACCAAGAAAATCAATTTTTTAGTCAAAAGAACTAATGAAGCCAGATGCAAAGGTTCAAATGGTTGCCCCTGCAAAGGTGAGAGAACCAAATTCAGATCCCATGGGCATACCGGAGGTTTGACTGTCGGTCTTATCCGCATGGCCCCCTGGATGAAATCCCGCACCAGGGAATGTGATGCAAGTGGCTTCTGAAAAAAAAACACTGACAAGGCCGAAATCTGCACCTTGATATTGCTTACGGCCAAATTCATTTCTAGGCCTGACTGGAGAAAGGCCAAGATCCTGCTAATGACATACTTTCTAGGATGCCATTCCCTGAGTTCACACCAGGAAACATATGCCTTCCAGATTTTGTAGTAAATAAGCCTGGAGGCTGGCTTTCTGGCATTGACCAGAGTAGAAAGGACTGGCCCCAAAAGCCCACGATCCATCAGAATGTGAGTCTCAGCAGCCAAACCGTCAAATTCAGAGTGTGTAAAGCAGGATGGTAAATTGGACCCTGTGAGAGCAGATCTGGCAGGAGAGGAAGGATCCATGGCCTGCCTACTGCCAACTTCATGATCTCTGCATACCAAGGTCGCCTGGGCCAAGCCGGGGCTACCAAAAGCACCGACTTTGTTTCCCTCTTGATTCTTCCCAGGAACCATGACAGAAGCGGGCACAGGGGGAAGGCATAAATTAGATTGTACTGATCCCAGGGAACTGTCAGAGCATCCGACCCCTGAGCAAGAACATTTCTTCTCCTTGACATGAATTTGTCCAGCTTTCTGTTGAATCTGGACGCAAACAGATCTACATCTGGAGTACCCCACCTGCGACATATGTTCTGAAACACGTCGGGGTGCAGAACCCATTCTCCTGGGCACAACTGCTGGCGACTCAGAAAATCCGCCTGCCAATTTTCCACTCCTGGAATGAAGACTGCAGAAAGGGATGGAACATGCCTTTCTGCCCAGGCAAGTATGCGATTCACCTCTTTTTGTGCAACCAGACTCCTGGTACCACCCTGGTGATTGATATAGGCCACTGCTGTGGCATTATCGGACTGAACCCGAACAGGGAGACCCCGTAGTCTGTAAGACCACTTTATGAGAGCCATATAAACTGCCTGGATCTCCAAGACATTTATGGGCAATAGCTTCTTGATCGCAGACCATTTCCCCTGTGAGCATGTCTCCTCCAACACTGCTCCCCAGCCTGACAGGCTGGCATCTGTCGTAATAATCTTCCATGGAAGAGGAAGAAAAGTTTTGCCTTTCAGCAAATTCTCGGTTTGTAACCACCAAACGAGACTCTTGCGTGTCCCTGGGGACAGACACATAGGAAGATCCAAGGCCTGGAGCTTCCTGTTCCCCGCCGCAAGGATGCATCTTTGCAGAGGCCTTGAGTGGAACTGGGCGAATGAAACGGCCTCGAAGGAGGTGACCATTTTCCCTAACAGTCTCATGCACAACCGAATGGGGGAAGATCTTCTGCCCAGAATTAGCCGCACCAGTCCCCCAATGGCCAAGGCTTTTGGCCTTGGTAGAAACACCCCGCCTTGATCGGTGTCGATGACCATACCCAGGTACTCCAACCTGGTAGCAGGCTGTAGCGACGATTTTTCTAGGTTTATAATCCAACCTAGGCGTTCCAGGTGGTCTAATGTTCTGGTAACACTGTGGTTCAGGAGCTCTACTGTTTTCTCTATGAGAAGCAAATCGTCTAGATAAGCCATGACGGCTATACCCTGAGCTCTTAGGTTTGCCAAGAGAGGGTCTAGAATCTTTGTGAAGACTCGAGGAGCCGTAGCGAGCCCGAACGGCAAAGCCACAAATTGAAAATGGTGCCGCTCTACCGCAAACCTTAGATACTTTTGGTGTGCGGAAAATATTGGCACATGAAGATATGCATCCTTGATATCTATTGATGCCATAAACTCTCCCCCTTGCAGGGAGGAGACCACAGCGCGTACTGACTGCATTCGGAAGAACTGGATGCGTAAAAACCGGTTCAGATCCTTCAGATCCAGGATAGGTCTGACACCTCCATTTGGCTTTGGAACGGTGAAGAGATTTGAGTAAAAGCCTGAACCCTGTTCTTTTGGGTCCACTTCCACTATCACCCCCTGGGATAGTAAGTGATCTAAGGCCAGGAATAGCGTTCTTTGCTTTACTGGATCCCTGGGGATCCTTGACCTTAGAAAGCGGGAAGGTGGAATCTCCTGAAACTCTAGCTTGTAGCCCAGAGATACCGAGGAGACTACCCACTTGTCCCGGATCTCTTCCCGCCAGGCTTCTGCAAACTGCAGGAGCCTTCCCCCACTCGGCCGAGCGGGGGCGCCCCTTCACAAGGAAGCTTTTGAGCTCTGCTTGGCAGGCTTTCTCCCCCAAGTCTTTTTCTGTCCCTGGGCCTGGCCTTGAGCCTTTCCTGTAGAGGAAGGTTGGGAAGGCCTTCGCCGCTGCTTAGAGCTTGATGCTCCAGGAGAGAGAGAACGCCTAAATGATGGACGCTTGCTCCTTTTGATTGGAAGGAGAGTAGTTTTACCCCTTGAAATTCTTTGGACGAACTTGTCTAATTCTTCTCCAAATAAACGTTCCCCCTTAAACGGGAACCCAATCAAATCCTTCTTGCATGATAGCTCAGCTGCCCAATTTTTTAGCCATAGGGCCCTTCGCATGTGTACCAAAAGGAGAGACAAACGAGATGCTTGTTGGACAGAATCCAAAATCGCGTCAATCATAAAGCACAGAATTTGAGGTATTTCTGCATAGTTCTCCACTTCCTCACTGGGAAGGAGGCCAAGCATCTGCTTAACTTGTTACTTGAGGAACTGACACAACCCCACGGCTGCGACTGTAGGTTGCACTACTGCGCCAGTCATGGAAAAGGAGGCTTTCAATAAGGTTTCCAGCTTCTTATCAGTTGGATCCTTAAATACCTGAGCATTATCCAAAGGACAGGTCAGGTTTCTATTCACGCAAGAAACAGCCGCATCGACAGATGGGACCCCCCCATTTCTTGGCGAAACTTTCCTCCAGAGGATAAAGCATAGAAAACCTTTTAGGAGGAGCAAACAGTTTATCGTGGGATTTTCCTGACCCCCAGGGAAGAAACAGAGGATGTTGCAACCTCAGCAGCGGGCATTCTGAATGTGGTACGCACCAACTCAGTATAATATTGCACCTGTTTTCTGAGCGCCTGTCAGGAGGGGACTCTCTCCTCTTCCTCTGATTCATCCGACTGCTCATGATCCCTGTCCCAAGATAGGGATCTCTCCTCATTGTCAGAGGTGTCATCTGAAAGAGGAATCTCAGCAGAGGGAGGGGATCTACCCCTTTTCCTGCTATCTTTTAGGGAAGCTGAAATAAAATTCATGATTCTCCCTTCAAAACCCTCCAATGTAGCCCTAAGGGAGTCCTCAGTGACATATACCGGGGCTGAAATATTAGGAGAGGCTGCAAAATCTGACAGGGGCACTGACTCATCCTGTGAGGCTGGCTCCAGTCTTGCAGGGGGGGATGGTAACCTACAGGCATTTTCAGAACCCCTAGACCTAGGCGGTGATTTACCAGTGCTTTTTTTACCTCCCCTGAGACCCTTTTACGAGTAGACATAGTCCTAAGCTACAAGCAGAGGTACTAGTACAAAGTGCAATCACTGTTGTGCTCAAAGTCTCATAATAAATATATATGCTTAAACTGCACAACCTGATGCTGAGTAGGTGTCTTAGGTTTGCCTGCATCCAATCTCTTAGGATGCTTACTGCCCACAGCTCCTGTGTCTCCACTTACAGCCCCCTGGCGCTCTGGGCTTTTTTAAAATTGCCGCCTGGTGCCTGCACAGTACAGCGCCGTGCACGCCAATGTGCACGGCTCGCAACCACACTCCCCCCCCCTCCATTAGCACGGGAGCGCACTTGGCACGCATGCACGAGGACCACCGGACGTCCAGGGGGTAAGGGGACCACCATCGGTGCTGTGCGGGACCCCCAAACTACATGGAACCCCTGTATTACCTTTATTGTGGCAGAGAGTGCAGTGGAAACGTGAGTCATCTGGAGGAACCAGGCTTCACTGAGCGTGTGTATCTAAAAGGCATGTAAGTATGCATCAGGCTGCTTTTACTCCCTCTAGTGGCGGAAACCAGGTAAGACATACAACTACTCAATGAAGAAATCCATAATATACATTTATATAGGATTAACTTCCCTTACCTGTCTTCGCCGCAGAAATGGCTGAAAACAGACAGATTCCAGCCTTCACCCATCATGGCGGGCAGAGTTGTGCCAACCTTCAGGATTTTTTGGGGTTCCTTCTCAGAGGAACCTCCTTCCTGGACCTTGTAAAAGACTCTGCCAGAAACTTTCATGCCACTATGTAAATAGTACACCAAGTCTGGTTTTCCCAGAGCCCAGTCTTCCAATAGGAGAGGACTTAAGGCAAAACCTTGTTTCTTCGGATGACAAGCGCCGGGTACCATACCATCTTGGGAGTCAAAATATCAGCCCGAGATATGGATCCGGTTTGTTGTAGCCCTTAGGCACCCGCAGGGACCTGCACAGAGCTTTCTTCATAGCACATGTTTTACGTGACCAACCACCATAGACACTGGCGAAAAAACTGAGGTGCCTCTCATATGGGAGGGGTTATATAGGGGAGGAATTCTCCTTAATTGAAGGTTAACCAGTGTCCAATCACCAGAAGTGCCTATATAACCCACTATGTAATGAAGCTCCTGTGTCCCGTGATGTATGATCAAGAAACAATATTTTTTTTACTTTCTGCTATAGAACATATCCAACAAGAAAAATGTAATTTCTTCATAAATGTAAGCTAAAATGTATTCTGCTACATGTCTTTGGTAAAAAAAAAAAATATATCCCAATGAGTGTATATTGATTTGCTTGTGTGAAAGTTAAAGTGTCTACAAACTATATTATATATAATGGATTTTTTTTCTTTAAAATACTAGTAATGGCAGTGTCCAGAGATCTAAAATGGGACTGTGATGGTGGGCAGTCTGACACTGGGTGGGTACTGGCTAACTGATATCACCAATGACACTAATATAATAATCAATGATAATACTATTCACTGTCACTACTAATGACACTGGCTGGTAGGGATGAGCTTGATGTTCGAGTCGAACGTATGTTTGACCCGGACATCGGCTGTTCACACTTTAGGCGAATACTGAACGTTATGGGCCGTTCACTCCAAATTTGTGTGCCACGAACGGCCCACAATGCACTGCGCCATTGCAGTGCATTGCTGGCTCATGATTCGCCAAGCATGCACTGTGACCCCGAATGCTTGGCCAATCACAACGCCGGCAGCGAGGAGAGTCATAATTGGCCACAGGCAAGATGCCTGTGACCAATTATAGCTCAGGCTGTTTAGTACACGCCCCACACTATATAAGGCCGCCAGCGAGGCGGCCTTGTGTAGTTTTCCGGCGTCTGCAGGAGTTAGTGGGTGTCATGAACCAGATGTGACCAGAACTGTGTGACTGCGACAAGTGAACCAGACACAAATAAGTGAAGGTAAATTTATTAAGCAAACGCATATAAATGTGAACACACCACCAATACAAACTAAGTGAACAAACTAACAACCAAACAGTGCAGATAAGCAAGTAAACCAGTATAATGTAACAAAAGGGAGAACCAGAATCGTAGTCAAGCCAGGCCGGGGTCATAAATAGGAGGTAAGCAGAATAGGGGGACAAGGAGAGAGGGAACAGGTACAAGAGGCAGGATACAGGAAACAGGGATCAGGTAACAGGTAACAGGTAACAGGGATCAGGTAACAGGGATCAGGTAACAGGTAACAGGGATCAGGTAACAGGGATCAGGTAACAGGGATCAGGTAACAGGGATCAGGTAACAGGGATCAGGTAACAGGGATCAGGTAACAGGGATCAGGTAACAGGTAACAGGTAACAGGTAACAGGTAACAGGTAACAGGTAACAGGTAACAGGTAACAGGTAACAGGTATCAAACAGGCTGCAGGTCAGGGCTCAAGGACAATACCAAGACGAAGTGTATTTGAACTTGCCGGGTATTTATAATGGCTGCTGTCAGTCATGTGACGCCTGACTGCAGAGGGCAATACCTGCTCCATACTGCCAGGATCCCTCCGCTGGTGGACACCAGTACTGCGGACCAAAGATGACATAATTCCAGCAGGAGACACCTGCTGGTGGATCGCAGTACTGCATGCCAAATGATTGATATTACCAGCGGAGGGAACCTTTCCTGACAGTACCCCCCCTCAAAGGAGCGACCTCCGGACGCTCCAACTAGCAGTTGCTGGGGAAAGTCCACTGCGTCAAGCTGGGCTATGGGCAAAGTCACATTAGGTTGGGTAACAGACACTTCAAGCAGGGCAGCAGACAGAACCACATCGGGCCGGGAAGCTGGCACGTCAGGCTGGAAGGCGGGCAGCGGCACGTCAGGCTGGAAGGCGGGCAGCGGCACGTCAGGCTGGAAGGCGGGCAGCGGCACGTCAGGCTGGAAGGCGGGCACATCAGGCTGGACAGCAGGCACATCAGGCTGGACAGCAGGCACATCAGACTGGAAGGCGTCGGACTGCAAGGCCGGGACATCAGACTGGAAGGCGTCGGACTGCAAGGCCGGGACATCAGACTGGAAGGCGTCGGACTGCAAGGCCGGGACATCAGACTGGAAGGCGTCGGACTGCGAGGCCGGGACATCAGACTGGAAGGCGTCGGACTGCGAGGCCGGGACATCAGACTGGAAGGCGTCGGACTGCGAGGCCGGGACATCAGACTGGAAGGCGTCGGACTGCGAGGCCGGGACATCAGACTGGAAGGCGTCGGACTGCGAGGCCGGGACATCAGACTGGAAGGCGTCGGACTGCGAGGCCGGGACATCAGACTGGAAGGCGTCGGACTGCGAGGCCGGGACATCAGACTGGAAGGCGTCGGACTGCGAGGCCGGGACATCAGACTGGAAGGCGTCGGACTGCGAGGCCGGGACATCAGACTGGAAGGCGTCGGACTGCGAGGCCGGGACATCAGACTGGAAGGCGTCGGACTGCGAGGCCGGGACATCAGACTGGAAGGCGTCGGACTGCGAGGCCGGGACATCAGACTGGAAGGCGTCGGACTGCGAGGCCGGGACATCAGACTGGAAGGCGTCGGACTGCGAGGCCGGGACATCAGACTGGAAGGCGTCGGACTGCGAGGCCGGGACATCAGACTGGAAGGCGTCGGACTGCGAGGCCGGGACATCAGACTGGAAGGCGTCGGACTGCGAGGCCGGGACATCAGACTGGAAGGCGTCGGACTGCGAGGCCGGGACATCAGACTGGAAGGCGTCGGACTGCGAGGCCGGGACATCAGACTGGAAGGCGTCGGACTGCGAGGCCGGGACATCAGACTGGAAGGCGTCGGACTGCGAGGCCGGGACATCAGACTGGAAGGCGTCGGACTGCGAGGCCGGGACATCAGACTGGAAGGCGTCGGACTGCGAGGCCGGGACATCAGACTGGAAGGCGTCGGACTGCGAGGCCGGGACATCAGACTGGAAGGCGTCGGACTGCGAGGCCGGGACATCAGACTGGAAGGAATTAGACTGCGAGGCCGGGACATCAGACTGGAATGAATCAGACTGCAAGGCCGGAACATCAGACTGGAAGGCATCAGACTGCAAGGCCGGAACATCAGACTGGAAGGCATCAGACTGCAAGGCCGGAACATCAGACTGGAAGGCATCAGACTGCAAGGCCGGAACATCAGACTGGAAGGCATCAGACTGCAAGGCCGGGACATCAGACTGGAAGGCCGGGGCATCAGACTGGAAGGCATCAGACTGGAAGGCCGGGGCATCAGACTGGAAGGCATCAGACTGGAAGGCCGGGGCATCAGACTGGAAGGCATCAGACTGGAAGGCCGGGGCATCAGACTGGAAGGCATCAGACTGGAAGGCCGGGGCATCAGACTGGAAGGCATCAGACTGGAAGGCCGGGGCATCAGACTGGAAGGCATCAGACTGCAAGGCCGGAACATCAGACTGGAAGGCATCAGACTGCAAGGCCGGAACATCAGACTGGAAGGCATCAGACTGCAAGGCCGGAACATCAGACTGGAAGGCATCAGACTGCAAGGCCGGAACATCAGACTGGAAGGCATCAGACTGCAAGGCCGGGACATCAGACTGGAAGGCATCAGACTGCAAGGCCGGAACATCAGACTGGAAGGCATCAGACTGCAAGGCCGGAACATCAGACTGGAAGGCATCAGACTGCAAGGCCGGAACATCAGACTGGAAGGCATCAGACTGCAAGGCCGGGACATCAGACTGGAAGGCATCAGACTGCAAGGCCGGGACATCAGACTGGAAGGCCGGGGCATCAGACTGGAAGGCATCAGACTGGAAGGCCGGGGCATCAGACTGGAAGGCATCAGACTGGAAGGCCGGGGCATCAGACTGGAAGGCATCAGACTGGAAGGCCGGGGCATCAGACTGGAAGGCATCAGACTGGAAGGCCGGGGCATCAGACTGGAAGGCATCAGACTGGAAGGCCGGGGCATCAGACTGGAAGGCATCAGACTGCAAGGCCGGAACATCAGACTGGAAGGCATCAGACTGCAAGGCCGGAACATCAGACTGGAAGGCATCAGACTGCAAGGCCGGAACATCAGACTGGAAGGCATCAGACTGCAAGGCCGGAACATCAGACTGGAAGGCATCAGACTGCAAGGCCGGGACATCAGACTGGAAGGCATCAGACTGCAAGGCCGGAACATCAGACTGGAAGGCATCAGACTGCAAGGCCGGAACATCAGACTGGAAGGCATCAGACTGCAAGGCCGGGACATCAGACTGGAAGGCATCAGACTGCAAGGCCGGGACATCAGACTGGAAGGCCGGGGCATCAGACTGGAAGGCCGGGGCATCAGACTGGAAGGCATCAGACTGGAAGGCCGGGGCATCAGACTGGAAGGCTGGGGCATCAGACTGGAAGGCCGGGGCATCAGACTGGAAGGCCGGGGCATCAGACTGGAAGGCCGGGGCATCAGACTGGAAGGCATCAGACTGGAAGGCCGGGGCATCAGACTGGAAGGCATCAGACTGGAAGGCCGGGACATCAAACTGCAAGACATCAGACTGGAAGGCCGGGACATCAAACTTCAAGACATCAGACTGGAAGGCCGGGACATCAAACTGCAAGACATCAGACTGGAAGGCCGGGACATCAAACTGCAAGACATCAGACTGGAAGGCCGGGACATCAGGCTGCAAGACATCAGACTGGAAGGCCGGGACATCAGGCTGCAAGACATCAGACTGGAAGGCCGGGACATCAGACTGCAAGACGTCAGACTGGAAGGCCGGGACATCAGACTGCAAGACGTCAGACTGGAAGGCCGAGACATCAGACTGCAAGACGCCAGACTGGAAGGCCGAGACATCAGACTGCAAGACGCCAGACTGGAAGGCCGAGACATCAGACTGCAAGACGCCAGACTGGAAGGCCGAGACATCAGACTGCAAGACGCCAGACTGGAAGGCCGGGACATCAGACTGCAAGACGTCAGGCTGGAAGGCCGGGACATCAGACTGCAAGACGTCAGGCTGGAAGGCGTCTGGCTGGAAGGCCGGGACATCAGGCTGGAAGGCGTCTGGCTGGAAGGCCGGGACATCAGGCTGGAAGGCGTCTGGCTGGAAGGCCGGGACATCAGGCTGGAAGGCGTCTGGCTGGAAGGCCGGGACATCAGGCTGGAAGGCGTCTGGCTGGAAGGCCGGGACATCAGGCTGGAAGGCGTCTGGCTGGAAGGCCGGGACATCAGGCTGGAAGGCGTCTGGCTGGAAGGCCGGGACATCAGGCTGGAAGGCGTCTGGCTGGAAGGCCGGGACATCAGGCTGGAAGGCGTCTGGCTGGAAGGCCGGGACATCAGGCTGGAAGGCGTCTGGCTGGAAGGCCGGGACACCAGGCTGGAAGGCGTCAGGCTGGAAGGCCGGGACACCAGGCTGGAAGGCGTCAGGCTGGAAGGCCGGAACATCAGGCTGGAAGGCGTCAGGCTGGAGCTCTGGCTCTGGCACTCCGGGCTGGAGCTCTGGCACTCCGGGCTGGAGCTCTGGCTCTGGCACTCCGGGCTGGAGCTCTGGCACTCCGGGCTGGAGCTCTGGCTCTGGCACTCCGGGCTGGAGCTCTGGCTCTGGCACTCCGGGCTGGAGCTCTGGCTCTGGCACTCCGGGCTGGAGCTCTGGCTCTGGCACTCCGGGATGGGACAGATTGGTAGGTGTGGAGGCAGGTTGGGTTGATGGTAAGACCATTTTGGTTGGGAAAAACTTTCGTTTTTTCTTTGGCTTAGCCACTGAAGCTCTGTAGGTGACTACAGGACTGTAAATAAGGGGTGCAGCAGACTGGAAAGGAGGATTGTGATATGGCAGAGAAGAGGTACCAGTAGCTGGGGAAAGAACTTGTGGGTTTGTAGACAGCGGAGAGGAAGCAGGTGGGTTGAATGCAGGATAAGTACAGGGAGTAGAGACTGGATAGGAGTATTTGGTTGGGAGCAGCGTGTACTGGGCTGCAACTGAGGCTGACATGGCTGGTGGGGAAACATACTTTTGGGTAGGCTCATACCTGATGGCAGAGGTGGATTGTTTGGCTGGGGCTGATTGCACCATGTCAGACCATGCTGAAAGTATGGGTTGTACAAACTGAAGTTTTAAGCCTCCCTGTCTAACCAAAGACTGAGCAGATACAATGCACTCAGCAATCACCTGTGGGGAACAGGCTGAGTAGTGTTCACAAAAATCAGAAGGATCATCTTCAAAAAGCCATACTAAAGATACAACCTGATTCATATCAAAAGGAGTGAAATCATCACAGCCATCTGGGATACAGGGCAGGGCTAGCTCAGTACAGATCTTTATCAAAGGCTGCACCTCTCCAAACAATATATAACCCTGATCGACCAGGGAGTGAGCCAAACGCATAGCTGCAAACAACTGGTCACTAGACCATTCTTTCAAAACCTGGCGGCAATAATCACCACTCTCAGATGCCAGCAGAGAAAAATAAATGATCTCATCAGCATTCATGTTTGCAACCAAACTAAAGCAAATGGTTCCCCTGTGCAGCCACTTCTGGTCAGGAATGGCCTTGGTATTCTGTCATGAACCAGATGTGACCAGAACTGTGTGACTGCGACAAGTGAACCAGACACAAATAAGTGAAGGTAAATTTATTAAGCAAACGCATATAAATGTGAACACACCACCAATACAAACTAAGTGAACAAACTAACAACCAAACAGTGCAGATAAGCAAGTAAACCAGTATAATGTAACAAAAGGGAGAACCAGAATCGTAGTCAAGCCAGGCGGGGGTCATAAATAGGAGGTAAGCAGAATAGGGGGACAAGGAGAGAGGGAACAGGTACAAGAGGCAGGATACAGGAAACAGGGATCAGGTAACAGGGATCAGGTAACAGGGATCAGGTAACAGGGATCAGGTAACAGGGATCAGGTAACAGGGATCAGGTAACAGGGATCAGGTAACAGGGATCAGGTAACAGGGATCAGGTAACAGGTAACAGGTAACAGGTAACAGGTAACAGGTAACAGGTAACAGGTAACAGGTAACAGGTAACAGGTAACAGGTAACAGGTAACAGGTAACAGGTAACAGGTAACAGGCTGCAGGTCAGGGCTCAAGGACAATACCAAGACGAAGTGTATATGAACTTGCCGGGTATTTATAATGGCTGCTGTCAGTCATGTGACGCCTGACTGCAGAGGGCAATACCTGCTCCATACTGCCAGGATCCCTCCGCTGGTGGACACCAGTACTGCGGACCAAAGATGACATAATTCCAGCAGGAGACACCTGCTGGTGGATCGCAGTACTGCATGCCAAATGATTGATATTACCAGCGGAGGGAACCTTTCCTGACAGTGGGTGTTGTGTGCCTCCAGCGCAGTATACACCTGTATCTACCCTTTATTGCTGTTCTCTAATTGAGCCATCTGCAGGAGTTAGTGGTTGTTGTGTGCTTCCAGCGCAGTATACACCTGTATCTACGTTTATTGCTGTTCTCTAATAGAGCCATCTGCAGGAGTTAGTGGATGTTGTGTGCTTCCAGCGCAGTATGCACCTGTATCTACCTTTATTGCTGTTCTCTAATAGAGCCCTCTGCAGGAGTTAGTGGGTGTTGTGTGCTTCCAGAACAGTATACACCTGTATCTACCTTTATTGCTGTTCTCTAAGCCCTTGTACACACGGTCGGACAGTCCAAGAACAAAATCCGTTGGATTTTGTCCGACGGATTTTGCCCGAAACTTGTGTTGCATACACACGGTTGGACAAAATTGTCCGAAAATCCGATCATTCTGAATGTGATGACGTAATTAAGTTATGACGGGACTACGTTCAGGCTAGTAGCCAATAGCTTTGGTCTAGAAATTTGATCTGAGCATGCGTGGCACTTTGTCCGATCAGAATTCTCTACAAACGAACAGACTTTATCCGATCAGATCATGTGGTCGGAAAATTTTATAGCCCAGCTCTAAAACGTTGTCAGTCGGATATTCAGACGGAAACCGTCCGATGCAGCCCACACATGGTCGAAATATCCGACAACATGGTCCGATCGGACATTTTCTGTCGGAATGTCCGTCCGTGTGCACAAGGGCTTATAGATCAATATATCAATTCTTGATATAGTATTTCACAGCAGGGCCCGTTCCTGTGCCCACCGTGAGTAACTGTGAGGACTTATAGTGTTGTGGCACCAGCACCACAACCACAACCACCAAAGGCCCCATTTTTCTACCACTGTTCAACAATGGCATGTAATTACAATTTGATATAATCGTTCAAAGCAGGGTGCTCCAGCAAGAGTCACTTTGAGGGCTTACAGTGTTGTGGCAACACCAACACCTTAGGCCCCCATTTCTGCAGCGCATATAGGGCAGGCCCCTACATTCAAACATCCAACTTACAAACGTCTCCTACTTGCAAACGGAAGGAGACAACAGGAAGTGAGAGGAAAAAAAACAGACAGCAAAACAAATTATACAGGGGTGCTAACCCTTCCCTATGTTTTCCTAAAAGCTTAAAAATAGATTTTTTGACTGGAGCTACACTTTAAAAATGTACCAGTTCAAAATTACAAACAGATTCTACTTAACACATTAAGCCTACACAGTCCCTGTCTTCTTTGCACCGCCTATATACTCCTGTTCTGAGTATATAGGGCCTGGGGGCCCCACACCTTTCCTTTTTTTAATATGGGTACGGGGTTCCCCTTAATATCTGTACAAGACCCAAAGGGGCTGGTAATGGGCAGGGGGGCTACCTATGCTATTTTTCTCAATGATTTTCATCCGTATTGCCGGAACCAGATATTACATTAAAACCGCAAGCAGTTTTAAAATACTTTTTTTCCGTTAAATGTCATTTTGTGCAAGGACTGTTCTAAACACGGGAAACACGTGGCACTTCACAGGCATACTATAGACACCCCACAGGCACGATATTTAAAGGAATATTTCACTTTTTTCACTTTAATCATCATTAAAATCAGTGCTCCTGAAAAAACTGATGTTTTTAACCACCTTCAGACCGGACCATTTTGCTGGTAAATGACCAGAGGTCTTTTTACAATTTGGCACTGCGCTGCTTTAACTGGTAATTGCGCGGTCATGCAATGTTGTACCCAAACAAAATTTGCGTCCTTTTCTTCCCACAAATAGAGCTTTCTTTTGATGGTATTTGATTGCCTCTGCGATTTTTATTTTTTGCGATATAAACGTAAAAAGACCGCAAATTTTGAAAAAAAATGATATTTTCTACTTTTTGTTATTAGAAAAATCCAATAAACTCAATTTTAGTCATACATTTAGGCCAAAATGTATTCAGCCACATGTCTTTGGTAAAAAAAAAGTCAATAATTGTATATTTATTGGTTTGCGCAAAAGTTGTCACATCTACAAACTAAGGTACGTTTTCTGGAATTTACGCAGCTTTTAGTTTACGACTGCCTATCTCATTTCTTGAGGTGCTAAAATGGCAGGGCAGTACAAAACCCCCCCAAATGACCCCATTTTGGAAAGTAGACACCCTAAGGAAATTGATAAGTGGCATGTTGAGCCCATTGAAAATTTTATTTTTTTGCCTCAAGCGATTGAATAATGACAAAAAATAATTTTTTTTTTTTTTTTTACACAAAGTTGTCACTAAATGATATATTGCTCACACATGCTATGGGCATATGTGAAATGACACCCCAAAATAAATTCTGCTGCTTCTCCTGAGTATGGGGATACCACATATGTGGGACTTTTTGGGAGCCTAGCCGCGTACGGGGCCCCGAAAACCAAGCACCGCCTTCAGGCTTTCTAAGGGCGTAAATTTTTGATTTCACTTCTCACTACCTATTACAGTTTTGAAGGCCATAAAATGCCAAGATGGCACAAAACCCCCACAAATGACCCCATTTTAGAAAGTAGACACCCCAAGCTATTTGCTGAGAGGCATTTTGAGTCCATGGAATATTTTATATTTTGCCACAAGTTGCGGGAAAATTACAAACTTTAATTTTTTTTTATTTTTTTTTCACAAAGTTGTCACTAAATGATATATTGCTCACACATGCTATGGGCATATGTGAAATGACACCCCAAAATAAATTCTGCTGCTTCTCCTGAGTATGGGGATACCACATATGTGGGACTTTTTGGGAGCCTAGCCGCGTACGGGGCCCCGAAAACCAAGCACCGCCTTCAGGTTTTCTAAGGGCGTAAATATTTGACTTCACTCCTCACTACCTATTACAGTTTTGAAGGCCATAAAATGCCAAGATGGCACAAAACCCCCACAAATGACCCCATTTTAGAAAGTAGACACCCCAAGCTATTTGCTGAGAGGCATGTTGAGTCCATGGAATATTTTATATTTTGCCACAAGTTGCGGGAAAATTACAAACTTTTTTTTTTTCACAAAGTTGTCACTAAATGATATATTGCTCACGCATGCCATGGGCATATGTGAAATGACACCCCAAAATAAATTCTGCTGCTTCTCCTGAGTATGGGGATACCACATATGTGGGACTTTTTGGGAGCCTAGCCGCGTACGGGGCCCCGAAAACCAAGCACCGCCTTCAGGCTTTCTAAGGGCGTTACAGTTTTGAAGGCCATAAAATGCCAAGATGGCACAAACCCCCCCCAAATGACCCCATTTTGGAAAGTAGACACCCCTAAATTTAGGGGTACACTAGTGAGACTAGGTAATAAATGGTGGGTGCCCTGAAACTATAAAAAAAATAACTAACCAACCAGCGTCACCTGTAACAGTTATATGGTGATCACTGGTGAAAGGGTTAAATAGGGGGCAATCAGGGGGCTTTATGCGGTAGTATATGGGGGTCCCTGGCGCTATAAAAAGCTGCGGCGAACCTAAATACCTACCTGCCTAACTAGCGTCACCTGTGACACTAATACAGTGATCAGAAAAACGATCGCTTATTAGGCTGGGTTCACACTGGAGCGATGCGGGAACGCCACGAATCCGCGGCGGGTTCCCGCATCACATGCCTCCCGGCGGCAGTTCACACTGCCCTATGCGAACTGCTGGGAGTGTCAGTGAAATGTTAATGACACCCCCAGATCAGTTCGCATATCGCAGTGCGATCTGCAAACTCGGATCGCATGGTGTGAACACCCATGTGATCCGATTCTGCTGCGGACCAAAAAAAGGGTCCCGTGCGAGTTTGCGGCGGGTGCGGCGGGTGCGACACGAATTCAGCCATACTATCTGTATGGCTGAACTCGAATCGCACAGAGATCGGATGTGATTTGCACTGCAGTGCGGTGCGAATCACATCCGTTCTCATAAACCGCTGCAATGTGAACCCAGCCTTAGTGACACTGGCGACGGGGGGTGATCACGGGGTTAAACCTTTATTGGGGGGGTTAGGGGGGTACCTTAGAACTAAAGGGGGCTAACCCTAACTGCCCTAACAGTTATTACAGTCACAAATGACACCCGCCGGGTGATCAGGGGGTTAAACCTTTATTAGGTAATAAATGGCGGGTGCCCTGAAACTATAAAAAAATAACTAACCAACCAGCGTCACCTGTAACAGTTATATGGTGATCACTGGTGAAAGGGTTAACTAGGGGGCAATCAGGGGGCTTTATGCGGTAGTATATGGGGGTCCCTGGCGCTATAAAAAGCTGCGGCGAACCTAAATACCTACCTGCCTAACTAGCGTCACCTGTGACACTAATACAGCGATCAGAAAAACTATTGCTTATTAGGCTGGGTTCACACTGGAGCGATGCGGGAACGCCATGAATCCGCGGCGGGTTCCCGCATCGCATGCCTCCCGGCGGCAGTTCACACTGCCCTATGCGAACTGCTGGGAGTGTCAGTGAAATGTTAATGACACCCCCAGATCAGTTCGCATATCGCAGTGTGATCTGCAAACTCGGATCGCATGGTGTGAACACCCATGCGATCCGATTCTGCTGCGGGCCAAAAAAAGGGTCCCGTGCGAATTTGCTGCGGGTGCAGCGGGTGCGGCGGGTGCGGCGGGTGCAACACAAATTCAGCCATACTATCTGTATGGCTGAACTCGAATCGCACAGAGATCGGATGTGATTTGCACTGCAGTGCGGTGCGAATCACATTCGTTCTCATAAACCACTGCAATGTGAACCCAGCCTTAGTGACACTGGCGACGGGGGGTGATCACGGGGTTAAACCTTTATTCGGGGGGTTAGGGGGGCACATTAGAACTAAAGGGGGCTAACCCTAACTGCCCTAACAGTTATTACAGTCACAAATGACACCAATGCAAAAGAAAAAAAAAAAAAAAGAAGCAATTGGTGTCACTGTGACTGGGGGGGGGCAGGGGTAATTGGGGGGTGATCGGGGGGTAAAGGGGGGGTGTGAGTGTGCCTGGCATGTTCTACTGTGTAGTGTAGTGCTTGTGCAACTCACCGATGCTCTCTCCTCGGTGCCGGAACGAAAAATACCGACACGGAGGAGAGAATACATCACTTCCTCTCCTGTGTTTACATTACAGGAGAGGAAATGATGTCACGGGACATTTTCATTCGTCGGGAGCGATCGCGAGGGGGTGGCCATGAATGAATGGCCGTCCCCTCGTCCGGGATCGCTCCCGAACGAATACCGACTGCCGCAGGCACCGGGCGGGGGCCCGATCGGGCCCCCGACCGGCGGGCAGGCAAGGACGTACATGTAAGCCCTTATGCCTGCCCGTGCCATTCTGTCGACGTACATCGTCGTGCGGCGGTCGGCAAGTGGTTAAAAACATTTGAGGCATTGACCCATGTCCCCTGGGGCAGGAGCCAGGTCCCCAAACCCTTTTTAGGACAATATCTTGCATATTAGCCATTAAAATGAGCACTTTTTATTTCGAACGTTCGAGTCCCATAGACTTCAACGGGGTTCTAAAGTTC
Organism: Lithobates pipiens; assembly: GCF_037356315.1. NCBI lineage: Eukaryota > Metazoa > Chordata > Amphibia > Anura > Ranidae > Lithobates > Lithobates pipiens. The sequence goes on from NW_027507903.1 coordinate 194,370,195, forward strand.
GCACAAATTTTCGGTCCGTTCAAAAGTTCTGGTGCGAACCGAACCGGTGGGTGATCGGCTCATCCCTACTGGCTGGGAAGGAGTTAATATCTTGGGGAATTCAAGAGGTTAAGTGTGCGCCTAACAAGTGTTAATGTGTGTATTATGTGCTGCTTTTTATAAAAAATCTCTTTGTTTCTTCTCCCTGCACAGCAAAGATCTCATTCGCTCTGTATAGAGCCTTGTGTTGTTTATCGACACAGGACTGTGGGCTGTGATCGGACACAGATGATCAGCAGGTCCTGGCCATGAATCATTGGCTGGGACCTGCTGACAAAATCTTGCTGTGTCTAATCACAGCAGGAGTTGTTGGGGAAGAGGGGGTGCACGTGCCCTATACCCGGAAGAGGCCAGCAATGTACAGATATTTTGCTGTGTCTATAGGAGACGCCCACCTGCAGTACAATGCAGGTTGGCAGTCAAAAAGTGGTTGGCACAACACACATGAATGCATGCCATAACGCAAAGTAATGCATGTGCATTAACACACAATGAATTGCTATTATGAATGGAGCATTTTTTTTTCATACACTTTAAACCCCATAAATAGGTATAGTGTGTGGAGCTGAACTCTAACATCCAGCAAGTGAATGTAACAAATTACAGCAAATCCCCCATGGAAACAAATTGTCCATAGAACAAATCTATACACAAATACACAATAATTTTTACCTCCCCCAGTGTTCTTATATCTAATAACAACATCTAACAGTGCTTTGCAAGTATCAGATTTACTCTCATCTTCTTCATTTGTATACAGATTGGCACAACAAATGTGTTTGCATTTCCAATTGCATTGAAGCCTTAAAGACATACTTTTCTGTAAAAAAATAAAAATAAAGAGCACTTCTATCATTTTTATAAAGACAAACTCAATTACGAAGATGCCACATACAGCAAAGAGTATTTTGATATTATTTAATACATTATTTATGTCACAGATCTGACACCCCTAGTCATTACGCTCTGCTCTCAAGCAGACTGGCATACAGGCTTCACAGACCACACATAATCTTACTAGCAGTTACATCTAGCTAAACCATTCAATATTACTTTTAGGGTTAGTACAAACACACACCCATAATTGCTTACCACCAGCTACCAAAATCACAGCAACCAAAAACACTGCGTGGACCAGCTACCTGCATCCTAACAACCAAATAAATTTTGGTTGCTATCAGAATGACAACCATGCAGCCATTGGTTGTTCTGGTGTACCCTTTGAAAAAAAAAAAAGATTTGAACCCCCCCTAACAAAACATGCCAGACCCTTATCCTTGATGATGGTCTAGTATAGATTCTAATGGGGACCCCACGCAAAAAAAAAAAGACAGGAGTGGGGTCCCTCCCCAAATCCAACAGATAAGAATTTTAAAGGGGTGCCCAATGCCAAAACCAAGAAAAAAATGCAGTCTGGCTGATTAGGAAAGGGGGGCAGTGAATGTGCACCTTCCTCTTAAACTGTGCCAAGTTACATGCCCTCAATATGGAGAGAGTACCTTGCCAGTGGGGTCCCCCTAGAAAAGCATCTTGTCTCCATGTTGATGAAGAAAAGGAACTTTAATGAAGACTAGGCCAGAGATGTCAGAGTCTGTGGGAAGGGGGCTTTTGAATCTGGAAGCCTCCTCTAAAATATGGAAGTAGTCAGATATTGGCCCGTATATGAATGAGTAACTGGTACACAATATCCCTCTATTCTCATACACAAAAAAATAATTACTTTGTTAATAGACACACCAAATGTTTGACAAAGTCCTTTCTTTAATTGTCCAGCGATCTGCATTATTCAATGACATTGCCAGCTACCTGCCCAAAAAACATGCAAATCGCCAGAAACGTTCTACACATGATGGGATTATCAGTGCAAATTATATTTTCCGGTATTTCACTGAATGTAAACAATGGAATGGTGGATCCCTGGTGACATTCTTAAACAAATATGACCTTGTCCTACAGGCCTGATGTGAACCAACACCATTTTTTTAAAATGAAGGTAACCCCTTAAAAGCCATTCCAGACCTCATCAAGAATAAATGCCTGGTATATATTTCTACACTGTTATTTTTTTTTCCTTACAATCCATACCAGAACCTTAACTAGGATAATGATTTAGTATAGATGAACAGGACACTCTCACCTTATAAAACAGTCCTTTCAGTTTAAAATAGAAATGAAGGGCAAAACATTTGAGTATAGATATATACACATTGTTCCCCTTTCTTATAAGTGATTCCCTTCCTTCTGTTCTCAGCTGCATAAGAGCTAGGAAGCTGTTGGTGGCCCTTGAGGGTAGCCCCCTAGTCTAGGGGGTGCCCTCAGGTGCTGGAGGGATCCTCTTAAGACACACAGAGGTGTCCTGTCTAGAAGCACAGAAGCAAGAGTAACGACAACAGGTGCCAGTGAGCACACCCAGGAGGTCTCCAGGAGAAGTTAGCCAGGTGGGCTGGTGAGTGTGCAGTCTGGGAGACCTGTGAGATGAAGCCCAGAGGGCTAGTGAAAGGGGCTGCTGCAGCCAGACAGGCTGGTAGTCAGGGCTGCTGTTAGAAATCACAGGGGCCCCGTACAGCTTACCTAACAGGGCCCCCCTAAAAACTATCAAATCAATATTTTCGCTAAAAATACACAAAAATGATCAGTAGTGGACACAAACACATCATAACTTACAAACGTATGTGGGGGAACAGAAGGGTACATTCGGGGGGGGGGGGGGAGGATGGCATGGTACAGTAGTTAGGACAGTACAGTACAGTACAGGGAGTCACAGAAGAAGGGGGACAGGAAGGTACGGTACGGGGGGGCAGGAGGGAACAGTATGGGTGGGGAGGAGGGCACAGTAAGTCAGTAAGTGGTTAGGAGGGTACAGTACAGGGGGAGGGTAAGTGGACCCAGTACAGGGGGCAGGAGGGTACAGTATAGGGAACAGTGTAGGAACAGTAACGTATTATACGGACTCCTGAAGAACAGCTGTGCAGGGAAGCTGACATTGCAGATTCTGACAGGCTGCCACTGGGCTAAATCTACAAATGGAAGACCAACTCCCCCTCTACCTTCCCCTCCAGAGTTTCTGGCTTTCTTCTGGTGCTTTGCAGGGGTTAAGGAAGAACCCCAAAGCGGGGCATCTTATTAATGCTGCTGCTTGTGTGGGTGGGATGTGTACTGTGCCAATCACATAGGATGAATAGAAGCGGAGAGTCAGCAGGGATTGGCGCAGTACACATTCCACCCACACAAGCAGCAGCAGTAATAGGTTGCTCCACTTCAGGGTTCTTCCTTAACCCTGAATAAAATGGGGGGGGGGGGGGTGGGGTGGAGATGGGAATCGTGGGGTGAGGAAGGAGGAGGGGGGGTGGAGGTGGGTAGGAGATGGGGCATGGGCAGAGAAGAACTAGAGTGAGACTGGGGGAATTCTGGTTTGTATAGGGATAAAAAAAAGGAGGAGGATTTGTAATAGAATGAGGGAAGGAGGGGAGGTATATGGATGGGGGTGGAGGGGACTGGAGAGGGATGGCAGGGATGAGCATGGGGAATACTGTTGGCTGGTGAGGAATAGCCACAGTATAATAAAAGCAAATAGGCTGTCTGTTTGGGAGGGGTAGAGGGTGAGATTCCATTAACTAGTAATGATTCAGTGTTGGGGGTGTGCAGGGTGGGGGATTCCAGCCAGTTATAGTGTTTGTGTATGAGGGGGGCACACACCTGTGTGAATGTGGGGGGCACACACCTGTGGACGGCGGTCTGGGTGGACGTGTGTTGTATTGCATGGGATGCTAGGCCAGAGATGGGGTCTATCCTGGACACATCTGGCTGCTAGGCTATCTGAGGGCCTAGACAGAAGCAAGAGAACAGCGCAGGGTTGGGAGTGACGGTTTTGCTGGCTGGAGAACCTGTCATGGTAGGAGATAGAGAGGAAGCTGTCATTAGTAAGAGACTATCCACCATATTACCAGGGACCGCAATGAGTAGCTGAAGCAAGTACCGGAGCAGTATTCCACCAGACCCCGACAGTGAAGAGTCAAGAAACTTCAGTGGAAATCAAGCCAGGGACCCAGCCAGCGGATGTGATGCTAGCAGAGCAGCCTTGTGTGTCAAACTAGGGACCAAACAGACCAGCATGGGTGAAGCTTGAGAGGTATCCTGAATGCCAAGCTAGGGCCCAGTAGAGAAGAAGGGGTGACGATTGAGGAAGATACTACAGTGAAGATTGGAGGAGCTCAAGGGATTCAGTGACAGTGAATCAGTGGGTCTAGTGAAAGACCAGGAGCTCAGTGGGCTGAAAAACTACAAGGTGAAATTCTAGTGAAAGAGATAGGAACTGTTATGTTTGTGTTAGCAACTGTTAAAGACTGTTGCCATAAGAGACAGCATTCCTGCACATGTAGATGTGGTGTCTTGTTGGATGCCTTTCCCTGTATGGCTGTCATCCTATTGAAATCTCAGAGTCTGCCAATTAGTCTTGCAACTACCTAAGGGTGTTGTGGCCCTAACCCTTTTCCCCCAAAAAAGATTGTTAAGAGAAATAAACTTTCTGTTGCATTCAAGAAGTGTCTGGCGCCCAATAACCTTAACTACTCTGCACCCACCATGCCTCACATGCAGAAGGATGTCAGCTATCTCTGGCCCTGGAGGTTCTCAGTAGACCGAAGGAGGCCTGGGACCTTGCTACACATAAAAACAAAGTTGCTGGATTATTTCCTGTCTCAAGTGAGTCTGTGAAAAGTGGGTTTGCTTTGCTGTGCCAGGTGGGGGATCCCTATTCACCAGCGGCTTCTATGGGGGATGCGCTACAAAAGTTTCTGCATTGGTACATGTCCCCTCTGAGTGAATTATTTTTTTTGAAAATAAACCCACGCTATAGCGATGAATAAGTAATGCTATAAATATATAATTTTGGCTGCTGCTGTAGTGTAAGGTAAAAAACCCCAAATTATGAAAAATAGATGTTATACTCAGCGCTGCTCCTACAAACAATAATCACTAATAATAATACAGTGCCTAAATCAATGATATTGTTTAACAATGTAATATATGTGCTTAGTGCAATTATAGTGCAAACAAAATAAAGTGCAATCATATAAAGTCCATCCAGTGCAGTGTGCTGGGCTTGTGCAAATATGGAAATGGTGTGGTTCCCAGGTGACACTCCTTGCTCCTCTCCTGGGTCCCCACTCACCAGCACAAATCTTTAAGTATGCCTGTTATTATATAAGGGTAATAACGCCTATCAATGGTTAGGGCTGTTGGGTATGGTCATTATATGGCAGTGGTTATGAACCCTGTCCTCAGGGCCCACTAACAGGCCAGGTTTAAAGAGAGCCCGGAGCACAAGAAAAAAAATTACTCAGCGCGGGGTAGGCATGACTGTGTTAATAGTGGGGGCTAATGGGTTTAGGTGTTATGAGAGAGAGAAGGGGATTGGAGGAGCCTGACTGAGAGGGTAGAGCAGAGGGCAGCTATAGTTGGGAGTGGTTCCTCCCCAGCTCATTCATGGCCACGAGGAGCAAGCAGGCAGGATGGCTGGGGTTGAGGAGCTGTTTGCTAGGCTCAAGGCGGAAGCAGTGTCCAGGGGACCTGGATGGCTGGAGGAGAGGCTCTCTGCAGCGCTGGGAAGAGGTACTACGGCGACCGGGGGGGTGGGAGATGGAGCGGTGTGAGCACGGTGGTCTAGGCTGCCGGCTCGCTTTTCCCCAGACCCCCCTTCTTTCCTCTGCATGAGAACAGTATGGCAGGGCAGGCAGGACCAGCTCAGGGCCGCCCGCGAAGCGCGCTGCGGTGCCTGCGGGGGGGGGGGGGCACAGCACACAGCATCAGAAGAAAAGGGGGCCTGTGTGGGACAGCGCTGCCAGGTACACAGCGGCGGCTGGGCCCAACAGAGGGGCTGGCAAAGCAAGGGAGGCCCTGGTTTCTGGCCTGGAGTCAGCGGGGGTGGGGCTTGGATGGTTGAGACCCAGGATAATGGGCTTTCAGAGGCAGCGGCAGGCAGGCTCCATGTCGGGGATGGACAGAAGGAGGCAGCAGGCAGTGGCAGTGCATGGCCCCATGAGATGGAGAACACGGGTCTGGGAAAAGCAAGAAAGAAGTCAGTGGGCAGGTCCAGCACACTGAGGAAGAGCTTGGCGAACCGCGGATCCCCGGCAGCCAGTGACATGCCAGCTGGTGGGCCACCGGCGAGTGAGGATGAGATGGTGGCCGAGCGTTCGGAAGGAGAGCTGTCACAGTCGGACGACGATTGGTTGCATGGGAACACAGCGGCAGTGCAGACGGGACCTTTGCCTGGTGGGACCCCATCCAGGCATCACGATAAGGCTGCATTGATTGTTTCACGGGGTTCGAAGTCTGGGGTGGGGGTTGGGTAGGTGTCAGCGGGACGGTCAGCTGTGACCATGCCTCCCCCTCTGGCCGCACTGGTTACTGACCGCGCCATGGTGGATGCGGGGTTCCAGGGCTTTTTGGCTAGCTTAAAGGACTTGGTGCGTAGGTTTGAACAGGGCCAGGGCGGGATTTAGGCGCCGGAATCGGCAAAGGTAGCTCCCGGGGTGGGGGGACTGGGGGGGGGCGCCGCCAGAGGCCCGGAGCACACAGGGACCGTTGGCGGTGCCCGAGAAGGAGGTCGCTGGGGTGGCAGAGAAGGAAGCGGTGCCAAAGACTTCGGGGGAGACCACTGGTGAGGTGGCAAAGAAGCAGGACCTGGTTAGGTTGGCGGATGCGGCAAAGTGTGTTTTGAGGGGCCCCCTGGGGCACACTTAAAACTGGAAGTAAGGGAAAAAATATGAAAGGGTGAATTCATTGAAATTGAAGTTCAATTTGGATAGGGTCAGGCCGGAGGACGAGGAGAAGAGGCATTTTAGGCTCATTCCCACGAATTGGTTGTAGATGTTTGCGATCATGGCAAGTGTGATTGGGGAGAAAAACCTGGAACACTGCTCGGCCCTGTTTTGCTATCTGGATGCCGTGGGAGAGGCATATAGAGTATACGGGCGAACGACGTGGCGATGAACAATTCCGGCAGCGTAGAGCGACCCGCCCGTCCTTATGGTGGGACCACAAGGATATCAGTTTATGGATGAGCCTGATGACCTCAGCGAGACCGGCAAGTCAGTTTTTTCCGGGGGGGGGGGGGGGCAGTGGGTCAAGTAACCCTGGACAATCAGCCACAAGAAAGAAAGGGGTGTGCTGGCAATTTAATGAGGGCTCCTGCAAGTTTGGGGTGCCGTGCAAGTACAAGCACGAATGTTCTGGCTGTGGCGGCGGACACCTCATGCCCCGTTGTTTTAAGCAGGGAAAACACCGGACAGGACGCTATTGGAAAGGGGGACAACGCTGGTGAGAGTGCGTCCTTTCCTCGATAGGTACCCCGATAGGGAGGCAGCTCAGTTGCTGGCACTGGGGTTTTCAGATTCCATCTAGGATCGCAATCTGCGATCAGCCCTGCAGCATTCGGACGTGGTTTCAGAAAAACTGCAAAAAGAGGTGGTGTTGGGCCGTATGGGGGGCCCCTTCTCGGCGGTGCCGATTCCGGACTTGGTAGTATCACCTTTGGGGGTAGTGCCAAAAAGGGAGCCTAACAAGTTTCGGTTAATACATCATTTGTCGTTTTCAAAAGGGGGTTCGGTGAATGATGCGATTGACATGGAAATTTGTGCAGTATCGTATACATCGTTTGATGCTGCGGTGTTTTGGGTGCGGAAGTATGGGCGTGGAGCGAAGATGGCAAAGGCTGATGTGGAGTCAGCTTTCCGTTTGCTCCCAGTCCATCCGGATAGCTTTTGTTTGTTAGGTTGTCACTGGCGGGAGGAGTATTGCGTGGATCGCTGCCTGCCCATGGGGTGCTACATATCCTGTGCATTGTTTGAACAGTTTAGTTCATTCATTGAATGGGTGGTGTGGGACGTCGCGGGAGTGAATTCGATTATACACTATTTGGACAACTTTCTCTGCGTGGGCCCACCTGCCTCTGAAGTTTGCGCGATCCTGTTGGCTACATTGGAGCATATTACTGATAAGTTTGGCACCCCTTTGGCACCGCATAAGACGGAGGGTCAGACGACAGTTTTAGTTTTTTTGGGCATTGTGTTGGACTCGAAAGGATGGAATGTAGGCTGCCGGAGGAAAAGTTGATGGCACTGAAGGCTGAGATTCGTGGGATCATGGGATTAAGCAAGGTTCAACTTAGACCATTACAATCGTTGTTGGGAAAGTTGAACTTTGCTTGTCGCATATTGCCGATGGGGAGGGTATTTTGCCAGTGACTGACGGCAAGTACCGCGGGGGTTACGTCTCCCAAGCACTATGTGCGCTTAGGGAGGGTACACAGGGAGGACCTAGCGACCTGGCACACGTTCCTGGCTAACTTCAACGGCAGGGCACTGTGGATGTCAGGGCCAGTTAGTAATTTTGACCTGGAGTTGTACACGGATGCGGCGGGAGCGGCAGGCTTCGGAGCGTTTTTCCAGGGTAAGTGGAGCGCAGGGCCTTGTCCGGAATCTTGGAAAGAGGTGGGTTTGTGAAGAATTTGGTACTGTCAGAGCTGTTTCCTGTGGTGCTAGCGGTGGAGTTATGGGGGGAATCATTTAGTAATTTGAAGGTTCGGTTCCATGGCGACAACTTTGGGTTGGTACAAGTGATCAAGAAGGTGACGGCGACATTGCCACCGGTGGTCAGGTTGCTCAGGCACCTCGTATTGCGGTGCCTGCAGTTGAACGTTTTCATATATGCTGTTCACCTCCCGGGAGTGGAAAATGTCATTGCTGACGCGTTGTCTCGCTTTCAGTGGGACAGATTCCGTGAGTTGGAACCGGGGGCAGAGCGGTACGGGGTCCTTTGTCCCGATTGGCTTTGGAGGATTGCTTTGGATGAGTAACGGGATAGATCAGAAGGTCGGTGAGCGAAGCTACGTGGTCAGCATACAACAGGGTGTGGGTGGAATGGTTAGCCCTTGTTCAGCAGGTTTCAGACGGGCAAGAAGAACAGGATCTGCGGCTGCTGGTTCTGTATTTTGTTTCAAAACAGATGGAGGAAGGGGTGCCAGTGTCGGGTCTGGACAAGAAATTGGCTGGTTTGGCATTTTGGTTTAAGTTTCAAGGTTTGCCGGCCATGACCAAGGAATTTTGGGGAAGACAGGCGTTGAGGGGTTACCGGCGTGCTAACCCGGGGAGGGACGCGAGGCACCCGGTTTCGTTTGAGCTGCTGGGTAGGTTGTTGGTTCGCCCCTGTGCCCAGTAGAGTTGGTGAGGGGGTTCCTTGCACTGTGCCCGGTAGTGGGGGGTCCTTATTAGTGCACCAAGATGGGTGGTCGCTTTCTAGATTTCAATTTATTGCTGTGTTTAAGAAATGTTTGGAGGCATTGGGTTTGGGAGATCAGCAATTTTCATCCCATTCGTTTTGCATGGGGCGGCAACGGAGGCAGTGAGGTGGGGTGAAGATGAGGCTCCTGTTAAGCAGATTGGGAGGTGGGAATCCAGGAGGTTTAAATCATATGTTCGCCCCCATCCGATGACTGTTTAATGAGGTTTGTTGGGAGGGTACACGGGGGTGCGTTAAGTGGTTATGCGTTAAGAGGCTATTCACTGTTATGGGGTTGTTTTGTTTACTTTTCTTGCAGGAAGAACACAGGGCCTGGTCTGGATAGTAGGCCACTCATATGTGTGCTGGGGGGCTAGGAGAGGAGATGCTTGACTGGAAAGGAGGCAGCTGGGTTTTTCCAGACAGAATGCATGTATCAGGTGGTTGGGGTTGCCGGGCATGCTTTGGGGGAGGACAATGTCAGAGGTGCATAAATCTGCACGTCTGGATAGGCCTCCCAATGTGTTTGTTTTACATGTGGGGGGCAATAATTTAGGCCTCAGGTCAATGTTGGATCTGGTGCGGGATATTAAATGTGATTGTTGGCAGCTTCGCCTGGCCTACCCGCATATGATTATAGTGTGGTCGGACATAGTGTCTAGGACCACATGGACAAGATTAATAGAGCAAGGAAGAATGTGAATAATGGCGACTGTAGTGTTTGAGAGGGAATAGGATCCAGGGGGCAGGTGGTTAGGTGGGCGTTAGAAAGGAGTTTAGCAACTTTGTCTGTAGTAGCAGTTTTGGTTAAGAGTACCTGTTGTAGTGGAGTCTTAACTGGGGGAGATACCTGTAGAGTGGAGATTTCATCACGGATTGTATCAATCTTGTTTTTGAAGTGATTAGCAATCTCCTGGGCAGTGAGTGAGTCAGTGAGTGGAGGTGGTGGAGGACGAAGTAGAGAGTTGAATGTAGAGAAAAATTTACAGGGACTAGACGAGAAGGTGTTAATAAGAGTTGTAAAATAGGTCTGCTTGGCAGTGTGGAGAAAAGAGTAGTATTTTTGGAGGGCAGATTTATATTGGTTCAAGTCTTTGAGAGACTTGGTCTTGTGCCACAGACGCTCAAAAGTGCGACTACGTTTTTTGACAATTCTAGGGTCAACTGTTTGCCAGGGTTGTAGGGGATCGAGGCCTGATTCTGCATGTAGTGAGGGGAGCGAGCTCGTCCAGGATGGAGGACAAGGATTTATTGTAGATGGAAGTGGCTTGGTTGGGGCAGGACAGGGGAGAGATTTTGTCATAGAGGTGGTCAACAGCAGAATAGAGGAGAGTAGTGTTGAAGTTGCGAAAGTTTCTACGGGTGATGGTTAGGCGACTGGAGGGAAAGGTGTTGGAAGACAGGGGGAGAGAGAAACTAATTAGGTGATGGTGGAAAGAGGAAAAGGATTATGTGAGAAGTTACATGGAGTGCAAAGGTAGGAGAATACAAGGCCAAGGGTGTTGCCATCAGAATGAGTAGAAGCCTGTACCCATTGCTTCAGGTCAAATGAAGAGGTTAGACTAAGAAGTTTAGAAGTAGCAAGAGTGTTTTTATTAGCAGGGATGTTGAAATCACCGAGAAGGATTGTGGGAATTTCTGAAGACAGAAAGTAGGGTAGCCAGGCAGAGAACTCATCAAGGAAAGTTGATAATGGTCCAGGGGGCCGGTAGATCACAGCAATTCTTAGGGAAGTAGGAGAGAATATACGTATACAGTGTGCTTCAAATGATTAGAGGGAAAGAGAGGGAGGGGAGTGAATAACCTGGAAGGTGCATTGGGGGATAGGAGGAGTCCCACTCCACCTCCCTTGTGTCCAGTAGGTCTAGGGGAGTGAGTCCAGTGTAGGCCACCCTGGGAGAGAGAAGCAGGAGAAGGGGTATCAGATTCGTGGAGCCAGGTTTCGATGAGAGCAAGTAGATTAAAGGAATTCGTGAAAAAGAGGTCATGAACAGCGGTGAGTTTGTTGCAGACAGAGCGAGCGTTCCAGAGGGCGCAGGAGAGGCGGAAGCTGGTGTTGGAAAGAAGAGGAACGGAGACTAAATTACTACTAAGTTAAATAAGGGAGGCCCAGGGTTAGGGGAAATATCTCCAGCGGTTAGGAGAAGTAGAAAAGTAAGGGAGGTAATATGAGAGTACGATTTGTATGAGGGAACATGCTTCAGTACCCTGGGGGGTTTGTTAGCAAGTGGGCATAGAGTTAGAAAGAGGTGATGAGTGCAGTAGTAAGGAGAGGGGAGAAGTGATGGCGATATGTACAGATTGTAGGGGGGTGAAAAAAAGGAAGTTGGAGGAGTGAGGCTGCAATTGTGAAAAGGAGGAGAGGTAAAGAGTGCATGTTTCAGAGAGGAAGGTGAGATCATTTGGAAATGAGGTCACCTGCAGTCTGCTGTGGATTGCTTTGTGCAAATCACTGAAGTGCAAGAGCAGAAGTACCACTTATTTAAAGAACCCCACTTCTTTGGAAGAACTCCTGTATGTGCAGCCCCCTGTATGTGTTCCCCCGTAAAGAAGGCCTTGTTTTTATACTATGTTGGGTGTGGGTTGAATCTGGCAATTATTCAATCAGGAGGTAATATTGGGCACACAGCTAGCAGAGCAAATCTTTTCACATCACATTCAAATTGAAAGAGGAGCAAAAGGCCAAAATTGTAAAGATAAGGAAACCCATAATTTAGGTAAGACTTAATAGTTAAATAAACATTGAAATAATGTGAGCATGGCTACAGATTGAGTTGAAACAGCAGTGACAAACAGATTTACCAAATAAGCATGTGAGCAGTCAGTCAGTGTTCAGTTTGAAGTAGATGGGGGGTATAAACGCAGATTTACCAAATAAGCATGTGAGCAGTCACTACACTACATCTTAGTATTCACTCTCAGACACTACACCCGCTGTTATTACATCCCTATATGTGTCCGCTTCCTGTATGTAGTTTTATTTAACCACCTCAATACATTGCACTTACACCCCCTTCCTGTCCAGACCAATTTTCAGCTTTCAGCGCTCTCACAGTTTGAATGACAATTACTCAGTCATACAACACTTTACCCATATGAAACATGCGTCCTTTTTTTTCCACACAAATAGAGCTTTCTTTTAGCGGTATTTAATCACTAGTGGGTTTTTTTTTCTGCTATAAATAAAAAAAAAAACTTAAATTTTTTGAAAAAAAAATGCCTTTTTCTTTGTTTGTAGTCTGAGTCTTCAGTTGTAATAACACCGTAACCCTAACAACCAAGACCTGTGGTGTGCCTCGGTCTCGCTGAACAGTACGCCTAAAAGAGGGCATACCCCGACTAAGAGTAAAAGATAAGTGTCGTGAAATGAAATGATAAGGAAAAAAGGGGGGGGGAACGGGAGGGTGGGGAACCAGAGCCGAGCCGACGAGGGACCTGTAGGAAGGAGGAGGGATATATACCCCTCAAACTCCTCCTGCAAATCCAGGCCGGCCTCGGCCAGCCTTCAGACTTGTAGTCTGAGTCTTCAGTTGTAATAACACCGTAACCCTAACAACCAAGACCTGTGGTGTGCCTCGGTCTCGCTGAACAGTATGCCTAAAAGAGGGCAAAAAAGACACAAGATAGGTAAAGTATGAAGCTTTAATGATACAAATAATAATCAATCCAACAACGTAACAAACGCCCTACTAACCTCCGTGTGAGGTTCGGGAATGTACCTGCTATAACAGGATGATCTCCAACGACCCATATGCTTAATGATGTAAGATGGGACCCCTTGTTTAGAAGCCGCTGACGCTGCCCCGATCCTAAAAGAATGCCCACGTCCAACCTGGCAAGTAAAATCCTTACATAGGCAATGAACTGTTTGGAAGTAATGGGATGCGTGGGAAACGGGAGTAGAGGCCCATGAACCGGAGAAGCTATAAATAGATTGCAAAGTGCGTCGAGAACTTCCACCGGGCACCAAGCGCTATTTGTGCGGTAATATTTAACCACAAACCCCTGACCAGTTTGCCTATTCTTATTGTTGGGCAGCTGTAACTCATAGTGCTCCGGGAATCTAGTGAGACTACTTCTGAGCAGTACCAGAGTATGACAGCTGGCCTGTGACACCTCCCCGGGACGGAGGAACCCGAAAAAACTGAGATAAATGGCCGACTTAAGCACTAAACTAGGACCTACCCCGAACGGAGAAGAAGACAGTAGGTCAGACAAACCCCAGAAAATAAGCCCAGTGACAGGTTGTCGGGACAACTGAACCCTCCCCTGGGTCTTCAGAATACCCCTGAGCATGGCTTTCAGAGGGTGAGCAGCAAAAATAGACACACTGTCAGGCGCCTGCAGGGATCTGAAATGTTGAATTCCTGACAAATAAATAGTACTGGCAGCCAACGCCAGCTCTCTGCGACAATATGCGGCGAAAGACATGACATGGAAGATATCCTTAGGGCCATCGGAAGGGTATAACTCCGAAAACCTGAGGAACGTCTTCCAACCTGTTGTGTACGCCCTCAATGTGTTCCTGGACAAAGACTTATTAGCCAGCTCGATCGCCTGAACTCGGAATGTGTTTAGTCCATGACCAACAGCGAGTATGGTGGGACAGGACGGCCTGTCCGATCTGCCTCTGGATGCTGCAAGAAAAAACGAGGCATGTCAAAACGGGATAACTTATCAGCCGCACCATTGAGACTCCCACAGATGAATTCACCCCGAAAATGAAATCTGAACATCAAACCCAGCCAAGTCAACCTACGCATGAATGACATGATCAGAAGGGAGCCCGATCTGCCTTTATTGATAATACTGGCTGCAGCCAAATTATCCGTAAAGAAGATGACAGACTGCCCTGACCAAACCGGACCCCAAGTGACTGCTGCTGCCAGAATAGGATAAATTTCAAACAAGGCTGAGGTCAGAGTAAACTTTGGTAGGAGGAAAACCTCAGGGGGACAGCGACTGGCCAACCACTGATGACAAAAAATGGCCGAAAAACCAACTGACACGGCGGCGTCTGAAAAAATCCTGGGGGAATTACCTGAAGGCTGGGGAATGAACATAGAGATGCCATTCCAGTCACACAGGAACTGATCCCACATGACGAGATCCGCTAAGGCATCAGCTGGAAACGTAACCACCGCGTCAGAATCATGATAAAGCGGAAGAAGAGCCAGCAATCTGGACACAAAGCCCTACCCTGCGGGATGATTCTCATAGCAAAATTCAACACCCCCAATAAGGACTGTAATTCCTTCTTCGAGCATACAGGAGACCGGACCAACCTATGAATGGTCTGCCTAACTCTAACCAGCTTCTCCAACGGCAGGCTAGCCACCATGAGATTGGCATCAGGTGTAATCCCCAAAAAGGTAATGACTTTAGAATGACCCTCCACCTTGTGAGCAGCTAAAGGAACATTCAAATCTGAAAACAGTCCTGTAAGCGCATGCAGATCCCTGGGTGGCACCTCTGGTTTCTCCAAAAGTAAAAAATCATCCAGATAATGGATTACCTTCTGACAACCTTTACAATTCTCCAATATCCAGTGAAGGGCCTGGGCAAAGGTATCGAACAGCTGAGGGCTGCTCTTGGACCCAAATGTTAACCTGGTAGCAAAATAATACTGACCGCGCCACTTGACACCATGCCATTGCCAGAGAGCAGGACTGATGGGAAGTAACTTGAACGCATCAGTAATATCCGCTTTGGACAACCAAACACCCCTACCTAACTGCACCATATGCTGAATGGCCAAATCCACAGAAGAATACTTCAATGAAAACTCTCCAGATGGTATGAGCCAATTAAGACTAGGGACATGAGATGAATGATGCGCAGACAAGTCATAAATTAAGCGAAATTTATTAGAAAATTTCCCACAGACCACCCCAATGGGACTGACCCTCCACATAGCAAATGGTGAGGAAGGGAAAGGCCCAATCAGGAACCCCTTGGAGACCTCGACCTGAAGCAACTGGTCTACAATGACAGGATGATTCTCAGCTGACCTTAAATTATTGCACTCAACAGACTCGGTAGGCAGCGTAATGAGTCCAGTGTGGAAACCTGAAACAAAACCCTCCAGCAAAAATTGCCCAACACCAGGGGATGGGTGGCCCTCTAAGTAAATCCCTAGCAAGGAGATGTTGACCTGGCTTAGTCATGACGTGCAGAAAGGTTTAACATGGCAGGCGGACTTGGGGTGGGCTCTGAAACAATTAGCACAAACGTGCAACAACCTGCATTGATTATAATTGCACCCTGTGTAATTGTAGTTATTGCACAACTGAGCTTTACCTAGAAAATGGATAGGTCTACCCATCTTGTCCACCTGACCAGAACTACCGAAAGAACCACCCACCACCTGTTTGGAGGGCCCTGGAAGACTGGAGGCCTCACAGTTTGGACACCAAGCTGTGGTGTGGGCAGAAGACTGGCAGTTGGCACATACCGGGGACTTCTGATTAGCGAAATGCCTACAAAACAGCTCCATGTCGACGTTGCCCCAACATGTCACCACCTGGAACTGGGCCCAAGTAGCCGCCACCTTTGCTGCAAAGGAACGATGGTAGTCATAAAACGTGAAACCCCCGTACTTGTGAGCCAAATCCACCACTTTATGAAGATACAAGTCCAACTCCTCCCTCCTCCCTGGACTGACCGAGCAGATAATGTCTCTGAAGATGCCAAAAGCAAGAACAAATTCCGCCACACTGAGTTTGCGACTAAGCCTGGGATCTTTGGATTTGAGCACCACTGACACCTCCCCGCAAGCAAAAGACTTATTCTCCGAAAAATCCTGAGCTGCTATGAGAAGTGAGGCTAAATTGACATCTTTCCCCTCCAAAATATCTTTCTTGATATTGGCAGGGATGAAGTGGGCAGGAGACACTGAAGGCAACACCGCCAATGGAGAAGGGATTGCCGAAGGTAAAGACAGTGCATTACCTGTGACAGGGCTAGGCAGGACCGGAGCTGGGGGAGCAGCAGACACCCCAGCACTGGCCGTCACAGCCGCACTGACTGACCAGGCTTCCATCACCTCCATCCTGTCCTGCAACTGCAGCATGGAGGCAGAGAGAGTGTTTAACACCGCATGTATCTGCGTCAAAGAGTTATGGACTGACGCATGTTCCGCGCTGGTGGATGCCAGCGCCTGTGATGGAGATGGAAACAGCAACCTGAAGAGTTCTGCCTTCCTAGCCGCGGCCGGGAAAGGAATACCCTTCCGACGAAGTTCAGCCTTCAGCCTAGGTACCGTCCAACTCCTCAATGATGGAGAACTGCCATGTTCTGAACCCCTGCGAAGGGTAGGTGGGATGAACTCGAATTCGACACTCTCTGACATGTGAGACATGCTGATATCTATGAAGAAATTAACTGAGAGAAATAAGAACGAACAGTACCCCCAAGCACCCCCCCCTGCACCTTAGAGCCTAACGAAACCCAACGAGTGTGAACAGGTGACAGACCATCAGCGCGTGAACCTGAATGAGTGACCCATCATTCTGAGATAAATGAAAAGAATAAGCCCGAGCAAACCTGCAGCGCAATACAGGCAATTAATAACGAACACTCAGGGCTTTGCAACCCACAGACCGTGGTGGGTAGACATGAAATGAAGTGAAAGTGCGGCGTATGACATATGTTGTACAGGCGAGACGATTGTGGTCCAACAATCACTTAAAAACGAAACCTCAGCCTGTACGGCCTGTAGACGTGACAGACTTAGAAATGTACCTAAACTACCCAGCACCTGTGAAAAAACAAAACAACACGCACCTTCTTTGTAATAAGCAGCAATTCAGACCTGAAATGATGACAATACCTGCAATGAACCCACCGGACGAAACCAAACTATGACACAAGCGTAACAAAGAAATGAAACAGTCGTAACCCCAGTGATGAAAACGGCAGAAACTCAAATGAGCATGGCCGTACCACCCATGACAGCCAGCGAGGCTCTGGTCCAGTTGGTAAGAGACCCCCCCCCCCCCCACCCCAGAAAACCTCCTCTGACCACAGAGAAAACAATAGACAACATGACCACGCATGCACAAAAAACTGACATACAAAACCATAAACCCGATCGACTGCATGATCATACTACCATCACACCTACAACTGCGACTAACACCGGCAGTAATGCCAGCCGCTGTACTTTCCTACCCATAGAAATGTTAACACCCAGCTGAAAAAAAAAAGCACCTTACGCCCTCATGAGCCCACATTGAAACAAGCAGCTGTTACCTTCAGGTGAACAGAACCCCAGGTCCCTTGTGTAAATATATAGCTCTCAGCTCAGACTGTTATGTGGACCTTGTACCATGCTCTGTGAGTGTCAGGCAGTGCCTTCTCCCAGCAGTAGATGTGATCAGCACAAGGATAACTACAAGGCACTGACTAAAGAGGGAAGTAGTGCTGCTACCATCTACAGCTGTACAGAATACTATGCACAGTGTAGATTATGACATATGTGTTGAATGATTTGCAGATATAGAAACCCGTGTACAGTGTATATTTGTATGGGCTCTGAGATCTGCAGATGTATGGAATTCTATGTGCAGTGCATGAATGTATTGCGTTTATCTCAGCAATCAGCAGACCAAATCTTACAAAATACTGAAATTGCTCACATTTAAATAGTATGTACCAAACACCCTTATGACTCAGAACTGTAAGGCAGTTCCAGATCAGAAATTTGCCATCCCCACTGACCCTGGCAGTTGCTCCCAGACAGACCTGCCCCATAAGAACAACAACACTGACACTCCTGAGTATTATGTTAAAATAGCACCACCGACACCTCCCCAATGCTCCCTAGCAACGCTTTAACTAAAACCCGGTTAGCAGACTACATGCCAATACACTACAAGCATGACTGCATATACAATGTTAGCAGAACATCTACCAGTCCGCATCCATCAACCCCCCAACCGAGGCAACCACGGGATCCCCCGCAGTAGCCTGCGCTGCAACAATGAGCCCCCCCACCCACCGCTGGGATACCTTGAAGGACGTAGGTAAACCACGAGGTGGCCGAGAGAAGGAGCCTTCCTCCGGCGATCTCCACAAGTCGAATAGCGCGCGCAAATGACGTCAGCGCGACCTGGAAGTGACGAGCGCCAGCTGTCTGAAAACACCACAGGAACCAGAGCCGAGCCGACGAGGGACCTGTAGGAAGGAGGATATATACCCCTCAAACTCCTGCTACAAATCCAGGCCGGCCTCCGGCCAGCCTTCAGACTTGTCATAACATCTTGCTAATTAGTAATTTTTCTTCATAAATTTTGGTCAAAAATTATACTGCTACATATCTTTTGTAAAAATAAACCACATTAGTGTATACTATTTGGTCTTTGTGAAAGTTATAGTCTACAAACTATGGTGCCAATCACTGCATCTCATTTCTTGAGACACTAACAAGTCAGAAAAGTACAAATACCCCCCAAATGACCCCTTTTTAGAAAGTAGACATTCCAAGGTATTAAGTAAGTAGCATGGTGAGTTTTTTTAAGTTGTAATTTGTTCCCACAATTCTAAATTAAGATTGTTTTTTTTTACAAAATTATCATATTATCAGGTTATTTCTCACACATAAGATATAAAAATAAAAACAACATTAAAAAATGTAATAAGGTCCCTGCTATCTTCCATAAAGGAAGGAATTGTTGGGCAATAAGTTGCAAATAATGGTCCAAATATTCTCCAACTTTGGAGAATAAGGAGCCCACCCCATTAATAATGGGGGTCCTGGGAGTTTATGGATATCCTTATGTATTTTAGGGACTTGGTATATGATAGGGGTCTTAGATGCCATTTGGGACAGGATATTTGGCTTTCTTTTTGTCGAATATGCCTTTCTCTTGGGCTTTTTTTACTTAAGTGTGGCTTTTAATTTTTTAACGGGGTCTCCTTTTAATTTATTGTAGCACTAACCCCCAAAGGAGCTGCTGGTTATTTTTGGGCATTCCATTACCTTCCGCTTCTCCTTGTTGCACATCTATGGGATGTCCGGTGGTAGGTGACCCAGTACTGACAATAAATCCAATTGAATGGATTCTATTTGCAAACTTCAACCATTGAACAGTCTTTTAACTTGGGATCAGAGGGATGGAAAGGAATTCAGGTACTCTCAATGTCAAAGTCTATACACATTAAGGAACTTGCTTACTTTGACTGCATCCAGAGAATACCGTATATACTCGAGTATAGGCCGACCCGAATATAAGCCGAGGCCCCCAATTTACCCCCAAAAAAACTGGCAAACGTATTGACTCGTGTATAAGCCGAGGGTGAGACATGCCTGTCCATCCCTGTGTGTGTGTCCGTCCATCCCTGTGTGTCCGTCCATCCCTGTGTGTCCGTCCATCCATCCCTGTGTGTGTGTGTGTCCATCCATCCATCCATCCCTGTGTGTGTGTGTCTCCATCCATCCATCCATCCATCCCTGTGTGTGTGTGTCTCCATCCATCCATCCATCCATCCATCCCTGTGTGTGTGTGTCTCCATCCATCCATCCATCCATCCATCCCTGTGTGTGTGTGTCTCCATCCATCCATCCATCCATCCATCCCTGTGTGTGTGTGTCTCCATCCATCCATCCATCCATCCCTGTGTGTGTGTGTCTCCATCCGTGTGTGTGTGTGTGTGTGTGTGTGTGTGTGTGTGTGTGTGTGTCCAGCCTACCTGTGTCCCGAGCCTTTGTCCCGAGTCGTGCCTTGCCTTCGTCCCGTCCCGTCCCGTCCCGTCCTGTCCCGTGCCGTGCCTTGCCTTGCCTCCGTCCCGTGCCCTCTTCGTCGGCGGCCATTGTAAAATTCAAAAGCCGCGCCTCCTCCTTCGCCTGTGATAGGCGGAACACTGAATTTCCCAGCAGCCTGTGTTCCGCCTATCACGGACGTCGTATCATCCTCGTCCGTAGTACGAGGATGAGAAGATGCCCGTGATAGGCGGAACACAGGCTGCTGGGAAATTCAGTGTTCCGCCTATCACAGGCGAAGGCGGAGCCGGAGGCGCGGCTTTTGAATCATAGAATGGCCGCTGTCTGTCTGCTCGACACGCTGATCGAGCGGGCAGACAGCGATGACTCGAGTATAAGCCGAGGGGGGCACTTTCAGCCTCAAAAAAGAGGCTGAAAATCTCGGCTTATACTCGAGTATATACGGTAGTCATTCGCAGCTGGATGAACACTCAGGTTGGACAGTCCCTTTCTTACAAGGCCTAGCAGCCAACAAGGTGCTTACTCAGGAACAAAGTCTTTGTGTCAGAAACCATGAATCAGACTGAGACAGAAGTACAATTAAATCACACTTGTTTATTAATAAAAATAAAAAGGTAAATAGAAAAAGAGTAGTCAAGCATAGCCAGAGTCCAGTAACCAGATCAGGTAGTCAGCCAGTCCAAAGTTCAATAATCAGATCGGGTAATCAGCCAGGCCTGAAGTCAGGGATCCGAGTCGAGCAACTGCAAGCAGGATAAGGAGCCAAGAGCAGGCCCAGACTGGGACATAAAATAGGCCTGGGCATTCTAAGCTGAGCAGCCCATTTAAAAAAATAAAATAATTACAAATAATGGCAACCGGTTTCTCTATGTATTTTAGTTATATTAAGCCTGTTTCAGTCACTGTATCTTGTCAATCATTTGGAATTATGTAAATATATGATAATAAATGATAGACTGAATGCAATATATAAGGTGAAACATCTTTAATGAACGATTCAATACAATAACAAATAGCAAAATATATTACATTTTTTGGCATATATTTTTTTATATTCAAAATGACAGAACAAAATAACTGCACTAAGGATTCAGCAAGTTTCGTAGAAGTTCACTGGTTTCTGCTACTCTGTCAATGACATCATCAGAATCAAGGTTCATTAGTATATCCTTTTCAATTGCCATTAGCATCAAAGAGCTCAAATGCTCTTGAAATACAGAACTTCTGAGACGGGTTTTAATAAACTTCAATGTGGAGAAACTTCTTTCACAGGCAACTTGAGTAAACGATAATGTAAGCAAAAATTTGTAGGCTAAACCAATGACATTATAGGCGTCAGTTAACAAATTATAGCGCTGCAGAATCTTATAGCAGCAAATGGCACAGTTCTTACATGCCATGCAAGATTTGTTGATCAGTTCTGATTCTGTTAATTTGCTTTCCTGGTTTTCCATAGATACATCTTCTACAATGCTAAATTCTTCAAGAGGTGATGATTTCAGCCTGTCCCACTGCATTGCAAAATTTGCCAGTTGGCAAATTTTCTGATGTTGCTCCCTCATCAAATCTAAATAATTGTTTGCTGAGTTCTTCCATTGCTGGTGCCTGAAGTCCAGATTTTTTTATATCAGAAAAGCTGTTTGGCTCCAAGCAAGCTAAGTCGGCATAGAGGGTCCCATAGGAGAGAAAACGGCGATTCATGCTCTCTGTAACCGTATCCAAAATTACATTGTGCACACGTATTTCATAAGCTGAAACAGCATCAGAAACTGCTACATCATCAACAGTCTCATCAGCCATTCGCTTTCTTTTTCTTATTCTTTTTTTAGGCAAAGCGGTCTGTACTTCTAGGTGGTAACTTTCTTCTTCTTGAATCTTGTCATTTGCCCACTTAACAAACTTATCAGCAGTCATTTGTATGGAATCAAAATCTCGTGTGATTGTTTTAAGTTTTTCATAAGTTCCCTGTACCATTTGAATAGCTTTTGAGATATCCATCTGAGTTGTTTGCAGATATTTGGACAATGGTGTTGTCAATTCAAATATTCTCAGAAAAATTTGCGCTGTAAGAATGGTTTCATACTTGAGTAAGGATTCTGCATAAGATTTTGCTCTAACACGCACCTCAGGTTTCGATGAGACGCTGTCTTCGATTCTGTTCAAAGTGTACAGTAGACTAACAAACAACGCAGAATCAGGATTTGAAAATTCCCCAAACACTTTTCTTAGAGCAGCATCTTTTGACCACCAACGTGTTTCCCCAATTACTGAAATTCTTCGATGATGGGGGTCCTGGCTAACTTGTTCCCAGGTATTCATGCGCTGATAAGAATCGCGGATAAAGACAGCAATGTCATTCAACAAACTGAACAGTGATGCACTTTCAACTATCACCTTTGTTGCATCTGCAAGTACTAAATTCAGAATGTGTGCATAGCACAGATGTGAATTTGCCCTGGTGATTCAGTTGACAGCCAGGAAGAGAAACCATTGTATTGGCCTTGCATATTTGCTGCTCCATCCGTTGAATTGCCAATGCAATTTGTAATATTAAGTTTGCATGATTTTAACACTTCCATTAGCAACTTAAAAATGTTTTGCCCTGTTGAAGATTCACATTCAACAACTGCAAGAAGCTTTTCATTGATACAATCAGTCACATAGTGAACAATTATGGAGCATTGATCTTTTGAAATAGTGTCTTGAGTTGTATCAATCTGAATTGAAAACATCCCGGCTTCCCTTACTTCTTTTGAGATATTTTCCTGGATAAGCATCTGAACAGCTTGTATTACTTTGTTCACAGTCGTTTTTGAGAGCAAGGTTATCAAAGATCCTCTTCCTTTTCCTCCAGAAGACTGCAGTTTCTTGCTGTTTTCAATACATTTGTTTACATGATCTTTCAGACAAATGTCATACTTGCTGACGAGAAGAATGAGCTCTAAAAAATTGCCATGGTCTTTCGTTATGTCCTCTAAATTATAGGCAGCCTCATCTTTATCTTCCCTATAACTCAAACCTTGCTTTCCTATAACTTTTATTACATCTAAAACCCGCTGTATTACTTGCCGCTTGGTTCTCACTTGTTCTCGCCTTACAGACATTTGCTTATACAAAAGTAGATCATCAACTCCAGCATTGCTGGATTTCACAAAAATGGCTTCGGCACACAAGTTGTGCATTACACTCTTCTCATGCTCTTCGATTCTTTGATGAACATGACGTTTATCTGTCATTCCTTCAATAAAAGAATTTGTTTCCTGTGACTTTGAAAAAAACAGACAAACAGAGCAAAACATAGATTTTTTTTCATTGCAGTAGGTGAGCTATTTGCGACTTGTTCCATCTTTACGTTTTGTAGCCTTTTTTAACACTGGATCTGGAATATCCTGTCGTGGATGATATTTGAAAAAGACAGCAAGCTCATTTTTATTTGGACGAGCAAAATAATTAAATGATATATCTATGTCTTCAGTTTGACACTCTGAAACATCCATAATAACTTGTTTACTTGTTAATTCAGTGTGCCCCAATTCTCTATGTTCTTCAGTGGATAATTCTGATGTTTCATCAACAGATTCCACTAAATCACCTTCTATTGTTTTTTGTTCTATGTTTGTTACCTCTCTACTGGGCCCTGCCATGGGATCACTGGAACTCTGTGCATGAAGACTGAACATATCCGAAATTTTAGCACATTTCTGAGCATCAAGTTCCAAAGACTGCTCCTCCTTTTTGTTTTTTTGTAGACATCTAAGTAAAATATAAAATCATAATGAAAAAAAAAAGTGTCACTAACTCTGGTCAGTCGGCAGGAAAGATAATTCTCACAAACTTACTGTGAGAGGAGGACCAAGCCCCCTGCCAGCTTATTGGAGGGCAGCAGACCAGAACAGCACCAGAGAAGAAGAATAAAGACAGTATCTGGCAGCACCCATAGTGTATTCTAAGCACATTATGTATCCTACCTGATACATCTTTCTTCCTCCTCCAAAGGGTTGCCTGTGCTAGCAGCCTACTGGAATGCTGGCATCTCTATTGAGCGCCACGAGAGGTGACCTACTGCAGCAGAGCATTACTCAAGCAGAGTAAGTTCCTGCTCATGCCATAGTCCCTCCCTGGATGCCCACACCAAACTCACTATAGAAGTATAAAACAGAACCTGGCTATGCACATCGCGTAACAGATTCTGTTTTCTGTCTTCCACCATCGGCTTTTTATAGGCAGCTACCACTATGCAGTGTTATTATGTTCTGTGGTGAGGTCGAAGGGAGAACCCATGCAACTTTGCTTTCCATCTGATCTTATATATTTTTTTCAGAAACCCTAGATAATAAAATAGTGGGTGTTGCGATATTTGTGCAGCAGTTTTTCAAAACTTTTTGGAAAAAATACAATTTAATTGTATTTAATGCACAAAGACACAATATAATTCCCAACTGTTTGGTGAATTATAAAAGATGATGTTACGCTGAGTAAATCGATACCAAACATGTCACACTTTAACCACTTAATAACCGGCCTATAGCCAAATGACGGCTACAGGTCGGTTTGTTATCTCTGGGAGGCCGTCATATGACGTCCTCCCGGAGAATCGTTCCTGCGCACCCCCTAGGGCGCGCACACCGGAACATCCATGCTCGCCGGGTTCACGGGACCCGGCGCAACACGGATCGCGGTAAAGGGCCAATAGCAGCGGTCCTTTACCACGTGATCGCTCCGTCCAATGACGGAGCGATCACAAATGTAAACAAAAACGTCATAGGGGTCATGAAAAGTTCATCTCTCTCCTCTCCTCACACCGATGCAGCGTGAGAGGAGAGCTATCGAGTGACACAGTGAGTGCTAAAACATTGCCTAATAGTGCCCAATAGTGCCACAACAGTGCCCAGCAGTGCCACAACAGTGCTCAGCAGTGCCACAACAGTGCCATCTGTCACCTCTGTGCCATCTGTCACCTCTGTGCCACCTGTGCCACACCTGTGCCACCCCTGTGCCACCAGATCCACACCAGTGCCACTACAGTGCACACCAGTGCCACACCAGTGCCACCTGTGCCCATCAGTGCCACCTGTGCCCATCAGTGTCACATCAGTGCCGCCTGTGCCCCACCAGTGCTGCATGTGCCCCCCCAGTGCCCCACCAGTGCCGCCTGTGCCCCACCAGTGCCGCCTGTGCCCACCAGTGCCGCCTGTGCCCACCAGTGCTGCCTGTGCCCACCAGTGCCATCTGTATGCTAGTCAGTGCCACCAGAGCCACACCAGTGCAACCAAAGCCACTATAGTGACATCAGTGCCACCTGTGCCCACCAGTGCTGCCTGTGCCCACCAGTGCCATCTGTGTGCCCACCAGTGCCATCTGTGTGCTAATCAGTGCCACCAGAGCCACACCAGTGCAACCAAAGCCACTATAGTGCCCAGTGCCGCCTGTGTCCACCAGTGCCGCCTGTGCTCACCAGTGCCCCCTGTGCCCACCAGTGCCACCTGTGCCCACCAGTGCTCTGCAGTGCAGCCTCACCAGCCACCAGTATGGCAAAAAAATATTTTACTAGCGAGGAGGCCTACCAGCTTCTAAGTATAACCAATGAGAGCAGCGGGGAGCTCTCTGATTCTCAGTCCGATTCGGATTCTGCCTATGAACCCGTTACAAGCAGCGGGTCTGATACTGAATCAGAAGAGGAATATGTGCCCGTGAAAAGAATGCGTTCTGGCGTGGAGCAGCAGCCTACTACCAGCAGCGCAGAGGCGTCCACCTCTAGAGCACAGCCGTCCACCTCGAGAGCAGTGCCGTCCACCTCGAGAGCAGTGCCGTCCACCTCGAGAGCAGTGCCGTCCACCTCGAGAGCAGTGCCGTCCACCCCGAGAGCAGTGCCGTCCACCCCGAGAGCAGTCCCGAGAGCAGTGCCGTCCACCTCGAATAGGGGCCATGCCAGCCTTCCCTATGCCCTTCAACATCCCCTGTGGCTTCCCTCTAATTCTGGAGAAGCAAATATCCCCCCCTTCACCGCCCAGCCAGGTGTCCAGGTGAGCACCGATGATTTTTCAATGCTAGATTTTTTTCATTTGGCTTTCACCGAAGACTTACTATCGTCCATTGTGGCCCAGTGCAACCTCTACGCACAGCAGCACATAGTAAGCAACCCTGGCTCTAGTTATGCCCGTCCCTTTCAGTGGAGAGAACTAACTGTAGAGGAATTCAAAATTTTCTTAGGCCTAACTTTTTCTATGGGACTTTCAAAAAAAAACAATTGTACTCCTATTGGTCTACCAAACCTGTCCACCACATGCCACTCTTCTCATCCCTTATGCCAAGATCACGATACCTAATGATTATGCGGTTCCTCCACTACAACGACAACACCCAGTGCCTTCCCCGAAATGACCCAGCTTTTGACAAACTATTTAAAATTCGGCCACTCCTAAATTATTTCTCAGAAAAATTTCCCCAATTATATACCCCCGAACAGAATATTTCTGTGGATGAGTCCCTTGTAAAATTCTCAGGCAGGCTTGGCATCAAACAGTTTATCCCCAGCAAAAGGGCCCGATATGGGGTTAAAATGTACAAACTTTGTGACCGAGCCATGGGATACATCTACTCCTTCCTGGTGTACGAAGGGAAGGACTCCCAACTGCACCCCCCTGAATGCCCAGAGTACATTGGAGCCAGCGGAAGAGTAGTCTGGCAGCTTGTCTATCCACTCCTTGGAAAGGGATACCATCTTTATGTGGATAATTTTTATATGAGCTTGCCCCTCTTCCGCAATCTTCACCGGAGAGACACCCCAGCATGTGGTACAGTGAGAGCCATTCGAAAGGGCTTCCCGCAAAAATTTGTCAATGAAAGGCTACAACGAGGGGAGATGGCATCTTTGCAGAACCAGGAGCTATTGGCTGTCAAGTGGAGGGACAAACGAAACGTCCACATGCTGACGACAATCCATAATGACACCTACATAGAAGTCTCCAGAAGAAACGGCCCAATCCAGAAACCAGCCTGCATCTATGATTACAATTTGTTTATGGGAGGAGTGGACTTTAATGATCAGATGATTGAATCCTACCTTCCCACAAGAAAATCCCGCCACTGGTCAGTGGCGGCTGGTGAAGTTTTTGGATGGGGGGGCGCCAGACCCCGCCCATCATGACCCCGCCTATCATTTTGGCCCCTCCCACTTCTCATAAAACACACCCCTTATGTAATCTGAAAAAAATGTGGCGTGGGTTCCCCCCTCCGAGGGCATACCAGGCCCTTAGGTCTGGTATGGATTCCAAGGGGAACCCCCTACGCCGAAAAAACGGTGTGGGGGTCCCCCCAGATCCACACCAGACCCTTATCCGAGCACGCTACCCGGCCGGCCAGGAAAGGGGCCGGGCCACCGCCTGTAAAAGAGCTATAAGAAGGCGCGGTGGCCCGGCAGAAGAACCGAAGAGGGGGACAAGACCCCCGAAGTCGGAAGAAGAGGCCGGCGGCGAGGAAGAAAGCCAGGCTCCTCCGCTAGCAAAAGAGCTACAAGAAGATAGCGGAGGAGTCCGGCGAGAAGACCCCCGAAGACGGAAGACCCCCGGAGCTGTGCAATAAAATATTTTAACCCTGTGTTGTGTTTTTTTTGTACTTTTTTTCACAGGTGAATGGGTAGGGGTACATTGTACCCCATACTCATTCACATAGGGTGGGGGGCCGGTATCCGGGGCCCCCTTATTAAAGGGGGCTCCCGGATTCCGATAAGCCCCCCGCCCGCAAGACCCCGACAACCAACGGCCAGGGTTGTCGGGAAGAGGCCCTTGTCCTCATCAACATGGGGACAAGGTGCTTTGGGGTGGGGGGCCGCACGCCCCCCCTCCCCCAAGGCACCCCCCCATGTTGAGGGCACGCGGCCTGGTATGGCTCAGGAGGGGGGCCGCCCGCTCGTCCCCACCCCCTTTCCTGGCCGGCCGGGTAGCGTGCTCGGATAAGGGTCTGGTGTGGATCTGGGGGGGACCCCCACGCCGTTTTTTCGGCGTAGGGGGTTCCCTTTGGAATCCATACCAGACCTAAGGGCCTGGTATGCTTTCGGAGGGGGAACCCACGTCAAATTATTTTTTTAGAAATTTGGCGTGGAGTTCCCCCTTCAGAGCTCATTCTCTGATTGGCCACGGCAAAAGTCGCCTGGCCTGGGGAAACCTTTCTGGCTGTGAAAGCTTTTTGCATTCATTCAGCTAAATGCATGAACATTCTCAACAAAGTAGAAACTAGAAAGCCTTTATGCGGTGACTCACCTGTCTCACTGTCTGGCAGCTCCGCTCGGGCTAAGGAACGGAGCTGCCAACGTCACTTCCGGGTTTTGTGAAGCAGCCGAAAGCCGGAAGTGACTGCCTGTCTAAGAATGACAATGCTCCCGCCGTTGAATCACAGTGATTTTACGGGCGGAAGCTAGTCGGCGTTCTGCAGTGCGCCGCAAGGCGGGTTTTTAACCTGCAAATGAAGCGCCATGGATGCAATCTTGTGATTGCATCGACGTGGCGCTTCTCATAGTGCACTGTGACCGGCGCCACAGTACACTATGTCAAATTGTTTAATGACATTTTTTTTTTTTTTAAATGTCTTAAAGGGCCGTTTTTTATTTATTTTTTTTATTCTTTTTTTACTTTTTTTAACTTTTTTTTTTTTACACCTAGGGAGAGGGGGGGCGGCGCCCGGGCGCCCCCTATGGGCGGGCCGCCACTGCCACTGGTATAAAAAAGTGTCCATTTATCTTTTCAGTTTGGCCATGTATAACACTTATGTTCTTTATCAAAAATCTACAGAGAACCCCGTATCCTATTTGTACTACCAAGAAGAAGTTATTTCCGCCCTTTTGTACCCTGAAGGCCCACCAGAAACTATTTGCTCTGATTGTGTGAGCAGACTCCACGAGCGCCACTTTCCTGACAAAATCCCCCCCCCCCCCCCCCGTGAAAAAGGCTGCAGACGTCAGAAAAAATGCCGGGTGTGCTCCAGAGGAGGAATTAGAAGAGACACCACATTTTATTGTCCCGATTGTCCTTCCCAGCCAGGCCTCTGTATAGGTGAATGCTTCCGCCGTTACCATACTTCTCTACATTATTAGGGAAGTATGGTAAACGTAATTCTCATTTCCTGTCATTTTCCTCCACACCCCTTATGCCACTGCACTGAACTGTACATACCTCTGCCTTCTCCGGAACCGACCCTGGCCTGTTATACGACCAAGCTTTTGCTTAACGCTAAACATACCTCTGCCTTCTCCGGAACTGACCCTGGCCTGTTATACGACTACGCTTCTGCCTAACGCTAAACTGTACCTGCCTCTGCCTTCTCTGGAACTGACCATGGACTGTTTGACCACGTTTTTTGCCTGCCTCTTGGATTGATCTTTTACCCTGCTATGCTAGTGGGAACAAAAGTGGTCTCACATATGTGAGGGGCTCCAGAATAGTTTTTCTGGATGAGGAAAACGAATTTTTTAGTTTTCTTATTCCCGAATTAGGGACTGGAGACTCAGAGGCTTCAAAGAGATTTGGGCGGGAGAAGCCTCTACCCCTTTCCCCATTATTTCATAGCCTGCTACTTGGACTATGTTCCTGCTTACTACCAGGATGGACAATATTCCTGCCTGCTGCCTGGACAATTCCATTCACTGTCGCTAACCACGTCCCTGCCTGCTGCCTGGATCAGGGCTCTCCTGTGGACAATTGGACTACTAAAACCACAGGTAATTTTTTGTTTACCCCTTACTTGGTATGTACGTGCTATGTTAGAAATATGAAGGGCCTTCAAAAATGTGATAGATTGTAAGGAAATTGGATGCGCAAGTTATGTTCCTAGAACACCTGATGATGCTTCTTAGATGTTGGGCCTCTATGTGGCCAGGCTGTGTAAAAGTTTCACACATGTGGTATCGCCATACTCAGGAGGAGTAGCAGAATATATTTTGGGGTGTCATTTTTGCTATGTACATGCTATGTGTTGGAAATCTCTTATAAATGGAAAACTTTTTGTAAAAAAAATGCCTTTTTTCATTTTTTTTCCACATTTTCCAAAAACTTTGGTAAAAAAATGAACCATTCAAAGGACTCATTATGCCTCATAGATTATACGTTGGGGTGTTTGCTTTCCAAAATGGGGTCATTTTGTGGGTGTTTCCATTGTCCTGGTGCTCCAGGGCCTTCAAAAGTGTAATAGGTGGTTGAGAGATTAGATGGGTAATTTATGCTCCTAGAACGCCTGAAGTTGCTACTTCAATGTTGGGCCTGTGTATGTGGCCAGGCTGTGTAAAAGTCTCACACATGTGGTATTGCCATACTCAGGAGGAGCAGCAGAATATATTTTGGGGTTTCACTTGTTGAATGTACATGCTGTGTGAGAGAAATAACCTGTTATAACCTGTTATAATGACAATTTGGTGTGAAAAAAAAATTAATTTAAAAAAATCTTCATTTTGCAAAGAATTGTGGGAAAAAAATGACAAGTTCAAAAAACTAACTGTGCCATGTACTAAATACCTTGGAATGTCTACTTTCCAAAATGGGGTCATTTGGTTTTTTTTTGCACTTTACTGGCTTGTTAGGGTCTCAAGAAATGAGATAGGCTGTCAGTACATCAGGTGTGATCAAATTGATACATTTTCAGTGATTGGCACCATAGCTTGTACACCCTATAACTTTCACAGATAATAAAAAATTTCCACTAATTTGGGTTATTTTTACTAAAGATATTTAGCAGTATACATTTTTGGCCAAATTTATGAAGAAAAATTACTTATTTACAAAAAATTATTAGAAATGAAGAAAAAGGTATTTTTTTACAAAATTTTCGGTATTTTTTCATTTATAGCACAAAAAATAAAAAACCCAGAGGCGATCAAATACCACCAAAAGAAAGCTCTATTTTCATATGGGTACAGTGTTGCATGACTGAGTAGCTGTCATTCAAATTGTGAGAGCACTGAAAGCTGAAAATTGGTCTGGTTATTAAGGGCGTTTAAGTGCCCAGTTGTCAAGTGGTTAAAATAGCGTCCACCCATGCAACAGGGCCAAATTACAGTACCTAAAAATCTCGATAGGCAACGCTTTTAAAGTCTTTACAAGTTACCTGTTTAGAGCTACACAGGAGGTCTGGTGCTAGAATGATTGCTCTCACTATGTTTGCGGCGATACCTTACACGTGTTCTGCTATCGGCATTTACATATGCATGCGGGACATGCATATGCATTTAAACATGAGCATGGGGAACTTAAATTTGTTTTTATTTTTTTTGAATTTTTAAATTATTTCATTTTACATTTTTTCAACACTGCACCTTTTAAACTTTTTTTGCTATTAGAAGGCATGAACAACATCCCTTGTAATAGCATGGGCCGTGACAGTTTCTGTTTATGGAGAGATCTGGGGTCTATTAGACACCAAATCTGTCCTCTGGCCTCCAATGGAGCCAATCAGTCTGATCGGTAATGGCCTAGTAACCGAAGAGCCAGAACAGGAAGTGACTAAATGCTTGCTTCTTGTTTCTGATGTCACACAGTGAGAGGAACAACATCTGTTTCTCTCACTGTGTGCCTAGAGCTGGATGCCACCAGTTGCATGCTTACTGGGTTCCCCAATCACACAGGAGAGCCTGGTGAAGGTGGCAGTGGGAGGGGGCAGGGCTGTCTTTAATGTTGATCGGCCTTTGGGAAAACATTTTCTTGGGGCCCCCCAACCGCTCTTAGCCCTTGTACACACGGTCGGAGAATCCGACTGAATGTGTCCAATCGGACCGTTTTGTCAGATAATCCGACTGTGTGTGGTCTCCATCAGACTGTTTCTGTCGGAGTATCTGACGGACCAAATTTTCCAACTTGTCGGTAACATTTTCCCACAACATGATCCGATCGGACTTTGTCCGATTATGTGTAGAGAATTCGGATCGGACAAAGTGCCACGCATGCTCAGATCAAATTCCTACACCAAAGCTATTGGCTACTAGCCTGAACGTAGTTCCGTCGTAACGAAATAATGTCATCACGTTCTGAACGATCGGATTTTCCGACAACTTTGTCCGACCGTGTGTATGCAACAGTTTTGGAAAAATCCGACGGATTTGGTTGTTGGAATGTCCGACCGTGTGTAGAAGGGCTAAGAAATGTAACATATAGCAGTAAGACTCAAAATCAGTTTGCTGCAGAAGATAAGGCAGCAATTGCAATTGGTTGCCAGAGGATGCAGCATATTATTACTGATCACTGACTGGTTGTTAGAGGTTACAACACATAATTTCTGCTTCCTCATTCATTGCTAGAGGATACTGCACATCATTACTGCTCACTGAGAAACGTACGACAGGAGAGGACCAGAGACTGCGGATCTAATACAGGAGATGACCAGAGGCTGCGGATCTAATACAGGAGATGACCAGAGACTGCGGATCTAATACAGGAGACGACCAGAGACTGCAAATCTAATACAGGAGATGACCAGAGACTGCAAATCTAATACAGGAGATGACCAGAGACTGCGGATCTATTACAGGAGATGACCAGAGACTGCAAATCTATTAGAGGAGATGACCAGAGACTGCGGATCTAATACAGGAGATGACCAGAGACTGCAAATCTATTACAGGAGATGACCAGAGACTGCGGATCTAATACAGGAGATGACCAGAGACTGCAAATCTAATACAAGAGATGACCAGAGACTGCGGATCTAATACAAGAGATGACCAGAGACTGCAGATCTATTACAGGAGATAACCAGAGACTGCGGATCTAATACAGGAGATGACCAGAGACTGTGGATCTAATACAGGAGATGACCAGAGACTGCAAATCTAATACAGGAGATGACCAGAGACTGCGGATCTAATACAGGAGATGACCAGAGACTGCGGATCTAATACAGGAGATGACCAGAGACTGCGGATCTAATACAGGAGATGACCAGAGACTGCAAATCTAATACAAGAGATGACCAGAGACTGTGGATCTATTACAGGAGATGACCAGAGACTGCGGATATATTACAGGAGATGACCAGAGACTGCGGATCTAATACAGGAGATGACCGGAGACTACAGATCTAATACAAGAGATGACCAGAGACTGCGGATCTATTACAGGAGATGACCAGAGACAGCGGATCTAATACAGATGACCAGAGACTGCAAATCTAATACAAGAGATCAGTGGCGTAACTAGAACCTTCAGGGCCCCGATGCAGGAAACCTTGGAGGGCCCCCCCCCTGACCTCCGGACAGGGCTCTTTTCTCCGAGCCCGATGGTGGAACACCAGGGCCCAGTCCCAAGTGGGTGGCCGCATATAAAGGAACCGATTTAAAAAACATCAATTAAAGCCACTGTGCCCATCAAACACCACCACTGTACCATCAAATGTCACCACTGTGCCCATCAAACTCTGCCGCTGTGCCCATCACCACTTACCCTGTCTGGGTGGGGCAGCGGGTAACGGCCATGAGCGGGGTCCTCCATGCATCTCCTGCCATCCTCATCTCCTGTCCTCTCCTCCTGATAGGCGTCCAATAGCTGCGCCTATCGTTTCAGCCAATCAGGTGATGGGTAACAGACCCGCACACCTGATTGGTGGAGAGGCGGTTCAGTGTTAGGAAAGTGAATATTAATTCACTTTTCTAACACACCTGGGCAGACTGCGAGCGTCAAGCATGGCGCTCGCAGTTCACCTATTTTGAAGCCTATTAGAGCCCATGGCTCTAACCAGGTGCTGCAAAACACCCCCCGCCGCTGTAATTCAGGCACCCGACACCCCAAAAGGGACCAGACACCTAAATATGGGGGTGCCAGCGGTGGCTATGGATAGATTCATGCTATGCTATGCATGAATCTATCCATTGGTCATAGAGGGTGTGGCTGGAGAGAGGGGGTGGCACCTGTGCGCCCTTTTGGATGCACCGCCACTGATAAACACATGCACATTCACATACA
The DNA here is from genome assembly GCF_037356315.1 of Lithobates pipiens. Taxonomy (NCBI): domain Eukaryota; kingdom Metazoa; phylum Chordata; class Amphibia; order Anura; family Ranidae; genus Lithobates; species Lithobates pipiens. The sequence goes on from NW_027507903.1 coordinate 194,404,173, forward strand.
TACATATGCATACATGCACGCTCACATACATGTGCACACAAACATGCATACATACACATACATATATGAACACACACACACACACACATACATGCTCACACACATACATGCTTACACACACATGCATGCTCACACACACACACATACATGCATGCTCACACACACACACATACATGCATGCTCACACACACGCATGCTCACACACAAATACAAGCATGCTCACACACACACACACACACTTACAAGCACACATGCACATACAAGCATGCTCACACACACACATACACACATACAAGCATGCTCACACACACACATACAAGCATGCTCACATACACACATACATGCATGCTCACACACGCACATACATGCATGCTCACACACGCACATACAAGCATGCTCACACACTCACATACAAGCATGCTCACACGCACACATAAAAGCATGCTCACACGCACATACATACAAGCATGCTTGCTCACACGCACATACATACAAGCATGCTCACACACACACACGCACATACAAGCATGCTCACACACACACGCACATACAAGCATGCTCTCACACACACACACATACAAGCATGCTCACACACACACATACATGCATGCTCACACACGCACATACAAGCATGCTCACACACGCACATACAAGCATGCTCACACACACATACATACAAGCATGCTCACACACACACATACAAGCATGCTCTCACACACACACACACATACAAGCATGCTCACACACACACATATAAACACAAATGCAGTACCTAGTCTTATAAAAAAAACGACAGACATTTACAGTACCTTGGCTCTTCCTGCCGGGTACTGCACTGTAGGGGGAGACAAAGAGCACACACTTTACCCTAATGTGAGGAGCTCCCGCACAGAGCCGATTTCAGTTCGGCTGATGATAGAGGAGCTCCTCTCAGCCTCCCCTCCTACGGAAGAGTACAGGGGGCCTGAGGGCCCCCTGCAGCAAGGGGCCCGTCGCCATGGCGATCTTGGCGACCCCTATAATTCCGCCACTGCAAGAGATGACCAGAGAATGCGGATCTATTACAGGAGATGACCAGAGACTGCGGATCTAACACAAGAGATGACCAGAGACTACAGATCTAATACAAGAGATGACCAGAGACTGCAGATCTATTACAGGAGATGACCAGAGACTACAGATCTAATACAAGAGATGACCAGAGACTGCGGATCTATTACAGGAGATGACCAGAGACTACAGATCTAATACAAGAGATGACCAGAGACTGCGGATCTATTACAGGAGATGACCAGAGACTGCGGATCTATTACAGGAGATGACCAGAGACTGCGGATCTAATATAGGAGATGACCAGAGACTGCGGATCTATTACAGGAGATGACCAGAGACTGCGGATCTATTACAGGAGATGACCAGAGACTGCGGATCTAATACAGGAGATGACCAGAGACGGCGGATCTAATACAGGAGATGACCAGAGACTGCAAATCTAATACAAGAGATGACCAGAGACTGCGGATCTAATACAGGAGATGACCAGAGACTGCAGATCTAATACAGGAGATGACCAGAGACTGCGGATCTAATACAGGAGATGACCAGAGACTACAGATCTATTACAGGAGATGACCAGAGACTACAGATCTATTACAGGAGATGACCAGAGACTGCAGATCTAATACAAGAGATGACCAGAGACTGCGGATCTATTACAGGAGATGACCAGAGACTGCGGATCTATTACAGGAGATGACCAGAGACTGCGGATCTAATACAGGAGATGACCAGAGACTGCGGATCTAATACAGGAGATGACCAGAGACTGCAGATCTAATACAGGAGATGACCAGAGACTGCGGATCTAATACAGGAGATGACCAGAGACTACAGATCTATTACAGGAGATGACCAGAGACTACAGATCTATTACAGGAGATGACCAGAGACTGCAGATCTAATACAAGAGATGACCAGAGACTGCGGATCTATTACAGGAGATGACCAGAGACTGCGGATCTAACACAAGAGATGACCAGAGACTACGGATCTAATACAAGAGATGACCAGAGACTGCAGATCTATTACAGGAGATGACCAGAGACTACAGATCTAATACAAGAGATGACCAGAGACTGCGGATCTATTACAGGAGATGACCAGAGACTACAGATCTAATACAAGAGATGACCAGAGACTGCGGATCTATTACAGGAGATGACCAGAGACTGCGGATCTATTACAGGAGATGACCAGAGACTGCGGATCTAATATAGGAGATGACCAGAGACTGCGGATCTATTACAGGAGATGACCAGAGACTGCAAATCTAATACAAGAGATGACCAGAGACTGCGGATCTAATACAGGAGATGACCAGAGACTGCAGATCTAATACAGGAGATGACCAGAGACTGCGGATCTAATACAGGAGATGACCAGAGACTACAGATCTATTACAGGAGATGACCAGAGACTACAGATCTATTACAGGAGATGACCAGAGACTGCAGATCTAATACAAGAGATGACCAGAGACTGCGGATCTATTACAGGAGATGACCAGAGACTGCGGATCTATTACAGGAGATGACCAGAGACTGCAGATCTAATACAGGAGATGACCAGAGACTGCGGATCTAATACAGGAGATGACCAGAGACTGCAGATCTAATACAGGAGATGACCAGAGACTGCGGATCTAATACAGGAGATGACCAGAGACTACAGATCTATTACAGCAGATGACCAGAGACTACAGATCTATTACAGGAGATGACCAGAGACTGCAGATCTAATACAAGAGATGACCAGAGACTGCGGATCTATTACAGGAGATGACCAGAGACTGCGGATCTATTACAGGAGATGACCAGAGACTGCGGATCTATTACAGGAGATGACCAGAGACTGCGGATCTAATATAGGAGATGACCAGAGACTGCGGATCTATTACAGGAGATGACCAGAGACTGCGGATCTATTACAGGAGATGACCAGAGACTGCGGATCTAATACAGGAGATGACCAGAGACGGCGGATCTAATACAGGAGATGACCAGAGACTGCAAATCTAATACAAGAGATGACCAGAGACTGCGGATCTAATACAGGAGATGACCAGAGACTGCAGATCTAATACAGGAGATGACCAGAGACTGCGGATCTAATACAGGAGATGACCAGAGACTACAGATCTATTACAGGAGATGACCAGAGACTACAGATCTATTACAGGAGATGACCAGAGACTGCAGATCTAATACAAGAGATGACCAGAGACTGCGGATCTATTACAGGAGATGACCAGAGACTGCTGATCTAATACAGGAGATGACCAGAGACTGCGGATCTAATACAGGAGATGACCAGAGACTGCAAATCTAATACAAGAGATGACCAGAGACTGCGGATCTATTACAGGAGATGACCAGAGACTGCGGATCTAATACAGGAGATGACCAGAGACTACAAATCTAATAAAAGAGATGACCAGAGACTGCAGATCTATTACAGGAGATGACCAGAGACTGTGGATCTAATACAGGAGATGACCAGAGACTGCGGATCTAATACAGGAGATGACCAGAGACTGCAAATCTAATACAAGAGATGACCAGAGACTGCGGATCTATTACAGGAGATGAACAGAGACTGCGGATCTAATACAGGAGATGACCAGAGACTGCAAATCTAATACAAGAGATGACCAGAGACTGTGGATCTATTACAGGAGATGACCAGAGACTGCGGATCTAATACAGGAGATGACCAGAGACTACAGATCTAATACAAGAGATGACCAGAGACTGCAGATCTATTACAGGAGATGACCAGAGACTGCGGATCTAATACAGGAGATGACCAGAGACTGTGGATCTAATACAGGAGATGACCAGAGACTGCAAATCTAATACAAGAGATGACCACAGACTGCGGATCTAATACAGGAGATGACCAGAGACTGCGGATCTAATACAGGAGATGACCAGAGACTACAAATCTAATACAAGAGATGACCAGAGACTACAGATCTATTACAGCAGATGACCAGAGACTACAGATCTATTACAGGAGATGACCAGAGACTGCAGATCTAATACAAGAGATGACCAGAGACTGCGGATCTATTACAGGAGATGACCAGAGACTGCGGATCTATTACAGGAGATGACCAGAGACTGCGGATCTATTACAGGAGATGACCAGAGACTGCGGATCTAATATAGGAGATGACCAGAGACTGCGGATCTATTACAGGAGATGACCAGAGACTGCGGATCTATTACAGGAGATGACCAGAGACTGCGGATCTAATACAGGAGATGACCAGAGACAGCGGATCTAATACAGGAGATGACCAGAGACTGCAAATCTAATACAAGAGATGACCAGAGACTGCGGATCTAATACAGGAGATGACCAGAGACTGCAGATCTAATACAGGAGATGACCAGAGACTGCGGATCTAATACAGGAGATGACCAGAGACTACAGATCTATTACAGGAGATGACCAGAGACTACAGATCTATTACAGGAGATGACCAGAGACTGCAGATCTAATACAAGAGATGACCAGAGACTGCGGATCTATTACAGGAGATGACCAGAGACTGCGGATCTAATACAGGAGATGACCAGAGACTGCGGATCTAATACAGGAGATGACCAGAGACTGCAAATCTAATACAAGAGATGACCAGAGACTGCGGATCTATTACAGGAGATGACCAGAGACTGCGGATCTAATACAGGAGATGACCAGAGACTAAAAATCTAATACAAGAGATGACCAGAGACTGCAGATCTATTACAGGAGATGACCAGAGACTGTGGATCTAATACAGGAGATGACCAGAGACTGCGGATCTAATACAGGAGATGACCAGAGACTGCAAATCTAATACAAGAGATGACCAGAGACTGCGGATCTATTACAGGAGATGAACAGAGACTGCGGATCTAATACAGGAGATGACCAGAGACTGCAAATCTAATACAAGAGATGACCAGAGACTGTGGATCTATTACAGGAGATGACCAGAGACTGCGGATCTAATACAGGAGATGACCAGAGACTACAGATCTAATACAAGAGATGACCAGAGACTGCAGATCTATTACAGGAGATGACCAGAGACTGCGGATCTAATACAGGAGATGACCAGAGACTGTGGATCTAATACAGGAGATGACCAGAGACTGCAAATCTAATACAAGAGATGACCAGAGACTGCGGATCTAATACAGGAGATGACCAGAGACTGCAAATCTATTACAGGAGATGACCAGAGACTGCGGATCTAATACAGGAGATGACCAGAGACTGCGGATCTAATACAGGAGTTGACCAGAGACTGCGGATCTAACACAGGAGATGACCAGAGACTACAGATCTAATACAAGAGATGACCAGAGACTGCAGATCTATTACAGGAGATAACCAGAGACTGCAGATCTAATACAAGAGATGACCAGAGACTGCGGATCTATTACAGGAGATGACCAGAGACTGCGGATCTAATACAGGAGATGACCAGAGACTGCGGATCTAATACAGGAGATGACCAGAGACTGCAAATCTAATACAAGAGATGACCAGAGACTGCGAATCTATTACAGGAGATGACCAGAGACTGCAAATCTAATACAAGAGATGAGCACAGACTGCGGATCTAATACAGGAGATGAACAGAGACTGCAAATCTATTACAAGAGATGACCAGAGACTGCGGATCTATTACAGGAGATGACCAGAGACTGCGGATCTATTACAGGAGATGACCAGAGACTGCGGATCTATTACAGGAGATGACCAGAGACTGCGGATCTAATACAGGAGATGACCAGAGACTGCAAATCTAATACAAGAGATGACCAGAGACTGCGAATCTATTACAGGAGATAACCAGAGACTGCAAATCTAATACAAGAGATGAGCACAGACTGTGGATCTAATACAGGAGATGACCAGAGACTGCAAATCTATTACAGGAGATGACCAGAGACTGCGGATCTATTACAGGAGATGACCAGAGACTGCGGATCTATTACAGGAGATGACCAGAGACTGTGGATCTAATACAGGAGATGACCAGAGACTGCGGATTTAATACAGGAGATGACCAGAGACTGCGGATCTAATACAGGAGATGACCAGAGACTGCGGATCTAATACAGGAGATGACCAGAGACTGCAAATCTAATACAGGAGATGACCAGAGACTGCGGATATAATACAGGAGATGACCAGAGACTGCAAATCTATTACAGGAGATGACCAGAGACTGCAGATCTATTACAGGAGATGACCAGAGACTGCGGATCTATTACAGGAGATGACCAGAGACTGCGGATCTAATACAGGAGATGACCAGAGACTACAAATCTAATACAAGAGATGACCAGAGACTGCGGATCTATTACAGGAGATGACCAGAGACTGCGGATCTATTACAGGAGATGACCAGAGACTGCAGGTCTAATACAGGAGATGACCAGAGACTGCGGATCTAATACAGGAGATGACCAGAGACTGCGGATCTAATACAGGAGATGACCAGAGACTGCGGATCTAATACAGGAGATGACCAGAGACTGCAAATCTAATACAGGAGATGACCAGAGACTGCGGATCTAATACAGGAGAGGACCAGAGACTGCGGATCTAATACAGGAGATGACCAGAGACTGCGGATCTAATACAGGAGATGACCAGAGACTGCGGATCTAATACAGGAGATGACCAGTGTGAAAGGGATCTCTAAGAGAGACTGACCACTTTTATTTTTTATTTACTGCTGTGGCTAAGAGAACCGGATTTGATTCGCACCGCACTGCAGTGCAAATCACATCCGATCGATGTGCAATGCGAGTTCAGCCATACAGATAGTATGGCTGAATTCGCATCGCACCCGCCCCAAACTTGCACAGGACCCTTTTTTTGGTCCGCAGCAGAATCAGATCGCATGGGTGTTCACACCATGCGATCCGATTCCTGTCCGAGTTTGCCGATCGCACTGAGATATGCGAACTGATCTGGGGGTGTCATTAACTTTTCACTGACACTCCCAGCAGTTCGCATAGGGCAGTGTGAACTGCCGCCGGGAGGCATGCGATGCGGGAACCCGCCGCGGATTTGCGGCGTTACTGCATCGCTGCAGTGTGAACCCAGCCTAAAGCATTGCCAGGCATGAAAAAAAAAAAAAACACTATCAGCCAAGATACAACAAACACAGTGGCAGGCATGATAAAAAAAAAAAAAAACACATTGGCAGGCATGAAAAAAAAACACATTGGCAGGCATGAAAAAAAAAAAACACATTGGCAGGCATTGAAAAAAAAACACATTGGCACAGGCATGATAAAAAAAAAAAAACACATTGGCAGGCATGGAAAAAAAAAAACACATTGGCAGGCATGGGAAAAAAAACACATTGGCAGGCATGGAAAAAAAAAACACATTGGCAGGCATGGAAAAAAAAAAACACATTGGCAGGCATGGAAAAAAAAAAACACATTGGCAGGCATGATTAAAATAAAACAAAAAAAAAACACATTATCAGCAAAGATGCATAAAAAAATATACATATGAGGCAGGCAATAGTGTCACTTCCCTTTCTAGCAGTTGCAGGTCCTTTTACGACACTAGGCAGATGAGGTCTCCTCCAACTCCTCCCCCTTCAGTCACATGGCCTCTTCTTCATTTCCTCCTAAGGTGAAAGGCTGGCCGGATGGCCGCGGAGGTGGCCGAGGAGATGGCTGTGGTGAGCGGCGCTGGCACAAGGAGCAGTCCAGCCCGCAGCCCAGCCCGCAGCCTTTGACTCTGGCAGAAATAAATGCAGCCGTCTCCGCGGAGTCGGCCGCGGAGCCGGCCGTGGAGCTTGTTGTAGGACCAGCTTTGCAGTGACATGCGGCCCGGCGGTCCGCGGCCCACCGGGCAAATGCCCGGTGTGCCCTATGGCCAGTCCGGGCCTGATAACAACCATGGTGCTGGGATGATTGACACGCTAACACAGATATGGAGTATCTTTATCTGCTGATTGTGACATTTTCTGGAATACATATATTGCTGTTGTGGTGTAGGATCTGGACCTACTGTCCCTCCACCCCCCTTCTTTCCTTCCTTCTCTCTCCTTCCCTCCCTATTTCTTTCTCCCTCCATCCCTCATTCATCTCAGACTTGAACCATACCCCATTTAAGCCACACCCACTATTAAGGGTAAGCCACGCCTGTTTTTCATCACATTTTCCTTTCCCCGCTACACCATGCCTAAAAACAAATTCCCCACCCCTAATTATAATAAGACTCCGTCTACATAAAAAAGTGTCCCTATACATTTTTTTACAATCTTGGCAACTATGCATATGAGTGTGTCCCTTTTTCCCCATTGAAATAATAGAACAGGGGTCCTATAGGCTTTCTTTCTTCTATTTCCCTTGGGGATCTAGCCAGTAAATATGTTGTTTTTCAAAAGAACAAGCTCTCTTCCTGGTGTATCTGTTTAAAGTAATGAAACAAAACATTTACCACTGACAGGGGTGCTTACAATAATCAGTTTTTATATGTTCCTGTAAAACCTTTATCCCAAAAGGGAAAAAAACAAGTTGCTGTACCTGATTAGAAAGTGTGAGCTGGAGTTTGGCTTCAATTTGTTAATGTATTTAAATCTGCTAGTCCATCTAACACTCTCTTCAGCCCAGACTGTACATATACAGTATACTTGTTGCTTGCAAAACATTTTTTTTATGTCCTGGTATCTTATAAAAACATCCACAAGTTTCAGATTTGCTCTCATCATTTTTATTTGTATAAAGCCCGGCACAGCCAATGTGATTGCATTTCTATTTGCATCATAAATTCAAATACATTATTTTCTACTATAAATGAAAGAGTATTTCTATCACTTTTATATACACAGCTCTTGAATGTGATTGCAAGCATGGCAAATTCCACAGAAGACAATCTAGGACAGAATTTGTTTCTACCTTCCTTGCTTGTAATTTTAGTATTGGCTGTTAATGTCATTGACTGGCGAAAGGGAAGCTCAATGACAGGTGCTGACAAAATTATCACCTCTATTGGGATATCAAGGATCTGCTTTTACATTATAAAGCTGCTGGAAATATTTTCAATTTTTTTCTTTGTAGAGTTATTTTATTACTTTACAGAGAATTATTTATATAATATGATTTCATTTCTTGAGCAATTCTCAGTCTTTTCCAACATCTTGTTATCAATTCTGCTGTCCATCTTCTTCTACATCAAGATCTCCACTTCTCACAATGTATTTTTCTTAAGTCTGAAGGCCATCATGTCCAGAAGAGTCACCTACCTGATTATTGCCTGTGTGACTTTGTCATTAGGATACACAACCATGGGTACTTTTCCTGTTATGTATTATACTCATTTAACACAAAATAACATTTCAGATATAGATTACGGTCAAATAATGATATCTTATACAGTTTCAATGAACATGTTACCTCTCATCGTGTTTTTCATAACTTCAAGTTTTCTTATTATTTTGCTTTGTCTACACACAAGTAGAATGAACAATTGTGGAAATGTAGACATCTACCACAGGACTATAATATTCACTGCTTTATCTTTCCTGGTTTGTAGTTTTTTACTTACAGTAGATTTATTGCAAGTGTATTGGTCATTAGTGGAAAAATTAGATTTGTTAGATTTGTATTTTATAAATAACATTTTTCCAGCTCTACACTCTATTTTATTAATTTATGTAGCAACAAAATTAAGAAATCAGTTCTGCAGACTTGTCCATTTTGCAACTCAATGCTTGTTCATCAGGAAAGCTCCTGGACCTCACACTAGAGAGCCGGTGGAGGTGACCCGTCTCTGACTGAAGGAATAGTGATGAACAACGCCTTCCTTTTAAACAGGCTCCTAGAATTAATTGTAATTTTTATTTTATTTTTTATTTGTGCATTTATTAGTCAAGTCGAGTGATTTTAATGATATAGAAAATCATATATAATACATAGATAGGGAAAAGCAGTAAACACAATATTACTCATTTATAATTGTATTTACTTTTGATGCCTATTTTTTTTATTTTGTAAAGCTTTATTTTTTTGTGCATATTAATTAGTCATTTAAGAGTAATTTTGAATTACATATTACACTTAGGCTGCGTACACACGGGCGGACTGTTGGCTCAACTTTGTCCGCTGAACAGTGTTTCAGCGGACAGTCCGCTCGTGTGTGGGGCTTCAGCGGACAGTTTCAGCGGACAGTTTGACGAACAAAGTTTTTCGGAAATTCCGAAAAACTGTCCGCTGAAACTTGGTTTGAGCGAACAGTCCGCCCGTGTGTAGGCCACTTTCGAAATGAGCAAACTGTTCCCGCTCGGAGGGAAGTCTGCTCATTTCGAGCGCGTGTGCAGGTAGGCGGGGCCCGCGACGGAGACGTCGCGGGCTCCGCCGCCTGGAATGGACTTAAAGGGGAACCCCAACGCCGAAAAAAAACGGCGTGGGGGTCCCCCCAAAGTCCACGACAGACCCTTGTCCGAGCACGCTACCCGGCCGGCCAGGAAAGGGGGGCGAGCGAGCGCGCCCCCCCTCCTGAGCCGTACCAGGCCGCGTGCCCTCAACATGGGGGGTGCCTTGGGGAAGGGGGGCCACGCGGCCCCCCCACCCCAAAGCACCTTGTCCCCATGTTGATGAGGACAAGGGCCTCTTCCCGACAACCCTGGCCGTTGGTTGTCGGGGTCTGCGGGCGGGGGGCTTATCGGAATCCGGGAGCCCCCTTTAATAAGGGGGCCCCCGGATACCGGCCCCCCACCCTATGTGAATGAGTATGGGGTACAATGTACCCCTACCCATTCACCTGTAAAATAAAAGTACCCAAAAAAAAAACACAACACACGAGATAAAATATTTTATTGCACAGCTCCGGGGGTCTTCCGTCTTCGGGGGTCTTCTCGCCGGACTCCTCCGCTATCTTCTTGTAGCTCTTTTGCTAGAGGAGGAGTCCGGCTTTCTTCCTCCCCGCCGCCGGCCTCTTCTCCCGACTTCGGGGGTCTTGTCCCCCTCTTCGGTTCTTCTGCCGGGCCACCGCGCCTTCTTATAGCTCTTTTGCAGGCGGCGGTCTTCTGTCGCCGCCGCCTTCGGTTCTTCTGCCGGGCCACCGTGCCTTCTTATAGCTCTTTTGCAGGCGGTGGCCCGGTCTTCTGTCACCGCTGTCGCCGCTGTCGCCGCCGCCTTCCGTTCTTCTTCTTCTTGTTCTTCTTGTTCTTCTCCAGGAGATGTTGACACGTCGCTCTCTCCGGCCGGAATGCCAGAGCCGCGCTGAGCGGCCACTTATATAGTGACAATGGGGCGGTGTCACATGGTATATGTCACATGGGTTGGTCACATGGTGACCCCGCCCCAATACGATGTCATAGTCCCCATGTGACATCAACCCATGTGACATATACCATGTGACACCGCCCCATTGTCACTATATAAGTGGCCGCTCAGCGCGGCTCTGGCATTCCGACCGGAGAGAGCGACGTGTCAACATCTCCTGGAGAAGAAGAAGAAGAAGAAGAAGAAGAAGAACGGAAGGCGGCGGCGACAGCGGCGACAGAAGACCGGGCCACCGCCTGCAAAAGAGCTATAAGAAGGCGCGGTGGCCCGGCAGAAGAACCGAAGAGGGGGACAAGACCCCCGAAGTCGGGAGAAGAGGCCGGCGGCGGGGAGGAAGAAAGCCGGACTCCTCCGCTAGCAAAAGAGCTACAAGAAGATAGCGGAGGAGTCCGGCGAGAAGACCCCCGAAGACGGAAGACCCCCGGAGCTGTGCAATAAAATATTTTATCTCGTGTGTTGTGTTTTTTTTTGGGTACTTTTATTTTACAGGTGAATGGGTAGGGGTACATTGTACCCCATACTCATTCACATAGGGTGGGGGGCCGGTATCCGGGGGCCCCCTTATTAAAGGGGGCTCCCGGATTCCGATAAGCCCCCCGCCCGCAGACCCCGACAACCAACGGCCAGGGTTGTCGGGAAGAGGCCCTTGTCCTCATCAACATGGGGACAAGGTGCTTTGGGGTGGGGGGGCCGCGCGGCCCCCCTTCCCCAAGGCACCCCCCCATGTTGAGGGCACGCGGCCTGGTACGGTTCAGGAGGGGGGGCGCGCTCGCTCGCCCCCCTTTCCTGGCCGGCCGGGTAGCGTGCTCGGACAAGGGTCTGTTGTGGACTTTGGGGGGACCCCCACGCCGATTTTTTTCGGCGTTGGGGTTCCCCTTTAAGTACATTCCAGGCGGCGGAGCCCGCGACGTCTCCGTCGCGGGCCCCGCCTACCTTGACACGCGCTCGAAATGAGCGGACTGTTGCCTCGTGTGTGGGCGAGTCCGCTCATTTCAAAAGTTGGGCGGACTTAGTACGACGAACAAAGTATGCCGTATTTGTCCGCTCAAAAAGTGCCGTGTGTGGGCGTGTTCGTTCATTCAAAAGTTTGAGCGGACTGTTTGACGAACTTTGTTTCGGCAGACAGTCCCCGCGTGTGTACGCCGCCTAAGTTTACTAAAATAGTTCAGCAGTTCAATAAATTGTGTAAATATTCATTTGGATTATCCAGTCATATAAAAACGCAAGAGTTGGGTTTTTGCCCTGATACTGCACAAAGGACTTCACATCTCAGAACACTGTATTGTGCTGCCCTAACCGGCGGTTGCCACCTTGGACCCACCCATGGGGTCAGACAAGTTTATAGCAAACACCAGGCTGTTATATGTATGTGCAGGTGCAAAGCCTGTCCAATGTGGACATTCCAGCCTCAGTGCCACCCCCTCCACTCCCATGAGTTCTGCCTGATGCAGCCTCCTGAATTGGCCTCATGGAAGCACAGCCTTGTCAGTGATTAAAGTGTATGAATAAGCTCCTGACATCGCATGAATGGTGCGCTCTGTGATCAGCAAGTCTATGAGACAGCCAATGACAGCTGATCATGTGATGTAAATAGAGCGGGTAATCGGCTATTTTTTCTCCTCGCGCTGACAGCGTGAGGAGAAAAAAAATGCGATCACCGGTGGCTGTGATAGGGACATCGGTCCTGATCAAGGAGATTGCCCCAAGCTCATCTGAGCCCACCAGTGCCACCTGCCAGTGCCACCTAGCAGTACACCACAGTGTGGCTACCAGTGCCCACAGTGCCACCCATCAGTGCTCACAGTGCCACCTATTAGTGCCCACAATCAGTGCCTCATCAACAGTGATACCCATCATTGTCACCTACCAGTGCCCATCAGTGTCACCTACCAGTGTCCATCAGTGCTGCCCATCAGCACCACCTATCAGTGCCATCTATCCGTGGTACCTATCAGTGCCACCCATCAGGGCCCATCAATGCCATCTTATCAGTGGTCATCAGTGCTGCCTTATCTGTGCCCATCATTTCCGGGCCTTATCTGTCCCCATCAGTGCCACCTTATCTATTACTGTGCCTATCAGTGCCCATCAATGCAGCCTATCAGTGCCCACCAGTGCAGCCTATCAGTGCCATCTCATCAGCACATATCAATGAAGGAGAAAAATTACCTGTTTTCAAAATTTTTAAACAAACTATGAAACATGTTTTTATTTTTTTCTACATTTTCCATCTTTTTTTGTTTGTTTAGCAAAAAATTAAAATCCCAGCTGTGATTAAATACCACCAAAAGAAAGCTCTATTTATGTGAAAAAAAATGATAAAAATGTCATTTGGGTACAGTGTTGTATGACCACGCAATTGTCATTCAAAATGCGTCAGAGCTGAAAGTTGAAAATTGGTCTGGGCAGGAGGGGGGTTTAAGTGCCCAGTAAGTAAGTGGTTAATAAACTCAAGGCCATTGTTGCCTCTTTCATATGGTCAGGGGGGATGCCTTGTCTGGCACTGATTACTCTACAACTACCAGCTACCCGGGGTAGACTGTCACTCCCAAATCACCAGCTTTAATGCAATTATTCTTGCAACAGCACAGTGGTGGTTTTCTCAGCCCAGAGATAACCCTGTGGTGACTTTGGTGGCAGCTATAATGGAATCACAGGCTACCTTAACCACTTCCCGACCGCCGCACAACGATGTACGTCGACAGAATGGCACGGGCAGGCATATGGGCGTGCATGTATGTCCCTGCCTTCCCGCGGGTCGGGGGCCCGATCGGGCCCCCGCCCGGTGCCCGCGGCGGTCGGTATTCGTTCGGGAGCGATCCCGGACGAGGGGACGGCCATTCATTCATGGCCACCCCCTCGCGATCGCTCCCGACGAATAGAAAGTCTTCGTGACATCACTTCCTCTCCTGTAATGTAAACACAGGAGAGGAAGTGATGTAATCTCTCCTCCGTGTCGGTATTTTTCGTTCCGACACCGAGGAGAGAGGATCGGTGAGTTGCACCAACACGACACTACACAGTAGAACATGCCAGGCACACTCACACCCCCCCGATCACCGCCCCAATTACCCCTGCCCCCCAGTCACAGTGACACCAATGTCATTTTTTTTTTTGCATTGGTGTCATTTGTGACTGTAATAACTGTTAGGGCAGTTAGGGTTAGCCCCCTTTAGTTCTAATGTACCCCCCTAACCCCCCCAATAAAGGTTTAACCCCGTGATCACCCCCCGTCGCCAGTGTCACTAAGGCTGGGTTCACATTGCAGCGGTTTATGAGAACGAATGTGATTCGCACCGCACTGCAGTGCAAATCACATCCGATCTCTGTGCGATTCGAGTTCAGCCATTCGCCGCACCCGCCGCATCCGCCGCAAGTTCGCACGGGACCCTTTTTTTGGTCCGCAGCAGAATCGGATCGCATGGGTGTTCACACCATGCGATCCGAGTTTGCAGATCGCACTGCGATATGCGAACTGATCTGGGGGTGTCATTAACATTTCACTGACACTCCCAGCAGTTCGCATAGGGCAGTGCGAACTGCCGCCGGGAGGCATGCGATGCGGGAACCCGCCGCGGATTCGTGGCGTTCCCGCATCACTCCAGTGTGAACCCAGCCTAATAAGCGAAAGTTTTTCTGATCGCTGTATTAGTGTCACAGGTGACGCTAGTTAGGCAGGTAGGTATTTAGGTTCGCCGCAGCTTTTTATAGCGCCAGGGACCCCCATATACTACCGCATAAAGCCCCCTGATTGCCCCCTAGTTAACCCTTTCACCAGTGATCACCATATAACTGTTACAGGTGACGCTGGTTGGTTAGTTATTTTTTTATAGTTTCAGGGCACCCGCCATTTATTACCTAGTCTCACTAGTGTACCCCTAAATTTAGGGGTGTCTACTTTCCAAAATGGGGTCATTTGGGGGGGTTTGTGCCATCTTGGCATTTTATGGCCTTCAAAACTGTAACGCCCTTAGAAAGCCTGAAGGCGGTGCTTGGTTTTCGGGGCCCCGTACGCGGCTAGGCTCCCAAAAAGTCCCACATATGTGGTATCCCCGTTCTCAGGAGAAGCAGCAGAATTTATTTTGGGGTGTCATTTCACATATGCCCATGGCATGCGTGAGCAATATATCATTTAGTGACAACTTTGTGAAAAAAAAAAAAAAAAAGTTTGTAATTTTCCCGCAACTTGTGGCAAAAGATAAAATATTCCATGGACTCAACATGCCTCTCAGCAAATAGCTTGGGGTGTCTACTTTCTAAAATGGGGTCATTTGTGGGGGTTTTGTGCCATCTTGGCATTTTATGGCCTTCAAAACTGTAATAGGTAGTGAGGAGTGAAGTCAAATATTTACGCCCTTAGAAAACCTGAAGGCGGTTCTTGGATTTCGGGGCCCCGTACACGGCTAGGCTCCCAAAAAATCCCACACATGTGGTATCCCCGTACTCAGGAGAAGCAGCAGAATTTATTTTGGGGTGTCATTTCACATATGCCCATAGCATGTGTGAGCAATATATCATTTAGTGACAACTTTGTGAAAAAAAAATTAAAAAAAATTAAAGTTTGTAATTTTTCCGCAACTTGTGGCAAAATATAAAATATTCCATGGACTCAACATGCCTCTCAGCAAATAGCTTGGGGTGTCTACTTTCTAAAATGGGGTCATTTGTGGGGGTTTTGTGCCATCTTGGCATTTTATGGCCTTCAAAACTGTAATAGGTAGTGAGAAGTGAAATCAAAAATTTACGCCCTTAGAAAGCCTGAAGGCGGTGCTTGGTTTTCGGGGCCCCGTACGCGGCTAGGCTCCCAAAAAGTCCCACATATGTGGTATCCCCGTACTCAGGAGAAGCAGCAGAATTTATTTTGGGGTGTCATTTCACATATGCCCATGGCATGCGTGAGCAATATATCATTTAGTGACAACTTTGTGTAAAAAAAAAAATATATATATTTTTTTGTCATTATTCAATCGCTTGAGGCAAAAAAATAAAATATTCAATGGGCTCAACATGCCACTTATCAATTTCCTTAGGGGGTCTACTTTCCAAAATGGGGTCATTTGGGGGGGTTTTGTACTGCCCTGCCATTTTAGCACCTCAAGAAATGAGATAGGCAGTCGTAAACTAAAAGCTGCGTAAATTCCAGAAAACGTACCTTAGTTTGTAGATGTGACAACTTTTGCGCAAACCAATAAATATACAATTATTGACTTTTTTTTTACCAAAGACATGTGGCTAAATACATTTTGGCCTAAATGTATGACTAAAATTGAGTTTATTGGATTTTTCTAATAACAAAAAGTAGAAAATATCATTTTTTTTCAAAATTTGCAGTCTTTTTACGTTTATATCGCAAAAAATAAAAATCGCAGAGGCAATCAAATACCATCAAAAGAAAGCTCTATTTGTGGGAAGAAAAGGACGCAAATTTTGTTTGGGTACAACATTGCATGACCGCGCAATTACCAGTTAAAGCAGCGCAGTGCCAAATTGTAAAAAGACCTCTGGTCATTTACCAGCAAAATGGTCCGGTCTGAAAGTGGTTAAGTAATCTCGTGTTTTGGGGGTTAAATCCCATCCTGGGGTTACAGGCTTAATGTGTATGGCTATATCGGTTTGGCACTAATCTAGAGCGGTGTGTCGCTCCCCGATGACATCGTCCCCTCTTATCCCTTTGTGGCGTAATCCATCCCTACCACACATGCATAGTATACCGTACCCTCAGTTGTGAGCATCTAGGGGAGTCTTGGGGTTGAAGCATCTGGTGGCGGATGGTAGGTTGCATACCTTTTCAGATCTTAAGGATGCCTTTTGTCTTTCCAACTGGATGCTCTTTAGGTACTTGCAGGTGATGCACGTCTATCAATAATAGTTCCCCAATCATATTACCCTACAATCAGACCCAGTGGAGAGTTTATTAATGGCAAAGGTCCTGATAGCACCTTTGTCTTCATTGTATTTTCGCCTTACACTGTCTTCAAGTCTTCTTGAAATGGCAACAAGACATACCTTCCCTCTCTGAATAAGATTGGGAGACCTGTGTGTCCTCCTATGCTACAAATATGATTTTTTGCTAGAGACCGTTTCATACAGTTGAAATTTCAACTTCTTTATCATGTCCATGTTGTGGGATGTTGGAGGAGTCCTTTATTCATATGGTTTGGTCCTGTCCCTCTCTACAGCGATTTTGGGAGCAGGTCCTGGATGATCTCAATCAAGTGGCAGGATCAACCCTTGAGTTAGACCCCAGAGCTTTACTGTTAAATATTTTTGACGACCCCACTCTGAGAAGGCATACAAAGTTGTTTTGAATATATGCCATATATTATGCACGCAGAGAGGTTCTACTTAAATGTAAGGCCACATCACCACCCACTGTTTATGGCGGAACAACTTTGTTTTACTTTATAAATATATTTGTATAAAATGTTTTGACTGCTCTCCTATATTGTAATGTCTACATTTGTCTTATGTGCATGTACGCCTTTGCTTTCTTGTTATGCTGATTATGTTATTACTGCTGACATACAGATGAATAATAAAGTTCTTTTAATTTGTAAAATAAAATGTATAAAGTGTATGTATAAGATTTTTTTTTCTGGATAGTGTGGTTAAAAGAAATAGCAGTTTTTTTTTTGGGGGGGGGGGGGGGTTCTAGATTGTGGGCTGTTGGGGAGATTTTCCTTCACTTCCTGTTGTAAGGACATGACAGGATAAGAGAGGAAATCTTGACAGTGAAACAAATGAATATGGACTTCACATCACTTTGGGGAGGATTGACTAAAACTGGAGCACATAGAATCAGGTGCAGCTTTGCATATCAACCGGTCAGCTTCCAGGTTTTATTGCCTAAAGCCTCATAAACAATCAGATTGTTGGCCAGCAAAACCATGGAATCTTGTCCAAAGGGCCTTGGCCCAAACTCGTTTTGCATACACACAGCCACACAAATGTTGGCCAACAATTACGAACATAGTGATGTTTTAGACGTACTACGAGACCATAAAAAGGAAGTTCATTAGTCATGCGCCACCCTTTGGGCTCCTTCTGCTAATTTTGTGTTAGTATAAGTTTGGTGAGTGTTGATTCGCACTATTCATTTCGCAATTTTCATTTCACACTTTTCAGTTCGTTTCTGAATGGCCATTCGTCAAACAGACATGTTTCGGAATCAGAGGAGATAATTTGTTATTTATTATTGGCCTTGGAGTTATTGCTATGACATTATTTTTTTGGTGGAATAATGATTTGATTTGGTATATTTTCTATATTTTTAGTTGCATAGAATGTTCTTTTTGGTTAAGTTTTATTGGCAGATAGTATGTCTAATTTTATTTGTTTTCTTTTTTTAATGAACAATAAAAAAAATTTGTAGAATAATACTTGGCTATGTGTTTTACTTCAAATGACATTTTGGGAGTAGGCAGTTACATTTAAAAAAAATACAATGTAAAATTGACAAGGGACACCAAAATAGTTGTATCTTTGATCTTAAAAACTACTAAATAATGGTGTTATGGTAACTTAAAAAAAAAAAGAAGCATAATAATATTATTCTTGATATCACTAGGGAAAAAAAGCCTTCAAATTAATAATTCCATCAGTATCACCAGCAAATCAGCTTCATTATTAACCCATTAACCACTTAAGGACCAGGCCTCTTTTTCAGATTTGGTGTTTACATGTTTAACTTGAACCTTACTTAGAACCCCCAAACATTTTATATTGTTTTTTTTCTAACACCCTAGAGAATAAAATGGCGGTCATTGAAATACTTTTTTTCACACCGTATTTGCGCAGCGGCCTTACAAGCGCACTTTTTTTTGGAAAAAATTCACTTTTTTGAATAAAAAAATAAGACAACAGTAAAATTAGCCCAATTTTTTTTTATATTGTGAAAGATAATGGTACGTCGAGTAAATTGATACCCAACATGTCACGCTTCAAAATTGTGTCCGCTCGTGGAATCGTTTAAAACTTTTAGCCTCAAAAATCTCCATAAGTGACATTTAAAAAATTCTACAGGTTGCATTTTTTGCATTACAGAGGAGGTCTAGGACTAGAATTATTGCTCTCGCTCTACCGATCGCGGCGATACCTCACATGTGTGGTTTGACCACCGTTTTCATATGCGGGCGCTACTCACGTATGCGCTCGCTTCTGTGCGCAAGCTCATCGTGACGGGGTGTTTTTAAAAACCTTTTTTTTTTCTTATTTATTTTAATTGATTTTATTTATTTTTACACAGTTTTTAAAAAAAAATGGATCACTTTTATTCCTATTACAAGGAATGTAAACATCCCTTTAGAAAAAATAATAGTAATAGAAAAAAGCATGACAGGTCCTCTTAAATATGAGATCTGGGGTCAAAAAGTCCTCAGATCTCATATTTGGACTAAAATGCAAAAAAAAAATCGACATTTAAAAAAAATATATCTTTAAGAGGTATTGGCGGAAGTGACGTTTTGACATCGCTTCCACCCTCCTATGGTATAGAGACGAGTGGGGGCCATCTTAGCCTCACTCGTCTCCATACTTAGCTAGCGAAAGGACCCGATCGCCTACGCCGCTACCGATGGCTCCGGTAAGCGGCGGAAGGTGCGGGAGATATCCATCTCTTCAGGCGCTGGTCGTCTGTACGATAACGGTGGTCTCCATGGTGCATTCGCCGCGAGATCACCACTATCGGCGGCGGGAGAGGTGCCACCCCCCCTCCCGCCGCCGATAGCGGTGATCTCGCAGCGAATGAACTGCGGAGACCACCGTTATCGTACAGACGACCAGCGCCTGAAGAGATGGATATCTCGGTTGTGGCAGCAGCTGCTGCCGTTACCGAGATATCCCTCTTTAAAAATAGGACGTAAATCGGCGTGCGCTGGTCGGTAAGTGGTTAAAGAAGAAGAGAATGTGCGCTGCATTTTGAGATTTCATAATTTGCCACGTCACAAATGTTAATTCTCCATTACGAACACTCGTTTACAAGACTGACCACTTCTGGCTCGTCCTTGCTTCTGAGCATGCGTGTTTTTAGCAAGCAAAAAACTCACCCAAGCTCTACCGCTATATAGTATAGTTGGTGTGTAGATTAGTCGTTGCTCTGGCTAATTAAGCTCATAAAAGATCCAAAAGATCCGGCAACAGCTTCTCCATAGAAAATATTTATTTGAGCATTACAGCAATAACATCATCCAAAAATGCTGACGTGTTTCGGCCTTAGGCCTTCATCAAAAGCTTAAAAATATGACATTGAAAACAAGTATATATATATATATATATATATATATATATATATATATATATATATATATAAGGGAAGCAGTCCCTGTGAGGTCTGAAGGGCATAAATCACTTAATTAAAAAATCAACCCATTAATTGGTTACAGGTGGAGATGGCAAGACCTGGGCCAAACAAACACACACAAAAACAAAGAGCACGAAATGTTAACCATTGCAGTCCCACTGATAAAACTGGAAGATTTTCAATAAAAAAATCATTAATTGCTACACTTCAGAGCATTATTTCAAAAACAGGCTAACATCCATCCTATTCTTCATACCCAACGGCATTCTGGTATTTAACGTGTGTATCCACCACACCTCCCATTGGAGCAGGGTGCGATGGGTATCCCCCCTCGTGTAGACCATTTAACATGTTTTAAACCAAAGAAAGAAAAAGTATCAAGGTTTCCTCCATGCACTCTTGTCTTGAAATGTTTAGATACATTAGAAATATTTTTGGCATTTGGATTGACAGTGTCATTATAGTGTTCAGAGACTCTGGTTCCTAGGTGGCGAATGGTGCAACCCATGTACTGTATCTGACAAGCACTACATAAACCACTGATTTAGAGCTGCAATTAATAAAATGTTTACGAGTGTAGGCTTTGCCTGTGTCTTCTACATTGTCTACATGTGCTGTGCCACAAGGAAAGGATCCAGTGGTACTTACCTATGTTTTTATTGAAAATCTTCCACTGTTGTATCAGTGAGACTGCAATGGTTAACATTTCATGTTCTTTGTTGAAATCCCCTGTTTTTGTGTGTGTTTGCTTGGCCCAGGTCTGGCCATCTGCACCTCTAACCAATTAATGGGTTGATTTTTTAATTAAGTGATTTATGTCTGTCATACCTCACAAGGGCTGCTTCCCTTATATATACTTGTTTTTAATGTCATATTTTTATGCTTTTGATGAAGGCCTAAGGCCGAAATGAGTCAGAATTTTTGGATGATGTCATTGCTGTAATGTTCAAATAAATATTTTCTATGGAAAAGTTGTCAAGTTGCCGGCCTGTCTATGGATCTTATGCATGTTCGTACTTTGGATTTTTGTCCGATTGACTTGTGTACACACGCTCGGAAAATCCGACAACACACATTTGTTTGAAAACATGCTAACCAAAATTTGTTCGTGGAAAATCTGACAACAATTGTCCGATGGAGCATACACATGGTCGGATTTACCTCCAACAGCCTGTCTTCTAACATTTCCCGTTGGAAAGTCTGATCGTGTGTACGAGGCTTTAGCTTAATTAAACAAACTCATGTTAGAAACTGATTGGTTACTTTGCACAGCAGCACCAGATTCTGTGTGCTTCTCTTTTAGTAAATCTCCCCCTTTCTGTCTTTCTGCGAGTAGTCATTCGGACAAATAGAGAGGGTGATTCTTTCTAGTCAGGACACTAACGAAAAGTGTACTCTATGAAGTAAAAGCTGAAAATAAGGAAAACTAGTTTCTAGCTGTACATACACTTTAACCTTTTAATACATTTTATACATTGATGACTCTTTTCTAGAGATGGGCCAAACAACCCCCGGTTTGGCTCGCACCAGAATTTGAACATCGCTAAAGTTCAGAGCCGAACAATGAGCCCCATTGAAGTCTATGGGACCCGAACGAAAAAATAAAAAGTGCCCATTTTGAAGGCTTATATGCAAATTATAGGGCATAAAAAGGGTATGGGGGGTCTGGGTACTGCCCTGAGAGACATGTATCAATAAAAAAAAGTTGGTAAAAAAGATCATGTTTAAATGAGCAGTGATTTACTGACGCTTAAAGTGAAATTAAGTAAATATAGTGCCCAGGGGTCCCCCTAGTCTGCCTGGAAAGTGTTGCATATGCACCATGCACAGAACCTGCTGCAGCAAGAATTATATTTATAAAGCCCAAAAAAATGACATTTTCCCTACAAGCTTTCTTTATTTTATAAACAACAGCTTGGGGAGCCAGTCTGTATGACGAGGCCATATTTAGTGAACTCGGAACAAAATGAGAGATATTTTTGGATAAATTCTGGTGTCTGTTTCGCAGACTTCGCATAGAAGTAACAGGCGTGGAAAAATTGGTCTTTGGTTGTTGGTGGTGCCTTCACACCATAACCCTATAGAGCAGTGGCGGCTGGTGCTCCATTTTTTGTGGGGGGCGCAAAAAGGCCCTAACCAAACCCCCCCCCCCGTCACTCGCCCGCAATAGGGCCTACAGATTTAGACACGGGGTGGGAGAGATAGACAGACAGGTAGATATTGGGTGGGAGGGGGAGAATGAGATAGATAGATAGATAGATAGATAGATAGATAGATAGATAGATAGATAGATACTGCGTGAGATAGATAGATAGATAGATAGATAGATAGATAGATAGATAGATAGATAGATAGATAGATAGATAGATAGATAGATAGATAGATACTGCGTGAGATAGATAGATAGATAGATAGATAGATAGATAGATAGATAGATAGATAGATAGATAGATAGATAGATAGATAGATAGATAGATAGATACTGCGTGAGATAGATAGATAGATAGATAGATAGATAGATAGATAGATAGATAGATACTGCGTGAGATAGATAGATAGATAGATAGATAGATAGATAGATAGATAGATAGATAGATAGATAGATAGATAGATAGATAGATAGATAGATAGATAAATAGATACTGCGTGAGATAGATAGATAGATAGATAGATAGATAGATAGATAGATAGATAGATAGATAGATAGATAGATAGATAGATAGATAGATACTGCGTGAGATAGATAGATACTGCGTGAGATAGATAGATAGATAGATAGATAGATAGATAGATAGATAGATAGATAGATAGATAGATAGATAGATAGATAGATACTGGGTGAGATAGATAGATAGATAGATCGATAGATACTGCGTGAGATAGATAGATAGATAGATAGATAGATAGATAGATAGATAGATAGATAGATACTGCGTGAGATAGATAGATAGATAGATAGATAGATAGATAGATAGATAGATACTGTGTGAGATAGATAGATACTGGGTGGGTGAGATAGATAGATGGTGTGTGTGTGTGTGTGTGTGTGTGTGTGTGTGTGTGTGTGTGTGTGTGTGTGTGTGTGTGTGTGTGTGTGTGTGTGTGTGTGTGTGTGTGTGTGTGTGTGTCACTGGGTGGGAGATAGACAGACAGTTGATGATGATGACTTACATTTCGCATAATGAAGCTCCCTCCTGAGCAGACTGCATACCGTGGCTAGTGACAGACAGCCGTCCTGGCACCTCCTCTGCCTACTTCCTTGAATACCAGCCAGGCTGAGAAGGATGTCTTCTCTCGGTGTGACTGTGTAGTCACACAGCAGTAATTAAATCCACTCGACATGCTTCCTGTGCTCGGGCGCACTGGGAGATAAAAGAGGAAGTGACATCATAACTGAGTGTCACTCAAAGCACCCGGCAATAGCAATGCAAATTTATATGCATACTAAAGCGGAAGCTACCGGCGCGATGGAGCGCGCCACAAGGCGGGTTTAAAGCCCGCAAATGAAGCGCCACGTCTGCAATCTCGTGATTGCATAGACGTGGCGCTTCTCGTACTGCACTGTGTATGGCGCCACAACACAGTGAACTTATGGACCTTTAAAAAAAAAAAAAAAAAAAATTTAAAGGGCCAGTTTTAAAAAAAAAAAATTTTTTTTTTTGTTTTTTTCTTGACTGTCCATAGGGGGGGGGGCGGCGCCCGTGCGCCCCCTATGGGCGGGCCGCCACTGCTATAGAGGTATTGGTCTTGTTGTCAAAAATTTTAATTATATGCCCCCGTCCAACAGTGGAGGAAAAATTGAGCTTTGGGAGTGGGGGGTTGACTTCACACTAAACCAATAAATACTCCCGCTATGTTACAAATGTGAAAAATATATATGTGATCAAGAACTTGCGGCTGCTGCCCACAAGGTGCTAAAACCTCAGAAATCAAGCAAGGAAAAACAAAATATTTGTATATATATAAATATATATCTATATATACAGTAGCTCACAAACGTGAGTACACCCCTCACTTTTTTTTGTAAATATTTATATATCTTTTCATGTGACAACACTGAAGAAATTACACTTTGCTGCAATGTAAAGTAGTGAGTGTACAGCTTGTATAACGGTGTAAATTTGCTGTTCCCTCAAAATAACTCAACACACAGCCATTAATGTCTAAACCGCTGGCAACAAAGGTGAGTACACCCCTAAGTGAAAATGTCCAAATTGGGCCCAAACTGTCAATATTTTGTGTGGCCACCATTTTTTTACAGCACTGCCTTAACCCTCTTGGGCATGGAATTCACCAGAGCTTCACAGGTTTCCACTGGAGTCCTCTTCCACTCCTCCATGACTACATCACAGATCTGGTGGATGTTAGAGACCTTGCACTCCTCCACCTTCCACCTTTTGAGGATGCCCCACAGATGTTCAATAGGGTTTATGTCTGGAGACATGCTTGGCCAGTCCATCACCTTTACCATCATCTTCTTTAGCAAGACAGTGGTCATCTTGGAGGTGTGTTTTGGGTCATTATCATGTTGGAATACTGCCTTGTAGTGCAGTCTCTGAAGGGAGGGGATTATGCTCTGCTTCAGTACGTCACAGTACATGTTGGCATCCATGGTTCCCTCAATGAACTGTAGCTCCCCTGTGTCGGCAGCACTCAAGCACCCCCAGACCATGACACTCCCACCACCATGCTTGACTGTAGGCAAGACACACTTGTCTTTTTACTCATCATCTGGTTCCCTCCACACACGCTTGACACCATCTGAACTAAATAAGTTTATCTTGGTCTCATCAGACCACAGGATGTGGTTCCAGTGATCCATGTCCTTAGTCTGCTTGTCTTCAGCAAACTGTTTGTGGGCTTTCTTGTGCATCATCTTTGGAAGAGACTTCCTTCTGGGACAACAGACATGCAGACCAATTTGATGTAGTGTGCAGCTTATGGTCTGAGTACTGAGGGGCTCACCCCCATCCCTTCAACCTCCGCAGCAATGCTGGCAGCATTCATAGGTCTATTTTCCAAAGACAACCTCTGGAAATGATGCTGAGCATGTGCACTCAACTTCTTTGGTCAATCATGGCGAGGCCTGTTATGAGGGGAACGTGTCCTGGTAAACCGCTGTATGGTCTTGGCCACCATTCTGCAGCTTAGTTTCAGAGTCTTGGCAATCTTCTTATAGAATAGGCCATCTTTATCTAGAGCAACAATTCTTTTTTTCAGATCCTCAGTGAGTTCTTTGCCATGAGGTTGAACTTCCAGTGACCAGTATGAGAGTGAATGAGAGCGATAACACCAAATTTAACACACCTGCTCCCCATTCACACCTGAGACCTTGTAACACTAAAGAGTCACATGACACTGGGGAGGGAAAATGGCTAATTGGGCCCAATTCGGACATTTTCACTTAGGGGTGTACTCACCTTTGTTGCCAGTAGTTTAGACATTAATGGCTGATGTGTTATTTTGAGGGGACAGAAAGTTTACACTCTTATACAATCTGTGCACTCACAGGCACTAGGAAAGATTAGATAGGTGACAGTCATGAAGGGTAGAGGGGGAAGTG
Source organism: Lithobates pipiens (assembly GCF_037356315.1). Taxonomy (NCBI): domain Eukaryota; kingdom Metazoa; phylum Chordata; class Amphibia; order Anura; family Ranidae; genus Lithobates; species Lithobates pipiens. Next base: position 194,430,412 of record NW_027507903.1, read on the forward strand.
CCAGGGAGGCCAATCCAGGGCTGGAGGATTCCAATAAGTATGCTCCATTAAGTGACATTGGTGAAACCACTGCTGGAGCTGAGGGACACTCCTAGCTGCCAGGGGGAGAACTCCTCCAGTGAGAGTGGGGGGGAGGGGAAGTGAAGGGAAAGTATAGAGATTCTGGTGGTAGGAGACTCAATTCTTAAAAGGACAGAGAGTCCAAATGTTTGTGTCTACCTGGCGCTTGGGTTCGGCACATCACAGGTCCTGTGGACAGATTATTGGGAGGGGCTGAGGAAGACCCGGCAGTCATAATGCAAGTTGGCATCAATGACAAAGTCAGAAGCATATGGAGTGTCCTAAAGAACGATTTCAGGGACTTGGGAGCTAAATTGAGGAAAAGGATCTCCAAGGTAGTATTCTCAGGAATACTATCGGTACATCGAGCCACACCAGAAAGGCAGAGGGAGATTAGGGAAGTAAACAAGTGGCTGAAGAGCTGATGTAGTAAGGAGTGGTTTAGGGTCCTGGAGGACTGGACTGACTTCTCATTCGATAACCAGTACTTTAGAAGGGATGGACTGCACCTAAATGAGGAGGGTACAGATCAGCTGGGATTGAATATGGGCAAAAAGTTAGAGGGGTTTTAAAACTAGGTAATGGGGGGGAGGGTCCAGAGGTAGACATAGTCACTGCGGAACATATTTCAGAGGGTAGTATTGGGACATTAGAGATAGGTTGACCAAAGCACATAAACCCAAGGTAAGTATAGTAGCAAGTCCTAGTTTCAGTCTCAGAACACCTAATAAGAGGATAATATGTGTGTGACCGGTCTAAACTACGTGGCATGTTCACCAATGCCAGGAGCCTGATGGACAAGATGGGTGAACAAGAGATACTGTTGTACGAGGAGGATTTGGATTTTGTGGGAATTTCAGAGACCTGGTTCAACAGCTCTCATGATTGGCTGGCAACCATTCAAGGGTATACCCTTTAGAATAGAGAGGGTAAAAAAGGGGGAGGTGTATGCCTATATATATCAAGAATAATGTACAAGTGAGGGGGAGGTGGAATCCTTATGGGTAGAGCTCCAAAGGGATGAAGCTAAGGGGAAAATAATACTGGGAATATGCTATAGGCCTCCTAACCTGAGGGAGGAAGGGGAGACAGATCTCCTATCACAAACTAGATTAGCAGCAAGGATGGGAAGTGTTATCATAATGGGGGATTTTAATTATCCAGACATAGACTGGGCGGAGGGAACCACACATTCGTCTAAGGCTCGCCAGTTCCTAAATGTCGCAATTTTATGGGTCAGATGATAGAAGCACCAACTAGAAATAAAGCATTACTGGATCTACTGATTACTAACAATACAGACCTGATCATGGATGTGGAAATATGGGGCATTTTAGGTAACAGTGATCACAGTTCAATTGGCTTCAGTATAAATCACACAAATAGTAAACAAAAGGGGAATACAGGGACACTGAATTTCAAAAGAGCCAACTTCCCTAAACTACAAACCTTGCTAGAAGGCATAAATTGGGATAAAATATTAGGAACAAAGAACACAGAGGAGAGATGGGTTTGCTTTAAGATCATATTAAATAAGGGCATTAGCCAATGCATCCCATTAGGTAATAAATTTAAAAGAGCAAACAAAAGTCCTGGATGGCTTAGCTCATAATATTGCATATGAAAGCAAAGGAGAAGGCCTTCAAGAAATACAAGGTTGAGGGATCATCATCAGCATTCAGACATTATGAAGAATGCAACAACAAATGTAAGGGTGCAATAAGGACGGCTAAGATAGAATATGAAAGACACATAGCGGAGGAGAGCAAAAAAAAAACAAGAAAATCTTTAAGTATGTAAATAGTAGGGATGAGCCGAAACACCCCCCCGGCTTCGGTTCGCGGCAGAACATGCGAACAGACAAAAAGTTTGTGCGAACATGCAAGCACCGTTAAATTCTATGGGACTTGAACGTGAAAAATCAAAAATGCTCATTTTAAATGCTAATATGCAAGTTATTGTCATAAAAAGTGTTTGGGGACCCGGATCCTGTCCCAGCAGACATGTATCAATGCAAAAAAAGTTTTAAGAATGGCAGTTTTTCGGGAGCAGTGATTTTAAGAATGCTTAACGTGAAACAATAAAAGTGTAATATTCCTTTAAATATCATGTCTGGGTGGTGTCTATAGTATGCTTGTAAAGTGGTGCATTTTTTCCCGTGTTTAGAACAGTCCCTGCTAAAAATGACATTTCTAAAGGAAAAAAAGTAATTTAAATCTGCTTGCGGCTATAATGCAATGTTGCCCCCCCCCCCCCCCCAGCCCATTAACTGTAGCTCCAGCCCAAAAATCTATTTTTTAAGCTTTTTGGATAATATAGGGAAGGGTTATCAGCCCTGTAACATTTGTTTTGCTGTCTGTACCCCTGTTCAGAATATTTCACTTCACTTTCTGTCCCAATGACAATTGAATTTTGAAAATTTGGGGTTATTAGGGAAACAAGGATTGGTGATAAAGCATCAGTGGAGACACCTTTTCCCCATATTAACTCTTACAGAGAGAATTTCCCTTCCTACGGGTAGATTTCCTCTCACTTCCTGTTGTCTCCCTCTGTTTGTAAGTAGGAGTCGTTTTTTAAGTCGGATGTTTGAAAATAGGGGACCGCCTGTATATACTATACGGCCTGCCCTATACACTCTGCAGAAAATTGGGCCTTAGGTGTTGGTGGTACCAGAACACTGTAAGCCCTCACAGTTACTCTTGGTGTGTGCCGGAATGGGTACTGCTGTGAAATATTATATCAAGAATTGTAATAACATGTCTCTGTTAAACAGGGGCAGAAATTGGCCTTAGGCCTTAGGCTGTGGAGGTAGTGGTGGTGGTGCCACAACACTGTAACCCCTCACAGATACTCTTGGTGGGTGCAGGAACGGGCCCTGCTGTGAAATATTAAATCAAAAATTTTAATTACAATACAGTTCAGTCATAGTGCAGTTGCTACTACTTTTCTGGTGGTGTACATAGTACAAAATACAGTGCAGCTGTAGTACAGTTGCTTCTACTTTTCTGATGGTGTACACAGTACACAATAAAGTGCAGATATAGTGCAGTTGCTACTACTTTTCTGGTGGTGTACACAGTACACAACACAGTGTAGTGCGATGTTGCAAAACAAAATATACATCATGTCCAGAAGGCCACCAAGGAGAGGCAGATGCTTACAGGCCACTAAAAGAGGGCAAGCAGGCTCTGTGTCTACAGTCAACACTGCTGGTCATGAACATGGTGCATCCTCTGCCGGTGGCCGTGGGGCACACTTGTCCTTTTTTTCTGCTGCTGGCCGTGTTATTGAGCCAGAACATGCAGAAGAGTTGGTGGAGTGGATAACAAAGCCGTCCTCATCCTCTGTCACCCAGGCTCAGAGTAGTTTTCCTTTCTATGCAGCTGCCAAAGTGGCCTATTCCACCAGCTCCTTGTCCACAGTCATTCCTTCTGTAGCCCCACCATCATGCACGCAGGAGTCCCCCGAACTATTCGACCACAGTGTCGGGTACATGCTTCTTTAGGATGCGCAGTGTATATATAGTGAATACTTTTACTACATAATAAATGGGGGAAACAATGAAAGAGTTTTTATACCAAATATATAGGGCAGCTTACCCATGCCTCAGTGCATGCAAGGCATATGACACACCCAGAAAAGCCTCCCGCAGCGATTGTGAAGGATATATATATAGAGAGAGTCACCAGGCAGCTGGCGTCCAGATGAGGTAAAATATGCATATTGGTATAGTGTCAGACAAACAATCAAAGATGCTCACAAAGGGTGAAGAAAAGTGAAAAGACGAAGAAGAAAAAAGGTGAAGAGTTCACTTTCACGCAATTTTTTTATTTTATCATCTCAATTCCTTGTCTTTTCGCTTTTCTTCACCCTTTGTGAGCATCTTGGGCCACATTACAAAGGTAAGGTTGCAGAACTCATCCTGCCTTCGCAGAGGGAGCAGAAGATGAAACATCTTCAGGAGGCCTTGAAGAAAGCTTTGTGCAATGCATTTCCAGACCCTGTGAGGTTACAATTTCCTGGTGCTGGACAACGTGTTGCTGAGGCTTCGTTCAGTCAGAAGAAGAGCAGTGGAGAAGGTGGCTAGCTAACCAATGCCTTTAGACAATTTTTCAGTCCTCAGTGCCAGGGTCTGATGAGTTCAAGCAACCATCGCCAGTGTCTCCATTACATGGTGCAGGAATATCTAGGGGCAAGAGCAGACTTGGAGATCTTTCCAACAGAGCATCCACTGGGTTACTGGGTCTTGAGGATGGATCACTGGCCAGAACTAGCTCAATATGCAATTGAGCTACTGGCCTGTCCTGCATCCAGCATTCTTTCTGAATACACATTCAGTGCTGCTGGAGGGTTTGTAACCGATCACAGGGTGCGCCTGTCCACCGACTCGGTTGATCGACTGACCTTCAACATGAATCAGTCTTGGATCACCACCAGCTACCAAGCACCTGAAGCTGATGTAACTGAATAATTTTTTTTGAAATGTCACATCCCTTCAAGACTGCCTATGCTGATGCTGAGTGACTATCCTGTTATGTTGACTGACTATCCTCTTCCTCCTCAATGATCCTGCTGATAGCTTGGAAGAACATTTTTGGTTCTGGTCGCCGCCACCAGTGGCTAAGGCCCAATTTTTCAGCCTCTGTTTAACAGGGGCATGTAATCATAGAGTGCACCTGTGCACAGACTCCGTTGTGTCAGTACTAGAATCCCTTTAGGACCCAGCACAACTCACCTGACACAGCCTGTGTCTGGGAAACAACAGTGATTGGCCAGCTCACGTTTAAATCACCTGTATCAGCATTCAGTCAGTGCTCGTGTAAGACCCCTTTCACACCACACCACACCTTGCGTCAGCGGTAAAACGCTGCTATTTTTAGCGGCGTTTTACCGCCGGATTTGCGGCCTCTAGCGGGGCGCTTTTACCCCCGCTAGCGGCCGCGAAAGGGTTAAAACCGCCGGCAATATGCCGCAATCGCGGCGTTTTGCCGGCGGCATTACAGCGCTGCCCCATTGATTTCAATGGGCAGCAGCGGTGGAGGAGCGGTAAACACACCGCTCCTTCACCGCTCCAAAGAAGCTGCTGGCAGGACTTTTTTCTGACGTCCTGCCAGCGCACCGCTTCACACTACACACAATGGTGCAGCTTCTTTAGGGCGTTTTGCAGGCGCTATTTCTAACGCTATAGCGCCTGCAAAACGCCCTGGTGTGAAAGGGGTCTTAGAGTTCACTTGTGTTTGATCCAGCTGATATTTGCTCTGTGTCTTTCGTGTATGACCCAGCTTGTTTGACCCTCCTTGCTTGCTTCTGATTCGGTACCATTTGGACTCTGATCTACCTGTGTATGACCCAGCTTGCCTAGACTACGCTTTGCCTGATTCTACTAGTACCCTCATCTGCAGCAGTGAACCACAAGGTCCAGCAATCATATCTCCTCATCTACAGCAGTGAATTACAAGGTCCAGCAATCATCTATCCTCATCTACAGCAGTGAACTACAAGGTCCAACAATCATCTACCTTCGTCTGCAGCGGTGTACTACAATTCCCAGTTGACCTGCTCTGCTTAGACCTGCTCATGGTATGTGCTTTGAACTCTTGTATAATCAGCACACCTGAACTGTTACTTGCTATCTGCTCCTAGCCTGACATTAACACGAGCCATACATAAAGGGAAACCTATCATAAATCCTGAACAGGCTCAGTTGTTTACACAAGAACTTTGCCGTTTATCACATCAAGTTCAGGAAATGCCCACAGAGCTCACCAAGATGCAATCTCCTTCTACTACCACCATTACAAAAACTCCATCTGAGCCAAAAATTCCTTTGCCCGACTGGTTTTCTGGTGACCGTAAAGGGTTTTGCAACTTTAAAAACAGCTGCAAATTATATTTCAAGTTGAGGCCATCCTCGTCTGGCTCTGAAACTCAGAGGGTTCAAATCATTATCTCTCTACTACAGGGTGACCCCCAGGCTTGGGCCTTTAACCTGGAACCAAACCATCCAGCCCTGCTAACAGTAGATGCCTTCTTTGAAGCCCTTGGGTTGCTATATGATGATCCAGATCGTGCTGCTACTGCAAAATCGACCCTGCGTAACTTAAAACAAGGAACTACCACAGCTGAAATGTATTGCTCAGAGTTTCGCAGGTGGGCCCCGGAATCTGGCTGGAATGATGCAGCTCTCCGCAGCCAGTTTAGAATTGGCCTTTCAGATGCTATTAAAGACGCTGTGGTCAACTTCTCCTACCCAGCCTCACTGGAGGAGGCTATGTGTCTAGCCATTAGAATTGACCGCCGCCAGCAAGAGAGGAGGCGAGAACAAACAATGGCTGTGGCAAACTATATACCTTCCTTACCACCTGATTATTCCATCTCCAGTTCCAAATCTGAGGAAGAGCCTATGCAGTTAGACTCCACCCGGTTATCTGCCCAGGAACACAAACGCCGGCGTAATATGGGACTCTGCTTATACTGTGGCCTCAAGGGTCATATGCTCCGTTCGTGCCCTACACGTCCGGGAAACTCCAGGACCTAGGTGATTGCGGGGAGGTCACCTTAGGTCTACTCTCATCTCCCCAGTGGGACAATCGTATACTTTTACCCGCTGTCATTCACTTTGGGACAGGGGCTCATGAACTGCTGGCCTTGGTGGATTCTGGAGCAGCTGAGAATTTTATTGATAAAACTCTGATCACCTCTTTGTCCCTGGAAACTCATGCTCTAGATTGCCCAGTCCACCTGATCTCCGTGGATAATCGGCCTCTCTCACAAGACCTAGTGCTCCAATCCACCAACCCTTTCCAGTTACAATTAGGGGCTTTGCATTGGGAGAAGATTTCATGTCTTGTCATTGAATCTCCATCCACTCCTTTGATCCTAGGCCTTCCTTGGCTTCAGAAGCACAATCCTGTAATTGACTGGCCAACAGGAGATATTCTGGTTTGGTCCAATCAGTGTAAAAAGAGCTTCATCCAGCACCTTGTTCGACTTGATACCTGTCAAGTGGGAATGGAACAGATTCCGCTTTGTTATAAGGACTTTCAGGATGTGTTTTCCAAAGGAATTGCTGACAATTTACCTCCTCATCGCAGTTATGATTGTCCCATTGACCTCTTGCCTGACACTACACCTCCTCGAGGGAGAGTCTTTCCACTGTCTGAACCAGAGAATCTTGCTTTGCAAGAATACATCCAGGAAAACCTAGCTAAGGGTTTCATCCGTCCCTCCACTTCTCCCGCAGGAGCAGGATGCTTCTTTGTCCCGAAGAAGGATGGAGGACTGAGACTTTGTGTTGATTACAGAGGTCTAAATAAAATAACTGTTCCCAATCGGTATCCTCTCCCTCTCATCACAGAGTTGTTCTCTCAAATCCAGGGAGCCAAAATCTTCTCCAAACTGGACTTAAGGGGAGCCTATAATCTGGTGCGAATCCGTGCAGGCGATGAATGGATGAATGGATCCTTTAACACCAAGGATGGTCATTACCAATGTCTTGTCATGGCTTTCGGCCTCAGGAATGCACCAGCCATCTTTCAGAACTTCATGAATTACATTTTTCGTGACATGTTGGGTCGCTTCATGCTTGTGTATTTAGACGATATTTTGATATACTCTCCCAATCTTGAAACACATCAGAAGCATGTCTGCTCGGTATTAGCCCGACTAAAGACTCACTCCCTTTTTGTAAAGCCTGAAAAATGTATTTTCCATGTTAAACAAGTACCATTCCTGGGTTACCTAATTTCTGACACAGGCCTCACCATGGACCCAGCAAAGGTTCAAGCCATTTTAGACTGGGCACCACCTTCAGACCTGAAGGCAGTTCAACGCTTCCTGGGCTTTGCAAATTTCTATCGAAAATTCATCAAGAACTTGCACATCCCATCACCTCTCTCACCAGGAAGACTCCTAGTACATTTAAATGGACTACTGAAGCCCAGGCAGCCTTCACTTAGTTAAAGAAAGCCTTTACCTCTGCGCCAATTCTACGCCATCCTGTTCCTGAGCTACCTTTTATTGTAGAGGTAGATGCATCTGAAGTAGGGGTGGGGGCGCTTTTGTCACAAAAAGATCCTGTAAATGCTGCCATCCACCCTTGTGCCTTCTTGTCCCGTAAATATTCCCCAGCAGAGCGCAATTATGATATAGGCAACAGAGAACTTTTAGCCATAAAGCTAGCTTTGGAGGAGTGGAGACATTGGCTGGAGGGAGCTCGCTATCCATTCATAGTTCTGACTGACCACAAAAACCTTGAATATATCCGTTCTCCTAAAAGACTGAACTCGCGTAAAGCCAGGTGGTCATTATTCTTCTCCAGATTTGACTTCACAATTTCTTATTTACCAGGTCCAAAAAACATTAAGGCTGATGCCTTGTCTCGCAGCTTTTTATCAGAGTCTCCTCCTCCGCTTCCTCCACAACCCATTATCTCTGAGGATAGAATTTTTACTTTTACCCACACTGACATCTCTGAGGCCTTGTTACCAGCACAGGCTGAAGCCCCTCCCTCCACTCCCTCTGGTATGCTCTTTGTGCCCCTGGCTCTTCGTTTGCAGGTATTGCAACAAGTACATGCATCAAAACCTGCAGCACATCCAGGGTTTAGACAAACTTTTGAGATTGTCTCTCGCAACCTCTGGTGGCCATCGCTTAGGCAGGATGTGTTAGCCTTCGTCCAGGCCTGTGAAGTTTGCGCCAGAAGCAAGAGCAGTACCTCTAAGCCCCCCGGTCTCCTTCGTCCTCTACCAATACCTACCTGTCCCTGGACCCATTTATCTATGGACTTTATCACAGACTTGCCTCTGTCCCAGGGATGTTCCACGATCTGGGTGGTGGTACACAGGTTCAGTAAGATGGCCCACTTTGTTCCGCTTCCGAAGCTTCCATCTGCTAAAGAACTGGCATCTTTATTCATTAAGCATATTTTCAGGCTCCATGGGGCACCAATTAACATTGTCTCTGACCGTGGCTCTCAGTTTATAGCCCAGTTTTGGAAGGCCCTTTGCTCTCAGCTGGGGATTAAATGATCATATTCTTCAGCATATCATCCTGAGACAAATGGCCAAACAGAAAGGACTAATCAGACTCTAGAGAAGATGGTACGTTGTCTGATGGCCAAAGATGAGGTGGAGTGGGTCAACATCCTTCCATGGGCAGAGTTTGCCTTTAATAATTGTGCCAGCACATCTACAGGGACCTCTCCTTTCTTTTGTGTTTACAGGTTGCATGATCGTGTGTGCTCTTTTGATCTTCCGCCCTCTGATGTTTCAGATGCCAACACCACGATTGAACATTTCTCCAAAATCTGGTCCGATGTAAATCGTGCTATTTCTCGCTCTGTGCAGGCTTTTAAGAAAACTGCTGACAAGAAGCACTCAAAGGCACCAGGATATAAAGTTGGTGACAAAGTGTGGTTATCATCTCGGAATCTGTCCCTGCATGTTCCATCTAAAAAGCTTGGCCCAAAATTCATCCGGCCTTATGAAATTTCGGAGATTGTTAATCCTGTATCCTACAGATTAAAACTTCCCCCATCCATGCGCATTCCAAATGTCTTTCATGTTTCATTGTTGAAACTTGTTCATTCCAGCCTCCTAGTAAATGAACCAGAGCCTGTGGATGTGTTGGACAGTCAAGAATATGAAGTGGCATTTATTCTTGATTCCAGACGAGTGCGCAATTCCTTACAATATCTCGTTCATTGGAAAGGGTTCGGCCCAGAGGATCGATCTTGGGTACCAGCTCGTGATCTTCATGCTGATCGACTTAAGAAGAAGTTCCATCTCCATTATCCAAGTAAGCCTGGGGGTGCAAGAGCAACCCCTCGAGAAAGGGGGGGTACTGTCAGTACTAGAATCCCTTTAGGACCCAGCACAACTCACCTGACACAGCCTGTGTCTGGGAAACAACAGTGATTGGCCAGCTCACGTTTAAATCACCTGTATCAGCATTCAGTCAGTGCTCGTGTTAGAGTTCACCTGTGTTTGATCCAGCTGATATTTGCTCTGTGTCATACACCGGGCCATTACGCACTGCTTAAATTTGGCACGAATGGCCCATAAGTTTGGTTTACAATGAACGGCAAACAGCCAATGCTCGAGTCAAACTCATGCTCGACCCAAACAGAAAGCTCCTCCCTAGTAAACAATAAAAAAGGGATGACAGAGCATATTGGTCCCATAAAGAATGAGGAAGGACATCTGGTTACAAAGGATGGGGAGATGGCAAAGGTATTGAATTTCTTCTTCTCCTCAGTGTTCACAAGGGATTCGGTGGGGCTTCAGTAACCAAAACTGCAGTATTTATCCTCATGAAGCATCACAGGAAGCATCTCCATGGTTAATAGAGGACATAATTAAAATTAGACTGGGGAAACTTAACATTAATAAATCACCGGGACCAGATGGCTTGCCCCCGAGAGTACTTAGGGAACTCAGTTAAGTAATTGCCAGACCATTGTTCCTCATTTTTACTGACAAACTACTGACTGGAATGGTACCAGCTAATTGGAGATAAGCCAATGTAGCACCAATATTTAAAAAGGGCCCAAAATACATCCCTGGGAATTACAGACCAGTTAGCCTAACATCAATAGTATGTAAACTCTTGGAGTGGATGATAAGGGACTATATACAAGATTTTAGTAATAAGAATGGTATCCTTAGCAGTAATCAGCATGGATTCATGAAGAAACGTTCTTGCCAAACCAATCTATTAACCTTCTATGAGGTGGGGAGTTGCCATCTAGATAAAGGAAGGCCCGTAGATGTGGTGTAGCTGGATTTTACAAAAGCATTTAACACAGTTCCCCCTAAACTTTTACTGTACAAAATAAGGTCCCTTGGCGTGGACCATAGGATGAGTACATAGATTGAAAACTGGCTACAAGGGTGAGTTCATTTGGTGGTGATAAATGGGGAGTACTCGGCATGGTCAGAGGTGGATAATGGGGTCCCCCAGGGTTCTGTGCTGGGATCAATCCTGCGTAATTTGTTGATAAAAGACCTGGAGGATGGGGTCAACAGTTCAATCTCTATATTTACCCACGATACTAAGCTAAGCAGGGCAATAACTTCGCTGCAGGATGTGGAAACCTTGCAAAAAAGATCTGAACAAATTAAAAATGTAAAATATTGCATTTGGGTGGCAAAAATATGAATGCAAGCTATACACTGGGAGAGAACCTCTGGGGGAATCTAGGATGGAAAAGGACCTGGGGGTCCTAATAGATGATAGGCTCAGCAATGGCATGCAATGCTAAGCTGCTGCTAACAAAGCAAACAGAATATTGCCATGCGTTAAAAAGGGGATTAATTCCAGAGATATAATGATAATTCTCCCGCTCTACAAGACTCTGATTCGGCCGCACCTAGAGTATGCTGTCCAGTTCTGGGCACCAGTCCTCAGGAAGGATGTACTGGAAATGGAGCGAGAACAAAGAAGGGCAACAAAGCTAATAAAGGGTCTGGAGGATATTAGTTATGAGAAAGGTTGCGAGCACTGAACTTATTCTCTCTAGAGAAGAGACGCTTGAGAGGGGATATGATTTCAGTTTACAAATACCGTACTGGTGACCCCACAATAGGAATAAAACTTTTTTGTGGAAGGGAGTTTAACAAGACTCATGCCCACTCATTAAAATTAGAAGAAAAGAGGTTTAACCTTAAACTACGTAGAGGATTTTTTATTGTAAGAGTGGCAAGGATGTGGAATACCCTTCCACGGGTCGTGGTCTCAGCGGGGAGCATCAATAGTTTCAAGAAACGATTAGATAAGCATCTGAACGATCACAACATACGGGATATATAAGGTAATACTGACATATAATCACACACATAGGTTGGACTTGATGGACTTGTGACTTTTCAACCTCATCTACTATGTGACTATATGTAACTATGATGTCTAGCAGTATCTCATAGACTAGGGGCAAGCCAAAGAGGCTCAGAGTCTTTTCAGATTATCAAACTATAGAATAAAGACTTATCTTTCAGTTAGTTTGTCTTATCAATTTATTTACCTTTAACCACTTGCCTACCAGGCATTTACACCCCCTTTCTGCCCAAGTCATTTTTCAGCTGTCAGTGCTGTTGCACTTTGAATGACAATTGTGGGGTTGCGCTACACTGTACCCAACCAATTTTTTGGTTATTCTCTGTCTTCACACAAATATAGATTTTTTTGGTGGTATTTAATCACTGATAGACAGCACTGGTGGGCACTGATAGGCAGCGTGGATAGGCGGTACTGATGGGCATTTATTGGTGGCGCTGATGGGTAACACTGATGGGCACTGATTGACAGCAGTGATTGGCATTGATGGGCAGCACTAATAGGTGGCACGGATTGCCAGCACTGACTGGCATCACTAATGGACACTGATTGGTGGCACTTGTGGACAGTGGTGGGCACTGATTGCTGCCACTGGTGGGCCCCCGATAGCTGGCATTGGTGGGCAATTGTGGTTGCTGATTGGTGACACTTTTTTTCTTTATTGTAATTAGGGTGCCCTGATTACAGTTCTACATATCCCCCTGTGAGGAGATGCTGCTGATAGGCTCTCCTCGCCTCACACTCTGTCAGTGTGAGGCGAGGATAGGCGAGGATAGCCGATTACTGTTGCACTTCTGCAGTGCCCACCCTTCCCATCTAATTAAATCTAAATCTAATATTGTCCTAAGGGACAATATCTACGAGCGAAACGAAATTGTAGTAGCGAGGAGGACTTTAAAGCACAGGCCTCTTGCCTACATAAACGATTTTTGGACCGAGGTCACAGTAGGAAATCTTTAAAAAGGGCCTATAAAAAAGCAAGACAACCCCCGAGATCTATTACTATTTCGGGGAGAAACTTCAGCATCCTCTGACTCACAGGGTATGCAGCCCATTACAAAATATAATAATCAACAGTACTCACTGGCATTTGCTATGAGATGACCCGTCGTTAAGGTTATTTGTAGAACCCGAGCCACACTTAATATTTAAACGCAATCAATCCTTGCGAGACATCTTGGTGTCCAGTCATTTCTCCCTTCAGGAAAAGGTCCTTGCCCTGTGGCACCTTTCAATGTGGAAACTGACTTTTGTGGATTTATTCAACCTGGTAAAAGTGTCCACCTGCCTGGGGGCAAGAATTTAACAATGTATCACTTTGTAAATTGTGACACTATTGGCATAGTATACCTACTTATATGTGGCTGTGGAAGCCACTATGTAGGTAAAACTAAACAAAATTTCTGGAAATGCATAAAGGAACATGTTACATATATACAAACAGGAATTACTGAAAAACCTATACCTAGACATTTTGCACAACTACATGATTATAAAACAGGTTCTTTAAAATTCCAGGTACTTGCTAGAATTCATCCCCCAGCAAGAGGGGGAGACTTTGACCAAAAATTCTACAGGTAGAAGCCAAATGGATATTCAAATTAATATAGGGTTAAATGAGGCTACCAGCTAGTAGACATGTGCAGAGGGAAATATTTCGTTTCGGAATTTCGTTTTCGTCCAAAAAATAAATTTATTTAGTTACTCCGGAAATTCGTTTTTATTTATTTAATTTTTCGTTCAAAAATTGCATTAGTCCAAAAAAAACACATGAATTACGGTCGAATCTGTCTTTGAAGGCTTATGGTCAGGGGTCAAGTCCTGGGAAAAAAAGTGTGGGAACTCCCACCCAAGATCCATTCCCCCACCAAAAAAAAAAAAGGTACGCTCATATGCATATATACTTCACAGAAAATACAGTACAACATTTATTGTAAAGTGCCAGTTTACAAAAACAAAATAACTTGTCAAACAAAACAATCAACACAATGGGTGATGCTCTTTCCCTCACAGGGAATTTCTACCACAAATACACCCTGTTCCAAATTCTGTTACACAGCCCATTAGAAAATATCCCACAAACAGGAATAACGTTGTCCTTGACGTTTAAGATTATCAACTTTCCGAGATTTATTATCATCTGCGCTGCGATGTGTGGTCAGCCATTTTGTGACATATGGCAAAGGATCCCATAAATGCACAGGGGGGCCAATGAGACTAATAGAGAAGATAGGCGTTCAATGCCAAGCCCACTCCTAATGGGTGACATCACCAAATTCATTGTACTGAAGCCCCTTTCACAATCACCGGATGTCACTGGAAGACTGTTAACTGCTGTCACCACTGGTTTCAGCTTTTCAGGAATCTCTTCACCACCATTATCATTGTAGTCTCTGAAACCCTCACAGATGGATGGATAACAGCTGAGACGGAATCTTTTGCACAGCTGCTCCAGCTTCACTTCACCTTCAAACCATGGACTGTCAACATTGATTGGCCAGCGTTGTGCATTCAGGATGTCAATTTCAGAAACAAGACTTTCAAATTCACCTGAGGCCGCGTACACACGCGGGGACTGTTCGCCCAACTTTGTCCGTCAAACAGTTTCGGCAAACAGTCCGCTCAAAATTAGCATGGACGGACATGGCCACACACGACGGACGAACAGTTTGCTGAAACCGTGCGCGATGACGTGAACGGCACGTACGACGGGACGAAAAATACGACGTCCTATACACTGCATTATAACTTTCGGCGTGAAAATCCTTTCTGAGCATGCGCGCAACTTTGTTTGACGAACAAGCCTACACACGAGCGGACTGTTCGCTGAAACAAGGTTTCAGCGGACAGTTTTTCGGAAATTCCGAAAAACCTTGTCCGTCAAACTGTCCGCTGAAACTGTCCGCTGAAAGCCCACACACGAGCGGACTGTCCGCCCAAACACTGTTCAGCGGACAAAGTTGGGCGAACAGTCCGCCCGTGTGTACGCGGCCTGACTGTGATGAAGTGGCAGGTCTGTTGCTTGCAGTTAAAGCAAAGAGTCTGGAGCGCAAATTATCCACCAAACATTGGTAAAACTGAGGGAGGTTTATCTTCACTTGGCCTTTTGAACTCTCTGTATTCATGGCCACACCTTTGAAATTCCCTTTCTCCAGCGATTCCATGACTTCTTTCAGATGTTTACCAGGCATGTCTTTCATTTTTTCAACTGCACGAATTGAACGATTAATCAGCTGATAGGCTCGTGGAAGTGTGATGTCATCTCTTTGTAGAGCTTCAGATAGCAGTCCCATTTCCTGAACAGCATCCGCAACCCCTGCAAGGTTTAACAAATAATCTTCTGATGTCAAGACCTTGTTAAGGCCACTAAATAGAGATTTCTGTTGACTGTTATGAGCTGAGCTCAAACTTGCTTTCAAGAAATGACTATGTAGTGCAGGATACGACTCCCAAACTGCTCGTATAGCTCTCTGGCTTGAAGCAACCCATCGAACTGAAAAAAACGTTTCCAATTTTAAGAATTTGTACTTCTAATTCTTTTGCACATTCAGAGAGCTCTGCCAGTTTTTTCGGTGACTGATGATACACAGCATACAACTTCTCAAAAAATGATGTGAGATGGTGAAGACCAGGAATAGAATGAATTGTATCTGAAATGCACAATTCAAGCCTATGACACAAGCAGTGCCATTTCACAAGCTGTGGATATTTTTGACTGAGTCGTTCCAAAACACCTGACTTTCTTCCAAGCATTACACTTGCACCATCACTGCAAGCACCAATCCAGTTTTTGGCAAGAAAGTCATCACTGAATCCAAATTTAGAAAGGCAAGCTAGAAGAGTGGCTTCAATAGACTGTGCATCTGCTTTAGGCAAATCAAGCAAATCAAGAAAAAAAGTAACTGGGTCTTTTCCGTTAACAGAGGCACGAATATAAACGATTAACACTGAATGTGTAGAAACTGTTGTAGACTCATCAATATAAACAGAAATTTTTGAAGCCTGCTCAACAACTGCTTTGCAAAGCTTTTTCCTCATTTCACTAGCAATGCAATCTATTATTTGTGCTGCTGTGTACTCACTATGGAGAATACTTCCTAAGTCAGCTCCATTTGCAACTTGCAAGCTGATAAGATCTGGGAAGTCTGTGAAAGGGCGATTTTTTTTTTTCGCACAAAAGTAGGCAGTGCGAAAGACTTTAGTGGTGGACACAAACTTATGCTTCTGCTGTTCTGCAATATTGGATTGCAGTATCTCCTTTCTGGATACTGCTTGGATATTTCCTGCCTTTACATGTGCTTCTGAAATCCGATGTATGTGGATTTTTTTTACACAGTGAGGTCAACATATCTTTTTTGGTTTTGCCATATGGAGTAATTGTACCAGTGCTCCATTCTTTGGAAATGGATACACCCTGTGAAACAGACACTCCAAGGTGTTTAATTTCACAAACACAATTTGCACCCTAAAAGACCATTTTCTACAAACAGCCAAGGGTTCTTTTTGTTAAATTCTATCCACTGATTCTGGTCCCAACATTCCGGAAGAACAATGATATCACTGGCATTGGCAGTGGTATCTTCAGCCACATCGGTAATGAAGTCAACAACCGATTCACTGACTGGTGTCGTTTCTGCAGCGGACACCGCTTGCTGAAGCAAAGGCTCAGCCTGAGTTGAGCAACTTGCAGAATCAGCATGAGATTTCTTACTGGATGCCTTCATGAAGAAATCTGTAATGCTGCTTTTTCGTTTGCTCATTTCTGTAACAATGAAAACAATAAATAATGGTGTCAAATAAGCAGCCTGGCTGGCCTCAGGGTGCTGGCCTGGCTGGTCTCAGGGTGCTGGCCTGGCTGGTCTCAGGGTGCTGGCCTAGCTGGTCTCAGGGTGCTGGCCTGGCTGGTCTCAGGGTGCTGGCCTGGCTGGTCTCAGGGTGCTGGCCTGGCTGGTCTCAGGGTGCTGGTTGGCTGGCCTCAGGGTACTCGGTAGTTCCCTAGCTGGTCTCATGGCGCTGGCATGGCTGGTCTCAGGGTGCTGGCCTGGCACTCACCCAAGATTCCCCACTTCAAAAAAAAAAAAAAAAGTGTGTGTGTGTATATATATATATATATATATATATATATATATATATATATATATATATAATCATACTCATTTAACAAATAAACTGCAACATTTATAGTACCAGTTCACGAGGACACCTCCAAAATTCACATGCCTTAAATAAATCTAGAACAGATGTAACAAAATAATTTAAGCTGTATGCTATACTAAAAAAAAAACACCACAAATGTGTGAAAACGGTTCCCTCGCAGGGGATTGCAATGACTGGGGGCCCCTTCTGCACTATGTCTCTATGCAAGCTACAATATGTGCGATATTTCTGCCGCAAGATGTCCTCACATGTGTTGGTCTGTGCAGGGGAGGGAGGTCGGGCATGCTGAGTGTGCCGGCCCGGAGCTCCTCTTCTCAGGCTGCCTGTATTGCTTCTGCAAAGTGGGGCTCAGGCCCCAGGCCACTCACTCATCTGTTCCCATCAATGCAGCCTGATCAGTGCCCATCAAATGGAGCCTTGTCAGTGCCACCATCAGAGAGCAGGGGTTCCCTTCAGACAGCCCCCCCATCAGAGTGTCCCCATAACCGTGCCCTCATCAGAGAAGCAGGTGTTTTCACGGAGGGGGGAAGTAGCAGAATGGAGGGGGACACAGAGGAAAACTGGAGGGGGGCAGAGAGGAAAACTGGAGGGGGACAGTAGCAGAACAGAGGGGACATTAGCAGAACGGAGGGGACAGCAGAAAGGAGGGGGACACGGAGGAAAACTGGTAGGGTGCAACGGATCAAAAAACTCACGGATCGGATCATTCCTCGGATCAGAGTCACGGATCGGATCATTTTTCGAATCAGCAAATAATTATTGAATTTGCAAAAACCTGTGAAAATGCCACCACCATATAGTCCCCACTGCAATATACATCTCCCCTACTGTAATATTGGCTGAGCATGGATGGGTATGGCTGGGTATTGGCAGAGTAAATATTGGCAGGGTAGGTATTGCAGAGTATTGGCAGGGTATGTATTGCAGAGTATTGGCAGGGTATGTATTGCAGAATAGCGGTGGGGTATTGCAGAGTATTGGCAGGGTATGTATTGCAGAATATTGGCAGGGTATGTATTGCAGAATATTGGCAGGGTATGTATTGCAGAGTATTGGCCGGGTATGTATTGCAGAGTAGCGGTGGGGTATTGCAGATTATTGGCAGGGTATTGCAGAGTATTGGCAGGGTATTGCAGAGTATTGGCAGGGTATGTATTGCAGAATATTGGCAGGGTATGTATTGCAGAGTATTGGCCGGGTATGTATTGCAGAGTAGCGGTGGGGTATTGCAGAGTATTGGCAGGGTATTGCAGAGTATTGGCAGGGTATTGCAGAGTATTGGCAGGGTATTGCAGAGTATTGGCCGGATATGTATTGCAGAGTAGCGGTGGGGTATTGCAGATTATTGGCAGGGTATTGCAGATTATTGGCAGGGTATTGCAGAGTATTGGCAGGGTATGTATTGGCAGAGTATTAGCAGGGTATTGCAGAGTATTGGCCAGGTATGTATTGCAGAGTAGCGGTGGGGTATTGCAGAGTATTGTCAGGGTATTGGCAGAGTATTGGCAGGATATTGCAGAGTATTGATAGGGTATTGCAGAGTATTGGCAGAGTATGTATTGGCAGAGTATTGGCAGGGTATTGCAGAGTATTGGCAGGGTATTGCAGAGTATGTATTACAGAATATTGGCAGGGTATTGCAGAGTATTGGCAGGGTATTGCAGAGTATTGCAGAGTATGTATTACAGAGTATTGGCAGGGTATTGCAGAGTATTGGCAGGGTATTGCAGAGTATTGGAAGGGTATTGCAGAGTATTGGCAGGGTATGTATTGGCAGAGTATTGGCAGAGTATTGACAGGGTATTGCAGAGTATTGGCAGGGTATTTATTGGCAGGGTATTGGCAGAGTATTGCAGAGTATTGGCAGGATATTGCAGAGTATTGATAGGGTATTGCAGAGTATTGCAGAGTATTGGCAGGGTATATATTGGCAGAGTATTGGCAGGGTATGTGAGAGTATTGGCAGGGTATTGGCAGAGTATTGGCAGAGTATTGGCAGAGTATTGGCAGAGTATTGGCAGGATATTGCAGAGTATTGATAGGGTATTGCAGAGTATTGGCAGGGTATGTATTGGCAGAGTATTGGCAGGGTATTGCAGAGTATTGGCAGGGTGTTGCAGAGTATTGCAGAGTAGGTATTACAGAGTAGTGGCAGGGTCTTGCATTGCAGAGTATTGGCAGGGTATTGCAGAGTATTGGCAGGGTATTGCAGCGTATTGGCAGGGTACTGCAGAGTATTGCAGAGTATTGGCAGGATATTGCAGAGTATTGATAGGGTATTGCAGAGTATCGCAGAGTATTGGCAGGGTATTGCAGAGTATTGGCAGGGTATTGCAGAGTATTGGCAGGGTATTGCAGAGTATTGATGGGGTATTGCAGAGTATTGATGGGGTATTGCAGAGTATTGGCAGAGTATTGCAGAGTATTGGCAGGGTATTGCAGAGTATTGGCAGGGTATTGCAGTGTATTGGCAGGGTATGTATTGAAGAGTATTGCAGAGTATTGGCAGGGTATGTATTGGCAGGGTATTGCAGCGCATTGGCAGGGTATTGCAGAGTATTGGCACAGTATTGCAGAGTATTGATAGGGTATTGCAGAGTATTGCAGAGTATTGGCACAGTATTGCAGAGTATTGGCACAGTATTGCAGAGTATTGGCACAGTATTACAGAGTATTGATAGAGTATTGCAGAGTATTGGCAGGTTATTGCAGAGTATTGGCAGGGTATGTAACTCCGTATCCAAGCAGGCGCGCAGCGTGTGTCACACTGCCCACTGACTCGAGCCAGTGCGTGCCCACGTGCACGGCCGAAGTCATGTGACCGGTTGCTAGATGCGGAGCGGCCCCTGCCTAGCAACCAGTCACTCGGCGGCTGAGGAGCGGCGGCGAACTACGCGCTGCATAGCCTCAGCCCTCAGGCAGCTAATGGGAACGGCGTTCCCGCTGTGGGAATAGTACGGGAACGCCGTTCCCATGCGTTCCCGCAGGACTCGAGCCCTGCTTATGGTGTCTGTCGAATGTATTAAGAAGATTTAACGGAGCTGCTAAATTCTATATAGCATACTTCATGTGACCTTTAGAACCCTATTAAAGTCTATGTGACTCCAACGTTCAAAATCTAAAGTGCTAATTTTAAAGGCTAATATGCAAGTTACTGTCCTAAAAAGTGTTTGGGGACCTGAGTCCTGTCCCAGGGGACATGTATCAATGCAAAAAAAAGTTTTAAAAACTGCAATTTTTTCGGGAGCAGTGATTTTAATAATGATTAAAGTGAAACAATAAAAGTGTAATATTCCTTTAAATTTCGTACCTGGGGATGTCTATAGTATGCCTGGGAATGGGCGCATGTTTCCTGTGCTTAGAACTGTCCCTGCACAAAGTGTAATTTCTGCAGGAAAAAAAGTCATTTAAAATCACTCGTGGCTATAATAAATTGTCGGCTCCCGTAATACAGAGAACACTCATTGAAAGTCATTGATAAGAAAAAAAAAGGGTGGGGTTCCCCCAAATTCAATTACCAGGCCCTTCAGGTCTGGTATGGATATTAAGGGGAACCCTGTGTCAAATTAAAAAATTTTTTTTACGTGGGGGTCCCCCTAAAAATCCATACCAGACCCTTTATCCAAGCACGCAACCTGGCAGGCCGCAGGAAAAGAGGGGGACGAGAGAGCGGCACCCCCACTCCTGAACCATACCAGGCCACATGCCCTCAACATTGGGAGGATGCTTTGGGGTTCCCCCAAAGCACCATGTCCCCATGTTGATGGGGACAAGGGCCTCATTCCCACAACCCTGGCCAGTGGTTGTGAGGGTCTGCAGGCGGGGGGCTTATCAGAATCTGGAAGCCCCCTTTAACATGGAGACCCCTAGATCCTGGCCCCCCATGTTTGAAATGGTAAGGGGGTACAAAAGTACCCCTACCATTTCACAAAGAAAGTGTAAAAAATAGTTAAATAAGACAAACACACTTTTGAAAAAGTCCTTTATTAAAATAATAATAATAATAATAATAATAAATAAATAAAAAAAGATTCCAGCGGTGGTAATCCACTCTTGCTATCCAGCGATGGATGATCATCGCTCCGGGGTCCAGCGATGGCTGATCTGATCCAGCACAGCGAATCCATCCATCTTCTGTCTCCACGGAAGAGATACTGCGGGATCCCGGCAGCCTGACGTTTCTTATATGTGGAGGGCAGGGCCACCCGTCACCTGACCCTCATCCCCCTCTGACGCGAACCCTGACGCGATCATAGGGGACCCCTATGATGTAACGCAGGTTTCCAATCATCCGTCGCTGGATAGCAAGAGTGGATTACCACCGCTGGAATCCTTTTTTTTTTTTTTTTTTTTTGTGTTGTCTTATTTAACTATTTTTTACACTTTCTTTGTGAAATGGTAGGGGTACTTTTGTACCCCCTTACCATTTCAAACAGGGGGGGCTGGGATCTGGGGGTCTGATAAGCCCCCCCACCTGCAGACCCCCACAACTACCGGCCAGGGCTGTGGGGATGAGGCCCTTGTCCCCATCAACATGGGCACATGGTGCTTTGGGGGGGACCCCAAAGCATCCTCCCAATGTTGAGGGCATGTGGCCCGGTATGGTTCAGGAGTGGGGGGCTGCTCTCTCGTCCCCCTCTTTTCCTGCGGCCTGCCAGGTTGCGTGCTCGGATAAAGGGTCTGGTATGGATTTTTAGGGGCACTCCCACATCAATTTTTTTTTTGATGCGGGGTTTCCCTTAATATCCATACCAGACCTGAAGGGTCTGGTATGGATATTTAGGGGGAACCCCACGTCTATTTTTTTTTTTATTTGATGCAGCGTTCCCCTTAATATCTAAACCAGACCTGAAGGGCCTGGTAATTGAATTTGGGGGAACCCCACGCTTTTTTTTTTTATCAATGACTTTCAATGAGTGTTCTCTGTATTACGGGAGCCGAAAATTCATTATAGCCACGAGTGATTTTAAATGACTTTTTTTCCTGCAGAAATTACACTTTCTGCAGGGACAGTTCTAAGCACGGGAGACATGTGCCCCTTCACAGGCATACTATAGACACCCCCCAGGTACGAAATTTATAGGAATATTACACTTTTATTGTTTCACTTTAATCATTATTAAAATCACTGCTCCCGAAAAAATTGCAGTTTTTAAAACTTTTTTTTGCATTGATACATATCCCCTGGGGCAGGACCCAGGTCCCCAGACACTTTAAAGGACAGTAACTTGCATATTAGCCTTTAAAATTAGCACTTTAGAAGCTTTTCTCTCTGTCAAATCTTTTCTCTCTATGTCTATTATTTTCTCTCTGTCGAATATTTTCTCTATATAATCTTGGACTAATAGAGGTAAGGTTAGGCACATTCGACCACAGGTTCTATAGACACAGATTGTTATTGTCAGAGTCACATCGAATCTCCTATTCTCTATCGAATGGTTGTAACAAAGAAAACAAAAATAAAGCATTAATTTATGTTGGATCTTTCATTTTTCGGATTCTGCACTTTCGTTATCATTTGTCAAAACGAAAACGAAAATACCTGAAATTCAGACGAAAATGCATTCGGACGAAAACGAATGCACATGTCTACCAGCAAGTGCCCCTTTTCTCTAGATATTTGATTCCTACTGATAGGGAATGACATTTCATGGTCTTCCATTACATTTCTTTCCTTCCTCTTCCCCTTCCCCCTCCCCCCTTCGGGTGTGTTATCCCATTTTTCATCTTAGAAAATGCAAGTAGGTAGAACCCTCACCATGTCAACATCAAAAATATATATTCAAGGGTTGACCAAGTCAAAAAATTTATGGACTTTGTGGGCACAAATTGAGAGAGAGAATCAGTAAAAAAGTATACATTTTATTACAACATATTTAAAAAAACATATAAACAACATACAAACAACACCCTGTATGGACACATTTCCCATTTACCCAATAATGCAGTTATAGAGGACTAGTCCTATGGTACAAAGATTAATTTAATACTGTATCAAGGTAATAGAAAAAATTGTGATCCAGTAATGCCTCCAAAAACTTGCTAGTCAACATGTTTCACTAAAATATTAGCTTTCTCAGGACAGATACTGTGTAGGTGCTGGTATATTTAAAAACAAGAGTGTACATGTGTAAGTATTAAATGTAGTATATATCCATATAAGTATGAATTATAATTGTTACAGCATTTCTCCAGGAGAAGTACATATACAGAGAGACTAATTACATATAAACATAACATGTATGCTTGCCTGATAAACTTATGGCTCAAGGTGTGGGAGAACTTGACCAAACTGACAAACAACCGAAAAAAACAAAATTAGTAGTTAGTAGTGGGATAGGCATATATCATGTGGTCTATAGTAGATACCACTAAATAAACAAATATATGCGTTATAAATTAAGGTGCTACTATAAAAGTCCCCCAATTCAAAGACCAGTTTAAATTGGACTTAGCTCTCACTTGGTGTATAGTAGTCATGTATAGGTATTTGATTATAAATCACACACAGCGGTAAGTGGTCACAAATTCAATACAATATCTAAAAATAAACCAAGTCAATAATTAGATATTGACCTTTTAAATAGGGTGTATATAAAAGAGAAAAATTACAAAAGAAAATATCCTGAGATTATATAAGAATGGTACTTACCAATCATACCATGATATGGCCCATGGATACCGGACCAAGTTATTAAATAGGTAAGTCTACCGTCTCCTTAAATATAGAGGCAAGTGGAATATAAAAATGCTGTGTACACACGAGCAGACTTTTAGACAGCAAAGGTCCGACGGAACGAAACCGCCAGACAATTCAATTGTTTGTAGGCTCCATCGGACCTTTGCTGTCGAAAAATCTGACTGACTTTAGAAATAGAACATGTTTCAAATTTTTTCGTCGGAGCTCCGCCGGACCCAGTTCCTATCGAGAAATCCGCTCGTGTGTATGCTTGTCCGATGGAGAAAAACTGACGCTAGGGCAGCTATTGGCTCCTGGCTATGAACTTCCTTATTCTAGTCTGGTCGTACATCATCAAGTTCAAATCCGTCGGACTTTGGTGTAATTGTATGTGGCCAAGTCCGTTCATTCGGAAAGTCCCTCGGAACTCCGCTGAAAGTCCATCGGGAAGACCATCTGACCTAGTCTGTTGAAAAGTCCACTCGTGTGTACACGCCATAAGAGTATTGAATAATAGTATTGCAAACTATTAGGTATTTGGCATATGAAAAAAAACAAAAACGCACGGACCCACTTGAATGTGTAAAAACTGCACTTATCACATAGGGGGAGACCTTTTGTAGGGACTCAAGTTGGTATTGCCGCATACAAAAGGGAGAAGTGTACCCTTTTGGTGCTTCACTCCTGTGTATGGCTTCCCAAGCTGATGTGCATACCAACTTATATAGAGAGAGAGGAAGTAGAGAGGTGTGGCAGCCTGAAAATTGCACCAAAAAAAAGTCATGTGACGTAGCGCAACTCCACATGATCATGGGTCACATGCTCAAAGTCATGTGACCACCTGCATTCCCATCTTTGATAGGTCATAAAAAAAGCAGAAAGCTATCTGATCACATGGCGTATAACATTGCAATGTGATCGTAGTTATGTGGGTGTAGTCATGTGACCCCAAACCCACCTTTCAAATAATTGCACAGATATCAACAGGAAGTGAGCAGGGCCATGTGACCACAAACGCTTCTGGACAGATAAAGAGATATCTAATCAGTCATGTGAACATGGTCAAGTGGCCAAACAAAACGCTTCTCAAATGTTTCAGCAAATATCAACAGGAAGTGTGCGTGATCACGAGACAGCAAATACTTAGTGATTGAATAGATGTACACAAGAAGTGAAGAGGCACATATAGCAGTATAATGACACATATCCACACAAACACACACCAAGCGGCTAACACCAAAACTCTACCCCCAGATAAGTGGATGGATAAGAACAAGCCCTCCATAATAGGGCATATGCGGCAAATAGTGCAATGACATGTCACAAAAACGCCACACAAGTCGCACACACACAAAACAAAAACACATCAACATCATGGGTCCCCATAAATCAGGAAACTCCCGCCAACAAGCAATAGGGAAGCTCACGACAAGATAGACATGTAGATAAATGGAAATATAAAACTGAAAATAATAAATATATATAATTTAAAAAAAACACACATGGGGCCACTGTGGCCAGACCAGAAGATGGTTCCGTTACACCCTGTAACAGATCAATACAGGCAGCGAAAAGAATAGATATCTTCCCATGAGGAAAGATATATGAGTATTTTTAACCGGTTCCCGACCAGCACACGCCGATGTACGTCGGCAGAATGGCACGGGCAGGCATATTGGCGTACAGGTACGTCCAATCTTTAATGCCGCCCTGCCATAGCGAGCGCGCCTCCGCCGGCACGCTCGCATGCTGGTCAGGACCCCCGTGAGTCCGGTCGCGGGTCCCGCAATCGTCTCACGGGGCGGCTGAACAAGGAAATGCCGCTGTAAACAGCATTTTCCCGTTCTGCCTAGCAACTAGTGACTCTGATCTCTGCTCCATGTGATTGGAGCAGAGATCAGTGTTCACTAAATTAAAGCCCAGCCCCCCACAGTTAGTAACACACCCCAGGAACACTTAACCCCTACACTGCCACCCACTGGTTAACCCCTTCACTGCCAGTGTCATTTACACAGGAATCACTGCATTTATATAGCAGTGATTGCTGTATAAATGACAATGGTCCCAAAAATGTCTGATGTGTCCGCCATAATGTCGCAGTCACAATAAAAATTGCTCATCACCGCCATTACTAGTAAAAAAAAAAAATATTAATAAAAATGCCATAAAACTATCCCCTATTTTGTAAACGCTATAACTTTTGCGCAAACCAATCAATAATCGCTTATTAAGATTTTTTTTACCAAAAATATGTAGAAGAATACGTATCGGCCTAAACTGAGGGGAAATTTTTTTTATATATATTTTTGGGGGATATTTATTATAACAAAAAGTAAAAAATAATGGGTTTTTTTCAAAATTTTGTTTATAGCGCAAAAAATAAAAAACACAGAGGTGATCAAATACCACCAAAAGAAAGCTCTATTTGTGGGGAAAAAAGGACGTCAATTTTGTTTGGAAACCACGTCGCATGACCGCGCAATTGTCAGTTAAAGCGACGCAGTACCGAATAGCAAAAAGTGGTCTGGTCTTTGACCAGCAAAATGGTCCGGGGCTGAAGTGGTTAAAGAAAAGGATTTTAGCTAATAGCATCACTGAGACCAGGGGCAGTGGTGGCAGCCAGAGTATGAATCCATCTATTTTTCTATTATCTTGATACAGTATTAAATGAATCTTTGTACCATAGGTCCAGTCCTCTATAACTGTATTATTGGGTAGCTGGTAAATGTGTCCATACAGGGTGTTGTTTGTATGTTTATATGTTTTTTAACTATGTTGTAATGATATTTATACTTGTTTACTGATTTTCTTTCTCATTTTGTGCCCACAAAGTCCATTCATTTTTTGACTTGGTCAGTCCTTGAATATCTTATAAAATGCACTTCTTTATATTTTGAAATAACACTGCTAATGAGATTCCTAGGGGTATATTATCGTATACCTGTTGCAATGTACAATGTATAAATATTTATCAGGTATCTGTAAAAACACTGTATAAACACCCAGCGTTGTTGCCTCATATGAAAAACTAAGGACAAGTTAACCTAAAGGCCATATATCTATGTATTTTTATTTTTTTACCACAATGAATATTAGACATCTATTATATTAAACTGCATATTTTTATATGTGCAAGCCTCCATTCAGCGGCCTTATTCCCCTCTTTTGCAGGGATGTTGGAATCCCCTCGTTGGAATCCCCTCGTTGGATTTTAACATGAAAATTGGGGATTTAAAGATAGAGTGATCCACTATAAACTCATAGTTACCGAGTACTTTCTCTATCCACAACACGTGCATCTGAGATTATGGAACATTTGCAATTATATTAGGACTTCTTTTCTAACATCAGCTGTGATCTCTTAATATTCAATTTTTTCACATTAGTTAAAACTCCTGACTTGCATATTTATTTTTACAAACATAATATCAGCATAAACATTCATGATATAATTATACACATCTAGGGATGAGCCGAACACCCCTATTTCGAACGTTCGAGTCCCATAGACTTTAATGGGGTTCTAAAGTTCGTACGAATTTTTGGTTTGGTTCGCAAGAGAACCTGCAAACGGACCAAAAATTCGTACGAACTTTAAACCCCATTAAAGTCTATGGGACTCGAACGTTCAAAATAAAAAGTACTAATTTTAAAGGCTAATATGCAAGTTATTGTCCTAAAAATGGTTTGGGGACCCGGCTCCTGCCCCAGGGGACATGTATCAATGCAAAAAAAAAAGTTTTAAAAACAGACGTTTTTTTCGGGAGCACTGATGTTAATGAGGCTTAAAGTGAAAAAAAAAGTGAAATATTCCTTTAAATATGGTGCCTGGGGGGTGTCTATAGTATGCCTGTGAAGTGACACGTGTTTCCCGTGTTTAGAACAGTCCCTGCACAAAATTACATTTCTAATGGAAAAATGTCATTTAAAACTGCTTGCGGTTTTAATGTAATGTCTGGTTCCGGCAATACGGATCAAAATCATTGAGAAAAAGGGCATGGGTAGCCCCCCCTGCCCATTACCAGCCCCTTTGGGTCTTGTACGGATATTAAGGGGAACCCCGTACCCCAAAAAAAAAAAAAAAAAGGCGTGGGGCCCCCAGGCCCTATATACTCAGAACAGCAGTATACAGGCGGTGCAAACAAGACAGGGACTGTGCAGGTTTGTTGTGTTAAGTAGAATCTGTTTGTAATTTTGAACTGGTACATTTTTAAAGTGTAGCTCCAGTAAAAAAACTATTTTTACGTTTTTTGGAAAACATAGGGAAGGGTTATCACCCCTGTATAATTTTTTTTGCCGTCCATCTTTTTTCATCTCACTTCCTGTTTGCAAGTAGGAGACATTTGTAAGTTGGATGTTTGAAAGTAGGGGCTTGTCCTGTATGCTCTGCAGAAATTTGGGCCTAAGGTGTTGGTGTTGCCACAACACTGTAAGCCCTCACAGTTGGTGGGCGCTGGAACGTCCTGCTGTGAACTATTATATCAAGAATTGTAATTACATGCCAATGTTGAACAGTGGTAGAAAAATTGGGCCTTTGAGGGAGGTGGTGCTGGTGCCACAACACTGTAAGTCCTCACAGTTACTCTTGGTGGGCTCTGGAAAGGGCCCTGCTGTGAAATATTATATCAAGAATTGTAATTACATGCATGTATTAAACAGAGGTTGAAAAATTTGGCCTTAGGCACTGGTGCTGGTGCCAGAACACTGCAACCCCTCACAGATACTCTAGTTCAGGGGTGCTCAACCTGTGGCTCTCCAGCTGTTGCAAAACTACAAGTCCCATGAGGCATAGCAAGACTCCGACAGCCACAAGCATGACACCCAGAGGCAGAGGCATGATGGGACCCTAGTTGGAGTGCAGGAATGAGCCCTGATACAAAGTATTGCATCAAAAATTTTAATTGCATGCCCCTGTTACACAGGGGCTGAAAAACTGGTCCTTAGCCACTGGTGGCGGCACCCAGAACCAAAAATGTTCTTCCAAGCTATCAGCAGGATTATTGAGGAGGAAGAGGATAGTCAGTCAGCATAACAGGATAGTCACTCAGCATCTTGAAGGGATGTGACATTTCAAACTGCATGGCAGGTCAACATATGTCTGGTCAAGCATGTGGTGCCCAAGCGGCTGATGTTTTGGCCACACGAGATACTCTTTAGACATATGTTGCAAATAGCAGTGGTGCGATCTGATGCACTCATCTCAAAAAAGGCCCACACCAAAGAACTTTTGGAATAACGCACAGAGGCAGTGCCCTGCACAGGTGGAGCTCTGCGGTGTGATTCAGTAGGTGTGCTGCCCTTAAGCTGGCCCCAGGAGGACATCCTTCCTCATTGGAGATGTGCCTCCTCCTCCTCTCTCCTATCAGGCACCCACGTGGAGTCAGTGACCTCATCATCCCCTCCCTCCTCATCACTGGAGCAAACCTGGCAGTCTGCTGCAGCTGGTGGAACATGACGGCCAGATTGCTATCCTTCTTGGGAATCCCCTCTCTCTGGCTCTCTGGGCTCACGTTACTGCCTTCCTCTATCTGGGTATTATCATCAGAGCCTTCAAAACGCTGGGAATCCTGGAGCTTCAGGGGATGACACTGTGGTCTTCAGGGGACTCCTCAGGAGGACATGGTGGGGCTAGGGAAGGAGTGACTGATGCCATTGAGCCAAGGGAAGAGGCCACTTTGGCAGCTGCTTTGCCAAAGTACCCTGAGCCTGGTTGAGAGAGAATGAGGAGGACGAGGATGGCTTGGTCATCCACTCTACCAAGTCTTCGGCATGTTGCAGCTCAACACGGGCAGCTGCCGAAAAAAAGGACAAGCGTGTCCCATGGCCACGTGCTGATGAGGATGCACTGTGTCCATTTCCAGCACTGTTGCCTCTAGACGCAGAGCCTGCTTGCCCTCTTTTATTGGCTCGTGACTGTCTGCCTCTCCTTGTTGTCCTTCCAGACATACTAATGGCCTGCAGAGAGATATAGCTGTACAAAGCTGGGATGTATATATACCGTATATACTCGAGTATAAGACGAGATTTTCAACCTCTTTTTTGAGGCTGAAAGTGCCCCCCTCGGCTTATACTCGAGTCATCGCTGTCTGCCTGCTCGATCAGCGTGTCGAGCAGACAGACAGCGGCCATTCTATAATTCAAAAGCCGCGCCTCCGGCTCCGCCTTCGCCTGTGATAGGCGGAACACTGAATTTCCCAGCAGCCTGTGTTCCGCCTATCACGGACATCGTCTCATCCTCGTACTACGGACGAGGATGAAAGGATGTCCGTGATAGGCGGAACACAGACTGCTGGGAAATTGTGTTCCGCCTATCACAGACAGGGAGGCGCGGCATTTGAACAGGGGAATGGGCGCCGACGAAGAGCGGTGATCCTGGGACGGGACCGGACGGAGGCTCGGCTCAGGACGGGACGGGACCGGACGGAGTCTCGGGACGGGACGGGACCGGACGGAGGCTCGGGACGGGACGGGACCGGACGGAGGCTCGGCTCAGGACGGGACGGGACCGGACGGAGGCTCGGGACCGGACGGAGGCTCGGACACAGGTAGGCTGGACACACAAGGCCACACACACACACACACACACACGGATGGATGGACACACACACAGGGATGGATGGATGGATGGATGGACACACACACACACAGGGATGGATGGATGGATGGACACACACACAGGGATGGATGGATGGATGGACACACACACACACAGGGATGGATGGACACACACACACAGGGATGGATGGATGGATGGACACACACACAGGGATGGACAGGCATATCTCACCCTCGGCTTATACACGAGTCAATAGGTTTCCCAGTTTTTTGGGGGTAAATTGGGGGCCTCGGCTTATACTCGGGTCGGCCTATACTCGAGTATATACGGTATATATATATATATATATATATATATATATATATATATATATATATATACTGTATATTGATTATACTGAAGCTAGCAGAATAAACTGCCGGCCTGTAGTATTATTAGTATGAGAACACCAGCAATGTGTTTATGGTATTTGTAAAAGTCACTAGTGAAGCCATCGGGGCCTGGCGCCTTGTGTGAGTGGAGATGGCGGATGGTGTTCTCTATTTCAGGGAGAGTGATGGGGGCATTGAGGGTCTCCAGTTGCTCCATCGAGATGGAGGGGAGTGACAGAGTCTAAAAAGGATTGAGCCTTTTGCTGTATGATGGGGTCTGGGGCATATAAATTTGTGTAATACCGCAACATTGCCTCATTAATGGCTTGAGGGGAAGAGAGTGTGCGTCCTGTGTGGTCACAGAGGGAGGTGATGTGCGTAGGGCGATGGCTACCTTTACACAATCTGGAGAGAAGTTTCCCAGCTTTATTACCGTACCTGTGGAGGGTGGCATCTAAGTGAGCCTTCTTCGTGCGTTCAAGGGTGTCTGCCCAATTGTCAAAAGCTGACTTGGCTGATAC
The DNA here is from genome assembly GCF_037356315.1 of Lithobates pipiens. NCBI lineage: Eukaryota > Metazoa > Chordata > Amphibia > Anura > Ranidae > Lithobates > Lithobates pipiens. The sequence goes on from NW_027507903.1 coordinate 194,461,591, forward strand.
CCATTCATCGTGATGCTTAGAGGTACTAGTGGAGGATAGCTGCTGTTGGGCAGCATGCAATCTGGCACTGGCCAATTTGTAGTGTTGGAGAGCGTTGCGTTTAAATGATGTGGCATAACTAATAATGCGCCCCCTAAGATACGCTTTCCCGGCATCCCAGAATAGGTTAGGGTTAGCAGAATGGAGGGCATTTGTGGACGAGTACTCTGCCCAGGCCTTGTCTAAATATGTGATGAAATCTGAGTTGTTAGCTAGGAAAGCTGGGAAGCGCCAGAGATTAGGGTGGGGAGGGAGATCCAGCCTGTCTAGGGAGATTGCTACTGGAGCATGGTCTGAGATCGCAATGTCGTGTATTTCGGAATCAGAGGTTAAGGGTATGATTTCGTCCGACCCAAAAAAATGATCAAGCCTCGCTAGAGATCTATGAGGGTTGGAGTAAAACGTGAACTCCTTGTCGACAGGGTGTGAAAGACGCCATAGATCTGTCATGTGTAGGGAGTCCATGGTGGAGGAAAATAGGGAAGGGTTCGATAAAGCGGTGCCTGGTGTCTGCGTTTTTGGAGAGGATCTGTCTATCGAGGGGTGCATGACGTCGATAAAGTCACCCCCTACCGGGTGAGGCAGGCGGGTGAAGTTAAGTAGCCATGTAGAGAGTTCTGTATAAAATTGCTTGGTGGGGTTGTTAGGAGCATATACATTGGAGATGAACAGCTCTTTAGTGCCTATCCAGACCGTTGCGGTGAAAGAACGACCTTTATCATCCGAGAGGGTGGATAGGATTGTGCATGGGAGATTTTTGTGGATTAGAAGCAGTACACCAGCCTTCCGTCCCAATGATTCAGTTCCATGGACTGAACCCATCCACATTTTTTGCATGCGCGGGAAAACGGATGCAAGTAAATGGGTTTCCTGTAGAAGGGCAATATCTGCCTTGAGACGTTTGAGGTGCTGAAGGATCTTCACCCTCTTTTGAGGAGAGCGAAGGCCCTTGACGTTCCAAGAGACTACTCTAAGAGGGGCAGTGGCTGTGGACTTGGAAGGCTGGGATCCTGACTTAAAAGGGCATGAAAGGTTAGGTGGCCTAGGCTGAAGTCAATAAAGATCTGAGGCGAGGGGCCTTGGTCAGGGCTTCTGTCACGATCGCCCTAACGTCTCGACTAGACATAGAAACCTTACCCGTCGGAACCTGTCGTGGAGAGTCCGTCGTTTCCCGTCAACGCGCGTCAAAGCTAACGAACGCACTCGCGTCTACACGAACGCGCACACGCGCACACGTAGGTCACGAACGGGTGCACGTCTACGTGCGAGGGCGCGCTGACCCGTCGTACGTTCGCTTGGCGCCCTGAAGCCTTCTTTAGTCATTGGCTCCCTTCCATCTGTGCTGTCCAGTCTACAGCGTGTCCGTGATCCGTACTGTTTGTATCCGAACCTGTTATCTGATTCCTGACATCCGGCTTGTTCCTTGACTCTGATCGATTGCTGCCTGCCTACGACCTCTGCCTGTTTGACCACGTTTTCTGCCTCATCCCTTTGTACCTTGCTGATCGTCTCCTGCTGACCCGGCCTGTATCTGACTCCGCTGTTCCTGCTACCTACCTGAGTTCCTGCATTACGGAGCATCTGCTCACCAGCCAGTTCCCGCACTTGTGCCTGCCAGCGACAGTCAAGCACCATCCGCTATACCAGCCTGTTATCTGTGCCCAGCTGACCTCCCGGACCAATACCGTCTACCAGGCACTTGTGCCCTCTGGACTGTTGAATACCTGTCTCCACCTTCAGGGGTTCAATAGCCAGGGGATACGAGGGGCCGCTCCCTGCATTCCAGGCTCGACCATCAGGTACGTGACAGTACTGGACAGCCATGTCCGAGCCTGCGCAGGGAGCCTCCCCCATGGACGAACTCTGCCACCATCTGGCCAGCCTTACACAGGCAGTTAAGAACCTACAAGAGGGCTACGGCAGACTGGAGGAACAAATCCAGGCGCTATCCGCCTCTGCACCAGCGGCTCCTGGGGCCCATGCCCCGCCGTCAGTCGTGATGCTGCCACCTGAACCCAGGGTCCCAACCCCGGAACGGTTCACAGGGGACCGGAGCAAGTTCAGGGCATTCCGCAACTCCTGCGAACTCTACTTCGCCCTACAGCCCAGAACTTTCTCCCTTGAGGCAACGAAGGTGGGGTTCGTCATCTCCCTGTTAAGCAATGAACCCCAGGCCTGGGCACACCGACTGTTGGAACAGAAGGATCCGTCCCTAGACTCCATGGACACTTTCTTCCGGGCAATGTCCAGGCTTAATGAGGATCCCCAGCTAGCCGCCACTGCCGAAGCAGCCCTACATGCCCTACAACAAGGTCGCAGACCCGTAGAAGACTACGCCTCTGAATTCCGACGTTGGAGTGCAGACACGGACTGGAACAATGCGGCCCTGCGGTACCAGTTCCGCATGGGGCTTTCCGAGGCCCTGAAAGACGAGCTGGCACGAGTGGGTGTTCCTGAAACCCTGGAGGCCCTGATTGACATTGCTATCCAGATTGACAGGCGTTTGAGGGAGCGCCGCCAAGAACGATCCACCACAACTCCCCGTCCGGTTTGGATGTTACCACGGGTGCCTAGTCACCCACCTCCGCCTGTTTCAGTTGCATCCACATCGGACGCTCCGGAGCCTATGCAGCTGGGGCTACTACGCCCGTCCCTGACCCCGGAAGAACGCCAGCGTCGTCGGGTCAATAACCTATGCCTATACTGCGGGGAACCAGGGCACTTTGTTCGTTCCTGCCCGGCGAAGATGCGTAAGTGCCTCCGTGTTCCACCTGTCTCGTCTCCTATGTTGCCAGATAACATCTCCCATCTAGCTGTTCCTGTTCTCTTGCAGCTCCCAGGAAGGACTATCTCAACCCACGCGGTAATTGATTCCGGGGCATGCAGTGGCTTTATTGACTCGTCTTTCGCCCGAATGAACAGGATCCGTCTTAGACCACGAGAGAAGGGGCTCTCGGTATACCTGGCTGATGGGTCTACCTTGGAATCAGGACCAGTAATTCAGGAGACCAGTCCTCTACCCGCCATCATCGCCGGGTCTCACCAAGAACTCCTTTGCCTAGATGTCATCCAGTCTCCCCTGTTCCCCATCATCCTAGGCATGCCTTGGCTGAAGGCACACAATCCACACATCAACTGGGCCACCGGAGTAATCAAGTTCCCCTCTGACTACTGCCACCAGCATTGTTGTCCGACTCCCAATGGGGACTCGTCAGTCCTTCTCTGTCTGGATGCGGATGAAGAAACCCGACAAGCTGTACCTGAGCAATACCATGCGTTTCTCGATGTTTTCAGCAAGAAGGGCGCAGAAACTCTCCCTCCTCATAGGCCTTATGATTGCCCTATTGAACTGCTCCCGGGGGCAGAAATTCCGTTCGGAAGGATCTTCCCACTGTCCGAATCCGAATTGAGTACTCTAAAGACCTACCTGGATGATAATCTTAGAAAAGGGTTCATCCGACCTTCCACCTCCCCAGCCGGCGCTGGGATCTTCTTTGTAGAGAAGAAGGACCAATCCTTACGTCCGCGTGTGGACTATCGGGCACTAAATAAAATCACAGTTAAAAATCGCTACCCGCTGCCATTAGTACCTGAACTTTTCCAGAGACTGGGTTCCGCTAAACTATTTACAAAGCTGGATCTTCGGGGGGCTTACAACCTCGTCCGTATCAGAAAAGGCGATGAGTGGAAAACAGCTTTTCGTACCCGCTTCGGACACTATGAATATTTAGTGATGCCTTTCGGGTTATGTAACGCCCCGGCTACGTTCCAGCATTTTGTGAACGACATTTTCAGAGACTATTTAGATTTGTTTGTTATCATTTATTTGGATGATATACTAATCTTTTCCTCCACTTTAGCCACCCACAGAGAACATGTCAAGAAGGTCCTGACTCGCCTCCGCTCTCACGGCCTGTATGCCAAGCCTGAAAAATGCGTTTTCGAGAAGGAGAGTATCCAGTTCCTTGGTCTGATTATCTCGATTCGAGGGGTCGAGATGGATCCCCAGAAGATAACTGCAATCCAGGACTGGCCTGCCCCATCCGATAGAAAAGGAGTTCAGCGGTTTGTGGGCTTCGCGAATTTCTATCGCAAATTTATAAAGGGATTCTCCTCCATCATCGCCCCCATTACCGGGCTAACCAAGCTGGGCACCAAGTTCCGCTGGACACCTGAGGCACAAGAGGCCTTCGAAACCCTGAAAAAGCTATTCGTTTCAGCTTCGATTCTGAAACATCCTGATCCTACCCTGCCATACACTCTCGAGGTTGACGCTTCGGAGGTGGCAGTCGGAGCTGTGCTGTCCCAGAGGCAGGGACCTAAGTCCGTACTCCACCCAGTTGCGTTCTTCTCCCGCAAACTATCCGAAGCCGAGAGAAACTACGACGTGGGCGACCGTGAGCTACTGGCAATTAAGTCGGCACTGGAGGAGTGGCGCTATCTGCTAGAAGGGGCTATCCACCCAATCCTGATTTATACAGATCACAAAAACCTCGAATATCTGAAGACAGCTAAAAGGTTGAAGCCTCGTCAAGCCAGGTGGGCACTCTTTTTCTCAAGGTTCGTATTCCACATAACCTTCCGCCCCGGATCCAAGAACACGAAGCCAGATGCTTTATCTCGTATGTTTAGCCAGCCGGAAGATCCACCTCTCAGTGACACCATCCTTTCTGCTGGAAACTTCCTCTTACTCCAAGGAGATGTGGTCTCTCAAGTTAAACAGGCTTCCAGAGGCGCCTCACCTCCACCCGGTATCCCGCTGTCCTCCAGCGATGATCTTATGTGGCATGGGAACAGGATCTTCGTCCCCCAGACAGTTCGGACCTTGGTTCTGGCTTCCTGTCATGACCATCCCATGGCTGGCCACTTTGGAACATTCAAAACATTAGAATTACTCAGGCGTAACTTCTGGTGGCCGCGGATGAAGAACGACTGCAAGAGTTACGTACAGGCCTGCACGACCTGCATTCGGAGTAAGGGCAACAAGTCCAGAGCCTGGGGCTTACTAAGACCTCTACCTGTTCCTGATAGACCATGGAGAATGATCTCCATGGATTTTATCGTCGAACTCCCCCCTTCGGAGAACCATACAGCGATCTTCGTCGTAGTCGACAGGCTCACGAAGATGGCTCATTTCTTGCCCATGAAGGGCACTCCCTCTGCCGCGGAGACAGCTAACGTCTTCATAAAGGAAGTTATAAGACTTCATGGCATTCCCGCCAATATCACGTCTGACAGGGGGGTGCAGTTCACATCTAGATTTTGGAAGGCACTCTGTGCAACTCTGAAGATCGACCTCTGCATGTCCTCAGCCTACCATCCGCAGACCAACGGTCAGACCGAGAGGACGAATCAGACCTTAGAGCAGTACCTGCGTTGCTTCTCGTCCTTCTCACAAGACGATTGGGTCTCCCTGCTACCTATGGCCGAGTTCGCCTACAATAATTCAGTCCATTCAGCCACCAAACAGTCCCCTTTTTATGCAAATTTCGGGTACCATCCGTTGTTCTTGTCTGGCGATCTTCCTGAATGCCCGGTACCAGCGCTTCAGAAGAGACTTGCTTTCTTTGAAGGGAATAATAAACTCTTACAGGAAACCTTGACTAAGTCGCAGGAACATAATAAGAAAGTCTTCGACAGAAGAAGAAGAGGGGAGCTGGATCTCAAGACCGGGGATAGGGTCTGGCTGTCCACCTTAAATCTCAAGTTATCCTGTCCCTCCAAGAAATTGGGTCCAAAATTCCTGGGTCCCTTCCCGATCAAAAGGAAACTAAATGACGTGGCATTTGAGTTGGAACTCCCTAAGTCTTTCCGAATTCACCCGGTGTTCCACGTATCGCTCCTCAAGCCTGCAGTTGAGGATCCTTTCTCTGACAGGACCTCCTGCCCTCCGGAACCTGTGTTGGTCGATGGAGAGATTGAGTTCGAAGTTGAGGCCATCCTGGACTGTAGGAAAAGAGGAAACCAGGTCCAATTCTTAGTTAAGTGGAAGGGCTACGGACCCGAGGAGAATTCCTGGGAGCCAGAGGCTAATATTCATGCCAAGAGACTTATCCGCGCCTTCAAGAATTCTCACCCGAACAAGTGGGCTCGGTTGGGCATCCGGGGGCTGCCCCTTGGGGGGGGGCAATGTCACGATCGCCCTAACGTCTCGACTAGACATAGAAACCTTACCCGTCGGAACCTGTCGTGGAGAGTCCGTCGTTTCCGGTCAACGCGCGTCAAAGCTAACGAACGCACTCGCGTCGACACGAACGCGCACACGCGCACACGTAGGTCACGAACGGGTGCACGTCTACGTGCGAGGGCGCGCTGACCCGTCGTACGTTCGCTTGGCGCCCTGAAGCCTTCTTTAGTCATTGGCTCCCTTCCATCTGTGCTGTCCAGTCTACAGCGTGTCCGTGATCCGTACTGTTTGTATCCGAACCTGTTATCTGATTCCTGACATCCGGCTTGTTCCTTGACTCTGATCGATTGCTGCCTGCCTACGACCTCTGCCTGTTTGACCACGTTTTCTGCCTCATCCCTTTGTACCTTGCTGATCGTCTCCTGCTGACCCGGCCTGTATCTGACTCCGCTGTTCCTGCTACCTACCTGAGTTCCTGCATTACGGAGCATCTGCTCACCAGCCAGTTCCCGCACTTGTGCCTGCCAGCGACAGTCAAGCACCATCCGCTATACCAGCCTGTTATCTGTGCCCAGCTGACCTCCCGGACCAATACCGTCTACCAGGCACTTGTGCCCTCTGGACTGTTGAATACCTGTCTCCACCTTCAGGGGTTCAATAGCCAGGGGATACGAGGGGCCGCTCCCTGCATTCCAGGCTCGACCATCAGGTACGTGACAGCTTCTGTACGGATAAAGGGGAGAACCCAAGTGAGCAAGGGGGGAGAACGGGGGGGGGAAGTTCAGAGGGGGCAAGGGGGGAAAACGGTGGTGAAAGAAGAATAACCAAACAAATAAACAAAAGCACATACTTCTCTTTTTTCCGCATGAGTTCACTGTGTAGGAGGGGCTCCTCAAACAGAGCCCCAGGGATGAGATGGAGTGCCAGCGGGCCATCTTGATGATGCTCAGTAAGCACGTGATTCTGGGACAAGTGTCGCAGCGTGGCGGCAGGGCTGTAATGGTGGAGAATGATACACAGTGGAGTCATGCTATAATCTGACATGTTGTAGTAACTACAATAATGCATGGCATGGCAATACAGCATATAAACAACAGCAAAGAGCATAGTGGAGAATACGAGAAAATGCAGAAATAAAAGTAACCTGAACAGTCCTACGTGAACTTGGGGAGAAAAACAACAAAAGTGAGGCAAAGGCAGGAGGCCTGTAGTGCCCAGCGTCCAATTCCTCCGTGGTCGGCAGAAAAGCAGCTCCCGGTACTGGAAAGTAATGAACCTGGGATCAGGAATGATGGAGGGAGGGAGAGATAAAGGTTAGGGCAACAAACGTAGCGAGCAGCCGCTACTGAACACAACTTGCCTTGTGACCCGGGCGGAGGGATGAAATAGGAGAACCCGTCATGTGGAGACAGGTGAGGCTTCAGCGTGGAAGATTACGGTGTCGGTGATCCGGGGCCGATGCTCTAAAGCGCTTTGGTGAGTCCTTCCTGGGGCTTCTCTGATCCAGCGCTCGGATTGATGAGGCCGGTTTGGAGGGTGTGACTGGCAGCGTGTCCGAGCGAAGAGAACATAGGAACGCTTCTGCTTCAGAGGGGTCCTGGAAGGAGAGTTGTTCCCCCTTAGGGGATTTGAGACGGACCACTGCAGGGAATGCCAGGGACAATTTAATCTGCTGTTTAAACAGTTCCGAGCAGATCGGTTGAAAGGCTTTGCGTTTCTTTGACACTTCAATAGAATAGTCCGCAAAAATGAGTATCTTGACACCATCAATATGCAAGGATGGGGATTGCCGGAATGCTTGAAGAATAGCAGCTTTATCTGCATAATTGAGATACTTGGCAATAATGGGGCGAGGGTTCTTGCGGTCAGCATTGAAGGAGCCCATGCGGTGCGACCTTTCCACTGTGAAGGAACCCGAAAGTCCCATGGCTTCTGGCACGCGTTTGGAGCAGAAGTCGTTCAGTTCGGCTGTAGGGAGCGATTCAGGGACACCGATGAATCGCAAATTGGATCGTCTGGATCTGTTCTCCAAATCATCAAATTTTTGGATGATATATTGGATTGTTTTTTCCTGGGACTGCTCTGCGGCCTGGGACTGATAGAGATCATCTTCCACCTCAGAAACTCGGTGCTCAAGTTCATTAAGCCTGGTACTATGCTCTGTGAGCTGGGCCTTGATTTGTCGGGGGTGGGGGGGTCCGGTGAAGGCAGGGGATGTAGGAGAGGTGACCTCGCTTACCTCCATAGCCGCATCTGTGGGATCCGCAGCCAAGGCCTGTGAAGCTGGAGCGGGGTAGGCCGAAGCCGGGGGCTCAATTTGGGGCCGTTCGGGTGGCGCCGCCGCGGCCGCGTACGATCGGGTCCCCGTTTTTTCCACCAAAACGATCCATGGCAGCGGGGATCGTGGGGGGGGGGGACGTTCGGGTCCAAGATAGGGCACTGCGTCCGCTGGGACTGGCTTTTCAAGCCGATTTGTGAGGCTCTGTGGCGGGAGCTAGGCTGAGGCGCAGCTAGCTCATGCGGCGCCGGAACCGGAAGTCATATCCTGTTTTGATTGTGTTAGGTGTGGTGGCTTATGCTGGGGTGGGAGGTCATATAATTTGGAATAAAATTTATGGAAGAAGTCTGCAATTTCTTTGGATTTATGTTTTAGTGTGCCTTCCTTATTTGTAATGGCATGGATGTTTTCCTGATATTGTTGAGTCTTTCAAACCTTTGGCTAATTGTTTTCCACTTTTGTCTCCATGTTCGTAAAATATATTCTTTTTAAAGAAAGGGGATCTTTTGATTTTTAGATCTAGAATAAGTCTCAAGTATAATCTGCTTTGCGCCAATTTTTCCTCCACTATGATCGACTGAGATTGTTTGTGTTGTAACTCAAGGGTGGCAATTTGTTGGGATAATGTTTCAATTTCTCTTTCTCTATCTCTCTTTTTCCTGGCTCCCCATTTTATGAGTTCACCTCTTATAACTGCTTTGTGTGCCTTCCAGTTGTTTAGTGGGTTTGTGTCGGTGTCGGCATTGTTGCTGAAATAGGTGTTGATAGCATTATGTATTTAATCTTTTTATTGTTTAGTCGGTGAGGAGCGCGGCATTGAGTCTCCAATTAAAGGTGGTTTGATGGGATGCATCTAATTTCAGTGAGATGGCAGTGGGTGCATGATCAGAGAGAGATATAATGCCGATCTCAGCTGAGATTAGATTGCCCAGATCTCTTTGTGAAATAAAAATAAGGTCAATTCTTGAGTATCTTTTATGTGGAGTAAAGTAGAATGTGAAATCTTTCTCTGTAGGTAGTGTGGATCTCCATGTATCGATCCGTGTTAGAGATTGTAGTAAGGATTTTATTTGCTTGAGGATCTTCTAAGTGACGAATGTGCGTCCTGTGGAGGTATCTTTAAGTGGGGAGAGAGGGATGTTGAAATACCCTCCTAGGATGATGCAGCCTTCTGCGAACCATTTAAGCACTTCAATTATTTTGTTGCTATGTGATATGTGATATGGGCAGTGTTCGGGAAATACACATTTGCAAGTGTGATAGGTGTACCTTCCCATGAGCCTTTGAGGAATATATATCGACCATCTGGGTCAATAAGCTGCTGTTTAAGTTCGAAGGGTGCATCTTTATTAATTAATATGGACACTCCTTTGGTTTTGGCGAGGGGATTGGTAGCATGGTAGGCTGTTGTATAGACATTATCAGTGAGTTTAGGGATGTTTTTATCTTTAAAATGTGTTTCTTGAAAAAATGCGACATAGGGCGTTTTTCTTTTAGTTCTCTTAATAATTTGGTCCTTTTCTCTGGTATGTTTAGACCATTTACATTGTGTGAAATAATTGTTGGCGTTTTCCCCAGAAAGGCGTATGCCATGTTGGAACTGTAGAATGGTTAGGTTAAAGTCGTAAGGACCTAGCTCAGTTTGTTGTGTTTGCAACCAGCTTCAGTGAAGTGTGTTGCGAGGGCAGAAGGGGATTATAATTAAGTAAAAGGTTATAGTTAGTGGAAGGGATAAGGGGAGGGTATGGGGGGGGGGGGGGAGAGGCGGTAGAGGAGATTGGAAAGGGGAGTAAGATAAGGGTTTAGGTTCTCTGCAAATTGGTTAGTATAACAGTTGTCAACTGACCAGTTATGAGTAGTAAATGAGTCTGGAGTATAGATTTTGGAGGTTTGAAGTAATACTTCCCTTTTTTTGGGGGGTAGTGGGAGACGCGCAGGTGACCCGTTGATGATAAAGTTATACAATGTTGTCATATGTTTTGTAACGGTAAGAAATACTTTTGTGGGAGGAGCCCGTCAGGCTCCGAGGGGCCCGAGTGTTCAGTTAGGTAGTATTAATTGTGCAAGGTGTGTCTAAACCGACCATACGGCTGTGTCATATATTGGGCATACATGACCATTACTATGTTAGAAGGAAACATGTCTTGTAGTTTGTTATTAACCAGATTATAAGATGCATTAACAGTCCAACCATTCTACAACCTGTCAAAGAAACAGTAAACAACTTAAACATTAAACTTTGCAGTAGTCACCATAATAGGCCATCATAAACAATTAACCTATAAGATTATCGAACAATCAGGGGAAAAAAAAGGGGGGGGGAGAGGGAAGGAGCCATGGTAGACATCGGGCCGTTCTGTGTCCATGGACCGTTGTTTATCAAAACCCTGAGAAATAAAACATGTGACTCGGAAAGCCAAAAAGGCTCTGACAGATGGCAATAATACGTGACACTGATGACAGATGTCATTTATACGTGGCACTGATGACAGATGGCACTTATACGTGGCACTGGGGAAAGATGGCACTGACAGGTACTGTGGGCACTTTATTTTCCCTTTTTTTTTCTTACACTCACAAGCTGCAGCCGTTCACTCTCCCTCCTCACACGCTATCTCTGTGTGAGGAGGGAGAGCCAGCAATGAGAGATGATCTCATATATTTACATATAAGATCATCTCTCATTGGACACTCAGATCGAGTGCTAAATGGTCACTGTGATTGGCCATTTAGAATGATTGGCTGTGTCCAAGGTACACGGCCAACACAAAATTTCCCAGATGTGCGCCTGCGGCGGCACACATTGGAGAAGTAAACAGGAAAACGTCCAGGGATACCCTCCCGGCAATTGGAGTCCACGCTGTAGCCGTCTTTCGGCTATAGCGCAGACACCTAGTGGTTAAAGTGCAAATGTACAATTGGAGAGTGTGCAAAAAAGAAGTCAATGAAAGGGGGAAGGACTTTTCTCTGAAGCATGCAATCCAGCCACCATAAACGATAAAACATCTCTGCATAGTGTAAACCATTGATGCAAAGTTTATCAAAAAGTGTAAATCACTCACATTTAGGCATACAGAAAACCGTTTCATCAAATTCTCTCCCAAACTTGATCATAGAAGCAATGTGGAGCGCAATGAAATGGATGAGATTTGACCCTTTGCGTTTTGGATGCACAGGACCACCCCTGGATCAGTAGGCCCCAAGACATTCCTGGGCCTACACTCTCAGTTGCGAAGCCTCGGGCAAGCAGAGAGGCGCAGATCCATGCGACACAGGCCCCAGGCCAGGAGGGCCATGGGGTTGGGATCACGGACCCCGGAAAACGAGCCCAAAAAAAGGCGTCTGTACCTTAAATACCCTCTCCCAGAATGCACAGCAGGGAAACCACACCCACTGAACTATTTCCGAGCAAGAGATGGTATTCAATGCATCCAGCCTGCTGCTGTTCCACACCCACCGCCGGTGACAGAGACACCTACGGTCAAGTGGGAATCAGTGCAACCCAGTTGGACTGGTACAGAAACCAGAACTTTTAGAGAAATTCTGAGCCAAACTGCAACTTCAGACTATTAAATTTGAAAAAACAATAGTGTCTGCTCATCAGGAGAAGGGCGCTACATACTCCCCCTCTGCATTAGACGATGTCCCCATCGTCTGGAAAAAACAAAGACTCTCAGTCCTGAAAGTCTGGTACCTGAACTCAAAACTTGGACAGGGAAGGGAAAAGGGAAGGTAAAACAAACACTCAACATATCTGAATAATTTTACGTGCGAACAGATTACATAACACATAACTCCCATTTTCTAAACCACCCACTCTCCAGCAGCTTAATAGAAGATTTTGTTGCTTTCCTGAAACAAAACACACAAGCAGAAAAAACAGAAGCATACAAAATGTGCGACTAAGAAGCAAAGCCTCATTTCAAAAGAAAATTAAATGACACTTTCCTTCCAATATATTCACTTTGTGTCTCAGTGCAATAGTCCAACCTGTTGTGCAAACCTTCACCACCTAGTGGCGAAAGTGTTGAAGAACAAGTTCTTTATACAAGTGCGGTAACCGGTAGGTAATCTTGACCCGAAGCATCTTTTTATGAGACCTGACACTATCTAGCTAGTCCCCACAGTCCTTGTATGTTAAGACAAAAGAAGTTCTCCTCTTTTAGAACTGACATGAAAAAAAAAGGTCAATGCAATGCATCACCAATAGAACCGGGGATCTGGCAAAGTTCTGGCTTTCCCCTTGGCATCCACAGTTGTTATGAAGTAAACAATGTTGTCCTTTCCCGGCCGGCAAATAATGATTTTGTCCGCATGAATGTGTCTCCCATAACTCCAGTGTTGAAGACACCCATACCCAGTGAAGACACTGCATACCAACGTTCTCTATGCTGTTCAATTTTTATTCTTATTACAAGGAATGTAAACATCCCTTGTAATATGAATGGTGTGTGACAGGTCCTCTTTATGGAGAGATGCGGGGTTAATAAGACCCCACATGAGATTGAGGAAAAAAAATTCACTGATCTCATGCTTACAGCTGCGATCGTGGCTTTGTTTACTTCCAGGAACCCAGGCATGATGGCATAATATCGTGCATGGGCCTCCGACGGTCATAGAGATGACTGGTGACCATCTGGTCACTGGAAATCTATTGTCATCCGGCGCCGGACGATTCTTTCCCCAGCGCCCGGTGGCATAGGAGAGCCCAGAGAAGCACCGGATGGCGGCGGGAGGGGACTGTCGCCTATAAGAACGATCAAGCTGTAGAAATACCGCTATGATCGTTCTCATCGTGCACAGAATTGCTGGCTTGGAAAAACAATGATATCTGAATGATGACTGCAGCTGTAGGCATCATTCAGATATCCCCACTCAATGTCAAATGATGCCCTAAGGTATGGAAGTGGGTAATGAATGAAATGAACAAAGTATCGTTGTACACTCACCTACTGTTGATATACAGTGCCTTGCAAAAGTATCCCCCCCCCTTCCTCCCCTGGGCTTTTTACCTATCTTGTTACTTTGCTTTACTTGACAATAAGCCGTCCACTCCAGAGAGTTGGGCTTATTGGCACAGTCTGAATGGTCCTGGGGGGGGGTGGCACACTAATACAAGAGGTGTCTTACTGGCTTGATTAGATGTCCATGACTACTGTTGTCCTGGTGATTCGATGCTCCAATGCTCGACCACAGGTCCCAGCAGACTTCAGCAAGGTTCCCATTCTGTACTAGGCCCCTGACTTCAGGGCCTCAACCCTGAACCCTCTTCCCTTTAATAATACACAGGAGTGAGGCTGTACCCCAGAAAACACCTGTGACCATACTCGGGAAGGCAGCAAGAAACATTAACCCCTTCCCCCTGATCTGGGCAGCCAACTACCTAACTAAACATACAATAGAGTAGGCCAACAACCAACACACTTGAAGCGCCCAGGCACTCCTCACACTGCATGAAGGACCTGAGTTGACAAGGTTTGGACTTGTTCCAATTAAATCACTAAGAAGATTCTGCGATTATTCAGAACCTGTTGAGCAATGGATTTTAGTGGACTATAGGAATGCAGCACTCATCAGAAACAGGCCCTGGTGGTGGCAATACACAGTTACAAACTTTGATTTTATTAGCTGCTCGATGTGTGATTTGATCAGAATGACTGAATAAGAAAACAATTGACATAACTTCTCTAACATATGATTTAGATCATATTTAACTGCAGTTGAACAGCCCAGGCAAAAAATTATTGATCATGTTGCATCGATTGGTAACACTAAGGCCCCTTTCTCACCGAGGTGGTTTTCAGGCGTTACAGCGCTAAAAATAGCGCCTGTGTAGCTCTTGAAAAAAAAACGGCCCCTTTCACTCCAGTCTTTCACACTGGAGCGGTGCGCTGGCAGGACGGTGAAAAAAGTCCTGCTAGCTGCATCTTAGGAGCGGTGTATTCACCGCTCCTATCCATTGAAATCAATGGGGAAGCGTGGCTATACTGCCGGCAAAGCGCTGCTGCAGCGGCTCTTTACGGGCGGTTTTAACCCTTTTTTGGCCGCAAGCGGGGGTTAAAACCACGGTAAAGCGGCGCTAAAAATAGCGCCGCTTTACCGCTGACGCCCGCACCGCCCTAGTGTGAAAGGGGCCTAAGTTGAATTTAAAGTGTTCCAAAACCCAGGACCCTGCATTCACTATATCTGGTCTCCCAGAGAACATAGAAATGCAATAGTTTTAGTAAATATAAACTGCTAAATACCTTTTCTCATTAGCGGTATCTAGCAGGCTTATGCCATCTATCAGTGTCTGGTTAAAGTTTATAAGAGGAGTTTTCATTCTCCTCTGACTGTCTTATGAGGCTGCATGACCCCTGACCCTCTGTGTGGGCAGTGCCGATTGGCCCTGTGCTGATCACATGCACCCTCCCAAGAAAAAAAAAAATCTCTCCAACAATACACATCAAATTGAGCAGGAGCAGAGTGTCGCTAAAGGCTCTGTTCTAGCAGGAGATTGTTTGGGGACAGTGGAAGTAGGGGAGGATCAGAGAAGACAGGCTCAAACAGCCTTTTTACACAATGCAGAGGATTAACCCTTTAGGTTCCACAGTGAGTATAACAAGCATGTTTTACCGCATATACAGGCTGATGTTACTGTACTGTTGTGGGTTTAGTAACACTATGAATGTATTTTCATCCAATTGGGAGAGTGGATGGTCCTTGGTGAAAACAGATGTGATCATTAACATCTGCCAACCATCAATCAAAATACACTTCCACTTGTGTGTCATATTAATCTATAGACGCTGCTTATTTCTACTGCGACAGATTATTCTGAGAAAAACTTCATAATAAATCGAAGAGAACAATATTTTACACATTGAACCCCTTCTTCATTCATCGGAACAGAGCGCCCGACACGTCCTAATTGATGCCAATATCTCTCTCACACGCCTATCCCCGCCTTCGTCTCATCATAGGACACGCCTATCCCCGCCTTGTGCTCCTGGGACACGCCCATACCGCCCCCTTCTCTTCATAGGACACGCCCATCCCCGCCTACTGCTTTTGGAACACGCCCATCCCCGCCTACTGCTTGTGGAACACGCCTCTCCCCTCCTTCTCTGCTCCTGTGAATCGACTATCCCCGCCCTCTGCTCCTGCGACATTCCTTCGCCATGCTTGGGGCACGCCCACCTGGACCAGCCTCTCCCCGCCTTCTCCTATCAGTAGCTTCCTCCTGGTATCTTTAGGAAGTTCGGCTGGTGTTCAGACATAGAGTCAGGCGGCTGAGAGGTGTCTGGTCTCCATGTGAAAGTGGGAGGAGTCAGCTCTGTGTTGACAGTCGGGTCATGTGATTGGGTGTTTGGATTGGGCACGCGGATGGCCCGGAGGCTGACACGTGCCCTCCCGCTCTTGGCACTGTTGCCCCGGATGGACGCTCTGCTCCCCGCGGTGATGGCAATGATGAAGCGCGCTGTGCAGAGCTCCGCCGCCCCGGCCTCCAGCCTCCGCTCTCTGCGCTTCGATAACCGGGCGCTGCGCTGCCTGCCGGTAGAGGCCGGGGACGGGCAGGACGATGAGGCGGTGCGCTCCCGCCAGGTGAGCGGGGCCTGCTTCTCCCCGGTCCGGCCCACCCCCGTAGAGAAGCCCAAGGTGGTGACCCTGTCCCGGCCGGCTCTGGCTCTGCTCGGCCTACAGCTCGGAGAGGACGACGAGGACGAGGCCGCCCATTACTTCAGTGGGAACCGTCTTCTACCCGGATCACAGCCCGCCGCTCACTGCTACTGCGGCCATCAGTTCGGGAGCTTCGCCGGGCAGCTGGGGGATGGCGCCGCCATGTACCTGGGAGAAGTACTCAACCCGGCCGGGGAGAGATGGGAGATCCAACTCAAGGGAGCCGGACTCACCCCGTACTCCAGGCAAGTATGGAGATAGGACCTATGACAGCGCTCTGCTATTAGCTGATCAGGGGAGGGGACCTGTCTGTGGTCTACATGTGACAGCGCTCTGCTATTGGCTGATCAGGGGAGGGGACCTGTCTGTGGTCTAGGTGTGACAGCGCTCTACTATTGGCTGATCAGGGGAGGGGACCTGTCTGTGGTCTACATGTGACAGCGCCCTGCTATTGGCTGATCAGGGGAGGGGACCTATCTGTGGTCTACATGTGACAGCGCCCTGCTATTGGCTGATCAGGGGAGGGGACCTGTGTGTGGTCTACATGTGACAGCGCTCTGCTATTGGCTGATCAGGGGAGGGGACCTGTCTGTGGTCTAGGTGTGACAGCGCTCTACTATTGGCTGATCAGGGGAGGGGACCTGTCTGTGGTCTACATGTGACAGCGCCCTGCTATTGGCTGATCAGGGGAGGGGACCTATCTGTGGTCTACATGTGACAGCGCCCTGCTATTGGCTGATCAGGGGAGGGGACCTGTCTCTGGACCAAAATTGTATAATGTATTCGTTGGCCCTGGTAATATGAGTTATTGCAATATTTTGCTAATGGGAGATCGGGGAGATGGGCATTTACTGTTATTTGATTTTTCTAGACAAGCGGATGGAAGAAAAGTGCTGCGATCCACCATTAGAGAGTTCCTGTGCAGCGAAGCCATGTTTCATCTTGGAATACCAACTACAAGAGCTGCATCATGTGTCACCTCAGACTCCACCGTCATCAGAGATATATATTATGATGGTCACCCAAAGATGGAAAAGTGCACTGTAGTTTTACGGGTTGCTCCTACTTTCCTAAGGTACTTCCATTTTTATTTTCTGCAAGCATGTATAAAAGAATAATTGCATGCAATGCTCAGAATATGTGAAGACCTGGCTTTGGTGCCTTAAAACCCATGAGAGGTTTACTACTCGGTACCCTTTATCCTATAGGACTAGAGCCAAGCAGAACACATGGATTACAACTGTTACATGAATTCTTAGCTGATATTGGGTTTGTAAATGTTTTCTGTGCAATCTTTGTGATAATTTAAAATGGGTAGCTCAAGACAGTTATAACATGTAGGACACACACACACACACACACACACACACACACACACACACACACACACACACACTGCTGAGCCTGCCAATCAGCTTGAGATCGCCCCCCTGTCACCTTTCTTCTCTTGGTGTCAGGGAAAAATTGTCATAAGCAATTCATGCTGACACCAGAGGAATATAGCAGCAGACAGAAATGACACTTGGTGCTCTTAAAGCATTAGTAAAAAATCGCTTGTTGACTTGTACCTACAAGTAAGCTTATAATAAAAACTTAATAAAGAATCTGCACTTTGGGTAAAAAATTATACAGAATCAGTAGCTGAAACGCAATACCTGGATTCCAGGCATTTAACATAAAGAATAAACACAACAGTGCAGTGCTACACTGTTTTATTTTGTTTGTTCTTTAAGCCTGTAATAAAACTTACCTATAGGTACAAGGAATGTGCCCCATTTAGGAGAGATTCACTATCTCTGCAGCTGGTGATCTCAATGGACGGCATACTGAGTGTGCCATCCATTCAGAACACTGCCAGGATGTGCGCGTGCCCTTGCCCCTAATCTCCTGTAAACACCTATAGTGTACATGGATACATAGATTAGAGGCAGAGAAAAAAAAGAGCTCAAATGTTTTAAAAGCATCGTCCGTAAGACTCCACAAAAAAAAACTACAAGACTTTTTTTTTTTTTTTTTTTTTATGGCTTTCCTCCTACCTAGTATTCCTTCAGTGCCATCTAGGGACCCTCCAAGGCTCTGTCTTAATAAATTGCTTTTGGAGTCAAAATCTATCTTACGATCGTTTTTCTATTTTAGGATATATTAATGATTTTAGTTTATTCAGAATGAAATGGAGCTTAGCTATGTAACATGAGGCTGCATATTCTGCAATATTTTCATTTTTTTGTAAACTCATTCAATGAATGCAAGCAGAGATGGTATGCACTGCATTGATGCATTCACACAATTTCACAGTAACCATGAGAAAAACAAAGTTCAGGAATATAAATTTATCCCATTGTTTTGCAAATCTATGTACACTACAAACTATGATTGAATCAGTTCCGATATCGCTTTTTTACTAACCTGACAGCTTATTCTAAATAGGAAACCTTCATTTTGTTTGCAAATGTTAAAGCAGTGCATGCTAGCTTTCAGGGCCATTTCAAGGTACAATAACGCTGTGCTGTTGGAAACTCTTCTTAACTTAAAGGAGAAGTATAGCCAAAGCTTGTTTGGCTGTACTGCTCCTATGGGTCGCAGGAGTGCAATTTTTGTTTTTCACTCCTGTGACCTGGTTTTCAGCAGAGATCAGGCTGAAGTCTGCTCTCTGCTGACGTCACCGATGTCGATGGCACAGCGTCATCCAGACCACAGTCTGGATCCGCCATGTGCCTGGACCGACGCCCGTCTTGGCCTCCCGGCAAGATGCTGAGAGCCTGAGATGGCCACTCTGCCCCCTCCGCAGCTCAACGCTCGAATGAGCAAGGAGGAGCAGAGAGGAGAGCTGTGATTGACAGTCTACAGCTCTCTGCTCGCAGAACCGAGTGATCAGCGGTGTTCGATCACTCAGTTCTAAGTGCAGAGGCGGTGGGGGACAGATGCAGGTAAGTATGAAACTGCAAAAAAAAAAAAGCTCCTTTGCTTCTCCTTTTTAACCACCCTGGCAGTATGATTATGTCAGATTCTTGCGCCTCAAAGCAGTACAATGTTTTTGCATAGAAATTTGGCGCTTTATATTGTAGGCCTGTAATAATACACTTAATCACATGCCGACCGGGCCATAGCCGAAAGACTGCCACAGCGCGGTCGGCTTATTCTGGGAGGGCATCCATGGATGTCCTCCCAGAATCTTGCTCCCACGCGCACCCAGGAACTTCCATGACCGCCGTGTCCAGGAGACCCGGCGCATCACAGTAAATGGCCGCTGATAGCAGCCGTTTACCACGTGATCGCTCCGTCAAATGACGGAGCGATCACTTGTAAACAAACCGGCATCACGTCATGACGCCGGTTCCTCCCTCCCCTCTCTGTATCGATCGGTACAGTGAGAGGGGAGAGATGGCAGCAGTGCTGTGGGCTGGATGTGAAGTGCCCACAGCTTTGCTCAGTGCCAATGATCTGCAATACTCTGCAAAAGAAAGCTCTATCTGTGTGGGAAAAAAAAAAAGGACAAAAATTTCATTTGGGTACAGTGTTGCATGACTAAGTAATTGTCATTCAAAGTGTGAGAGCACCGAAAGCTGAAAATTGGTCTGGTTAGGAAGGGGGTTTAAGTGCCCAGTGGTCAAGTGGTTAAATGTGTCCAAACAAGAGTCTAGTAGATATCCCGGGTATGATAAAATTTGGCACACAAAATCATAAATTATAATTATAAATAACTATGAATAATTAAAAAAAAAATAATATAATAATAAAATGAATTTCCCACAAATCACTATTGCTCATTCTGCAAGTGACTCTAATTTATTATCGCTGTTTTCTAGCTGGTCTCAAACCACTTTTGAAATAAAGGGGCACTTTTTGGTTGCTATGGACAATCTCCAGTTTCCAGGCAGAAACAACAGTATATATAATATAAAACTGCATACAGGGAACTGGACAAAGCACTAGGGACACAAGGGATGTGTAATGATTTCATACAGTAATGTAATATGTAAGATTATAGTGTACTGTATGTGTTATTAACTTTTTTATTTGCCATCGGGCTCCGCCCCGTGCGCCACGACACTCGCCGGGAAAAGAGCCCGGTAATGTATCAGATACAAGGAGAAGCAGAACATCGTCGAAGATAAACGGCGCCTGTGCAGTGAGTCCAGGTTCAAGCCCCACCATCCAAGTCTAAATAGAGTTAGAATAAAAAAGAGCCTGTGCCCGAAGCATAGCGAGCCCTCGAGGGGCCCTGTTACTATTAGCAACCATATGTCCACTTGGATGGTGGGGCTTGAACCTGGACTCGGTGCGCAGGTGCCGCTCTTCTTCAGAGACTTTCGGAGTCTCCTTGTCCTCCGTACTGCGCAAGCGCTGCACCTGCACAGTACGGGCTGGACACTATTCGATAGGCGGACACTTTTGGTCAGAACATCGGCACACAGAGGCATCAGGCGGAGGACAGAGCCCACGGACACAGCAGGGGATATCGCACGATCCTGGGACAAGGTAAGTAACCTGGACCAGGATCCTACAATGCAAAATGCAATGCAAATCCTGAGTGTGGCTTGGGGTTACCGCTAATGGTACTGAAATTTAACCCCGAGCCACACGGGATTACTGCCAGGAAGTTTAAGCTGGCCATAGATGGTGTAAATCTCAGCTGGTTCAGCAGGGTCCGGTCAAGATTCAAAGTATGGGTAGGTTGAATATACCCTAGTTGATCGATCAATTAACTTGGGTACAACCAGCCTGTCAGATTTTGCATGCGGCTATGCTTAGTGGCTGTTATAGCTGCTAGCAATAATCATCATAATCTGTGTTCTCCCAGCAGGAACAGCTTCCCCCATTTAAGTGAATGGGCCTGCTTATGTATATCGCATGAGATACTCAAAGAAAACCACATTACTGCTACATGTGAATGGGGCCTAACATGTTACTAAATTTCGTGTTTTTGTTTTTTGAGCAGGTTTGGATCATTTGAAATTTTTAAGCCAGTTGATGAATTTACTGGCCGACAAGGTCCCAGTGTCAACAGAAACGATATCCGGATTCAGATGCTGGATTACGTCATTGGCACATTCTACCCAGAAATACAGGCGAAGTATGAAGGAGACAACACCAAAAGAAATGCTGCGTTTTTCAGAGAGGTAGTGGGATTTCATTGCTTCATGCCAATATACAGCAGCTCATTTAATGTTGTTCACTTGATGACAGGATGATAAAAATTGCTGAAAAATAACCGTTTAGTTATTATATTTTCTCTGCAAACTTGGTGAAATCCCCTGTGGTGACAGCTGTCACTGGGGCAGGTATCTCCCTTCCACCACAACAGGAATAGTGGGAAGATCTCTTGGGCATTGGCCCCTATAAAAACAGCCAACAGTGGGATTTCCCCCACTTCCTGTTGTGCCACTGGGAACAGATATGGTTAGGACAGGAAGTGAGGGGAAATCTCCCCACTGTTGATATGAAAAGCAGTTTAAGCCTGGAAAAGGACTATACCTTCCCTCTTCATGCAATAAAAAAAATGGCTGGAGTTCTTTAAATAAGCCTTTCCTAAGAAAAATATAAGAGTCTGACATTGATGACCACCTTCCAGGCTGTTATGCTACCCTCTGGCTCTACTGTAATACTTCGAGTTTTGTGATTCTGAAGACGTGTGCAGGTCAGGAATAAACACATTAAACTATATTAGGTTAGTTAATAGGTTACTCATTACACAAAGGTAAATCTTTTAGTTAATTAGTGCTAGGCTAATCAATACATTTTGTAGGGACTTAGCTTAATTAGATAAATTATTGAAAAACTAAGAGGTTATCTGATTTTGTAAGCTCTTAGGTTAATATTTTAATGCAGTATTAAACCCAAAAGAAAACTTTTATTATATTGCAGCTTACTTTCTTAGATGTGATGGCTGCATTCATTTTCCTTTTTTAGGCTTTCTTTTCTTTATTTTCATCTGGCAATCCAGAAAGTAGGTCTGTTTATTTTTTTCAACAGATCATTTTCTCCTACAAATATAGCAGTTCGATTGTCAAGGCAAACCATTTACCGCTGACAGGGGCTCTTACAATGATCAGCTTTTATTTATGTAAAACCTTTTATCCCAAAAAGGAAAAAATAAAAGAAAAAGATTGCTGTAACTGCTTATAAAGTGTGAACTGGCATGTTGGCTTTAGTTGGTTAGTGTTTCTAAATCTGCTAGTACATCTACCACTCCCTTCCCTCCATACTGACAATGCTGCTGTCCAAAGGTACCCCAGTGATCCTTCCTTCAAAGTGGGGGTACTCTAATACAGGAGGTGTGTTAATGGCCAGATCACCAGGTGAAAGCGGAGGGGAAAAAGCTTGAAAAAGAAAACGAATGTAGCCACCACATCTAATGATTGGTAAACTGCAACATATTACATTTTGGGTTTAATACCACTTTGAGGTTGGATTTATTAGTAGTGTTTAGGGTTGCAACTAACGATTATGTTCATAATCGATTATTTGGCTGATTATTGATTTGATTGGTTAATAACCTTAAAAAAAGTGTGGTGTATAATTTAGTTAATATGTAAAGTTTAAAAAAAGGCAATTTATTCTTAAATATCTCTATGCAGTGGTAAATATAAATAAACAACTATATTGTTGGGGATAAAATTCTCTAATCCACTCTGGGAATAACAGACAGAAGAGATCTACTGTATATACCAGTGGTGGTGAACCTTGGCACTCCAGATGTTTTCAAACTACATTTCCCATGATGCTTATGCATTCTGCAGTGTAGTTGAGCATCATGGGAAAGGTGGTTCCAAAACATCTGGAGTGCCAAGGTTCGTCATCACTGGTATATACTATTAGAGGTTGAATCTGGTAAATATCATCAGACTCGGAGATCAATATTTATTTATTTTTATTTCAAGTAAAAAAAAAAAAAAAGTTAGACTGTTTTTGCCAATTTCCAGACAGAACTGTAATATATTATATGCTGGCCATACAAAAACAATGTCTTCCTTCAAAAAAATAAAATTTTAAGAACCTTCGTTGATTTTTCTAATCGTTAGTGGGGTCAAATCTACGTTCGTTTTCAACCACAGTGATGGGAAAATTTAGAAATAATAGAAAACTTCTTGGTCAAAGGAATTTTTAGACAGTGCATGTGGTTGTCGTTCAGAAATTTTACATTTGCTTTTAATATTCTCTTTTAAAATTAGTGACATTTTCAAACAACATTCTTTCATTCAGTGAATATAAAAAAAAAAAAATTTCGTCTGAATATTCTAGTCTGAAAATTTATCCGAGTGGCCAGCATAAGGCTCGCTAGACACCTATGCAATTTGCTTTTCATCTGTTTCTGCAGTGCTCTATGCTGTGCGTCTTAATTTTTGCACACGTGATTTTGCTGTGATTTTCATTATATATAAAAATTTTTTTTTTTTTTTTTTTTTTTTTTTTTTTGCTTGGGCCAATTTTGTTGTTGGGCGGATTAAAAAACAGAAATTGCTACAAAAACGCATAACATGCTTTTCTGCAGCTTCTCCATTGAAGTATATTGAACCAAAAAAAGCACAGTTTTGTGTCGAAAAAAGTCCCTGACCTTTTTCAAATATGCAGCAGCTGAAAAAAGCATAGATGTGAACATGTCCCATAGGAAACCATGTAAATTAATTTTAGTGGGTTTCTGCAAAAAGCACCACATATAGATGTGATCCAGGCTTAAGACGTTTAGTAACACAATTGGGGTAAAAAAAACTAAAATTAGGCTTTTGTAGTACAATAAGAACAAATAATCACTACTCTAAGGCTTTTTTTTTTTTTCATGTACTGTGGAACAGCGAAAGTAATATTTCCAGTAGCAATTATTTGCTCTTTTTGTACTAATGAAGGGCTAGTTTTTAGTATTTTGTCTTTTTTTTAACCCCATTATGTTACTGCCCGATTAATCAATTATGAAAATTGTAATCAATTAGTTTTTTCGGCCCTAGTAGTGGTGTGTGTGTGTGTGTGTGTGTGTGTGTGTGTGTGTGTGTGTGTGTGGGGAGGGGGGGGTTGTGTTTTTATTTTTTATTTTTTTTTAATGTTTTCTGTTAGTGTAAATAAGTTAGTCAGTGTACATTGCTGGTAAAGTAACATTATATTCTTTATGCAGTCACTGAATAATAGCTACAGTGAGGGGGAAAAAAGTATTTTATCCCCTGCTGATTTTGTTTGCCCACTGATAAAGAAATGATCAGTCTGTAATTTTTATGGCAGGTTTATTTTAGCAGTGAGAGACAGAATAACCAAAATATCCAGAAAAACGCATTTCAAAAAAGCTATAAAATGATTTTCATTTAAATGAGTGAAATAAGTATTTGACCGCTTCGCAAAATATAACTTAGTACTTGGTGGCAAAACCCTTGTTGGCAATCAGAGGTCAGCCGTTTCTTGTAGTTGACCACCAGGTTTGCACACATCTCGGGAGGGATTTTGTCCTACTCTTCTTTACAGATTCTCTCCACGTCATTAAGGTTTTGAGACTGATGTTTGGTAACTTGAACCTTCAGCTCCCTCCACATATTTTCTATGGGATTAAGGTCTGGAGACTGGCTAGGCCACTCCGGGACCTTAATGTGCTTCTTCTTGAACCACTCCTTTGTTGCCTCAAGTATCTATCCACGACCCATTTTCAATGCCCTGGCTGAGGGAAGGAAGTTCTTGCCCAAAATTTGATGGTAAATGGCCACGTTCATTGTCCCTTTTGATGTGGTGAAGTTGTCCTGTCCCCTCAGCAGAAGAACACCCCCAAAGAATGTTTCCACTTCCATGTTTGATGGCGGGGATCGTGTTCTTGGGGTCATAGGCAGCATTCCTCCTCCTCCAAACACGGGGAGTTGAGTTGATGCCAAAGAGCTTCGTTTTGGTCTCATCTGACCACAACACTTTCACCTTGTTCTCCTCGGATGTTCATTAGCAAACTTCAAACGGACCTGTACATGTGCTTTTTTGAGTAGGGGGACCTTGCTGGCAATGCAGGATTTGTCCTTTACAGCGTAGTGTGTTACCAATTATTTTCTTGGTGACTGTGGTCCCAGCTGCCTTGAGATCATTGACAAGATTTCCCTGTGTAGTTCTGGGCTGATTCCTCACCGTTCTCATGATCAATGAAACTCCACAACGTGAGATCTTGTGTGGAGCCCCAGACCAAGGGAGATTGACAGTTATTTTGTGTTTCTTCCTTTTTTCGAATAATCACACCAGCTTTTGTCACCCTCTCACCAAGCTGCTTGGCGATGGTCTTGTAGCCCATTCCAGCCTTTTGTAAGTCTACAATTTTGTCCCTGACATCCTTTTACAGTTCTTTGGTCTTGGCCATGCTAGAGAGATTGGAATCTGATTGCTTCTGTGGACAGGTGTCTTTTTTTTTTTTTTTTTTTAATACAGTTAACAACCTGAGATTAGGAGCACCCCCTTTAAGACCCCTTTCACACTTGGGCGCCTTATAGGCATTTTTAGCACTAAAAATAGCGCCTGTAAAGCATCTTTGGGGTGGCGCAGGAGCCCTGCATGAATGGGCAGCGCCGCCGAAGCTCTGCAATATGGCCGCTATTAACCCTTTCTTCGCGGCTATAACCGTGGTAAAGCACCACTAAAACCTTCTCCCCTGTACAGCTAACGCTCACCCAAGTGTGAAAGGGGTTTAAGCGAGTGCGCCTAATCGCAGCTCGTTGCCTCTATAGAAGACACCTGGGAGCCAGAAATCTTGCTGATTGATAGGGCATCAAATGCTTATTTCACTCATTAAAATGCATTCAATTAATATTTTTTTTTTTTTTTTTTTTATTTTAAATGCGCTTTTCTGGATTTTTCTGGACTGTGCTCAAGAAGTCATCAATATCAGAGGAGCATCCTGAGAATTTACTGAGAACCCGGAAAGTGTTGGTAAAATCTGAGCCTAGAGCAAGACATTATTGGTTCTGATGTCATCAAGTACATGGTGTGTGATATGCACAGCATAATCAAATAATTATATATCACCTGTGGATTAAAGTCCATTCTTATATTGCCCATTAAGAATACCAAGAAATGTACACAGAACAAAAAAATCAATAAAATAAGCGCCAATCGTTTACAGAAGCCAATCAGCATTTGCTAAAATACCGAACGGTTCAAAGGCAAAATGCATGTATAAGAATAGATACATTTTTATATCAAAATTTACATTTATCCAGCTACTGTGGTGAGATGTCAAATTTTATCAAAGTTGCTACCAAATGGACTTCTGTTCAGAAATGAGAAATTCCTGTCTAATGTAATTTTGCATCTATCTATACTTGTTGCCTAATCCAAATCATGACTAGTCATCCATTTGCATTGTTAGAAAAAAAATGGTCTACTGTTCGCGTTGTGAACATTACATTAATTTACATTACGTTAACTATCCAATGTTAGTACAGCAATTTCTTTGTCAGTGGGCAAACGTACAAAATCAACAGGGGATCAAATTCTTTTTCCGTCACTGTTGGGGAAAGTGGTGCATGCCTGCAAAACTTTTTCTTATGGCTGTAGCAAACATATGCAGCCTTATCTAAAACCTGTAGATGCCCATCTAGCCTGCACTTTGTGTTTTAGTCAGTACTATATTAGGGGGGATTTGCGGTGAGGCTGACTGATTTAACCAGAGGAGATGTGTGGATAGAACAATATATCCCTTTATATATTACCTTTTGTACCACCAACACCCCCCCCCTTTACAATGTAAGCTCTATGAGCAGGGACCTCCTGTACCTTTTTGTATTGTACTGTAATTGTGTTGTCTCCCCTATACATTGTAAAGCGCTGCGTAAACTGTTGGCGCTATATAAATCGATAATAATAATCCCTTGCTGAATACCCTGAGTAATGTGTTCTGCGTGTCACGGCTGTGTAACGGGACTGGATAGTGCTACTTAATAATACAACTTTCCTTCCAGATAACAAGGAGGACCGCACAACTGGTCGCTGAATGGCAGTGTGTTGGATTTTGCCATGGAGTTTTAAATACTGATAACATGAGCATTGTTGGGCTTACTATTGATTATGGACCCTTTGGCTTTTTGGACAGGTTTGTATGTCTGCAACATGTGCAACCAACTATTATTGGTGCATAGAATCCTAGTGGCCAATAGTCTTTGTACAAATTTTTGTTTGTTAATGCAGCAGCTAAGTATTGTACTGTTGGCCGTTAGGGAAAAAAAGCAAAAATTTTGGAATTCCAAAGACATTCTATCATAAAAAAACAAAAAAAAACAAGATTTTTGTATTGAGTGTTCTGTGCATGATTTTGGTAAAACAATATTTCATCAAGAACCTTTTAACATGCATATCAATGCAATTTCAAGGTGTAGAGCATATTGTGATCTTTACAGATAACCTTATTTCAGGGAAAATGCACATCAATTAAGAGAGAGAAAGAAACAGAGTATATTGGACCTGCTTTAAACTTCCAGTCTGAAAATGTTTCTAGTGTGGTATCATTAGGGGGAAATACGCTTGAAATTAATTTAACTTGTTTTTCCAGATTTGTAATTTCATGTGTTATGCCCCCAAGTCATATCAACCTCCATTGGTAAGAGATTTAACCCCTTTGTAATATGGTGATTACTAAATTTGCAATATGTCGATGATTTTTTATTATTTTTTTCCAAATGTCATCTAGCAATTTTAATATATACATAATTTTTTTTTTTCTGCAACCGATCTGGGTCTAATAGATCTAGTTCTAACTCTAGACTAATGATTGCACATGAACAACAGATACTTGAACATGAATATCACATAATGTGTATTTTTATTTTATTTTTTCTAGGTATGACCCAGATCATATCTGTAATGGTTCTGATAATATGGGGCGTTATGCCTACAACAAGCAGCCAGAGATCTGTAAGTGGAATTTGGGAAAGTTGGCTGAGGCTTTGGTCCCAGAGCTGTCCTTGGACATAAGTAAAAACATACTTGAAGAAGAATATGATGCAGAATTTCAAAGACACTATATGCAGAAGATGAGAAAGAAGCTGGGACTTCTTAAACTACAACTAGAGGAGGACAGCAAATTGATCTCTGATTTATTGGACACCATGAATCTTACAGGTGAGATTCTTCAACCCAAGGGCGCTCCTCAATTTTGTCACCCCAGTTAGGCTAAGTTCACACTGGTATTTAAAAGCTGGTGTCTGAGAGGCATTAACACCCCTAAAATGCCTATGCAAATAAAACAATGCACAGCACGTAGTGCTGGTCACATTATCAAAACATGAAGCGTTCTGTAGAGTCAGGAGGCATTTGAAGCCTTTCAACGCCTCCCAGTCAAGTCTAAGGTAATATTTTGCAAACGCTCTGGCAGGCAGTTTTGGGGCGTTAAGATCAGTTTATTTACTGTAATGGAATAGGCGTTTGTGGAGCAGTTTTAATGTGCCTTTATGCTTCTCAAACGCTTCAAAACTGCATAGGGCGTTTTTGGGGAACATTTTTAACTCTTGTAAAACACCAGTCCAACACCCATACTAAAGGTCCTTAATGCTAATCTAACACCCGTACTAACGCTATAGGAGTGTTTGTTAAGCGTTAGAAATTTAGTCAAGTGTGAACAAGCCCTTAGTAATACAAGGGCTCCTTCCAGTGTCACACTAAAGCCGAGTACACACAAATAGAATGTTGGGCGGCACCATCCAGTTCAATAGAAAGCCGTCCACACCTGACCCATGTGTTCTGTAGTCAGTCTGACAAGTCAGCTATTCGGCTGTATTTTCTTTTCTGATCAGCTCCCGATCAGCACACTCCACCAAGAGGTCCCCCATCAGAACACAATAGAACAGCAGGGGAGATTGCTGTACTAACATTGGATAGTTAACGTAATGTAAATTTAACGTAAGGGGGGGTTCAAAAAGTGAACAGTAAACCATTTCTTCTAACAATGCAAATGTGAATGACTAGTCATGATTTGGGTTAGGCAACAAATATAGATAGATAAATGCAAATAACATTAAACCTACATTTCTCATTTCTGAACAGAAGTCCATTTGGTAGCAACTTTGAGTAATTTGACATCTCATCACAGTAGCTGGATAATGTAAATTTTGATATAAAATGCTATATAAAAATGTATCTGTATTCTTGTACGCTCTAGTTATGCATTTTGCCTTTGAACCGTTCAGTATTTTAGCAAATGCCGATTGGCTTCAATAATCAGCATCAATAATGTATTGCTCTAGGCTCAGATTTTACCAACACTTTCCGGGTTCTCAGTAAATTCTCAGGATGCTCCTCTGATATTGATGACTTCTTGAGCACAGTCACTGAACAGTGTGCTACCTTGGAGGAATTAAAGGTTGTTTACAAGCCTAAAATGGATCCAAGGTAAAATAAAAATGATCTGGCATTGTACAATAAATGAAATGCTCAATGATTTAACTGACTTCATTATGACATTTAACCACTTGACCTCTGGAAGATTTACCCCCTTCATGACCAGGCAATTTTTTGCTATGTGCCTTACTTTAACTGACCAATGCACTGTCATGCAATGCCATACATAAGTAAAATTGATGTCATATTTATCACCTCTGTTTTTTTTTTTTTATTGTTTGCGCTATAAACAAAATTTACAATTTTGCTAAACCATATTTTGTTATCGTACATCAGGGGACACATCGATGGTTACTATGTGGGTTATAGGCCACCTTCAGGTGATGGACTCTGGCACACCTTAAGACAAAATGTGCACTCCCTATATAACCCCTCCCACTACTGGGAGTACCTCGGTTTTTTTTGCCAGTGTCTAAGGTGTTGGGCACGAGTAAAGATGTGCTGTGCTGAGCTCCACTGGAGCAATCCTTGCTGGGGCTAGCCATGCAGCTGGATCCATTCAAAGTGTCTTTTTGGCTGAATTGACTGGTACCCGGGCCTCGTATCCAAAGAAACGAGGTCTTGCTTGTAATGCTTCTCTTTTTATTGAGTCGGACCCCGGGGTCCTGTACTTTTTGGTATTAAGGCCATAAAGTTTTTACTGGCAGTGGTGCTATTGCAGGTCCAGGATTGTGGGTTTCCTCCAGGATCCCCAGCTCCTGAAGGTTTAACAGAACCCACCGTGAAGGGTGAAGATTGGGTCTGTTGGTTTACCACAGAAAACCCTGTACCCTGTGGCGGGAAAGGTAAGTGGAGTTTTCTAATAAATTTTTAAAATTTTCTTATGATTGTCTCCTCCTTTAAATTTAGTAAGTGTTGTTATGCCTATGTGTCACCACTGGGAGCTGTATTGAGCACTTAGTCTCCTCATGCTTCTCAGAAAGTCCACGTTGTGTCTAGGAAGCAGCAGTTTCTTCTTCCTCCTGGCCAAGCAGCAGACCTCTGGTAAGTCTGGGGGGGGGGGGGGGGGTCCCTCTCCCGACCAGACACCCCCCTGTGCTGTTTTTTTTCTTCTCCCCCCCCCCCCCCCTTCTCAGGGAAAGAGTGCCACAAGCATAAAAAAAAAAAAAAAAAAACCCGGCGAGAACGGCACGCCACTCGGTGGCTTTCAGACCACCCCTCCCCCCTCACCATTCCTCCTTCCTCTCTGTGGATCCCATAGGTTCAGGATCCCGCGTGGGAAAGAGCTCTTTTTTTTTTTTTTTTTTTTTTTAAAGAGAGGAAGGGCTGTAGGCGACGGGGTGGGACTTAGCATGGCTTTGGCATTCTCCAACGTCCAGCATGGGAAGGTATGGGTTTTTTTTTTTTTTTTTTTTTTTTTTAACCACTTGCTTACTGGGCACTTAAACCCCCCTCAGTCCCAGACCAATTTTCAGCTTTCAGCGCTGATGCACTTTGGGTGACAATTGCGCGGTCATACAACACTGTACCCAAATGAAATTTTTATCATTTTTTTCCCACAAATAGAGCTTTCTTTTGGTGGTATTTAGTTACAGCTCGGAGTTTTATTTTTTGCTAAACAAACAAAAAAAGATGCAAAAAAAAAAAAAAAAAAAATCATGTTTTAATAGTTTGTTATAAAATTTTGCAAACGGGTCATTTTTCTCCTTCATTGAAGTGCGCTGATTAGGCGGCACTGATAGGCTGCATTGGTGGGCACTGATGGGCTGCATTGGTGGGCACTGATGGGCTGCATTGGTGGGCACTGATGGGCTGCATTGGTGGGCACTGATGGGCTGCATTGGTGGGCACTGATGGGCTGCATTGGTGGGCACTGATAGGCTGCACTGGTGGGCACTGATAGGCATAGTTAAGGCGGCACTAATAGGCACAGATAAGGCGGCACCGATGGGCACAGATAAGGTGGCACTGATGGGCAAAGATGGGCACAGATAAGATGGCACGGATGGGTGGCACGGATAAGTGGCACGGATGGGTGGCACGGATGGGCACTGATAGGTACCACAGATAGATGGGACTGATGGGCACTGATAGGTGGCACTGATAGGTGGCTCTGATAGGTGGCACTGCTGGGCACTGATGGGCGGCACTGCTGGGCACTGATGGGCGGCACTGGGGTGCAGCACCTGAGGCAGATTTTGGGTGGCACTGCTGGGTGGCACTGCTGGGTGGCACTGTGGGTGGCACTGTGGGTGGCACTGTGGGCACTGCTGGGTGGCACTGTGGGCACTATGGGCACTGCTGGGTGGCACTGACAGGGGGGCACTTACTTTATTTCAGGATGGCACTGCGGGTGGCAGGTGGGCACTGGCAGGGGGCAGGTGTCCTTTTAAATTGCTGGCCGTGTTCGGGACTGATGTCCCGAACACGGCCGCCGGCGATCGGCTTTTTTTTTTTCTCCTCGCGCTGTCAGCGCGAGGAGGAATACTAGCTGATTACCGGCTCCGTTTTATCACATGATCAGCTGTCATTGGCTGACAGCTGATCACGTGATAAGGGGTCGGGATCGACCCCTTACACGGATCGGTGATCAGGCGAGTCTCACGGACTCGCCGATCACAGAGCGCGCCGCGCGCGCCCCTCAGGGGGCGCGCAGGCCGCTCGTAACCGGGACTACGTCAATAGACGTAGTCCCGAAAATGTGGGTCCGCGCTATTGCCGTCATTTTGCAATAGCGCGGATCCCAAGTGGTTAAAGGCACCATTTGTGCTCTTACATGCTGCTGGAGGGACACGAGAAAAGGTGGCATATAAGAGGTTTGTTGACACAGGCTTTGCTTTTGACACATTTACTACTGCATCAGGCTGAGCATTAATAGCAGCGACAGGGCTGTGCTATTGCTCAAGCAGTGAATGCATTCCTTCTGGTAGTACCTCTGCTTTTGTGTATTGGGCTGTGAGCAGAAGAAGGGGGTAAAAACACCTCAAAAAAGGGCTATAGAAAGACTTCTGCAGTCACACAGAAGCCTAGAACCATCTAAAAACAGATGACACCCTCCCCTGAGAGTAATATGGCTGGTCAGAGTGAGCCATCAGGAGGAGCAAGCGTTGCAGCTTCTCTTAACATTGCAGCCCCTGTGTATATTACTAAAGGAGGTTTTTATTTATTTATTTTTTTTTTTTTCTTTCAACCATTTTAAGCTTGCAGCAAAAAATGTATGCTTTAATTGCATCCCAGAATGGGACTCAAGCTCAGCAGGTCCCCATCCATCGCTCAGGACCCTCTTGCTGAGAAACAAGGAGTGAGAGATGGCAAATTTCTTTCAAAGGAAGAGGCTGAAGTCTCCTCTTCCGAAGAACCTTGCAGGAAAGATTGTTGGTACAATCTCTCACTGAATTGGTCCGCTCCACATTTTTACTGCCAATAACGCAGTCAGTCGATGAGCCCACTTCTGGTTTGGGTTCACTAAAGCCTCCCAATCTGTTCATTCTTTTCTATCTGTTCATGGCTAAGGAAGCTAATGTATTCTGAGTGGATAGGAAATCGCTGCGCTGGCAGCGATCGGAGTATCTCAGTCCTTAAAGGACCAGTTTATAGAGGTACTCAGTTATTCCTGATCAGCAGGCCCAGGATTTGGCCAGGATATCAGAAGCCTTGTGTTTTATAGTAGACTCTATGAAAAATTCTATTCTCCAGGCCCCACGGCTCATGCTAGGGCTGGTACATGTGTGTAGAATCCTATGATTGAAAAATTGGTCAGCCGAAGCGCCATGCAAAATTCTCTTGGCCAGTTTTCCCTTTTCATGGTGAACGGTTGTTTGGCGACGATCTGGATAAGTATATCCAAAGAATTTCAAATGGGAAAAGTTCCCTTTTACCGGTTAAGAAGAAGTTTAAGCATTTTTCTTTTAAACGTGCTTCTTCTCCAGTGCCAGGGGCATTAGCCTCCAGGTAGTCACGGCGGCCTCCACCGCCAAAAGGTAAACCTCAGGGTCAGTCCCATTTCCAAAAAAGGACCTATGGGAAGAAACCTACAAAACAGAATACTAAAGCCTCCTTATGAAGGTGTGCCACCACTCACTCAAGTGGTCGGAAGGCTTCTACAGTTTTCAAAGGTCTGGCAGGACCAATGCCAAGACAGACGGGTGGCTACCCCAATTTCTCTAGGTTACAAACTAGAGTTCAGAGAATTCTCGTCTCCTCTTTCTCAGATCAAACGTTCCCAGAGATCCAGTGAAAAAGGAGTCTCTCTTTCTAGCTTTGGATCATCTCTTGTCTCCAAAGAGTGATATCGGTAGTCCCATTGGAAGAGCAAGGTTTGGGGTTTTATTCAAACCTGTTCATGGTTCCAAAGCCAAACAGGGATGTCAGACACATTTTAGATCTCAAAGATCTAAACCGATTTTTTGAATATCCGTTCTTTTCGCATGGAGTCAATCTGATCAGTAGTCTCCATCCTACAAGGGGGAGAACTTCTGGCATCAGTCGACATCAAGGATGCTTATCTCCATGTGCCGATTTCTACGCTTTGAGGTAGAAAATCTTCATTTCTGGTTTTGTAGCCCTGCCTTTCGGTCTAGCTACTGCACCTCGAGTGTTAACAAAGGTCCTGGCTCCTCCTTTTAGCCAGGCTAAGGGCTCAAGCTATAACGGCGCTAGCCTACTTTTAGACAATCTACTCTTGATAGATCAATAGGTAGCCTGCTTAAACCAAACCTTGGTCACCACAGTCGCTGACCTGGAACCTAGGAGTATCTGGAATACCTAGGTTGGATTCTCAACCTAGAGAAATCCTCCTTAAAACCATCAAGGAGATTGCAGTACTTGGGGCTGATCATAGATACAGCTCAGAAGAGGGTGTTTTTGCCCCAGGAAAAAATCGGTTCCATAAAAGAACTGATCCAGTTGGTCAAAACAAAGAAAAATCCTTTTATTCGACTTTTGCATGAAATTGTTGGGAAAGATGGTGGCTTCTTTCGAGGCCGTTCCTTATGTGCAGTTTCATTCAAGACTGCTACAAAACAGTATCCTGTCAACTTGGAACAAGAAGGTCCAAGCTCTGGACTTCCCAATGCGTTTATCCCCCAGTGTGTACCAGAGCTTCAATTGGTGGTTGGTTGATATCCAAGAATCTTCAAAAAGGGAAATCCTTTCTACCAGTTACCTGGAAGGTGGTACCAACAGATGCCAGCCTTCTGGGCTGGGGAGCAGTCCTGGAAGAAGCATCTGTCCAAGGGAAATGGTCCAAATCAGAGATGACCTTGCTCATCAATATTCTAGAGATTCGGGCAGTGTGCCTGGCCCTGGAGGCCTGGACGTCCAGACTATGGAAATGTCCTGTCAGAATCCAATCCAACAATGCCACAGCAGTGGCCTATATCAATCACCAAGGGGGCACGAAAGGTCGTGCGTTCCAGAAAGAGGTGAATCGTATTCTTTTTGGGGCAGAAAACATTCCTTGCCTATCAGCAATTTTCATTCCAGGGATAGAGAATTGGCAGGTGGATTACTTGAGTCGCCAACAATTGTTCCCGGGAGAATGGTCCCTTCATCCCTACATCTTTCTATCAATATGTCAAAAATGGGGCGTTCCAGATGTGGATCTGTTTGCGTCCAGGTTCAATAACGAGATCGACAACTTTGTCTCATGGACAAGGGATCCAATGGCATACGGAACAGATGCCTTGGTCCTTCTGTGGGGATCAGTTTTCACTGATCTATGCGTTCCCTCCTGTTCTGCTTCCGCATCTTCTTCGCAGGATCAAGCAAGAAGGTAAGGAGGTGATTCTGGTGGCCCCAGGATGGCCCAGGAGATCTTGGTTTGCCGAGATCATAAAGATGTTTGGCTGGCTACCACTGTGGCCAGACCTTCTCTTGCAATGTCCAATATTCCATCCTACCTTACAAACGCAAAATTTCTCAATTTGGCTATTGAGACCCACATTCTAAAGGACCGTGGGCTGTCGCCTTCAGTAGTTTCTACTTTGGTTAATGCTAGGAAGCCGGCCTCCAGAGTCATCTGCTATAAAGTCTGGAAGGCATATGTCTCCTGGTATGAATCCAGGGGTTGGCACCCCAGAAAATGTCATAAGTATGATCCTTTAATTCCTACAGATGGGATTAGGAATGAAGCTGGCCTTGAGTACTATCAAGGGCCAGGTGTCTGCCTTATTGGTATTTTTTTCAACGACCAGATATTCCCTTGGTCCTCTTGACGAGGAAAATCATTTTCTTGGTTGCCATATCTTTTGCAAGAAGAGTATCAGAGTTGGCTGCTCTTTCTTGTAAAGAGCCATATTTGATTATTCATAAGGATAAGGTTTGTATTGCGGCCTCATCCTAATTTCCTACCAAAGGTAGTGTCAGGTTTTCATTTAAACTGTTCTGCCTTCATTTTTTAACAGAACCTCGTAGATTCGTAAAACAGATGTTTTGTTTGTATTGCCAGATGGTCCTAAAAGAGGACAGGCACCATTGAAATCTACTATTCCTAAATGTATTCGTCAAGTGATTGTTCAAGCTTATGGTTTAAAAAACAAAATTCCTCCTTTTCATATTAAAGCATACTCCACCAGGGCTGTTTAGTGCTTCTTGGGCAGTGAATCACCAAGCCTCCATGGCTCAGATCTGCAAGGCCGTGACTTGGTCTTCAGTCAATACATTTACCAGATTCTATCAAGTAGGTGTAAAAGGTCATGAGGATATCTCCTTTTGGGTGCAGTGTACTGCAGGCTGCAGCATAAGTCATCTAGTCTCTTGATGCCCTACTTTTGTTGTGTTCTCCCCCCCCCCCCCCGTTCAGTTGGCATTGCTATCGGACATACCACATAGTAACTCCTATGGCTCCTGACCTGGCCTGTGATGTACAATAAGAAAATATGATTTTTTATAATGGATGATGGCGATCAGTGACTTTTATAGCGGTACTGCGATATTGTGGTGGACAATCTAACAGTAACTGACACTTTGTGGGAACCAATGACATGAATACAGTGATCAGTGTTAAAAATATGCACTGTCACTGTACTAGTGACACTGGCTGGGAAGGGGTTAAATATGTGCCTAACCAGTACCGTATATACTCGAGTATAGGCCGACCCGAATATAAGCCGAGGCCCCCAATTTACCCCCAAAAAACTGGAAAAAATTATTGACTCGTGTATAAGCCGAGGGTGAGACATGCCTGTCCATCCCTGTGTGTCCGTCCATCCCTGTGGGTCCATCCAGCCCTGTGTGTGTGTCCATGCATCCGTGTGTGTGTGTGTGTGTGTGTGTCCATGCATCCGTGTGTGTGTGTGTGTCCATGCATCCGTGTGTGTGTGTGTGTCCGTGCAGCCTACCTGTGTCCAGCCTGCCTGTGTCCGTCCAGCCTGCGTCCCGTCCGGCCCGTCCCGGCCCGGCCCGTCCCGAGCCGAGCCTCCGTCCTTCAGCTCTTCGTCGGCGGCCATTCTAGGATTCAAAAGCCGCGCCTCCGTCGGTGATAGGCGGAACACTCAATTTCCCACTGACTGCTGTTCCGCCTATCGGATGTCCGTGATAGGCGGAACACTCAATTTCCCAGCAGCCTGTGTTCCGCCTATCACGGGCATCGTCTCATCCTCGTCCGTAGTACGAGGATGAGACGATGCCCGTGATAGGCGGAACACAGGCTGCTGGGAAATTCAGTGTTCCGCCTATCACAGGCGAAGGCGGAGCCGGAGGCGCGGCTTTTGAATTATAGAATGGCCGCTGTCTGTCTGCTCGACACGCTGATCGAGCGGGCAGACAGCGATGACTCGAGTATAAGCCGAGGGGGGCACTTTCAGCCTCAAAAAAGAGGCTGAAAATCTCGGCTTATACTCGAGTATATACGGTATTTTTGTGTGTGTGTGTGTGTGTGTGTGGTGTTTAAAAAAAAAAAAAAAACTTGGGCAGACAGGCGGTCTCCGTAATGCACATCTCTCCACTGATCCCCTGCTGAGCAGGCGGATGACTCTGCATAGTGGAGCGGACACAGCCCCGCTGTTGTCTATGGGGCTGTCGGATGAAAAACGGACCACCTGTCTGTTTCCATCCGATCTGCTCTGCGGGACGGATGGGGAATGGATCCCCCATATGTCTGTTTTTAGCGGACAGCATTGAACTGAATGCTGGCAGGTGCCAGTAGATACATGTCTGCTGACACCCACCGCTCCATAGAGTGCACAGACTGGGCTGATCATTTCTGAAAAAGTGACAGGTGGACCTAATCGGACCACCCATGTAAAACCAGCCAGGGGATGTAATAGATTTTATTCCCTGATTGGCATGGAATCAAAATCCACCAAAATAAAGGAAAAATGCCTTAGCGCAGACAGAGTAGGTCTTTTATCCCATGTACTGGCATTCTAGCTACAATGGGTCAAAGTCAATGTGGAATAAGTTCACTTTATAGATGGCTGCTGCGCTTCTTCAATGAGGGTATTGACAGCATCTGAACTTTAACCACTTAAGGACCAGGCCTCTTTTTCAGACTCGGTGTTTAAAACTGTTGTTTTTTTTGCTAGAAAATTACTTAGAAAAAAACAATATATAATATTTGGGGGTTCTAACACCCTAGAGAATAAAATGGCGGTTATTGCAATACTTTTTTTCACACCGTATTTGCGCAGCGGTCTTGCAAGCGCACTTTTTTTTTGGGGGAAAAAAATTCACTTTTTTGAATAAAAAAATAAGACTACAGTAGAATTAGCCCATTTTTTTTTTTTTTTTTTATATTGTGAAAGATAATGTTACGTCGAGTAAATTGATACCCAACATGTCATGCTTCAAAATTGCGCCCGCTCGTGGAATGACGTCAAACTTTTACCCTCAAAAATCTCCATAAGCGACATCTAAAAAATTCTACAGGTTGCATGTTTTGCGTTTAGAGGACGTCTAGGGCTAGAATTATTGTTCTCACTCTACCGATCGCGGCATTACCTCACGTGTGGTTTGACTAGCGTTTTCATATGCGGGCGCTACTCACGTATGCGTTTGCTTCTGCTCGCAAGCTCGTCGGGATGGGGTGTTTTTATAAAAATATATATTTTTTCTTATTTATTTTACTTGATTTTATTTATTTTTACACTGTTTAAAAAAAAAAAAAAAAAAAAAAATGGAAAACTTTTATTCCTATTACAAGGAATGTAAACATCCCTTGTAATAGAAAAAAGCATGACAGGTCCTCTTAAATGAGATCTGGGGTCAAAAAGTCCTCAGATCTCATATTTGGACTTAAATGCAATAAAAAAAAAAAAGAAAAAAAAAAAAGTAATTTGAAAAAAATCATTGAAAAAAAATGTACCCCTTCCTCCCTTCCTCCCTTCCTCCCTTCCTCCCTTCCTCCCTCCTCCCTCCTCCCTCCTCCCCCCTCCCCCCTCCCCCCTCCTCCCTCCTCCCTCCTCCTCCCTCCTCCTCCCCCGGAAGTAACATTTTGATGTCGCTTCCACCCTCCTATGGTATAGAGACGAGTGGGGGCCATCTTAGCCTCACTCGTCTCCATAACCAGCAGTGTACAGAACCCGATGGCCTCCGCCGAGCGACGGGAGGGGCGCGGCACCTCTCCCGCCACCGATAATGGTGATCTCGCGGCGAACCCACGGTGGACCGCCACAGAATGCCTGCCTTGTAGCAGTAAATTTACTATAGGCCAGTCATTTGCAGTTTGACAACCCAATATAGCAAATCTTTTATTCCTGTGACTGAATGAGGGGGTTAATACCTCTAATGAAAGATTTAATTATATGAATTCATTTTTTTTTAA
This sequence comes from Lithobates pipiens, assembly GCF_037356315.1. Classification (NCBI taxonomy): domain Eukaryota; kingdom Metazoa; phylum Chordata; class Amphibia; order Anura; family Ranidae; genus Lithobates; species Lithobates pipiens. Next base: position 194,500,738 of record NW_027507903.1, read on the forward strand.
TTTATTTATTTTATTTGACGTGCTGCCATTTTTCCCCACTTTTATCTACAGATCAACCTGTTTAGTAAAAGTGATAGGGGTTTGGACAAACTGTTATGCTGACAGTGGTGCTTTCAATGATCAGCTTCTATTTATATGGTTTAAACCTTTTTTGTGCTGCAGAGCAAGAAGCCTCATTGCCCCGTTCAAGGAAATAAAAAAAAAAAAAAAAAAAAATGGATTTACTGGCCGGATCAACAGTTCATATATAACTTTGTATCAGGAACTGCAGCTGTCTTACTGCAGTATATGTGTGGCCACGCCTGCTTAGCATGTCATAGTCACAACATGTCCCTCCCACTGGCTGCCAGCGATCATGTAGGCCTGCAGTTACAGATAAGGAATTGTTGTGGTTGTCTGGTTTAGAATAGAAACAAACTTGATTTATTAGTATCCCAGCCTTGCAGACTGAAATTAAAGGCTCAACCCACTAAAGCTGGCCATAGATGGAGCAAAATGTGGCCTGTTTAGCAGAGAGAAGCCAAATCTCAATCTATTACACAAGCAAATTCACATTTTGACATCGTAGTCCTCAGTGGCACTTGAGAAGCCGACTATATAACGTAGGATGATATCATCAGGTCTCTATCAAGACAGGATCGTTCTGCCAATGCTGCCCTCGTGAGATCAAGGATCGATTTTCAAGGGACATGCCCTCTTCCTCCTCAAAACACATCAGTGGCAGTTTGTCATACATAAGAATCCTGAGTGTACCACTTCTGGTTCCTGGATTTTGTATAACACTTTAAGCCTAGGTTCACACTGACTGGGATTGAAATTGTGCGAGTTCAACTGAACTCGCACGCTTTCATTCCCACATGTCAGTCCCAACTTCGTGGGGCGATTTCAGAGACATCTGTGCGGGTTTCTGTGCAGATGACGATGGAAATCGTACTCCAAAATCACCAAAAGTAGTACAGGAACTACTTTTGGGAATTGGTGCAGTGCCACAACGGTGGCGTCGCACCGTTTCAGATGTTGCAATTGCTGCTGTTTTGGCATCCGATTTGACATGTCAAATCGCATCAATGTGAACCTAGGTTTATATCTTTTTTTTTTTTTTTTTTTTTTTTTTTTTTGGCTTTTGTGAGTATGCATGCATTTGTTTTTATCCAATAAACGAAGACTGTGTAATGAATTACGCCGTTTGTCCCCAAATTTCGACTTTATTTTTGACCAGTCCTGACAGGGGCAGTTGTTGTACTCATTGACTGCTCACGGACGGGCCTACAGCCAATATGATGCACTGCTGATCGCTGTATTCAGTATGTATTATGTATGTTATTACATGTACTACAAACTTACCCTCGTAAAAATATATTGTTTCTCTTACAATGTACCTTTTATGTACTGTGCAGTAATGCTCTATGCTTGTACCAGTGACTTGAAAACTAAAAAGCACAGTAAAAGTGATTTACTTTCTTTCTCTTTTTTTTTTTTTTTTTTTTTTTTTTTTTTTTTCTGGTTTCAGGCAACTTTCAGTGTTGCTGATGTTGGCACAGAGCAATCCCCAATTATTTGCAGTGATTGGGTCAAAAGCAAACATAAACAAAGAGTTGGAAAATATGGAAAAATCTGAAAAACTTCAAGAATCCAGCGATGAGGATCTACTGAATAATAACCGAGAGTACTGGAAAGAGTGGCTTCAGAAATATAGGTATATTGTAGTACAAAAATTTAATATTTCTGCAAACCTACACTGGGGTACACAGCAGACACATCAGTATAAGTCCTACTCCCAGGAATGATGGACACTAGGCAGAAACATACCTTGTTCTTCCTGTGGTTTTTACCCTCTGTATAAGAAGAATCTCAGTTTTTTGCTCCTTGTTCCTGGAGGTGTCACATCTTTAACCACTACAATACAGGGCACTTTCACCCCCTTCCTTCCCAGCCCAATTTTCAGCTTTCATCTCTCTAGCGCTTTCAATGACAATTGCGCGGTCATGCTACACTGTACCCAAATGAAATGGTTATCATTTTGTTCGCACAAATAGAGCTTTATTTTGGTGTTATTTATTCACGACTCCGTTTTTTTTATTTTTTGCGATATAAGCGCAAAAAAAGCAGAAACTTGTAAAAAAAACAATATTTTCTATTTGAAAAGAAATCCAATAAAATCCAATTTTGTCATAAATTTAAGCCAAAATGTATTCTGCTACATGTTTTTGGGAAAAAAAATTCCGTTAAGTGTATAATAATTGGTTTGTGTGATCAGGGATATATGTACGCAAATGATCATGTACATATGTGTGCAGATAATCATTGGGACATGTGATTTTAGTGGGACATGTTTTTATTATTTGGGGACATGTGTGTTTTGGGGACATATGTGGGGACTGTGTTTGTACTGTGTGGTGTGTTGACACTAGACTGATGATCAGTGAGTAAAAAGCTGTAAAAAACGGCTCATAATTACTGATCATCAGCCGGCTGCAGCGTTCTGCTCTCCTCAGCGATGACTTCTGTGTGAGGAGAGGAGAGCCGATTGCCTAGCAACCGGCTGTTTGTTTACATCACATGACGGCCGTGATTGGACACGGCCGTCATGTGATCAGGAGGGCCGATCTGAGATGTGCCGTGTCCGGGTGACACGAGCACATCAGGATCGCGCCGCTGCGCGGGCACGATCCTGCTACTTCTGAAGGACGTTCCTGAACGTCCTATCAGGAGTAGACGGCTCCCACCCGGCCGTATATATGCATTGGCCGGGTGGGAAGTGGTTAAATCCTTTTATATGATTCTGCTGTTCATTGAAAGTTCATGAATGTGAATGTGTCTACTGGGCTTCCTGCAGTGTTAAGTTCTTGTTTTGTTCAGCCAGCAGGTTGAATGAAAAAAAGAAATGAAAGATTATAGCTTACCGTATATACTCGAGTATAGGCCGACCCGAATATAAGCCGAGGCCCCCAATTTACCCCCAAAAAAACTGGCAAACTTATTGACTCGTGTATAAGCCGAGGGTGAGACATGCCTGTCCATCCCTGTGTGTGTGTCCGTCCATCCCTGTGTGTCCGTCCATCCCTGTGTGTCCGTCCATCCCTGTGTGTCCGTCCATCCCTGTGTGTCCGTCCATCCATCCCTGTGTGTGTGTGTGTCCATCCATCCATCCATCCCTGTGTGTGTGTGTCTCCATCCATCCATCCATCCATCCCTGTGTGTGTGTGTCTCCATCCATCCATCCATCCATCCATCCCTGTGTGTGTCTCCATCCATGTGTGTGTGTGTGTGTGTGTGTGTGTGTGTGTGTGTGTGTGTGTGTGTGTGTGTGTCCAGCCTACCTTTGTCCCGAGCCTCCGTCCCGTGCCTTGCCTCCTTGCCTCCGTCCCGTGCCGTGCCTTGCCTCCTTGCCTCCGTCCCGTGTCGTGCCTTGCCTTGCCCCCTGTCCCGTCCCGTCCCGTGCCGTGCCGTCCCGTGCCCTCTTCGTCGGCGGCCATTGTAAAGTTCAAAAGCTGCGCCGCCGCCTTCGCCTGTGATAGGCGGAACACTGAATTTCCCAGCAGCCTGTGTTCCTCCTATCACAGACGTCGTATCATCCTCGTCCGTAGTACGAGGATGATACGATGTCCGTGATAGGCGGAACACAGGCTGCTGGGAAATTCAGTGTTCCGCCTATCACAGGCGAAGGCGGAGCCGGAGGCGCGGCTTTTGAATAGAATGGCCGCTGTCTGTCTGCTCGACACGCTGATCGAGCGGGCAGACAGCGATGACTCGAGTATAAGCCGAGGGGGGCACTTTCAGCCTCAAAAAAGAGGCTGAAAATCTCAGCTTATACTCGAGTATATACGGTATATGACATTTAAAGTTTATATTCTATATTCACCCCTATATGGTAAGACTGCTAACTAGAGTTTTTTTTTTTTTTTTTTTTTTTTTTTTTTTGTTTTTTTTTTTCAGTGCACGCTTGGAAAAAGAACAAGAACATTCTGAAGACATTAAGGCTTTACATGCAGAGCGGGTAAAAATCATGAATTCCAATAACCCAGCACACATCCTGAGAAATTATATAGCTCAGAATGCCATAGAGGCAGCTGAGAATGGAGATTTTACAGAGGTAATGATTTAGCTGTATTCTTATTCTCCACTAATGCTTACCTATCACTTGTGATTACATTTATCTTAATGTATGTAGCAACAATAATGAAGTCTTTCACCCTCATAGATGGCGATATACAAACAATTCCCCTTTTTAATAAATAATTCACCTCCGCAGTCTGGTGCAGGGACATGCCTAAACCTTATGCATTTTTACTTGTCACCGCAGCATAAAACAAAAATGCCAATAGGGTGGTTTAAATTTACTGAAAAGTACCCAGCAGAATAAACAGCTCCCTCTAGTGGGAGCACCAGAGGTCAGACCTCCTGCCCCACATTAGAGGTACTTCAGTCAGTTTGAAAATAAGTCAGCAGCTTGCTGACTTTTTTTTTTTTAAATAAAAGGACACTTGCCTGTCCAGGGATCCAGCGCTGTCCTCACCCAGGCCAGTTCTTTGTCAGTCTTTGGATCCCCAGCAAGTTAACTGCGGGAAGCTGGCTGTGACTCCTTGAGTCGTCCTACTGCACTGTGCTTTGTGGTTGGTCCAGCAGCTTCTGGGACCTGTGACGTGTCCCAGAATGTTGTGGGCAGGGAAGGAGCCTTTTGTTGGAATCACCTAGGTGATCTGACTGGAAGCGGGTACCTGTGAAAACCTGCGACACCCAACCCCCCCCCCCCCAAAAAAAATAAAATAAAAAATAAAGTTTTAACCACTTGGGATCCGCGCTATTGCCAAATGACGGCATTAGTGCGGATCTACTTTTCCGGGACTACGTCTATTGACGTCGTCCCGGGTACGAGCGGCCTGCACGCGCCCTGTGATCTGGGAGTCCGTGAGACTCGCCTGATCACCGATCCGTGCAAGGGGTCGATCCCGACCCCTTATCACGTGATCAGCTGTCAGCCAATGACAGCTGATCATGTGATAGAACGGAGCCGGTAATCGGCTATTATTCCTCCTCGCGCTGACAGCGCGAGGAGAGAAAAAAAAAGCCGATCACAGGCGGCCGTGATCGGGACATCAGTCCCGATCACGGCCAGCAATACAGCTGACCACCTGCCCCCTGCCAGTGCCCACCTGCCCACCGCAGTGCCATCCTGAATAAAAGTAAGTGCCCCCCAGCAGTGCCCACAGTGCCACCAACAGTGCCACCCACAGTGCCCACAATGTGCCTCAAAGGTGCTGCACCCCAGTGCCGCCCATCAGTGCCCAGCAGTGCCGCCCATCAGTGCCCAGCAGTGCCACCGATCAGTGCCCATCAGTCACATCTATCAGTGGTACCTATCAGTGCCCATCCGTGCCACCCATCCATGCCATCTTATCTGTGCCCATCGGTGCCGCCTTAACTATGCCTATCAGTGCCCACCAATGCAGCCCATCAGTGCCCACCAATGCAGCCCATCAGTGCCCACCAATGCAGCCCATCAGTGCCGCCTAATCAGCGCACTTCAATGAAGGAGAAAAATTACCCGTTTGCAAAATTTTATAACAAACTATTAAAACATGAATTTTTTTTTTTTTTTTGCATCTTTTTTTGTTTGTTTAGCAAAAAATAAAACTCCGAGCTGTAACTAAATACCACCAAAAGAAAGCTCTATTTGTGGGAAAAAAATGATACAAATTTCATTTGGGTACAGTGTTGTATGCCCACGCAATTGTCATTCAAAGTGCATCAGCGCTGAAAGCTGAAAATTGGTCTGGGACTGAGGGGGGTTTAAGTGCCCAGTAAGCAAGTGGTTAAAAGGAGGGGGCATGCAGCGGAACTTTTCCCTGTAGGGTGATAAAGGCAGCATGGCACAATCGAGCCTGCAGATGCGCCACAATAGGAAGCGACTACCTATGGTGGCACACCAAGAAGAGGAGCAGCCAGGATCGCTGACAGGGGACCTGAAAAGAGAAGGATCAGGGGTGCTCTGTGCAAAACAACTGCACAGAACAGGTAAGTATAACATGGTGTGTTTTGTGTGTTGTTTTTTAAAAAATTTTTTTTTTTTTTTTGTGGGTTTTTTTTTAATTTTTTTTTATTTTTTTTATAGTACTCTTTACAATCACGTTAAACGAAACCTGTTACACCCTCTCTGGGCAAAGAACGGGTTTGCTTTAAAGAATTATTATTGTGGTTGGCTACTAGCATGTTGGGATGGTGGTCAGCAGTGCCAGCCCACAAATGTGTCTGTCATGTTTTCTTTAACCTCACAGGGTTTACTGTTGTACCAAACCTTCTCTATCCCTAACTCCAGTGTTCACAATTGATTTGAGCTTGTATGCGAGAGACTTTGCCTGGAAGACATTCTCTTTCTAAATGTATGGTATTTAAATTGATCACCAGGTGAAGCATGTCCTGAAGATTTTGGAAAATCCTTATGAAGTGGAGGAAAGTGAAGAAATCCCTGAGCTTGCTGAAGAACGTCTGGAAGCTTGTGCTTCTTCTGCTGTCTTTAGGCCCACAAATCTTTCCAGAATTCCATATAGCAGGAAACCTCCACTTTGGGCTACAGAGCTATGTGTCACCTGATCCTCATAATAGCCTTGTTGGTCGTTTTCTGTTTTCATGCAGAAAAATAATTCAACAAGGCCAATTCTAACAAGCACATATGTTGTTTTTCTTTCAAACTACATTTGGATTTTTTTGGTAATGGTATAAGCCTTTTAAGGCCGATTGCACATGGGGACATCGAGCTGTTGTGTGTCCTCTTGGCATGCTAGTGTGCAGTGGTGGCATAGTTACAGCATCCAGCCCCGCTTCCTGCAGCATGCCCGTCTATGGAAGGCTGCGGCTGGACAGGGCTAAATGTTATAGCGAGTGGTACGCCCATTTTAGGGCCCTATGCGTTCAGGAACGAATGCTCTAAAATTAGATAGCCCTGTGTGCAAGGGGCCTATTGGGGGAGAAAAATTGTTATAGAATATTTATTTGCCAATAAAACCTATAGAATCCAAATGTAGTTTGTACATGACGGCAAAAATATCAATTCAGGAATGTGACGTATTTTGGCCTGATGTTAACCACTGTAGTGCTTGTTGCATGTTTTAGCATTGTGTATGTCATCACATTCATTTAAAACATGTTATAATGAGCTTGATGCTTTTTATACGCACAAAAATGTTGCAATTGGAAAATGAAACCATTGCACTTAATGGACATATTCAGGTAATTTCTTGCTGCTTACTCTGTGCCTTTGTACAGACTGTACCTTGTTACAAAGATAGGTGGAGGATATAGAATCTTTTTTTTTTTTTTTTTTTTTTTAAATATTGATTTTCCATAAAATTGCAGATTGCGTATTGACTTGTTTTAATGTGTGTGTGTGAGAGAGAGATTGAGATGTGAGATTACCTTAGGATAGAAATAAATGTTTTTTTTTTTTGTGTGGGGATTTATGCATTGTTTTGTTGTATCACTATGGGGGTTTATTTCTTAAAAAAATAAATACATAACCCTTCATACTTTCCTCCATGCTGTAACCCATGTGGGCTGTAAGATGAAGAATTTGGTCAATCACATGACCCCTGTTTGCTTAGAGCGGAGACCAGTGACTGTCAGTCACTAGAGTGATGGGCAGAGGAGGAGGAGGCAGCGGGTGCAGCTGGCTTTGGTTCTCAGCCATGTCCTGAGAGCCAGGAGCCAGCTGTCGGTTAAGCAGCTGGGTGAATCCCGACAATATGGCTGGGATCCTTCAAGAGCCTGGAGCGTCTCTGCCATGTCAGCTGACTGCAGGCAGTAGCCCACTGTAAGCCGACTCTGGGTCACAGCAGACCAAAAGGGCTCTCCTGTTGCCCATAAAGTATGGCCTAAAGAGCTTTGACCATACTTTTCTTTTAATGTAGTAATATATTAGATGGCCACAGTATCTGTGTTTCTGTACGTGGCTACATAACAACAAGCTTTTTAAACAATTTAATTATCGCACATACTGCAGATGGACCTTTTTGTCCCCGATTGTAATTCATGCTCTTGCAGTGCCAATGACTATTTTAATGCAGGACTTGACTCTCCTCCCATCGCTCTGACACCAACATCTTCACCCAGTCTTATTCTGGGTTGGGATCTTTGGTAATCGTTAACTTAACCCCATACATGTGCACAGGCGTTCACTTGTTTTGGCAGGGAGAATATACAATGTACAGATCATTGTAAATTCTAAAGATGTAAGTTTGTTTTATTGCAGAAGAGGCATAGCATGCTTCTTCTGCAGTAAAGAGCCTGCCTGCTAGCAATTTTACTTTTTTATACAATTTTGTTGCACTTTAATAGATACCTGCCATGAGATACATATGGAAGCCTCCATTGCTGATCCCCCCCCCCCCCCCCCCCTTCTGAATATGCTAGGCATGTTTGGATGATTCTGGCTTTAGTATTGCGAGGTTCTCTTTTTAAGAAATAATTTAAAATTGTGGCTGTGGTTTGAAACATCAGGTGGTTACGGGTAATAAGGTTATCAGTCTGGGTCTCTCTTCCTTCTACTTTTTTTTTTTTTTTCAATGGTCTTTTATGCCAAAAAAAATAAAATATTCAAGGAGTACATTTCTATAAGCATTAGAACATAAAATTAAGACCTTTTGTGTTCAGTTAATTTACATGTTAAATACAATTTCAAAATAAACAAACCTCATAAAAAAAAATTGTTTTCAGTAGTACTGTTTTTTTTTTCTTTTTGTGTGCATGTGATGGAGGGCTCTGAGACCTTACTTACGGTATTTGGTAAGCTCTGTTGGCAGCCCACTCTGCTCTTTTGCCACTCTTAATGTGTCAAGTGGATGGGATTGTATCTTTTTTTTATATGTGAGCTCCCACACTGAAAAGGAATCTGCCTTTTATTTTTACAAAGTTGTTTTACATTGTAATAAGTCCCTAAGTCAGAGCAATGGGAGAGAGCACCATAGCACGTTTACAGTCCTGACAAATGCACTCATCTTTAAACATTAGTACATCCCATTGCTGCAATACAGTCAGTGAGCTCCAATATGCATTAGGAAAATTGAAAATTTGAGGAATTTTCTTGTATACGGTCAAAAAACGTGGTACATGCAATTTTTTTGTGTTTATCCATTTCTATGGGCCTAAACCTATACTTTTGTGCCTAAAATTGGGCAATGGGATTTTTCCTGGACTGTGAGGGGTACAGGAGGTGAAAGGACTGGTCTTGGGCTGGGAGGATTATGGCGAGTATATCATCTCTCCAGACCCCAACGCTGACCCCACAACCGTGAACATGGACCGGCACTGCCTCGGCCCTCCTGTTGGCAGGGTCCTTGAAGGCAGGAGTCCCTTCTATTGGAATTGTGGTTACTTTATTCAACCTGGATATCGGGGGGGGGGGGGGGTGTCAACGACCAGAAGAGATGCCCGTGTTTTTTTTTTTTTTTTTTTTTTTTTAGGAGGCTCTCCTCAAAAGGGGTAGCGCACAGCCATTCTTCTCTGGACTGAAAAGGTCAGTTGCGGGCTTCCCCATTCCTTGTAGATGAACTTATCAAAATAAAGTCAAATATGGAAACACCTTAGGTGTGCTGGCCGGTTTGCGGGACCCAAAAGGGACCTCAGCAGAAGTTCCTGCTGTATCCTGTATCTTCAGGGTGGCCTGCACCGTGGTAATAAGTGCTCCTACTAGCACTTTTTCCTGCGCTAACCTGGACACAGTCATCCTCACTGTCTGAATTGTCCTGGTCCGCATCCTCTGACCAGGCATCAGGAGCCGCCAGTCACAGCGGGGCCCAGAGTCTGAATCAGAGCTTTCCCCAGAAGACGGGGGGGGGGGGGGGGGCAGGGGGCATTTTTTACCTACCTTACGCTCACAACCCTGCTTCCACCCTGGCAACAAAGGTCTCCAGGACCGCCGACAAAGCGTCCATAGTCACTGCATTTTTGGCAGGTGAGCAGTTTGCAATAGCAGGGATGTCTGGGAAAGAAGCGCCAGCTTCTGACGCCACACTGACTCTCACTTGCCTGTCACAACTTAGGGACTTAAGGCAAGGTACACAAATCCCACCCTCCTAGCTGCTCACAGACTAAGGGGCCCCTCCACAGGACTCACCACCCTGACAGAGTGCTGTGCCGTGCTGCCGCTGACTGCACTGGCCTGTCAGTCACAGAGCGCCCAGAGGAGAAGAAAAAATAAAACTCTGTTCTGAGGTACACCTACACTAGAGGTAAACCGCACTGAGGCTACAAGAAAATGGCCGCCGGCCAGCTTTAGCACAAAAATCACCAAGAAAATGTCCGACAGCCCAAACACTGCATAAGACTACAGGAAAATGGCCACGGCCTCTCCTGAGGTAAATTTACTCAGGCACCTCACAGTGAAGAAAGGGACAGAAAACCAAAAACGGACCCCAACAGCCAGCGCAGCCCCTTGCCAAAGCTTGGGCGCCCCCCCAGGTACATAACCGACGCCTCATGCCAAGTCACACAGCGGCCCCCAGCAGGGGGAGGAAATGAGGGATAGGGAGAAAGGAAAGGCAGAGTGAGAGACCCCCCTAGTCTACCTCCCAGGGAATGCCCAGCTGCTCTATCTTGCCGAGGCAGGGAGAGCTGTACTTACCCTTATTGTCGGGATTGCTGGACGCAATCCACCACAGACCCCTCACCCGAGCAGTACGGGGTGGCTGTTGGCCACGGCACACTGACACGGACAGCAGTAGCCCGGTCATATTTGTGCCCCGGAGCATATAGATCACTGGCCGCCGCTGGAGGAGGATGTCGTGGCCAACTCAGTGCATAGCTAGGGTCTGCTCACGCTCGATGGCCAGGCTGGGGAGACAAGGATCCATATTATCCAGCCGGCTGTTGATTGTAGATCACAGGATCAAAAAATTGTGGAAAAAAAATCCCAGGACCAATGGTTCCCCTCAGGTAGCCAGGTCCTTCTCCTACACTAGGCAGAAGAAAAACTGAGCAGCAGGGTGAGGGGTTATCGTCAGAGGGACCGCCCCCCGGGCGGTGCTGTGCAGTCTTGCTGTTTTTACATGTTCTGCCTAGTCCTCTCCTGAAAGTCACGTGATAACCCCTAAGGTCAAGAATTAAAGGAGCTGTGTCCGTCAAATGACAGAGAAATAAAATTTCCCCGGAGTTTAGCTTTAAGTTGTGCACTTGGTGAAACAACTTGCAAATGCAGCTCATCCAGGTAAACACATTAAAATCAATGGCACAGCTCTCTGTGGATATGCTGTACTGCAGCTACTCTATGGTGCAGCATGATAATGTCACCCACGTCTGTCCCTCAGCATTAAATTACATGTGACTTCATCAGGGGCTCATGACATTTGATTGTATGATGCACAACATCATTATGAGTTAGGATAGATTTTATATACAGGAGCGTGTGATTCAAGTACCGATTGGCTCATATATGGTAGTGCTGCATTTATTTTATATAGGTTTAATTTGTGGATGTGGGAAGCACATAAAAGTGCAGGAAATCTGCTTAAACGTTACCTAATAAGAGACAGTTGAGTGCCACATTGCATAGTTTTTTTTTTGGCTTCCTTATTCCTATTTCTGCAAGGTGGGTCTCTGAGCCTTGTCTTATATTGTAACTGTTATACAAGGATAAGGTTGTTTTGAGGACTAAAGGTTGGTACACAAGGGCCGAATATCACCCAGTTCTGTTGAAACGGCTGGAAAACCAGCAGCTGATTGCCATTGGCTGAGCGCTAGCCAGTGTGTTCTGGGGGAGTGGGGAGATTGCTGTACTAACATTGCATAGTTAGTACAGCAAGCTTCTCAGGGTTTTTTTTTGGGGGGGGGGGGGGGGGGTTGGTTTCATTTAGCCCGCTGGGCTTGCAGGAAAGAAATGTGCTCGGTTCCCCCATCAACAAAGTTAGTGTTGAAGGGAATCGCTCCCACGTAGCCATTGTGTTCTCCTGGCTGGCAAAGCCATCCCCACTGGGAGAACACATGGATTATTGCTAGCGGCTATAACGCTGCTAGCAATAACCACATGTAAAATCCAGCAGGCTGGATTGTACCAAAGTTGATCAAGTTTGGTACATTCAGCCTGGCCACACATAGTTTGAATCTCAGCCAGTTCAGCAGGAACCGTCTATGGCCAGCTTTAGTCATCTCTCTGCTCACTCCTATCATCAGGTTCTTGTCAACACATTTGTATGCAGCACACCTAATAGGCTGCCAGTCCTGGCCTTCCCTGTCCAAGTGCCACTGTACAGGGAATTGCAAGAGGTTAACAAAGTCAAATTTAGATACTTATACTAATGGCATTTAAAAATAAATGTAAGAATTAATACAAAGTTGCATTATTGTGTCTTATATCTGCCTGGAGGTCAGCGTCAAAAAATAAATAATAAAAAAAAAAAAAAGACACGCACAGATATGTCCCTTCTAAACATTACAGCTGGTACAGACGGGCTGTCTGAAATCATATGACAATGCCAGAGCTGTTCTCTGCAGATTCATGACTGACACAAATGAAGGCTGCCATTTGTAGGCCAACCGTACACAGCACTTTGTCACTAGAGATGCAGCCATTCACAGAAAACACTATAGAACAAAATATACAGACTTGGGTATTTACCAAAACATAAATTTATTATACATTTATACTGCACATATATAAATAAATGTGTCTCTGTTCATTCAGTTCTCTTTGTAGTAATTGTTGAAGTTAATTCGCAGTAAGAAATCTTCCAGATGTGGTTGGTATCCCCGATTTACAAGCTTGGTTACCACTAGAATACAAAAAAAATAGGGCTGTTACTGATTAAAATGTGTTTTTTTTTTTTTAATCGACTAATTTCAATTAATTATAATGCACATACAGATCCAACTACTTTTAGCTGATCTCCTTGAATTGCAACTCTGCATTAGTCAGTGGTAAATGTGGTATACACTATATACACCCGACACTAGTTAGTTTCCACAATCCATGACTTAAATTCACAGTTCACACAAATAAGTTTTAAATTCAAACTGCAATTTTTTTTTGTAGAAAGTTAGTTTAACTTTAATTATAAAACTTATCTAGTATTTAGCCAGTCACATAGACATACCAGAGCCCTTACATTTTGTTTCTTTCAACAATGTTAAAAACGGAGGTTATCAAATTTGCCTACACTTAGCTCACTGAATGATCCCAGTTAACCACATCCATATTTACCATCACTGTCCAGTGACCTCACCGGACTCCTCCCCCCCTCTCCCTTAGCAGACAGAGGCACTTGGGGAAGGGGGGAAGAGTCCGGTGACGACACCAGATCTCCGACGGAACTCCCGGAAGCCAGCGGAGGAGTACCGATCAAAAGAATTTTGAAATTAACGATTAATCTTTAATTTTCCCAGCCCTACAAAAAAAGAAAACCCAGTTCATTTAATAATTGTGGTCTCTTTAATACTAATAATGACATAACTCCTGAGCTCCTATATGCGTTACGTGTAACCCTGTGAGGTGTGCAGAGGAACAATCCCATAAATGAAGCTTGCCACCTATTACAATGGCCTTTGAATAAAGCAGAGCTAAATAAACTCTGCTTCTTTCGGGTGCCAGGCTGCAGCCATCTTCATTGGCTGGCACAGGAACACATCGAGGACACAGGTTGTTCTGGAATGTAAACTGAGCTGTGCTTGCACAATGTACATTCCAAAGAAAACTGCAATCTGCCAGCTAAGTTTCTTTTATTGCAGAAGAGACATTGCATGTTCCCAGTTTTTGATTTTAGTTCCAATTTAATAACTACAGCCATGCAAATAGAGCCAACCATACCAGCCTTTTAGTGGATGATCAATACGATACTTTTTCTCATAAAATATTCACATTCAGTCTCTAAGGTGGACATAAAACTACCCCACTTATCTGACACCTATGATGCTCAAGCTGTTTAAAGTAGAATTTTGTGCTTTTACCAACTACACTTAAAAATGCTTCTTTATCCCATGCTAACACCTATACTTACTAACCAGTGTAAAAAAAAAAAAAAAAAAAAAATTATATACTTATACCTATTCTCAGGGCGTCTTGGTCTGACCACTTGATCTCCCATGTCAGCCAATGCTAGCTACAGGAGAATGTGCTCGACAACAGCTGGCAATGCCTGAGCAACGATGTCACCCATAGGCTTACCGTGATCCATCTGTTGTCAGTGCTCCCTCCTCTCCCCTGCAGCAGCCGTTTTCTGACAGAGGGAAGCCAATAATGTGACCAGACCGGAGCGGCCTGAAAATAGGTATAGACTTGTTTATTTTTACACAGGTTAGATAGTAGGGGTGTTAGGAAGGGGAGAAAGTGATATCAAAGGTTCACAATTTTTTTTTTTTAACCACTTGCTTACTGGGCACTTAAACGCTCTTCCTCTTCCTGCCCAGACCAATTTTCAGCTTTCAGCGCTGTCACTCTTTGAATGACAATTGCAAGGTCATACAACACTGTACTCAAATTACATTTTTTTTTTTCCACAAATAGAACTTTCTTTTGGTGGTTTTTAACCACTTAGCAACCGGCCCATAGCCGAATGACGGCTACAGGGCGGTTGCTTAACTCTGGGAGGGCTTACTATGACGTCCTCCCAGAATTCCGCTCTCGTGCACCCCCTGGAGCGCACACCTGAGAACTTCCATGACCGCCGGGTCCTGCATCACGGTGAACGGCCACTAATAGCAGCCGTTTACCATGTGATCGCTCTGTCAAATGACGGAGCGATCACATGTAAACAAACTGGCGTGATTTCCGGTTCCTCCCTCCAGTGTGAGCGGAGGGGAGAGATCGGTGGCAGCAGCGCTGTGGGCTGCATGTGTAGTGCCCACAGCGCTGCTTAGTGACAGATCCATACATCCATGCTCACCCAGCCATGCTCTGCATACCCATCCATACTCACTCTGCATACTCATCCACCCATCCATGCTTAGCCGTACTCAGCCATACTCAATCGTGCTCAGCCATCCCATCTATAATCAGCCATCCCCATTCATGCTCATCCATGCCACTACAGTGCCTCACAAAATTGTAATAGGTAGTCAAATTAGATTTGAAACTTATGTCCCTAGAACACCTGATGGTGCTCCCTGCATGTTGGTCCTCTGTATGTGGCCACGCTGTGGAAAAGTCTCTCACATGTGGTATCGCCATACTTAGGAGGAGTAGGAAAATCTATTTTTGGGGTGTAATTTTTGGTATGTACAGGTCATGTGTTAGAAATATTGTGCAAATGGACAACGTTGTGTAAAAAAAAAATGCGTTTTCATTTTTTTTTTACACATTTTCCAAAAACTTTTAGAAACAAATGACATGTTCAAAAGACTCGATATTATATGTGAAAATTTAGAAATGATATGTGTAATTTATGCTCCAAGAACGCCTGATGGCACTCCCTGCATGTTGGGCCTCTGTATGTTGCCACGCTATGTAAAAGTCTCACACGTGGTATCGCCATACTCAGGAGCAGTAGTAGAATGTGTTTTGGGGTGTAATTTGGGGTATGCATATGCTGTGTGTGAGAAATAACCTGCTAATATAACAATTTTGTGAAAAAAAGAAAAGAAAATCTTGATTTTGCAAAGAACTGTGGGAAAAAATGAAAAATTCAAAAAACTCACCATGCCTCTTACTAAATACCTTGGAATGTCTACTTTCCAAAAAGGGGTCATTTGGGGGGTATTTGTACTTTTCTGGCATGTTAGGGTCTCAAGAAATGAGATAGGCCACCAGTACATCAGGTGTGATAAATTTTCAGAGATTGGCACCACAGCTTGTGGACTCTCTAACTTTTACAAAGACCAAATAATATACACCGATTTGGGTTATTTTTTACCAAAGATATGTAGTGGTATAAATTTTGGCCAAGATATATGAAGAAAAATTACTAATTTGCTAAATTTTATAACAGAAAAAAAGAAAAAAAAATTTTACAGAATTTTTCGGTCTTTTTTCTTTTATATCGCAAAAAATAAAAAGCCCAGCGGTGATTAAATACCACCAAAAGAAAGCTCTATTTATGTGAAAAAAATGTCAAAAATTTCAAATAGGTACAGTGTTGTATGACTGAGTAATTGTCATTCAAAATGTAAGAGCACCAAAAGCTGGAAATTGGTCTGGTTATTAAGGGGGTTTAAGTGCCCAGTGGTCAAGTGGTTAATCACTGTTGGTTTTAATAACTAAAATAGACCGAAAAGCTCAGTTCAGTTTGACTTCTGGTGCCGAGGGGCTGAGCCGTGATCCGACTCCCCGCTGAAGGACACAAACGCACCTCCCTCCATCATGTATGCCTGTGTGAAGTTAGTCTCTACCCCTTCTCTGATCCGTGCTGGGTCCAAGGCTCTGTACAGACCAATTTCTGCATCAGTTTTGTCCCGGCCAGAGGTCCGAACTGTAGATGGAAACACACTCCTCAGCGGGACACTTTCAGACCAGTGCAATCAGCAGGGACATTTAACTGCTGCTAAATTCATTGGTGCTGCTACAGTAGGTGTGGCTGGCTTTGCTGATGGTATTGGAACAGTTTTTGGAAGTCTCATTAGTGGTTATGCAAGAAATCCTTCCTTGAAGCAGCAGTTGTTCTCATACGCCATCTTGGGATTTGCTCTGCCTGAAGCTATGGGTCTGTTTTGTTTGATGGTTGCTTTCCTGATCTTATTCGCCATGTAAATGATGCTGGGAATGTCGACATTTGAGGGAACAGCTGTAAACTTTATTTTACTGTGGCTCCCAAGAAATGTGTTAAGGAAAATGTACCATATTCCAAAGTTCTTTCATTAGAAATGGTAAAACTTAACAAAAAAAAAAAAAAAAAACGGAAAGTTCGAAAAGAAAAAAAACAAAACTGTTTTATAGTTTGTTAATTTTTTACAAAAAGTTAATTTTTCTCCTTCATCGATGTGCGCTGATGGGCACAAATGGGTGGCACTGATGAGGCAGTACTGATAGGTGGCACAGGTGGGCAGATACTTGGGTGATGTCTTACCCTCTTCGGGACCACTCTATTAAAAGTCATGATCGGCTTTTTTTTTCTGCTCACGCTGTCAGCGCAAGCAGAAAAAAAAAGCCGATCATTGATCTTTTGTTTACATCACATGATCAGCTGTCATTGGCTGACAACTGTACAGATTAACCCTTTCACTGCCAGGTTCGTATGCACCTAAAAAGTGCCTGCAGGTGGCCAAGTCCTCATTTCTCCCTCTCCTATAAGCTTATGGTCACCTCAATGATCATAAGCTTATATCAGAATTGTTCAACAGACTCTGCTTTGCAATTTTATAACTGATCAGCGCTGATCAGAGTTAATAACCTGAAATGTGATCCCCATCCATCTGTTTTTAGTAGACTGGACTGGATCGGATGCAGGCGGTTATAAACTGACACATGTCCATTTACATCAGCCTCTCTATAGAGAGCAATGGGTGGTCCCTGTTGGGCCCGTCTGAAAAATGGACAGGCAGACTCGATCGATTGCACTGCTTGTGTGAAAGAGGCCTTAAGGCCTTGAATACACAAGGCATACATAGCATACCTTTACAGGGATGGACAGGTGGTCCATGCATCTCTGTGCAGGCTGTCCCATTGATGTCATTTGGGATGTAGCAACTGCAGAAACAGCCAATTTTACATCCATGTAGGTCCGTATGCATATCCCTGAGCTCACACTGTTTGCATTCGGGGTCATGTACCCACACGGATGTCAGATTGGGTACAATAGCTATGCCTGTGCAGCCGCTGTATTCCAAGTGACATCAATGGACCTGCCTGTACAGGGATGCATGGAACACCTGTGCATCTCTGCAGGGAAACATGGCCCTCCATGGGCATACACTTTAGTATAC
The DNA here is from genome assembly GCF_037356315.1 of Lithobates pipiens. Taxonomy (NCBI): domain Eukaryota; kingdom Metazoa; phylum Chordata; class Amphibia; order Anura; family Ranidae; genus Lithobates; species Lithobates pipiens. The sequence goes on from NW_027507903.1 coordinate 194,518,573, forward strand.
CACATATGAATGATGCTTTAGCTTGAATTTTGTGATAGGCTTTGAGAAAATATATGCTTTTGGGGGTCTTTCACAAATTCTGAAAGCTGTAAGGGAAAAATTAAAACCTTCAGATTTTTTGAGAAATTTTGATTTACACTTTTAGGTCTGTTCAATTTTCACCATTTTGCAAAAAGGCGCAATTTAAAAGTTACAAACATTTGTGTTATTTATTAACTCAATACAGGTTAAAGCTTTTATATTTAGTAGGAATTGTGTAAAATTTGCTGTGCATTTATCTGCTAATCATGATTTTAGTGGATTTTTAGCAAAAATATTGTTTTGATAAACATTTGCGCCAATATCGTGAGACCTTAGAAATCAGTAGCACCTACTTTTTTTTCTACTGATCAGGTGCTTTCAGAAAATATATGGTTTGGCGGGTCTTTTACAAACACTGAAAGCTATAAGTGAAAAATAAAAAAAGCAAAGGAAAAATTAAAAAAATGGTCTGACCACCTGAGTGTAAAAAATGGAGCACAGGGCCTGGCAGAGAAAGAGGTTAACCACTTCAGCTCCGGACCAATAAACACCTTAAGGACCAGAGGTCTTTTTCCAATTTCGCACTGTGCTGCTTTAACTGGTAATTGCGCGGTCATGCAATATTGCACCCAAACGAAATTTGTGTCCTTTTCTTCCCACAAATAGAGCTTTCTTTTGATGGTATTTGATTGCCTCTGCGATTTTTTTTTTTTGCGATATAAATGGAAAAAGAGCGAAAATTTTGAAAAAAAAAGATATTTTCTTCTTTTTGTTATAAGAAAAATCGAATAAACTAAATTTTAGTCATACATTGAGGGCAAAATTTATTCAGCCACATGTCTTTAGTAAAAAAAATGTCAATAAGTGTATATTTTTTGGTTTGCGCAAAAGTTATAGCGTCTACAAACTAGAGTACATTTTCTGGAATTTACACAGCTTTTAATTTATGACTGCCTATCTCATTTCTTGAGGTGCTAAAATGGCAGGGCAGTACAAACCCCCCCCCAAATGACCCCATTTTGGAAAGTAGACACGCCAAGGAAATTGCTGATGGGTATGTTGAGCCCATTGAATATTTATTTTTTTTGTCCTAAGGGATTGAATAATGACAAAAAAAGAAATTTTTTTTACAAAAAGTTGTCACTAAATGATATATTGCTCACACATGCCATGGTTATATGTGGAATTGCACCCCAAAATACATTCTGCTGCTTCTCCTGAGTACGGGGATACCACATATGTGGGACTTTTTGGGAGCCTAGCCGCGTACGGGACCCCGAAATCCAAGCACCGCCTTCAGGATTTCTAAGGGCATACATTTTTTATTTTACTCCTCACTACCTATCACAGTTTTGAAGGCCATAAAATGCCAAGATGGCACAAAACCCCCCCAAATGACCCCATTTTGGAAAGTAGACACCCCAAGCTATTTGCTGAGGGCCATGTTGAGACCATTGAATATTTAATTTTTTTGTCCCAAGGGATTGAATAATGACAAAAAATTAAAAAAATTTTTTTTTTTTTTACAAAAAGTTGTCACTAAATGATATATTGCTCACACATGCCATGGTTATATGTGGAATTGCACCCCAAAATATATTCCGCTACTTCTCCTGAGTATGGGGATACCACATGTGTGGGACTTTTTGGGAGTCTAGTCGCGCACGGCACCCCGAAAGCCAATCACCACCTTCAGGATTTCTAAGGGTGCAAATTTTTGATTTAACTCCTCACTACTTATCACAGTTTCGAAGGCCATAAAATGCCAAAATAGCACAAACCCCCCCAAAATGACCCCATTTTGGAAAGTAGACACACCAAGCTATTTACTGAGAGGCATGTTGAGTCCATGGAATATTTTATATTTTGCCAAAAGTTGCAGGAATATTACAAACTTTTTTTTTTTTTGCACAAAGTTGTCACTAAATGATATATTGCTCACACATGCTATGGGCAGAAGTCAAATTACACCCCAAAATAAATTCTGCTGCTTCTCCCGAGTACGGGGATACCACATGTGGGGGACTTTTTGGGAGCCTAGCCACGTACGGGACCCCGAAAACCAAGCACTGCCTTCCGGATTTAAATATAAAATGCTACCAAAAAACTGTTAGCGATCGCAGGGATCAGGCCTGACTCTGCGATCACTGCAGTTATGTGTTTAGTGTTTTGTAAGTGACAGTGATCGATCGATACTGCACTTGGGTGGGCTGGGCAGAGGGGCAAAACGCAGGTGCTAGCAGGTATCTGGGCTGATCCCGCTAACAATGCGTTTTTTTGGAACCCTAAACTGCTGGGGATGCTAGTATAGATCTGATCAGATCAGATATTGATCTGTTCAGATTCTATACCACTACGGGAGGTGTATGCTTTGCGCGTGGGTGTTAGCGGTACTGGCACTAACCTAGCGCTGCCTGGGGCGACGCAGACCCTGACCCTAAAACCTAATTGATATCACCCGCCGGGTGATCAGGGGGTTAAACCTTTATTGGGTAATAAATGGTGGGTGCCCTGATGCTATAAAAAGCAAACTAATCAGAGTCACCCGTAACACTTATACGGTGATCAGTGGTGAAAGGGTTAACTAGGGGCAATCAGGGGGTTCAAATTTTTATTAGGTAGTATATGGGGGTCCCTGGCGCTATATAAAAACCTGACGGGGAACCTAAATAACTAACTGGCTAACCAGCGTCACCAGTGACACTTATACTGTGATCGCTGGTGAAAGGGTTAACTAGGGGCAATCAGGGGGTTAAAACCATTATTGGGTAGTATATCGGGGTACCTAGCGCTATAAAACCTGGCGGTGAACCTAAAAAAATAACTAGCTACCTAGCGACAGTAGCGACACTGATGCAGCGATCAGAAAAATGATCGCTTAGTGACACTGGCAAAAGGGGGTGAAAGGGTTAACTAGGGGCAATCAGGATGTTAAAACCATTATTGGGTAGTATATCGGGGTACCTAGCGGTGAACCTAAAAAAATAACTAGCTACCTAGCGACAGTAGTGACACTAATGCAGCGATCAGAAAAATGATCGCTTAGTGACAGTGGCAAAAGGGGGTGAAAGGGTTAACTAGGGGCAATCAGGATGTTAAAACCATTATTGGGTAGTATATCGGGGTACCTAGCGATATAAAAACCTGGCGGTGAACCTAAAAAAATAACTAGCTACCTAGCGACACTAGCGACTCTGATGCAGCGATCAGAAAAATTATCGCTTAGTGACACTGGCAAAAGGGGGTGAAAGGGTTAACTCTAGGGGCAATCAGGGGGTTAAATCTTTATTGGGGGGTGATAGGGGGCTACCCTGGACCTAACACTAACTGCCCTGACAGTTTTTACTTTTACAACTGACACTGAATGCATTGATCAGTAAAGAAATGATCAATGCAATCAGTGACACCGTGACTGGGGGGGGGGCGGGGGGGATCGGGGGGTTTGTGTACCTACGTGTACCTATGTGTCAGTGTAGTGTTTTGGTGCACTTACTTTGTGTCTTCTCCTCGTAGTCCAGTCAAAAAGACCGCCCCGAGGAGAATGACATCACTTCCTCCTTCCTGTGTAAACAATACACAGTGGGAGGAAGTTCGTCATTGGCCAGGAGCGATCGAGAGGGGGTGGCCAGAAACCAACGGCCATCCCCTCATCACGGATCGCTCCCGGAGGGAAACGGACCGCCGTAGCCAGCGGGAGGGGGTCCGATCGGACCCCCACCCGCTGGAAGGCAGGCACGTACATCTACGTGCTTGTGCCTGCCTGTGCCATTCTGATGACGTAGAATGGCAATACGGCGGTCCTTAAGTGGTTAAAGAAATAAAAAAAATAAAAATTGGCCCAACTGAATCGAAAGCGGTATTTTTTTTGTACAATATTTTGATCATAAGTGCTTAAGCTTCGTTAGGTAAAAGCCTGGAATTCTAATTTAAGACTAGAGGGCGATAACCAACTCTGCAGGCTGCTGGAAGCACTGATCACTTACACAATATATTATCCAAATTATTTAAAAAAAGTGTCTGACCCGACTGATCCCTCCTATTCTCAATGATAGGATAGAAGGAAAGCGTATTCTACTATGTGCCTCTTCACCCTTATCCTGTAACAGAGCCAGAAGCTCATGCAGGAGTACTATAAGGATATCACATAATCTACTGCACGGTTCACAGCAGTAGCCATCAGAAGTTTTCTTTTGCTAAGGGACAACATACAGGAGCACCAGATTAGCTAAAAACAAGTTCTACTGCCCATGCCCAAACAAGCTACAAACTTTGAAGAGGTTATACAAGCAATAGTTCTACCAGCGGGTTTATTTGTTATTCCTATATGCTACTACCTGTGGAACATCAGCATGTTAGTTCAAGCATACCTGAGCACATCCAGGTGAGCAAATTTCTTTATATATATATATAAATAAATAAAATGAGAGAGATAGATAGTCCAGAGATAGTCACAGCTGATGTTCTGATGTTGCATGCAGATCTCAACTTTTTCTGTAAAAACAAAGCTCGGCCTATCGACTCTCACCTCCCAAGCATCTTCATTGGTACTTTAACGTGATTGTCTGTCTTACTGACCAATAGGGAGGACTTAAGCCAAAACCGATTTTCACAAATTGAGATCTGCATACAGCATTAGCTGTCTATATCTGATTACGGAGATGGTTATCCAAGTTTTACTCACACCTTGCCCAGGTTTGAGGCTGGTGTACTTAGAAAGCTGCAATTAAGTATATTGAAAAGAACAAAAGTCCAAACTGTTCATAATAGAACAGAACATGTAGGAAATGGACTTACCTTCAAACAAAAAGTCAGAGTAATACTTGAAAGTATTGTAAGACTGCTGCATTAGTGTGTAGTTGGGGTGGCTAGCCATCTGCTTTTCCTTGTCACAAACCCATGGCTGAGAAATAAGCTGTATACGGAACTTCAGGATAAGATTGAAAATATTGTGTATAATGTTCATTAATGGGGCTGCCTTCTCCGTAAGAAGACCCCTAGGAAAAAAAAAAAAAAAAACAATATTTCAGCAAAGTCTGAAAAGAGACAAAACCTGCAAAATACAACAACATATCTCACACTAACAAATCCAAATAGGTGGCATTAGAATTGACAAAAGCGCTATGAAAATTTTTAGGGTTATGGTCTTAAATTCCATGCAAACAACATATACTCAATCAAAAGCGACATTGTAAAATTCATTTTATGTATGTTAGCGAAATTTCCTGTTAAATGAGGCTTGGAGATGCAAATCTATTTTTTCACTGAAAATGTACACTTACAACAAGTCTTCATTTCCTTTTTTCCCCATGTTACATATACTGTATATGTTAAAGTTTGCTGCAGATCACTATACATATGCTACCAGCATTATTCATTTATTAAATCCTTTAAAGAAATACACGTTAGCTGCACACTTTATGTACCTAAAAAGGGCCTTGTTGAGGTATTCCGTGTGTGCCTTGCGAATTTCCTCCAGATTGCTGACTGCACAAAGTTTGTTTCTAAACTCAGCCCACGTAACGTGCAGAATTTGGTTGGCAAGATACCCTTGTATAACTTTCACAAAATGCTGCATTTCATGGCGATACAGCTGGAGCTGGCGGTACTGGCTTGAATTGGATGCTTGATTCACTAAAGCTGTAAGGAAAATAAAAAAAATATTACACACCAATTCATCTATACACAGTCAAATCATTAAAAGGGTCACTAAAATGGCTTTGCTGACAGAACATCATCATGGCGGGGGGCAAAAAATTCTCTATCCCGTTTCTTTGAATTTTCTCCGGAGTCAAAAGCAATTGCTGATTTTTAGCCCACTGGTCATTATAAAATCGAATGCAGTGTCCAAAAACAATAAAAGTTTTGAACAAATATTGCTTGAATTTTGGTGTGCTTTGTGTATTTCTTCCAGACTTGCACAGTAATCCAGGCTATGTACTTTGAGTGATGATGTCACCGCTACACATTTACAAGGTAGGTTTTCAAAGGCATTTCAATACTTTGCAGCTATTGAGGAATATATTTAAATTAACATATTCGTGCCCGAAGTTCTACTTTAAGACTTTATTTTACAGTAATCAAAATGGTCAATTAAGGCACAAATTGTTTTATTATTTTTTATAAATTATACATTTTTCATTAAATACCTATAACTATTGGTGGCCTATTTCTTTTGTACTATTTTTGTAAATTCATTTTTTTTCCCCCCACCAAAAATGACTATCGTTTGCGCTCAAGACACCCACAGCAGAATCCAAAAGGCAGCATTCTTAACCACTTAAGGACCGCTGTATTGCCATTGTACGTCATTACAATGGCACAGGCAGGCACAAGCACGTACATGTATGTGCCTGCCTTCCAGCGGGTGGGGGGTCCGATCGGACCCCCTCCCGCTGGATACCACGGTCCGGTTCACTGCAGGAGCGATCCGTGATGAGGGGATGGCCGTTGGTTTCTGGCCATCCCCTCTCGATCGCTCCTGGCCAATGACAAGCTTCCTCCCACTGTGTGTTGTATACACAGGAAGGAGGAAGTGATGTCATTCTCCTCGGGGCGGTCTTTTTGACCGGGCTACGAGGAGAAGACAAAAAGTAAGTGTGCACCAACACTACACTGACATGTAGGTACACACAGGCACACAAACCCCCCCGATCCCCCCCGCCCCACCTCCCCCCCCCAGTCACAGTGTCACTGCATTCAGTGTCAGTTGTAAAAGTAAAAACTGTCAGGGCAGTTAGTGTTAGGTCCAGGGTAGCCCCCTATCACACCCCAATAAAGATTTAACCCCCTGATTGCCCCTAGAGTTAACCCTTTCACCCCCTTTTGCCAGTGTCACTAAGCGATCATTTTTCTGATCGCTGCATTAGTGTCGCTAGGTAGCTAGTTATTTTTTTAGGTTCACCGCCAGGTTTTTATAGCGCTAGGTACCCCGATATACTACCCAATAATGGTTTTAACCCCCTGATTGCCCCTAGTTAACCCTTTCACCAGCGATCACAGTATAAGTGTCACTGGTGACGCTGGTTAGCCAGTTAGTTATTTAGGTTCCCCGTCAGGTTTTTATATAGCGCCAGGGACCCCCATATACTACCTAATAAAAATTTGAACCCCCTGATTGCCCCTAGTTAACCCTTTCACCAGTGATCACCGTATAAGTGTTACGGGTGACTCTGGTTAGTTTGCTTTTTATAGCATCAGGGCACCCACCATTTATTACCCAATAAAGGTTTAACCCCCTGATTACCCGGCGGGTGATATCAATTAGATTTTAGGGTCAGGGTCTGCGTCGCCCCAGGCAGCGCTAGGTTAGTGCCAGTACCGCTAACACCCACACGCAAAGCATAAACCTCCCGTAGTGGTATAGAATCTGAACAGATCAATATCTGATCTGATCAGATCTATACTAGCGTCCCCAGCAGTTTAGGGTTCCAAAAAAATGCATTGTTAGCGGGATCAGCCCAGATACCTGCTGGCACCTGCATTTTGCCCCTCCGCCCAGCCCACCCAAGTGCAGTATCGATTGATCACTGTCACTTACAAAACACTAAACACATAACTGCAGCGATTGCAGTCAGGCCTGATCCCTGCGATCGCCAAGTTTTTTTTGGTAGCATTTTATATTTAAATCCGGAAGGCAGTGCTTGGGTTTTCGGGGTCCCGTACGTGGCTAGGCTCCCAAAAAGTCCCCCACGTGTGGTAAACACCTACTCGGGAGAAGCAGCAGAATTTATTTTGGGGTGTAATTTGACTTATGCCCATAGCATGTGTGAGCAATATATCATTTAGTGACAACTTTGTGCAAAAAAAAAAAAAATTTAAAATTCCTGCAACTTGTGGCAAAATATAAATTATTTCATGGACTCAACATGCCTCTCAGTAAATAGCTTGGGGTGTCTACGTTCCAAAATGGGGTCATTTGGGGGGGGTTTTGTGCTATTTTGGCATTTTATGGCCTTCGAAACTGTGATAGGTAGTGAGGAGTGAAATCAAAAATTTGCACCCTTAGAAACCCTGAAGGCAGTGATTGGTTTTCGGGGTGCCGTACGCAGCTAGACTCCCAAAAAGTCCCACATATGTGGTATCCTCGTACTCAGAAGAAGCAGAATATATCTTGGGGTGCAATTCTACATATAACCATGGCATGTGTGAGCAATATATCATTTAGTGACAACTTTTTGTAAACTTTTTTTTTTTTTGTGTCATTATTCAATTACTTGGGACAAAAAAAAAAAAATATTCAATGGGCTCAATATGCCTCTCCACAACTTCCGTGGGGTGTCTTCTTTCCAAAATAGGGTCATTTGGGGGGGGTTGTGTTATTTTGGCATTTTATGGCCTTCGAAACTGTGATAGGTAGTGAGGAGTGAAATCAAAAATTTGCACCCTTAGAAATCCTGAAGGCAGTGATTGGTTTTCGGGGTGCCGTACGCGGCTAGACTCCCAAAAAGTCCCATATATGTGGTATCCCCGTACTCAGGAGAAGCAGCAGAATATATTTTGGGGTGCAATTCCACATATAACTATGGCATGTGTGAGCAATATATCATTTAGTGACAACTTTTTGTAAACTTTTTTTTTTTTGTGTCATTATTCAATCACTTGGGACAAAAAAAAAAAAAAAATTCAATGGGTTCAATATGCCTCTCCACAACTTCCTTGGGGTGTCTACTTTCCAAAATGGGGTCATTTGGGGGGGTTTGTACTGCCCTGCCATTTTAGCACCTCAAGAAATGAGATAGGCAGTCGTAAATTAAAAGCTGTGTAAATTCCAGAAAAATGTACTCTAGTTTGTAGACGCTATAACTTTTGCGCAAACCAATAAATATACGCTTATTGACATTTTTTTTACCAAAGACATGTGGCTGAATACATTTTGCCCTAAATCTATGACTAAAATTTAGTTTATTCGATTTTTCTTATAACAAAAAGTAGAAAATATCATTTTTTCTCAAAAATTTCGGTCTTTTTCCATTTATATCGCAAAAAATAAAAATCGCAGAGGCAATCAAATACCATCAAAAGAAAGCTCTATTTGTGGGAAGAAAAGGACGCAAATTTCGTTTGGGTGCAATATTGCATGACCGCGCAATAACCAGTTAAAGCAGCGCAGTGCGAAACTGTAAAAAGACCTCTGGTCCTTAGGGTGTTTATTGGTCCGGGGCTGAAGTGGTTAAAGAGGAAGTAAACCCTAATGGGTTTACTTCCTCTTTGATTCCCTGCAAAGGTAAAGCATAATGGACTACTATGCATCGCATAGCAGTGCATTATGTGTCACTTACCTGACACAGGAGCCAGCGAAGTCACCGCTGTCCCCTTGTGTACAGAGCCTCCATTATCTTGGTGGGTCTTGCTGCTCCGGCTCTGTCATTCGATGGAGCCGTGATGACGTCACTCCCGTGCATGCGCACGGGAGCTGCCACTCGCGGCATATCGCTAGTTAACAGCGGTGCGCCGCTATCTGCGGCGCATGCACTGTAGACAGCGGTGCCTGTCTTTTGGCAAATAACTCCTAAACCGTGTAGGTTTAGGAGATATTTCTTGGACCTACAGGTAAGCCTTAATCTAGGCTTACCTGTAGGTCAAAGTGGTTTGTAAGGGTTTACAACCACTTTAAAGAATGCACAATCATTTTTGAAACTCAAAATCATGAAAAATCAGTAATATAGAATGCGTTTAGTAAATTCAGCTAATCTGTGCAAAAAAAAAAAAAACTCATAAAATGATAAACAGTTATGGAAATTCCACATGTAACGTTATAGTGAACTAGCTGTAATGTAAAGATTGGGATAACCATTTTCACTGAATTCCTATCAACTGAAACTCCTTTAAATACTCTACCTGTACAGTAGTGGCCTTATGATTACAAGTTGATAAAACTATAATTCTAAAATATATCACATCCACGCTAGTGCAACTAACAAGGCAGCCAACCATCAGGGTTGAAGCAAATCCACTGAAAACATACAAATATAAATTGCAGCACCTATAGAATAAAATATCCAGAAATTAGATTTGTTCCAAAAATCATAAAAGTCCCAAATTGTATGACTATAGCAATAAAGTTCTTGGACACCGCCAATGTGCTTAAGACAATCCAATGGTTCTCCACTAGTGAAAACCCATCACCAGTAAGTATTAGGCCTACCAGATTACACACCTCACACAAAGATGTATGCCAAGCTCAGCGTAGCTAACTGTGGTTATGTCTGGGCAAACTCCCCTCTCCCTGCTGACAGACAGAGTAGTGGAACAGTGTCTGTCCTCTGTGTAAGAAGACTGGCTTACAGGCAGGCTGACAGACCGCTTGCTCGCACATGCACTAGAAGATCCTGGCTCCGTTATTGTCATTCCTCACATTAAGGCAGGGCACCCCCAATACATGTTACAAGAGGCAAAGGGGAACTCTCATAGTGAGGCAAATTGAGGGTTTATTCCAATAAAAAAACAAAAATAATGACCATAATAAGCAAATTTACAACACTTACATAAGTGCCACCGCTCACCATGAGATTTTGTCTAATAGGGTAGCATCAGGGGCTAGGCACACTGATTCTCCATCGGAATAAAAAGAGATGTCAGCACCCACTCCTCCTCCTCAAAGAAGTATCCAATCTGGCCCATACACCAACTGATCTACATAAATAACAATGATCACATATTTCTATGTACCTACAAGATATACAAGAAATTTAAAAGGATATAGCCAAGAAGAACTAAATGAGATTATCAGGGAGGTTGGTAGCAGAGATAGGGAAAGGTCATTACACTACAATAGTAGAGTGCAACTACCTAATAAAGTTTTCCCATTCATCACAAATGTTTCCAACATTATGAGGTAAAATACATTTTGAAAAAACACTGGCCCGTTTTGGAAAGGATGTCACTTTGGCCCAGATTTCACCAGATGTACCTGTGATAGTGTACATATGGGTCTGAAATTCACGAAATAATGAGGTTGTAAACCCCCCAAAAAGGTAGAGTTTTTTGGGGGCTTAAAGGGTTTTTTCCCCATGTCAAAGCTCAATACTTTTGTTTCTAAGAGTATTGGTAAATCATATGAAGTTGGAGCATGTCCCGATTTGTTGTATATCTTCTCGAACGACCACATGGCCTGCATTACTTTAGTAGGACAACACATAATCTGAGAGTCAGACTTTGGGTGCCCGTATATATTAACCACTTTCAGACCGGACCATTTTGCTGGTCAATGACCAGAGGTCTTTTTACAATTTGGCACTGCGCTGCTTTAACTGGTAATTGCGCGGTCATGCAATGTTGTACCCAAACAAAATTTGCGTCCTTTTCTTCCCACAAATAGAGCTTTCTTTTGATGGTATTTGATTGCCTCTGCGATTTTTATTTTTTGCGATATAAACGTAAAAAGACCGCAAATTTTGAAAAAAAAAAAGATATTTTCTACTTTTTGTTATTAGAAAAATCCAATAAACTCAATTTTAGTCATACATTTAGGCCAAAATGTATTCAGCCACATGTCTTTGGTAAAAAAAAAAGTCAATAACTGTATATTTATTGGTTTGCGCAAAACTAAGGTACGTTTTCTGGAATTTACGCAGCTTTTAGTTTACGACTGCCTATCATTTCTTGAGGTGCTAAAATGGCAGGGCAGTACAAACCCCCCCCCAAATGACCCCATTTTCGAAAGTAGACCCCCTAAGGAAATTGATAAGAGGCATGTTGAGCCCATTAAATATTTTATTTTTTTGCCTCAAGCGATTGAATAATGACAAAAAAAAATTTTTTTTTTTTTTTTTACACAAAGTTGTCACTAAATGATATATTGCTCACACATGCTATGGGCATATGTGAAATGACACCCCAAAATAAATTCTGCTGCTTCTCCTGAGTACGGGGATACCACATGTGTGGGATTTTTGGGGAGCCTAGCCGCCTACGGGGCCCCGAAAGCCAAGAACCGCCTTCAGGTTTTCTAAGGGCGTAAATATTTGACTTCACTCCTCACTACCTATTACAGTTTTGAAGGCCATAAAATGCCAAGATGGCACAAAACCCCCACAAATTACCCCATTTTAGAAAGTAGACACCCCAAGATATTTGCTGAGAGGCATGTTGAGTCCATGGAATATTTTATATTTGGCACAAGTTGCGGGAAAATTACAAACTTTTTTTTTTTTTTTTCACAAAGTTGTCACTAAATGATATATTGCTCACACATGCTATGGGCATATGTGAAATGACACCCCAAAATAAATTCTGCTGCTTCTCCTGAGTACGGGGATACCACATATGTGGGACTTTTTGGGAGCCTAGCCGCGTACGGGCCCCGAAAACCAAGCACCGCCTTCAGGCTTTCTAAGGGCGTAAATTTTTGACTTCACTCCTCACTACCTATTACAGTTTTGAAGGCCATAAAATGCCAAGATGGCACAAACCCCCCCCCCCCAAATGACCCCATTTTGGAAAGTAGACACCCCTAAATTTAGGGGTACACTAGTGAGACTCACAGGTAAAAAAGCACCTAGGCTGTCAGCGACTGTATCAAAACGCTACAAGAAAAACTGTTAGCGATCGCAGGGATCAGGCCTGACTCTGCGAACGCTGCAGTTATGCGTGTTGTGTTTTGTAAGTGACAGTGATCGATCGATACTGCACTTGGGTGGGCTGGTCTGGGCTTGGCGGAGGGGCTAAACGCAGGTGCTAGCAGGTATCTGGGCTGATCCCGCTAACAATGCGTTTTGGGAAACCTAAACTGCTGGCGACGTTAATATAGATCTGATCAGATACTATATTACTAAGGGAGGTGTATGCTTTGTGCGTGGGTGTTAGCGGTACTGGCACTAACCTGACGCTGCCTGGGGCGACGCAGACCTCATCTGACCCTCTAACTTATATCACCCGCCGGGTGATCAGGGGGTTAAACCTTTATTAGGTAATAAATGGCGGGTGCCCTGAAACTATAAAAAAATAACTAACCAACCAGCGTCACCTGTAACAGTTATATGGTGATCACTGGTGAAAGGGTTAACTAGGGGGCAATCAGGGGGCTTTATGCGGTAGTATATGGGGGTCCCTGGCGCTATAAAAAGCTGTGGCGAACCTAAATACCTACCTGCCTAACTAGCGTCACCTGTGACACTAATACAGCGATCAGAAAAACGATCGCTTATTAGGCTGGGTTCACACTGGAGCGATGCGGGAACGCCACGAATCCGCGGCGGGTTCCCGCATCGCATGCCTCCCGGCGGCAGTTCACACTGCCCTATGCGAACTGCTGGGAGTGTCAGTGAAATGTTAATGACACCCCCAGATCAGTTCGCATATCGCAGTGCGATCTGCAAACTCTGATCGCATGGTGTGAACACCCAATGCGATCCGATTCTGCTGCGGACCAAAAAAAGGGTCCCGTGCGAGTTTGCGGCGGGTGCGACGCAAATTCAGCCATACTATCTGTATGGCTGAACTCGAATCGCACAGAGATCGGATGTGATTTGCACTGCAGTGCGGTGCGAATCACATCCGTTCTCATAAACCGCTGCAATGTGAACCCAGCCTTAGTGACACTGGCGACGGGGGGTGATCACGGGGTTAAACCTTTATTGGGGGGGTTAGGGGGGTACCTTAGAACTAAAGGGGGCTAACCCTAACCGCCCTAACAGTTATTACAGTCACAAATGACACCAATGCAAAAAAAAAAAAAATGCAATTGGTGTCACTGTGACTGGGGGGGCAGGGGTGATTGGGGGGGTGATCGGGGGGTGAGAGTGTGCCTGGCATGTTCTACTGTGTAGTGTCGTGTTGGTGCAACTCACCGCTCCTCTCTCCTCGGTGCCGGAACGAAAAATACTGACACGGAGGAGAGATTACATATCTTCCTCTGCCTGTGTTTACATTACAGGAGAGGAAGTGATGTCACGCCTCACTTCCATTCGTCAGGAGCGATCGCGAGGGGGTGGCCATGAACGAATGGCCGCCCCCTCATCCCGGATCGCTCCTGAACGGATACCGACCGCCGCTGGCACCGGGGGGGGGGGCCCCCCACCCGCGGGAAGGCGGGGACGTATATATACGCCCATATGCCTGCCCGTGCCATTCTGTCGACGTATATCGTCGTGCGGCGGTCGGCAAGTGGTTAATAAACGCAGGTTAAAAAGGGACATCATTTCTCAGCTCATTTTAGGACACTTCAGAATATGGATTCTTAAGCCATCCTTAGACTGTTTGAATCTCGGCCGGTTCAGCAGGAATTGGCCGAGATTCTAACCATGTACAGTGGGTAAAGAAAAGAACCGCATTGTGTTGCTTTGCAGCCTGAAATGAAGACATACACAGTTTTTGTTTTATACAGCTGTATTTACTCAGTGCAACTTAAAACATCCAAGAAAAAGATGTAACACCAATACGTCAGAACAAAATTAAAAAACAGAATCTTAGTTGGAAAAAGGATAATCCCCTTATGTCAGTATTTTGTTGAACCACATTTTGATTTAATTACGCCTTTAGTCTGCTGGGATATGTCTCTACTAACATTGCACATCTACACTTTGAAATATTTGCCCACTCTTCTTTGCAGAATTACTTAAGTTCAGTTAAATTTGATGATGACCGCAGTCTTCAAGTCATTCCACAGATTTGCAATGGGGTTTAGGTCTAAGTCTGTGCTCTGACTAAGCCATGCAAGGACATTCATCTTTTTCTCCTTCAACTACTGTGTTATTTTTGCTGTGTTCTTTGGGTCATTGTCATGTTGGAAGGTAAACCTTCTTCCCATTGACAACAACTTTCTGGCAGAGATTTTCCTCAAGAATTTGATGGTATTTTGCCCCATCCATTTTTCTTCTATCCTGACAAGTACTCCAGTCCCTGCTACAGAGAAACACCCCCATAACAGGATATTACCACCTCCACACTTTACTGCAGGAATGGCGTTATTTGGATGGCGAGCTGTATTGGATTTCTGTCAGACATATTGTTTGGTGTTTGAGACAAATTATTAAATTTTAGTCTCATCGGACCAGGACACTTTTTTTCCCCCATGTAGCCCCAGAATCTTCAAGGTGCTCTTTAGCAAGGCTCAGTTGTGACTGCATGTGGCATTTCTTGAGTAGTGGCTTTTTTCTGGCAGCCCTCCCATACAGGCCACATTTGTAGAGACTTTGTGATATTGTTGTCACATGCACACTATGACCACCCTTTGTCATAAATTCCTGCAACTGCTTTAGAATTGCTGTAGTCCTCTTGGTAGCCTCTCTGATCAGTTTCCTCCTGACTCATTCATCCAGTTTGGAGCGACGTCCTGATCCAGGGAGGGTCTGTGTTGTACCAAATACCTTCCACTTCTTAATAAACTTCACTGTGCTTCTAGGCTTTGGAAAGCCTTTGAATTTTTTTGTACCCCTCTTCTGACTTGTACCGATCCACAACTTTATCCCAGAGATCTTTTGATAGTGGCTTGCCACCCATAGTTGATCGTTTGCTTCAGCTGCAATACCAGGGACTGAAATGCTCCGGGAAAGATCTTTTCAAGCTGAGCTAATCAAAATGACCGCAGCTGATCACAGCTGAAAGTCAAATGACTTTGTGTGCCACTGAAAAAGTGATTAACTATACCTAATTGAGTTTACAAGTAATTTTTAGAAGGGGGGGGGGGGGTCCTTTTTCCAACTCAGTGATCCTGTTTTTGATTTTTTTTGTGACATGTTGGTGTTATATCTTTCACTCACTTGGATATTATAAATTGAGTAAATACAGCTGGATAAAACTAAAATTGTCTGCATTTCAGGCTGCAAAGCAACAATATGTGATTATTTTAATGTGGGTGATTCTTTTCTATAACCACTCTATGGGCACCTTGTATTAACATGCATCGTATTGGAGCACTTTCCCTTGATGTTGGGAGAGGAGATATTGGAGCTGAGATCTTCCAGTGTATGTGTAAAGAAGACAGCTTTCAACTGGTCTTACACAAACACTGTTCCTCCACTCAGCAGTGAAAGGAGAGTTTGCCCAGACATAGCTACAGTTGATTACACTGAGCGTGTTATACATCTATGTGCGAGGTGTTTATTTTGGCAAGCCTCATTGGTGACAGGTTTTCACTGGAGGAGAAACAATGGATTGTCTAAAGCACATTGATTGTATAGCTATAACAATAACGTTTTTTGAATACTATGTGGGACTTTTATGATTTCTGGCACACTCATTTTCTGGATTACAGTTGTTTTATTCTATAGGTGCTGCAATTATATTTGTAAGTTGAAAAGCCTGCTGTTCTCTTTGTGGGTAATAACAGAGAATTATAGATATTGTGTATTTAACACTGGAGCTATAGCCACCAACCAAAATTCACAAAAGATAAAATAAAATATTGTTCCTTAAATTGGAGTTAAATGTGGACATGGAATATGTCTCTAACGAAAGTCCAAGAATAAAAAAAGAAAAAAAAGAAAAAAAAAAAAGAAAACCATAGGTCATCATACACACACAAACTGCATTTCAATGAAAGAGATTTACCTGTACGTTTTAAATGAAACCAAACATCCCTTAGTGTCCAAACCATATGCTTCAGTTGTAGCAGAAAGGAGAAAATTTGATTGTATTTATTTATACAGCCATCTGTAATGACAATGTTCAGAGGCCAAGAAACCTTAAGAAAGCCAAAAGATAACAATCAGTACAATTTCTACAGATATACTGATCTTATAATAAAGAGCAGTGGTTTGTATAGAATTGATCTAAATGCAAACAAAAAGGGAAATCATGCACAGACACTCATAAAAGCATCAAGTTCCCAATACCATATACACGACCACAAGAGACTGGTGCACATAAAACAGATATAAACCATGACAAAAAATATCTTACAGACAGGGAGAGGCACATACAATACATCAGTGTTTAGGAGTAGTAAGGAAAAGAAAAGGTTTTCATTAACCAGTTCAATATGAAACATCAGATCTCTGTGCCACATCCAGCACCAACAGCACACATGGGCTTGTACTGGTAGGCTGGAGTACCTCTCCACAATCTCAGCTATCTAAGGTTGTTTTTTATTGTGCTCTTTGGAAAGCGTTAATCCATGAGCTTGTGACATGCAATAAACATTTATAGATCATTAGTAGCTGAACCAATATTTCAACAAGCACACTTTTCTATTTCAGTCATTAAGGCATTCCTGTGGAAACAAAGCCAAGGAGGATATGATGCAGCAAATTTATTTTTAAAGTGGTTGTAAAGGCACATTTTTTTCTTAAAAATAATAATAAATAAACACATTATACTTACCTGCTCTGTGCAATGGTATTGCAGAGTGGCACTTTACCTCCTCTTCTGGGTTCTCCTGCTAGTGCTGTCCATTCTACTTCTTCTCTGAGTGCCCCCATAACAAGCTGTCTGCAATGAGGGCACGTGTGTGGGTGTTTACAAGGGGGGCTATGTGTGTCCATAGACACGCAAAGCTCGGCTACGCCCCCTCATCACAGGATGACAGCAGCAGGAAGAGGCAGAAAAGAGAGAGGGCAGCACTGCAGACTAGCATGGCACTGGATTGCTACAGGAGCCAGGTATGTGTTTAAGGGGGGTGGGGGAGAGCCGATATTAGAAGGTTTTTTATTTTAAAGCAGAGAATACATTAAGGTAAAAAAAAAAAAAACCTGGTGCATTGAGAACCACTTTAATATAGCCCTTTGGTGAAGGAGGAAATCAGATGATAGGATGATGCTGCTAAATAAAATGCATTCCCTTCATGAACCCACTTGACAATAACCATTCCATATGTTGCAGTACATCTTTCATAACCCTTTGTTCCTATTTCACAAGTGGGTATGTATTCTTTAAGAGCAAGAGAGAAGCTGGTATGAGATGGGTAAAAAAAATAAAAATAAAAAAAAAAGGAGTGTGTCTCAGTCCCAATTAGTACATACATAACAACTATTCAAGTCAACCTTCAGTCATTTTTCAACATCTTCTGCCCTTGTTGTTTTAACTTTGCATAGTAAAAGATATTTTTTTCTGCCAGTTAATACCTTATACAGCCCACTTCTTGTTTCTGATCTGATCATTAGCCTAAGCTTATAACATCATGCACAGCTCTCTCACTCTTGTGAGAGTTAACCAGGAAGGGAGGGGGGATGAGTCATAAAAGGGCCAATGAAAGCTGCGGGGCTTGGAGCTGGAGGTGTGCCTCTGTGTGCCTGTGTAAAGCCAGGAAGTGAACAGGCAGCAGCTTCAGCTGCCCACAGTTAAAATGGCTGCAGCCAGACTCCGTGGAGGGAGATTTCTGCAGCATATTTGGCAAGTACAGAATCACAATATATATAAAATAATATGCAAAGTGGTTGGATGGAAGCTTCAGAATGGCAAAGATGTTTTTATTACAAATCTTGTGAGCAGACTGCAGTTCCTCTTTAATAGCCCACAATAGACCAATAAAATATAACAAAATGTATTGTTTACAAAAAGTATTTTACATACATTTAAAGCAACGGGTTGTCGTGTGCGTGCGTGCGTGTATATATACACATACATACACACCCCAACAATAGAAGTGCATTTTCAAATACATAGCAGTGAAACATAAATTGGAAACCTTGCATTGAATATGGATGGTCTATACTAGTATCCACCATCAGCTTAAAGAATCTGTGTGGACATTCTAAATGCGCTTAGCGATAGGAAACTCGCTCCCTCAGGAGAAGCACAGAAATATTTGGAGATAAAAAAACATACATAAATATACCATGACAAAACAAAGGAAAGGGGAAAGAAGAAAGGACTTACAGTTATTTGAAAGATTATAGTAAAATTCCAAGTAGGTATAAAAAGGTAAGACAACGCATGAATAAAATGAATAGAACTTCCAAATGTGTTCAATGTGGGAAGCCAGATGGAACCACCCAAAAGGTCCACAAAATTCTACCCGGGAGTGGATAAATGGGGAATAAGACGCGGTGTAAGCCCCCAGACAACACTGCAAAGCCCATGATGGGAAAGCGCACAGGTTCTACAAATCAAATAAAAATTAACCTGCTTAGTTTGCACACAAGAGAGAAAAAAACTGTTGGAAAAAGCAGAAAACATGAAAAGTGACACAAATATAAGTGTGCTACAATAAATAAATGTAAAGTGATGTGAACGAATGTTAAAAAAATGTGTGTATGTATAAAACACTAAATCTCTCTAAAACTGAGCTATTAATATTCCCCCGCCCGTGCCCCCCTCCCTGACTTTTCCATCAAAATCAACAATGCAGCTATCAGTCCCTCCACTCACGCCAGGGTACTGTGTAATCTAGACTCTGACTTGTTATTTCAGCCTCAAGTCCGATCGTTGTCAAAAGTTTGTAGAATTCAGCCCCATACCATCTCTAAAATTCGGCCATTTTTAACAAATACCACCAAGCTCCTCATTCACTCCCTCGTTATCTCTCGCCTTGACTATTGCAACTCCCTTCTCATTGGCCTGCCTCTCCATAGGCTATCTCCTCTTCAGTCTATCATGAATGCTGCTGCCAGGCTTATCCACCTTACCAACCGCTTTGTTTCTGCCAACCCTCTCCAATCCCTACACTGGCTCCCAATCACCCAGCAAATTAAATTCAAAATACTAACAAGAAACATACAAAGCTACTCACAACTCTGCCCTGAGCTATATCACCAATCTTGTCTCCAAATATCACCCAAATTGTCCCCCATGTTCTTCTCAAGACCTCCTACTCTCAAGCTCTCTCATCTCCTCCTCTCATGCTCGTCTTCAGGATTTCTTCAGAGCCTCTCCCATCCTCTGGAACTCGATACCTCCACCTGTCCAGCTATCCCGTACTCTTGTTACCTCTAGGCGATCCCTGAAAACTCATCTCTTCAGGGAAGCCTATCACATCTCCAACTAATCTTACCACTTCCATCAGCTCATTCCCCACAGTTACAATCTTTTGTACCACCTGCCCCACCCTATTAGATTGTAAGCTCTTCTGAGCAGGGCCCTGTTAATCCTCTTGCATTTTATTGTATTATAACTGTATTGTCTCCCTTTTATATTTTAAAGTGCTGTGTAAACTGTTGGCGCTATATAAATCCTGTATAATAATAATAATAATAATAAACAAACCCATCTATGTACGGGTACAATATATACGGTGTCACACCAAATATGCACAATGTCAAATAGGTGTATGATGACCAATACTACTATTGGAAAAGTGAAAATAAATCAGTGAAATCAAAAATATTAAATTAAAATAACTTATTTTAAATTAATATTTTTGATTTCATGGATTCAGTTTCACTTATCCAATAGTAGTATTGGTCATCATACACCTATTTTACATTGTGCATATTTGGTGTGACACCGTATATATTGTACCCGTACATAGATGGGTTTGTTTATTCATACACACATTTTTTTTAACATTTACATCACTTTACACTTTTTTATTGTAGCACATTTATATTTATGTCACTTTTCATGTTTTCTTTTCTGTTTTTTCCACCATTTGTTTTTCTCTTGTGTGCAAAATTAAATTAATTTTTTATTTAATTTGTAGAACCAGATTTCTGCGCTTCTCCTGAGGAAGTGAGTTTCCCATCTCGCAAAACAGTTTGAGAATGTCAACATAGATTCTTCAAGCTGATGGTGGATACTAGTATAGATAATCCATATTCAATGCAAGGTTTCCAATTTATATGTTCCAATGCTATGTATTTGAAAATGCTATTGTTGGTATATAAGAAGGACATCCTGTTTTTAAATGTATGTAAAACACTTTTGTAAACAATACATTTTCTTATATTTTAGATATTAGATTTCTTTTCTTGAGGCGTTTCTCGTTACAGTCCCGTGGGCTATTAATAGTTGTTGGGTACGTATTCTTGATCCATTATATCAATGTTTTACTATTGTGAGAGAAACATACATTTTAAGTTTGCTATACCACATCAGAGTCCCACATAACCCACGTTACGTCCATTATCTATTTACTTTTTTTTTTTTTAGCTTTCTCCTCTTTGGGGACAAAAATAAAGTGGAACTCTAGCTACTTTGTTTAGAGCCTCTGTCAGGCTTTTACTAATCTGTGTCCCATTTGGAGAAATTTCGGCATACCGCCGCTAAAACGTCAGTAAAGCGCCTCTAAAAATAGCAGTGCTTTACCGCCGACACCAGCACCGCCCCAGTGTGAAAGGGGCCTTATTTTCCAAGTGGCAATTTGCACAGGTTTCCAGTCAAGTCAACAGGATTGGAGGGGATATCTCCTCAGCTGGACCACACAGCAATAAAAGCCAAAAAGAGGTTCTACCCTTTCTTGGGTTTCCCCACATCAAATTTGCATGACTGGGGATTGTAACTGGCTCTCAATTGAGCCAGTTCACGCATCTCTGGGGCAGCGGTGGAGCAAATTGCACAGCAGTCCTGTGCAGCTTTGGTTACGTTTCAGGTCCAAACTCAGGCAAAAATTCAGGCCAGATTCATCCCTGAAACCAAGAACAGGGATACACTGGACCCAGCCTGAGACATGAGTCTCTACAATAAGCTGTCATAGGGTTGTAAATGTTAACCTAATTGGTAGGATGCATTTTCCATTCATAATCAAGTCAAAAAATAGAAAATTAACTTACCATTTATACAATTTGTGCCATGATGCAAAAAAGAAAATTGGAAGA
Source organism: Lithobates pipiens (assembly GCF_037356315.1). NCBI lineage: Eukaryota > Metazoa > Chordata > Amphibia > Anura > Ranidae > Lithobates > Lithobates pipiens. Next base: position 194,540,223 of record NW_027507903.1, read on the forward strand.
AACTTCCTAAGATTAGCAAAATTCTTTAGATAAAACGCACCTTGTATCTCAACTCCAGACAGCTTAAAATATCTGGGGCTGTGGTAGTAAACATTTCAGGGATATATTTAAGTGCAAAGGAAAGGTTGGAGGCGAGCTGAGAGTCTCCATGTAGACTGTACTGTAGCGCTTTGTTCAGTATAGAATTCAGGACTAGTGGGGTGAACAGCTCACTGGGCGTCTGTCCTGAGACAAGCTGTAAACAAGTAGAACACATTATATGATTAATATAATAGAAAGTATAGTTGGCATTTTTATCACGACAGTATACCATTATGTGTGTCCGGATACTACAAAAAAGAAGCAGAGCGCTTAAAAATACTTCACCCTTTCAAACAGTTGGTCACTAAGTGACTGGGCAAATTCCCCATCTTCCATAAGCAGAAAGTGTCTGATTGCTACAACATGTTTTTCCATTTTCAGCTCTACGAAGTAATAATCCACCACAGCTTTGTTCACAAGGGAAACACTACAAAACAGATGATAAGAATGAATATATTTGTAATAACACGCAAGATTGCATTGCATTGATTTTCTCCCCCTTATAAAACGGCTATTGCAAATGTTCATAGTTGAGATTGTGAGGTCAACAGCAACACGGATATCTCAATTTCATTATTAAAAAGGGGAAAAGCTGCCCCTAATAACCAAATGTTTAACTTTAAAAATACTTCACATCTGGAACATTAGTGGTTGCCGAGGGAAACTTCCACTACCAATCCGGGTCATTTCTCTCCTACATGTAAAAATCATAATTCTTTTGCTAAAAAATACTCAGAGCCCCCAAACATATCATTTTTTAGCAGAGACCCTACAGAATAAAATGGCGGTCAATTTTTTGTGTCACACGGTATTTGCGTAGCAATATTTCAAATGCAATTTTTGGGGAAAAAATACACTTTAGAAATTTTTTATGCAAAAAACACACAATATATACCCAATTGTTGGTAAAATAGAGGTTACGCTGAATAGATACTTAACATGCCATTCTTTAAAATTGCGCACACTCGCACAATAGGCAACGTTTAACTCTAAACTGGTAACCTGTAAAAGATTTTACAGAGGAGGCCTAGTGCTAGAATTATCGCTATACGCTATAACGTTTGCATCGATACCTCACATGTGTGGTGCGAATGTTGTTTATAAATGCAGGCATAACCTATGTATGCATTTGCTTCTGCGTGCAAGCACAAGGGGATGGGGGTGCTTAAAAAAAATAAAAAGTGTTTTATTATGATTATTTTGTAATTTTTTTTAGTTTTACATTGTCTATTTTTTTTTTTTAGCACTTTTATTCCTATTAAAAGAAACTTAAACATCCCTTGTGATAGGAAAAGGCATGACAGGTCCTCTTTATGGAGACATCTGGGGTAAATAAGACCACAAATATCTCCTCTACCGTGGAAAGCATGACAAAAAAATTTATAAAATATTTTTAAAAAAACATTGATCTCTGCTTCCTAGGGGGAAAACGGCAGAGCCGGAAGTGAGATCATGACATCGCTTTCGGCCTCCCAGGATCATAGAGTTGGCTAGGACTGTTGTGAAGTAGCACTAAAAATAGTTTTTTTCTAGGACACGGTTAGGCCCCATTTACATTCTTACGTTGGGTTATTAGCGATTATGTTGTGCATTAACATGCACTGCACTGAAATGAATGTGCCGTCATTGTTGCCCTAGAGTGACTTTTAAAACAAATAGCACCACAATGAATCTAATGTGTGCTACTACATGCAAAATGAAAAAGTTTAAACGGGTCCTTCGTAGTCGGACTTTTGTCAAAAATCAAATTCTCCCACTCCAAGGGCACTGAATGCTTCGCTGCATTCATGTGACAGTTTTCACGCTTATCAGCTTAGCTAGTGTTAGAGACAGAGTTAGGGCTACAAGCTCCAGGGAATCTAACCCCATGCAATTAAAAATGTTTGCATTGGTAATTTAGGACTTAAATAAAAAAAAAATTATAAATAAATATATGTGCTAATCACAGAGTATGAAAACTATTAGGACCAATGCTGTGCTTGTAACATTGCGATATACAAATTATATCTGGTGATATCTGCTTATTGAGGGGCTTTTTGCACTTACAGTAGCAGCTCTGCCCATATAAAAAGCAGTTTTTCATTTCTTTTAGCAAGGATTTTTCAGCAGGCCAATAGAGGCCGTCTCCAACACTCAAACATCTATTATGCTGAATATATGCTTACAAAGCTACATTTCAGAAGCTCAGCCAAGCCATGAACCTCTCCCTTTTCAGTAGAAAGAAATCTTGGAAGGGATTTTGTTTACCAAACTTACTGGGCTACAATGGGTGCAGTAACAGAATACTTCATCAGCACTGGTAGAGAGAGGAGCTCAATAAGCGTCACAGCAGTCTCATCGGTGGCTGAGTGCATATCGGGGTCCACAGGGAGGGAGAACTCTCCGGTGATCACATGACTAAGCATTTGGAGAACCGGAGGCTCTGCTGCAAAGACAAGAGATAGAAGACCGATATATACATCTTACAATTTTACAAAGATTAATATGCCATATTACATACATTAAAGCGGAAGTAAACACCGCTTGTTGACTTGCATCTACAGGTAAGCGCATAATGCGTCTTACCTGTATGTACATGGAATCTCTCCTAAACATGCACGATTTCTACAGCTAGTGACGTCACCGTCACATGTGCACTGAGCTCTCAATGAAAGGCACGCTGTCCATTGAGAAAACTGTGGCACTGTTGTGACTCCTGCACACATGCGTGTGAGTGACGCCATCGCAACTCGCAGATTTAAATGGTTGGAGCCTGTAAACCCGGAAGGTAGATTAGGTGAAGATGGAAGCCCTGTCAGCGGTGACAGTGTGCCGCTGGAGGGCTTCATTTTTTAAGGCAAGTCTTTTATAATGTGCTAGTGTGCGATACACACTAGTACATTATGACATTATCTTGCAGGGACTGGATTTTTATCTTTGCTACGAGTTTACTACCGCTTCAGTATTTTTTTTTCTCCAATAGTAATACTTACACATCATTGCATAGCTGTCCTGATATTGCTCGAGGCAATATTTATGTGCCAGTGACTGGATATAATCTTGCTCTTTTTTCCAGGTTTCATCCTCGACGTCATTCACATCTTTGGCCTCAGTAACTTGTACATCTGCACTTTGTGTGTTGTTGCCAGATTCTTCATAGCTGCATGCAGGGTTTTCATTCTGTCACAGACATACAAACATTTCTGTATAAAGTAGCTGAGTAATAGAACAGGAAAAAGAAAAACCCATTTCCCATAGAACTCAAAAGAATTGCAGCTGCTTTTCTTCCACTGAAGATTACAAAAAAGACCCATGCTACAACTGGTTGTTATGAACAGGCATTTTTCTTTCATGTTCTTTCCAAATTCACACTACGGTATATCCATTTAAATCACCTTACTGTCAGGAATACTACTTAAATGAGAACTCCAAACAGTAAATCATCAGCATGCCTGTAGCATTACTAGAATAAACAGTACAGATCTTTTTACAGCATTTGATGCCAACTTTTCATCAAAAGCAGTAGATGGGAGAGGACTACAAGATGTAACAATTTAATTCCCACAGCACAGCACTATGGTCACCCAGCCATTTGCACTCGAGTGTGTTCCGACATGCTCTAACGCACTCGCCTGGCTCGCAGAACAGTTGACTCAGTCTTTACAGAGTAGTAAAAGAAATAACGTGTGTGTGTTCCTCTGTTGGTGAAAAATTAGTGACAGGAGTCACATCCAACATTGCGTGAAAATTGGTAAAAGCGTGAGCGAAACTTTAGCTCTGTTAGAACAGAGAACATTCCAAGAAGAAGTTAAGTGTTTTGGAATAGCATAGGTGGTTAAAGGGAGGGTGAGAAGATGTCCATGGCGCTGCAAGAAGTGGGCAGCCAAAAATGCAAAGAACGGATGCAAACTCTCGTATGCTGGTACATCCCCAGATCCTAACCAAGGGTTTGGGGATGAGAAATATTTCTGCAAAGATGGTGCCTCGAATTTTGACAGATGGGAAAAAAAAACTTCTTCAAATTTAATCTGATCCTTTGAAGAATGCAGAGGTGTTTGATAAGGTTATTAATGGTGATGAAACTGTATGATCCAGGAAACTAAACAGCATAGCATGCAGTAGAAAACAAAGAATTAATTACCAGTTCAAAACTATGCTGGTGTGCTTATTTTATTTCCCTACTGTGTATGTCCTGCACAGAAGTGCGCTGCGCTTTGTGAATGGCCCGACGTCAGGGGAAGGAGGAGAGGGGCCGAACTTCCAGGGGACCTCGCAGCCAGGTCTCCTGGAAGTGGGGACAGGTACCGGTCAAAACCAGGTAGCCCCCCAAAAAGTGCCAAATTTTGCACGGGGGGGGGGGGGGAGGAAGCAGATAAGCTGAGCCTTCCACTTTTGGGTGAAGCTCTGCTTTAAAAAGGTTTTATGACATTCTGGGCATCCAGCACGCCGCAGCATAGATCCTGTGCAGTGTACTGGAAAACAAATTACAGGAATGTTTCCAGCAGTGAAATAGTCGTCTAGAAAGTGCATTGGTTCAAAGAGCACTACTTTGAAGGTGAAAACAGCCGTCGGTGTATAGGTGAACAAACTTTTTTTTTTTTTTTTTTTTTTACAGTCCATTCTGGGAATTCAATTGTCCCCTCATATGTATTGGATGGATTCGTATGTTGCTCCTAATGAAAACATCAGCCTTTGTTGTCCTCAACCCAGATAAAGCAAGTTATTGTCCAAGGCCTGCTTCATTTCATGTTACAGGCCCACATTTTACAAACAGTATATCTAAAAAACATATGAGGAAATTGCTACAAACTTTACATCAGGGCTCGACAAATCCCAGGCGCCAGGTTGCCATTGCGACCAGAAAGTGTGTCTTGGCGCTTGGCTTTTGTCAGGCCATTCACTGGGGATCCCATAGCCTGGGCTAACACTACCTCACACGCTCCATGCCTGGCGCAGAGGCCGCTGCCAGCTCCCACCCACTGGGATAGAACTACAAGTCCCAGCATGTGTCACTTATTACAATTTTAAATGTGCCAAGTTCTTAGGGATCCTAAGAAGGCAAATAGGCAAAAGCTGAGAGACATAAATGTGTGTAAACCTGTGTCGTGTGCATCTGTAAAGATACACATCGGGGCTACATAAGAGAAGGGTTTTTGTTGTTGAACATAAAGCTTTGTTCAGTACAAAAAAAAGAAAACTGGCACTTAACTTTTTTTTAGCTGGCTCCTAGTCCCAAAGCAAATTTCTCAAGCCCTGCTTTACTAATTTGCTGATTTGGGTGCTCTTTCTGGAGATTTCCATCAATCACTACCTGTACATTGATCGGATTTACTTCCATTTTCCTTTCCATTAGTCTAAGCACATTCTATCATTTAAAATGCTAGATTGCTTTATACATAAAGCAACTTGAGGCATATACCTCAATATTTGCAGATGATCCTGCTGACCCTGGTCTGCTTTCTTCAGTCATGTTTTCAGTTACTGAAACAAAAAAACACATGATTATAAATCAGGTTGTCCACTTTTAATAGTGACCAGTGATAATACTGGCCATAAACCCATCAATAGAGTAGCAATGAAAATTGTAGCAAGCTTTTAAAGTATTTTAGGCTGATTTTGAAGCAAGTGTAGTAGAAATGCACAGTCTTTTTTGATATAAATATATATGATCAACGTACTATGTGCTCCTAGGGAAAAAGAAATACATACAATATCTCACAAAAGTAAGTACACCGTTCACATTTTTGTAAATGTTCTATTCTATCTTTTCATGTGACAACACTTAAGAAATGACACCTTGCTACAATGTAGTGAGTGTACAGCTTGTATAAGTGTAAATTTGCTGTCATCTCAAAATAATTCAACACACAGCCATTAACGTCTAAACCGCTGGCAACAAAAGTGGAGTACACCCCTGCAAGTGCAAATGTCCAAACTGGGCCCGATTAGCCATTTTTCCTCACAGCTGTCATGTGACTCAGTGTTACAAGGTCTCAGGCGTGAATGGGGAGCAAATATGTTAAAGTTGGTGTTATCGCTCTCACTTTCTCATACTGGTCACTGGAAGTTTAACATGGCACCAAGAACCCTCTGAAGAAAAATCTGAAAAAAAGAATTGTTGCTCTACATAAAGAGGGCCTAGGCTATAAGAAGATTGCAAAGACCCTGAAACTGAGCTGCAGCACAGTGGCCAAGACCATACAGCTGTTTAACAGGACAGATTCCATCAGAACAGGCCTCGCCATGGTTGACCAAAGGTTGAGTGCACATGTTCAGCATCATATACACAGGTTGTCTTTGGGAAATAGACATATGAGTGCTGCCAGCATTGCCGCCAAGGTTGAAGGGGTGAGACTCAGCCCATCAGTGCTCAGACCATACGCAGCACACTGAATCAAATTGGTCTGCATGGCTGTCACCCCAGAAGGAAGCCTCTTCTAAAGATGATGCACAAGAAAGCCCGCAGTTTGCTGAAGACAAGCAGATTAAGGACATGGATTACTGGAACCAAGTTCTATGGTCTGTTGAGACCAAGATAAAGTTATTTGGTTCAGATGGTGCCAAGCGTGTGTGGCAGCAATCAGGTGAGGAGTACAAAGACAAGTGTGTCTTGCCTACAGTCAAGCATGGTGGTGGGAGTGTCATTGTCTAAGGCTGCATGAGTGCTGCCGGCACTGGAGAGCTACAGTTCATTGAGGGAACTATGAATGTCAAGATGTACTGTAACATACTGAAGCCCAGCATGATCCCCTCTCTTCGGAGACTGTGCCACAGGGCAGTATGCCAACAAGACAACGACCCAAAACACACCTCCAAGGCGACCACTGCCTTGCTAAAGAAGCTGAGGGTAAAGGTGATGGACTGGCCAAGCATCTCTCCAGATCTAAACCCTATTGAGCATCTGTGGGACATCCTCAAATGGAAGGTGGCGGAGCGCAAGGTCTCTAACATCCACCAGATTTGTGTTGTCATGGAGGAGCGGAAGAGGACTCCAGCGGCAACCTGTGAAGCTCTGGTGAACTCCATGCCCAAGAGGGTTAATTAAGGCAGTGTTGGAAAATAATGGTGGCCACACAAAATATTGACACTTTGGGCCCAATTTGGACATTTTCTCTTAAGGGTGTACTCCCTTTTGTTGCCAGCGGTTTAGACATTAATGGTCGTGTGTTGAGTTATTTTGAGGGGACAGCAAATTTACACTGTTATACAAGCTGTACACTCACTACATTGTAGCAAAGTGCAATTTCTTCAGTGTTGTCAAATGAAAAGATATAATAAAATATTTACAAAAATGTGAAGGGTGTACTCACTTTTGTGAGATACCGTATATATCTCAATACAAACTATAAGCACAGGTAGCTGCTACTTAATCAAAATACATAGTCTTTATATAGAGTAAAAAGTCAAATCACTCCAGCAGAGCTTCATTAAAGAAATTCAACAGAGGCGCCTCCACCTTCCAGTGTTAGTAGTGCATGTAAAGATCAGAGCAGTCAAATCCCATCCATCGGTTTGTAGATGTTAGCTTATAATGCACTTCAATACAATACAGGTAAAAGAAAGGTGTCTCACTACCCTTATGCCACCTCACTCACTGCTATTTATTTCCTCTCATCTCTGATCGGCAAACACGCTTAGTGATCCACAGCCAACCGCAATTCAATTGTTTTCAGGGTCCGCTGGAAATCCAGGCATAAAGTACACAGGCAATCGCCATAGTGTAATTATTTAGTACCAGTGGATGGGATTTGGCTGCGCTGATCTTTACATGCACTGCTAACAGTGGGAGGTGGAGGGTCCTCTGTTGAATTTCTTTAATGAAGTGCTGCTGGAGTGATTGGACTTTTTACTCTATATTAGGCTCGGTTCACACAGGGGGCGATGCGAGGCGACACGACTTGCCTCGCCGCGACCTCAGCAGCGACTTGCAAATGACTTCTGTATAGAAGTCAACGCAAGTCGCCCCGAGGTCGCCCAAAAGTAGTACAGGAACCTTTTTTCTAAGTCGGAGCGACTCGAGTCGCTCCTCTTAGAACGGTTCCGTAGTACAGAACGGGGGCGACTTGTCAGGTCGCGGCACGGCAAGTCGTGTCGCCTCGCGTCGCCCCCTGTGTGAACGGAGCCTAAGTCTTTTTAAAATGAAACAGCTGGGATTGGCAGGATTAGGTAATGTTTATGGCCAGCTTAGCAACATAATTTACCGACAGTTACCATTTGCCACTTAAAGTCAAAAGTATTAATCATAAGAGCAAGGGTGGAAAAATCCACTAAATACCACCCCTGGTTGGTGTACAAAGAAATGAATAATGTTAAAATGTACATTCCACAGGTATAGTACACACCTGCATGAAGGCCTCCCTCACTTTCATCCTCCTTTATACCTGAGGGGGATAATACAGTTACAGGATCTGATGAACAAGTTTGTTCTGAAGGTAAGTCCTCTGTTTCTGGAGTTTCAGAAGGCCTTTCAAAGTCCTTTCTTTCACCATAAATTAAATTCTGGACTGTTGAGTCAGATACATGCCCAAATTCTGTTTTAGATTCAGGAGTCACAGTGTCATCTACTGAGGGAGACCACTGTCCAATTTTAATGCTGGACTGTGTAACATGTCCAAAAGAACTCCAACGTGGTTTTAATGGCTCAATGTCTGAGACAAGACTTCCAATCTGTATATGGGATTGAGAAGCATGTCCATGAATGTTCCACCTAGGTCGTGAGGAAACAACTTCAGAAACATTCTCTCCAATTTTGATATTGGCATCAGAAGCATGTCCATGGACATTCCAACGTGGTCTTGAAGGTTTCACGTCTGATACATTTTCACCGACCTTGATATTCCCCTCTGAGGAATGCCCATGGATATTCTGTTTGGGTCTAGAAGGATCTACGTCAGAAGCATACTCTCCTATTTTTATGTGCCCCTCAGAGACATGGCCATAGAGGTTCCAGTGAGGTTTTAAAGGTTGGACATCAGACATGAAGTCCCCAATATTAATGTGAGAATCAGAAGAATGACCATGCTGACTAGGCTGCGGAAGGGACACAGTTGTATCAGAAACATATTCTCCAACTTTAATGTTGGCATCTGATGCATGACCGTGAATGTTCCAACGTGGCCTTTTGGGCTGTTCATCAGATATATATTCTCCAATTTGTATGTGTCCTTGAGAAACTTGTGAAAACGGGATTGGTTTCAGCACTGTGTTAAAGTCATAATCACTTACAGGAGTGACAATTTGTGTTTCTTTAGCCTTTGCAAGATCTGAGCCTATGTCTTTTAAAGCATCATCCACTTGGGAGAGATCACTAGTCAGTTCAGTGTCTTGTTTCTCAGCCGCTGTCCCAGGGAGAAAATCAGCAAAGTCCACACTAGGAGTACACAAGCTTGGATGACAAGAATCTGTGTCTTCTTTCTCAGCCACAATTAAAGGCAACGCTTTATTTTCTGCAAGAGGTGATGGAGCACGTACAAGAATGAGGTTGTCTTCTCTTGTTTCTTCCTCATTGCTATTGTCATTTAAAGATGTTGGTTCACTAGGTGAAATCTAAAAAAAAAAAAAAAAAAAAATGTAATTTTTAAAATATGCTAAATTATATTATATCCAAAGCTTGCGTCTAATTTTTTGTTACTGGATGGTTATTTCTTTCCTTTCACAATGTGTCAGGTGTGAGGGTTAAAACTAGGAGTGATATAAATTACATACTTCTAATAAAACATGTTTGCATAGCACTTTAAAATAAAAGTTTACAAAAAAACAACAGTAATGCAATATTCTTGAACACAAAAGAAATCTATGGATTAAAAAAAAAAAAAAAAAAAAAGTGTGTTTATTAAAGTATAACTAAAGGCTCATATATGACAGTCTAATCAAGTATCAAATCCAGTTTCCATCTAATGCACACATCTTATAATGTAAACAAAAACTTTTTTTTTTGAGAACTGCCAATTTTTATTGTTCTTAGTTTTTCCAAAAACGTATTTTAATGTCCCTGGCTGCTGCATTTTCCCTCACATGTTGTTGCTCCCAGACACTGCAGCTTGCAGTGGGAAGGTTTTAGCAATAGAGACAGTGCTGCCAGTACAGAAAGCAATAAGCAGGACTGGGTATGGCCAAGAGCTGAATGACAAGCTAAAGGATTTAGATCCAGCAGTGACAATGGAGATAGGCATAAGTGTAGATGCACTTACAATTAAAGCCCAGGCACAACTAAAAAAAATGCCATTGCAGTTCCTGTCTCCATCACACCAAATACATAAATTATTCACCCCACACTGTATGTGAAGGTGCCAAGGCCCCACCTACAAACCTGAATTTTGGGGAGGAAGCTGAGAGTGCTGGATCAGGGAATCAATACAGTCTCTTCTGCAACATTAGCAAGCATTACTTTATTATTAGTAAGCAAACTGTAGTGCAAGAGTTTTTCTGTGCCTGGAGTTGAACTTTTAAGTGCTACAGCACGCAACAATTCACCCAGTACAGGCTTGATCTCTGTGATTAAAGTCCATATCGGATGGCACATTACAGAGGGGCAGTCCTAGGCAGGATTGCATTTTGCTTTCTCAAGCTTTAATAAAGTTGGATGTGATCTGACCATCTGTGTACAAATTCCTCCTTTCTGTTGTACTTGAAGACAAGGATGGAGAATCATTTAACATTTTGCAGTAACAGTTAAAATATCAGTTTTAGCATTGTTCTTCATAGTCAATGTACACCTCGTGATCAAGCGTAATTTGTCTACCTCAAGATTCTGCAACTAACAATGTCAAGTCTAAGTGAATCCTGCATGTATTATATAAACAGAATTGCACAATTGAAAAAAAGGCTTAAAAAAAAAAAAAAAAAAAAAAAAAAAACTACAAACCTCACATTTGGTTGGATACTGGTGCACATGCTAGAGAAATACTATCATACTGTACCTGTGGAAGTGGTAAAGTATTTATGTTTTCTGTAGACTTGGTCACTGGATTCTGCTTTAGCAACTCCTTGGGGAAAAATAAAATGAAAAATAACCATCAAAAACGCAAGCTATAAGTATCATACATTCCTGCAGATGGCAGGACAAGCAATTATGAACCTGTATGTGCTTTTCATCATCCCAGAAGAACTTCAGGCGAGCCGTTTCCAGCTTATGACGCTGGATCTTCCACAGCGCTTTCTGCTCTTTTCGAGTGGCTTCCTCAGAAAGTTTGCTATAATGTTCTATAAGTTCCTCTCTATGGAAGATGAGTGAAGGACAAACACAAGCAATAATAAATCATTTTTATCAGCTGGGAACATGAAATGAAAAACAAATACTTTTCCTATTACTTTTCTTTACATATCTTCCAGTCATATATAAGCTTAAAGGTTGACAAATATCACAATGGCAAAGGGACCACTATACAGTTTACACTACAATCTTAAAATTACCTGTCAAGAAAGAGACATATTACTTCAAACCCCTTAGGTTTTTTTTTTATTATGTTTTGTTTAAAAGAGGTGTGTTGGGCCAACATATAAATCCTACTGAGTTAGCCAACAAATACTAATACACCTCCTTTTCTACTTTTATTAAAGGATAAATCCATCTTTCTATAACATATTACATGTTTCAGCCGTATTCAGGGTGTAACAAGTTACTGATGTAGTGGCCCCCCTCCGAGTCCTGTTGTGACAGCAGACCAGGGATCTTCTCCCCCACACCCACTGTCACAATAAAATAAAAAAATGTGGTGGTGCATGAATCTGCCCACCCAGATGCGTCATTCATTCACGGAGTTCTGTGACTGGGGGAACTACAACTATCATCAGTCATTGCAGCTGTCAGCTTATAGTCCTCAATGAACTTGCAGGGTGCTGATGAGTGCTCTGGGTACTTCATTGATGCTTCCTGCCATTCAGAAACTGCCTGCCCATATGAGCTACAGGCAGACAGCTACATTGACAGTCTGCAGGAGCCTGAGATTGCATCTGTGACCTGCAGGCGCCTAATAAACAAATAAATGCACATTTTATCTGCAAAAAGATGTGCATTTATTGTTTGTTTTTTTCTACAAAGATGATCTCATAGTTTAATAGTTAATATTTTAAGGCTATAAAAACAATAGGTTCTCTTGCTAATCCCTTAGCTTCAAGTTTAAGTCCTCATTTACCAACCCTAGGATAAGCTTCAAAACAGTCGATTGCTTCATGAGGGATACAGATAATAAGAAATGCAGTTAATATGATCAGCTGTACAGTAAATTCTGTCCTAAATACACCTGAATGTAAACCATATGTGTATTGATCATGTTAAAAGGGCAAAATCAGCGTTCGACGCACGATTACAACAAAATCCTTTAAAAAAACAGTAACATTAATAAAACAAAAAAGTACCTAGCTTTGTTCTCCAGTTCCTGTTCTAATGCTTTTAGCCTCTGCTCACGATCACGCAACTCCCTTATGTAGCTGAAATCATCATCAGCCTCCTCTTGTTTGGCAGCCAGCCGACGCTGTATGCAAAAAGGATTTAAGAAGCTGTTCTATTGCTGCAAATCAATCAAGAGTGCAAATCCAAGTGCTTTATGCAATGTTTTATCTTACTGTTTAAAGTAACAGTTTTGAAGCATGGACATCTTTCACTAGCTCCCACTGCCCCAAAGCATGGTTGTTCTGATTATACAAAGATATCACTTCCAGGTAGCTTGCCTCCACCTTCTGTAACAGGTTTACTCACTCTTCTTCTTCAGGGTTAATTTGTCTTATCCTGCACCATATCTGTTGTAATTTTCTGTTACACTTATAGAGCGACACAATTACTCTTTGCACGGCATCTTTTTACTCTGTATTGGGCTCTCTTTTTCTATTTTTAGACACAACTAGCTATCGTAATATATGATATAACTTTACAAACCACATGCAATATGTCAAATCAGGGCACAACACACTCTTTAAAGAACCCATCTGGGAACCGCTAGAGACATCAGAGCATGGTGCACAGTGGATACTTACCTTTACTTCAAGGCCCTCTCTTGTTTTGCCTTTCATCCATGGGTTGTAGTCCCTCAACTCCTGGTACCCATGCTGCCCCCAGCCGACAGTATTACATGTAGATCATTGAGCCGACTAAGCAACAGTAGGGTAGGACATGCCATTTATTTGGAGGTTTTCCCATTTTTATTTTTATTTTTCATGTTTTTGTTATGTACTATAGTGTTTTTTTTTTTTTTTTTTTGTTTTTTTTTTTATACTTCACATGAATCGGACAGCAAAAGACCGATGAGAGCTTTTGGTCGGAAAAGGCGATCGTGTGTATGCTCCATCGGACTTCTGCTGGCAGAATTCCTGCCAGCAAAAGATTGAGAGCAGGGTATCTATTTTTCGGTCGGAAAAAGTTCCGATCGGAAATTCCGATAATCTGTAGCAATTCTGACGCGCAAAATTCCTACGTATGCTCGGAAGCATCACCGCGTTCTTGGCGGTCGAAAGTTCAGAGAACTTTTGTGTGACCGTGTGTATGCAAGCCATGCTTGAGCGGAATACCATCGGAAAAACCATCCAAGATTTTTCGGGAAGGAAATTCCGCTCATGTGTATGGGGCATTATAGAGACACATGCATCTTCTCCTGAGGAAGTGGGAAAAAAAATAAAAAATAAAATCACAAAAACACATCAATCTTATTGATGCAAACCTTTACATCATCAAGCATTTTTACAATTAATTTTATTGATGTAACTGTTTGTTGTGCATTTTATGCCTAATGACTTGTAAATGCTCAGTACCTTATGATCTCGTCCTACTCCAGGTTTACAAATTTCTTTGGGATATAGTTTTATTACGCAAATTTTTTTTGTTAATGCTTTTTTTCTATCCATTTGCTCCTGGCATTATTATTTTCTATACCTTAATATTCCAGTTTTCCACCCATGAATATATATTAGTAACACTATTAGAATTTACTAGAGAAATACATGCAATACCCACTGAAGGCTGCTCACCACATTTACAGTAAGGTCCCAACCCTTCTCTTTTTAATGCCACCTTTATATTATGCATTTTGGATACCCCTGCTTAATTCATATTCAAGTAACCAGGAGTTATTTATAAAACTGTATCCAACCACAGAATTTCATCAGGATTGAGGACTAGAGCGATCTAAAAACACATCTAATCTGTTTTAGTGGTCTTTATTGTTTTTTTTCTTTTTTTTTTAAATCAAAGTCATATTGCATTACCCATTGCATAAAGATGCCCTCAATATCTCCTTCATAATTTTCTATTATAATTTGTATAGCATAACCTTGGTACTTCTAGCTTGTCTCCCAAAAAAGGAGTTGGAGCTTCTTTTGGGCAACAAGCTTCGCACAATGAGGATTGACATGCAACAAAACCGCACCATGTTTGAGGTGCCATTAAACATCATTGGCACCCAAACACATATGGTGCGTTTTGCCACTATTGCAGTGCGATTTGGAATCAGGCTCAAATCGCCAGATGTGAACAGACCTCAAAGTTCCTTTCACCAGCCTATTTTGAAAGGGCTTTTTACAAAAATGTTATACATTTTGTTTTTTTGAAAGCAGGATCTGGAAATACACACCTGAATTGACTGTAGCAATGCATGAAATGACTAGAATACTCAAATTTAGTTATCCTCTTTTCAGAATGTAATTTTCACAGACATTACTCTTACAAATTACTTCTACCTTGATTATTTAAACTAGATGTTCAAATAAAACCTATGACAAAACACAACATTTAAAAAAGCCCTTTGTGGAGAAATTCCATGCTAAAGCTCTTTAGGAAACCACTTGACAACAGTTATTTCAACATAGTTTAGGGACATATAATTACGGTGAAAAGTCATAATACAAAGTACCTCTTGATCTTTCTCAAACTGTTCTTTCAGCTTCAAAAATAGTTCTCTCTTTTGTGTGTCTAAAGATATTTTCACAGTCAATAGCCTATCTATATGAAGAGAAGAGATGTATTAAAAAACACCCTAGAAAAGCTGGATTTATTAACAAACTTGACAAAGACATTATTTAACCTTTAAAATTTTGCAGGAGTTTCTCTGTTGTTTCTCGTGCCTGAATGAGAAGGTCCTGCTTTGCAATTTCCGCTTGCAGTTCCTAAAATAAAGACCAACATGGATAAATAATGGTTCAGCATTTAACAATAATCTCTATATTTTACTTAAAGTGGATGTAAACACGAGTCATGAAATTTGAGCTGGGCACAGATATCTGCAGTGTTTTCTTATCTCTCTTCAAAGCCCTAAGTCCCGTGGCTTTCTCCTGCTCCGTACCTCTGTTATCAGCATGATGACTCCTGACAAGTTCTCTGTCAACTGTGATAAAACCAGCCTGAATTTTGTGTCAGGGTGGGTGCTATAAATAGATTAGTAGAGAGCTGACCTATTCACAGCACAGCTTGGTCAGTCTCTGCCTATGTGGAGAGGGGGTGTGTACCTTTCCTCCAATCAGCTGTCTCACAGTGTATGGCAAGAATCCATGCCCACAGGTGAATCAGGAAGGGAAAATTCTAACAGGACGTGCACTTTCTAAACAGCATATAATGCTGAAGACAGCAGATATACATGTACAACTTATGTTAGGAGAATTGTTTAATCTCTGTGTATCATCTGAGGTTGTTCACTTCACCGGGTATATGTCAGGATTTACATCCACTTTAAAGCTGCTATTTGGTCCTTCCTGCATCATGTAGACAATTGCTGTTGGCTGTCCAGTGGCAGAGTGCTCTCAGGATCCAGAAGAGGAATCTCAGTAGTGATGTCAACGTGATCGAGCCACACTGTATGGCTATGGTTGCACACAGCCCAGTTCAGGAAAGAGCCTGCATGAGTGCCCCCCTAGTACAGGACTTGCAGCAGCGGATAGGCGGGTGGGGGGTGATCAAAGAAGAGGTAAGGGACTGCTCTGTGCAGATAAGTATAAAAAAAAAAAATTTTTTTTAACACAAAACAATTGTGACTTTCAGTTGCAGTGCACCTGAAGTGAATCTTTGCAATCTTGCAGGGAATATCTAAAAGGTGGTAATTTTACAGCAAATGTAAATTTTTTCCTCTTCCTCCAAGAAAAAAAAAGAAAGAAAAAAAGCAGTGCATTTTCTATGCCTTGAGCCTCACAAGTGTGCGTAAATATATAAAGCAGGTGCGGTAAACAAAACGGTTCAAGATGAAGTGCAAAGCAAATCGGCCATCTCACCTGTCACATATAGAAAAATCCAAATGGGGATTGCTGCAGTTAAAATTTATTAAGAATCCAAAAAGACAAGTGTTACATGTTATGTTCCAAATAACAACAGTTCTGGGCAAAGTACAAAATGCCCTTCTTCAGGCTTGAACATTGTCTGAATCAGATGATGTTCTAGCCTGAAGGGCGCTTAGTACTTTACCCAAAACCGTTGCTATTTGGAATACAACATGTAACTACTGTCTTTTTAGACTCTTAATACATTTTAAGTGCAGCAATCCCCGTTTGGATTTTTATAACTACTCAACACACAGACATTAATGTCTAAACCGCTGGCAACAAAAGTGAGTACACCCCTGTAATGTCCAAATTGGGCCCATTTAGCCATTTTCCCTCCCCGGTGTTATGCGAGTCTTGGTGTTACAAGGTCTCAGATGTGAATGGGGAGCAGGTGTGTTAAATTTGGTGTCATCGCTCTCACTCTCTCATACTGGTCACTGGAAGTTCAACATGGCACCTCATGGCAAAGGTGACAGCTTGAAGTCTTTTGTGGTATTTGTGGACAAGGCTCTTTATCTTCTCAGATAGTAAAGCTGCCCATTCCTCTTGGTAAAAATCCAGTTCCTATAAATTCCTGGGCTGTCTTGCATGAACTGCACGTTTGAGATCTCCCCAGAGTGGCTCAATGATACTGAGGTCAGGAGACAGATGGCCACTCCAGAACCTTCACTTTATTCTGCTGTAGCCAATGACAAGTCGACTTGGCCTCATGTTTTGGATCATTGTCATGTTGGAATGTCCAAGTACATCCCATGCCCAGCTTCCTGGCTGATGAATGCAAATGTTCTTCCAGTATTTTTTGATAACATACTGCATTCATCTTGCCAACAATTTTCACCAAATTTCCTGTGCCTCTGTAGCTCGCACATCCCCAAAACATCAACAATCCACCTCCATACTTTACATCATAGGCCTTGTTGACTGCTCTCCAAATGTAGCCTTTATGGTTGTGGCCAAAAGGACTCATCACTCCAAATGACTTTGTTCCATAAGGTTTTAGGCTTGTCTCTGTGCTGTTTGGCGTATTGTAAGCAGGATACATTTGAGTAGTAATGGCTTTCTTCTGGCAACTCGAACATGCAGCCCATCTTTCTTCAAGTACCTCCTTATTGTGCATCTTGAAACAGCCACACCACAAGTTTTCAGAGTCCTGCATTTCACCTGAAGTTATTTGTGGGTTTTTCTTTGCATCCCGAACAATATATATATATATATATATATATATATATATATATATATATATATATTAGACACACACACACACACACACACACACACCCCTACGCCCATATCCATACACACAGCATCATTTATAAGATGTTTCTATCTCTGTCTGCTACTCTTACAACATTTGAAGTGACAATTGGCAATGTCACTAATGTGTTGCTTTCCTTGCTGGAGGACAGATAGCTTTCCTTGACATATTCTGTTGATCTGCGTTTCCTCCATCTCTACAGCTGTCGCTTCATGATTATTACCTCATAAGTCATCATATTACCAGAGGGCAGCACCTTAAAACGAGGAAGTAAAGTCCTGCTCCTCCAAGATGATGACCATCAACAAGCCATTTAAAGTAAGTATTAGGGAAATGATCAGCTGCAGGAAACCCCAGGAACACTGGTGACAGGTCCATTGCCCTTTGTAGAGTTCTGCAAGGAGTAATCCCTGTAAAACATGTGTTTACTAAACTACTTTGTGTCATATCATTCAAATTGCAGTACTTAGGGCTATTGACTTATTTCAACAATCAAAACTGTTCATAACATGTCCAGTTTCTAGGAAAATTACCATGTATTGTCTGTGCTGCAGTAACATATGCACCTGTTAACTCCTGGAGAACACAGGTGGCCTTTACATTTAGCCACCAACATTCTAGCAAAGCCCTACCCTTCATGACCAGTAAACGCAGGAGAACAGCAATAAATATTAGACCGGACGCAGGTAAGCGTCAACAAAAAAAAAAAAGTTTATCAGATCCTTCTTGCCTCCACCCCCAGTCTACAATTTAACACTTAAATACATTTACCAACTCTAATATTGTTAGAATATGGTGGTCATCTACTACTGTTTTTTCCTGGCCCCCTAGAGTCACAAAAGTAATTTTTAATTGTATTATTTTATTACAAAATGTTTAGGGATTTTTTTTATGTCTTTAAAGAATAACTTTAGGTAATACAGATGAAAGTGAAGTGTGTGTATGTTACTTATCATTATCTCTGTTCCCTGATACCAAAGATCTTTCCTATAAAACTTGGGCTCTGCCACAACTTCCACTTCTAGTCTACTCCACTGCAGCCTGTCACAATCTGCTGTTGACAAACAAGATCTACAGGGACTTTGGAAACAACTAACTGCAGCAGAAATGAGCCAGCTCCCAAATTTTACACATGCAGGATCTGGGGAATAGAGGCAAGTGTAATGTACATAACCACATTTGCCTAACTTTAAATCTAGAAACCTTTACACACCAGAGTGCTTCTTAAAGAGTATTTTGACTTTTTGTTAAATCTTGCAATAGCCCGTTAGCGCACTTCCTGCAAGCGTGCAGACATAGAATTTGGTGTTACCTTTTCCTCTTTGCTGATGCTGCTGTATCGAGCAATTCTCTCCATTCGGGCCACATAGACGGCACAATCTTTTTTCATTTCCTTTAGTTCTTCCAAAGAAAAAGTAACAGATATTCGAGGTACAGGGATGTCAGACCAGCAAATGTAATGCTGCAAAATAAATATTTCACATTGTACACTATATACAAGAAGTTATACAGTCACAAGATCTTTATATACATGTTGGGTCTGGCTTCTATTACTGGCAGTCTAAAGATGACAGGGCCAAGTCACAAATCTCAACATTATGACATCAGAAGTTAATTTATGTGTTCTTAAAGCGGACCTTCAGTAATTTTTTAACTTTCCATCTATTTAATCTTCTGCCCTTGTCGTTTTAACCTTGGATAGTAAAACTTTTTTTTCTGCCAGTACATACCTTGTGCACTTTGTTTCTTGTCTGGTAAAAAGCCTAGGCTTTTGACATCATGCACAGCTCTCTCTTACTCTCCTGAGAATTTGCCAGGAAGGGAGTGGGCATAAATCATAAGAGAGCCAATAAAATCTGTAGGGCTGCAGAGCTAGCGATGTGCCTCTGTGTCTGTGTAAATCCAGGAAGTGAACAGGCAGCAGCTTCACCTGCCCACAGTTAAAATGGATGCAGCCAGACTCAGTGGAGGGAGATTTATGCAGCATATTTCACAAGTACAGAATCACAGTATATATAGAATCAAAGCATATATTAAAAAAATATACAAAGTGGTTGGAGGGAAGCTTCAGAATTGCAAAATATTTTTTTATTAGAAATTATGTGAGCAGACTGCAGTTCCTCTTTTTTGCTTGCTAAACCATGCAATTCACAAGCACTGAATTTGTTATTGTATACCAAGTTTAACGTGGGTATGGGTACATTAAAGCGGTTGTATCCCCTGCCTGGTCATTTTTACCTACAGGTAAGCTTATAATAAGGCTTACCTGTAGGTAAAATGAATATCTCCTAAACTTGCATGGTTCGTTCTGAAGCTCTGAAGGTCCAGCGGATCGTTGCGGAAATTCAGGATTCCCTGCCAGAATGGAGAATGCAGGGGGGCATGCGCCAGAGTGAAGTCATTGCTGCTCCGGCCACTCACAGCACCGGAGCCAGCAAACCCAGAAGAAACGCAGAGGGAACAGGTCAGCTCCCTCAGCGTTTACCGGGCACGCTGCAGGGGTCTCGTTCTAAGGTAAGTATTTCATAAAGTGCTAGTATGCAATGCATACTAGCACATTATACTATTGTCTTGCAGGGTTTCTTTTTTGTTTTCAGCGGTTTACTACTGCTTTAAAGCTGATGTTATTTTAGCTGCCCTGACATTATTTTATCTACTATTGTGGTAAATACTGTGTGTCATTTTAACATTTCTGCTGTGCATTTTATCAGCATAGATGCTAGCCAGGAGAGTAGATGTGAGCTGTTACATAGGAAGATCTTTGCCATGTCCAACCCTGACTGGGTTTTTGGCATCCTGATATATTTAGGAGCTAACTGCTGAAGGGACTTCAGTATATCAGCTAACATCTTGAAAGGGTGGCCTGTGGGATTCCTACAGTTTCACCATTTACTAGGTCAGACACTACATGGCTGTGCTGTGTTTATGCCTAAATTTCTATTCAATATGACTGAATGCTTCCTTCCCAAGAACAAAAGCACATTTGCTATGCTGGACTGCCCACCAACATCTCACATCTCTACTGGTGCTATGGCTTAGCTCACCTTGGAAAAAGATAAGAACACCCAAAAAGGACTTGTAAAAATCAGAAGGAACACCTCCATCTGACTACTCAAAATGCGTGCAAAAAAAACATGTAGTGAAACTGGTGTAAAAAAAAAAATGCAACTGTAAAAGGATTAGGCATAAAGTAGAGCCTGTGAAAAAAATAAAAACGAAACGGGAACAGTTTCCCATGATCTATTTGGGGGAAACCAACTAGATCCACTAAAACCCAAGTAGCTAGCTGCCTTTCTCAACTAGGATGCAGGGCACTTCTGGGGAAGGATTTGCAAAAAATAAACCTCTGAAATTAGTTCTAGTCTCTCCCATGAAAAATATATAAAAAAAAAAAAAGAAGAGCGACAATTAAAAAAAAAAAAATAATATAAAAATTAACAATATTTTATACTTTTTGCTATAATAAATATCCCCAAAAAAGTCTTCATCAGTTCAGGCCAATATGTATTCTTTTACATTTTTTTTTTCCAAAAATATCGCAATATGGAGTATATTGATTGGTTTGCATAAAAGTTATAGCGTCTGCAAAATGGGTAATAGATTTATGGCATTTTTTTTTTTTTTTTTACTAGTAATGGCAGCGATGCGTGAATTTTAGCAGGACTGCCACTTTGCGGCAGACAGATCGGACACTTTTGCCACTTTTTTTGGGACCATTGACATTTACACAGTGATCAGTGCTACAAAAATGCACTGATTACGGTATACAGTTGTGCTCATAAGTTTACATACCCTGGCAGAATTTATGATTTCTTGGCCATTTTTCTTAAAATATGAATGATAATACAAAAAACATCTTTCATTGATGGTTAGTGTTTGGCTGAAGCCATTTAGCATCAATCAACTGTGTTTACTCTTTTTTTTTTTTTTTTTTAAATCATAATGACAACAGAAACTACCCAAATGACCCTGCTCAAAAGTTTGATTTTGGCTTGATAACATGCACACAAGTTGACACAAAGGGGTTTGAATGGCTATTAAAACGGTAACCATCCTCACTTATGATCTTGTTTGCTTGTAATTAGTGTGTGTATAAAGGGTCATTGAGTTTTTGGACTTTCATCCAGTGCTGCACTGACGATTCTGAGTCATGGGGAAAGCAAAAGAATTGTCAAAGGATCTGCGAGAAAAGGTATTTGAACTGTATAAAAACAGGAAAGGGATATAAAAAGATATCCAAGGAAATTGAGAATGCCAATCAGCAGTGTTCAAACTCTAATCAAAAATTGGAAAATGAGGGGTTCTGTTGAAACCAAACCACGGTCAGGTGGACCAACTAAAAATTTCAGCCACAACTGCCAGGAAAATTGTTCAGAATGCAAAGAAAACCCCACAAATAACTTCAGGGGAAATCCAGGACTCTCTGAAAACATATGGTGTGGCTATTTTTAAGATGCACAATAAGGAAGCACTTGAAGAAAGATGGGCTGCATGGTTTAGTCGCCAGAAGAAAGTCATTACTACGCAAATGTCAAAGTATCCCGCTTACACTACGCCAAACAGCACAGAGACAAGCCTCAAACCTAAAGTAATTTGGAGTGATGAGACCTAAATTGAGCTTTTTGGCCACAACCATAAAACACTACATTTGGAGAGGAGTCAACAAGGCCTATGATGAAAGGTACACCACCATTCCTACTGTGAAACATGGGGGTGGATCGCTGATGTTTGGGGATATGTGAGCTACAAAGGCACAGGAAATTTGGTCAAAATGTATGGCAAGATGAATGCAGTATGTTATAGAGGCCAAGTCAACCTGTAATTGGCTACAGCAGAATAAAGTGAAGGTTCTGGAGTGGCCATCTCAATCTCCTGACCTCAATATCATTGAGTCACTCTGGGTAGATCTTAAAACGTGCAGTTCATGCAAGACAGCCCAAAAATGTACAGGAACTGGAGGCTTTTTGGGCAGCTTTACCATCTGAGAAGATAAAGAACCTCATCCACAAATACTACAAAAGACTTCAAGCTGTCATTGATGTTAAAGGGGATAAAACACAGTATTAAGAATTAGGGTATGTAAACTTTTGATCAGGGTCATTAGGCTAGATTCCGTTGACATTATGATTTAAAAAGAGTAAATACAGTTGATTGATAATAAATTGCTTCAGCCAAACACTAACCATGAGTGAAAGAAAAGTTTTTGTGCTATTTATATTCTCTGAAAAATGGCCAAAAAAATGTAAACTTATGAGCACCACTGTACTTGCTCCAAAGACAATTTATACTTGGAGGGGGCACCTCCCACCCCTTCCTCCTCCTTTTCATCTTCTTTGGAATGAGAAGGGGAATGAGAAGGGAAAGGTCCCTCTTGGGTAGGAGGAAACACTTCAACCTCTACCACTGGGATTAATTGTGAACCTTGCAAGGATTCTGAGGTAGAGGGCTGACTCAGATAGGTTTGCAAGTGAAAAGTGGAAAATAAAATTGTGGCATCGAGCTCTTAATTAACTGAGGCGATTAAATCACTGCATGCAGAAGCAGACTCTTCTTTCACCAGGGAGTCAATGCATGTTCTACATAGTGGCTTCCAACATTCAAGTCATTTTGCTTTGCATCAGGGGCATTTCTTTTTAACTGTTAAGTCAGAGCTCTTAGCCTGTCATAGAGACAAAAAAACAAAACAAAACCATCCCAGGGAGTCATTTTTTTCTCAGCAGACTCACTAAAGGTGCACAGGAAGCAAAAGCAAGACTTCATGTGCCCAGACAAGGCCCAGCCACCAGGGGAAAAGGGGAGACACAGTTTTGGACGCCCTTAGGAGACCGAGAGAGACCCCACGGTAACAAAGGCAAGATCAATTCAAACCCTTACATGGGTATTGCTGGTGCCTGTCCCACTTGCTACTGTTACCACATCTTCCAATGGCAGTTCCAGACTCCCATAGTGCTGCTGCGCCGGACCGGAAATGAAAAGACACCAGTCCCTTCCCCCTGCGGCCAGAAATGATTCTGCTGCGCCTGAGCCGCGAGCACCGCCCCCTTCCCAATACCTAATTTCTTGGAGAGGAGTCACTACCCATCCAAAAAAAATATAAATGCCGGTGGAGTGAGACCACCACCGACAGGAGCGATGCAATATGCCCAGTACCAGCTCTCCCAGAACACAGAAGGGGGGGAAGCCCATGTAATGCCAGAAGAGACTTTGGGTGGAAGCTGGGAGAACTAGGAATTCAACAAAAAGGAAAAAATGATTGGTGGTAAAAAAGGAGAAAGCTAAGCCTCTCGGGGCGGCACCTAAGAAAACTGACCCTCTCCCACCGAGCTGTTCCTACCAGCCAGAGGAAACAAAAACGGACATGATGTGGGGAGAAGCCTCCTTTTAAAGATTGGTGGAAGAGGCATTTCATGTTGTCTGGTGGGAGGAGTCACACTCTCTCATGTGCTGTTCTGAAAGACATTAAAGCGGGGTTCCACCCTAAAGTGGAACTTCCGCTCATCGGAACTCTCCCCCCCTCCGGTGTCACATTTGGCACCTTTCAGGGGGGAGGGGGTTGCAGATACCTGTCTAAGACAGGTATTTGCACCCACTTCGGGCATAGACTCCCACGGGAGTCTATGCCATTTCCTGTCCCGCCGCGCTGTCTGCTGGGACACACACACGGGTCCCAGAGACAGCGCGGACCACTCCTAGTGCGCTGTGTGACTCGCGCATGCACAGTAGGGAACCGGAAAGTGAAGCCGCAACGCTTCACTTCCTGATTCCCTCACCTAGAATGGCGGCGGCAGCCGAGACCCGAGCGGTCGATTGGTCTCGGCTGCCGACATCGCTGGACCCTGGGACAGGTGAGTGTCTATTAAAAGTCAGCAGCTGTAGTATTTATAACTGCTGGCTTTTAATATTTTTTTGCAGGTGGAATCCCTCTTTAAGGCTGCATTCACACCTGAGTGTTTTCAGCTCGTAAAACACCAGAAAAAACACCCGAAAAATGCCCAACATGCAAAATCCCATTCATTTAAATGGCCCCTGTTCACAGCTGAGCGTTTTGTAGCCTGAAGCTCAAAAAGTACATGAGCTTCTTTTTGGGCAGATTACAGGCGTTTTTTTCTGCTTTTTACATTATCGACCTTTTGACCTGTAAAAAAAATAAAATCGCAGTAAGAAAAACGTTCTTTCTGAAAACGAAATGCTCAGGTGTGAATGCAGCCTTAGGGAAAAAAGAAGATGTTTATGATAACAAAGTTCAGTCAGATTCAGTCAACAATACAATTTTGTGGCCAAACCATTATAGTTTGGAATTAGTACATTCTAGGACCTCAGAACAAAAATGACTTAACCACTTTCAGACCGGACCAATTTGCTGGTCAAAGACCAGACCACTTTTTGCGATTCGGCACTGCGTCGCTTTAACTGACAATTGCGCGGTCGTGCGACGTGGCTCCCAAACAAAATTAACGTCCTTTTTTTCCCACAAATAGAGCTTTCTTTTGGTGGTAGTTGATCACCCCTGCGGTTTTTATTTTTTGCGCTATAAACAAAAATAGAGCGATAATTTTGAAAAAAAACGCATTATTTTTTACTTTTTGTAATAATAAATATCCCCAAAAATATATAAAAAAACATTTTTTTCCCTCAGTTTAGGCCGATACGTATTCTTCTACATATTTTTGGTAAAAAAAAAATCGCAATAAGCGATTATTGATTGGTTTGCGCAAAAGTTATAGCGTTTACAAAATAGGGATAGTTTTATAGCATTTTTATTAATAATTTTTTATTATTTTTTTTTTTACTAGTAATGGCGGCGATCTGCGATTTTTATTGTGACTGCAACATTGTGGGGGACCCATCGGACATTTTTGACACATTTTTGGGACCATTGTCATTTATACAGTAATCACTGCTATATAAATGCAGTGATTCCTGTGTAAATGACACTGGCAGTGAAAGGGTTAACCAGTGGGTGGCAGTGTAGGGGTTAAGTGTTCCTAGGGGTGTGTTACTAACTGTGGGGGCTTTCATTTAGTGTACACTGATCTCTGCTCCAATCACATGGAGCAAAGATCAGCGTCACTAGTTGCTAGGCAGAATGGAAAAATGTTGTTTATACAGCATTTCCTCCATTCGGCCGCTCCGTGAGACGATCGCGGGGATGCCCGCGGCGATCGAGTCCGCGGGTCCCGCGACCAGACTCACGGGGGTCCCGACCAGCGCGGGAGCGCGCCGCCGGCGGCGCGCTCCCGATGGCACGGCGGCAACGAATATTGGACGTACATGTACGCCAATATGCCTGCCCGTGCCATTCTGTCAACGTACATCGTCGTGCGCTGGTCGGGAAGTGGTTAAAATGTGATGCCATGCAGTTGGTGTAGCTATGTGCATTATAAAAAAAAAAAAAAATCAAGGCTCATGAGGTATACTATATATATATATATATATATATATATATATATATATATATATACACACATACACATACACACACACACACACACACACACACACACACACACACTTACATATAGCAAGAGAAAAAAAAAATCAGAAACAAAAAACACACAGGTCCTAAATGACAACCACAGAATATTAAACAAAGTGTACATTAGATTTAATAAATTTTGCGCATACCTTAGGGCAGCATAACTTCAATAAGTTTATGGTTTTTCCACACATGTATATTTCATTAGCTAGGTGCTTTAAAAAGACTGGCACACAATCTTCTACTTCTTTGGATATCAAAATATATCCATGGATCCAGTAACGCAGATCTAACACAAACAAAGAAAATATGTTTAAATGAGGATGACAGAGGTGAATATTACAAGCAAATTCTTAAGCTTAATAAAGTACCTCTAAATCCCTGGAAGTCTTCATTGACCTGGATCATGAATTCTTTACAAATATCCCTTAATACACCACTGTAGACCCATTCATAGATAAACCTAAGAAAAAGAAAAATCTATTTTCACAAAAAAAAAATAATAATAATAATAATAATACTAAACATATTGATTTAACTGGATTCTTATTCAAAGTGTACTTTATTTTCAGTCATTTGCATGGAACATTACCTAGTGTATGGCTCACAACTGGACTTTAGAAGGGATAACAAGATTGGATAGTTTTCATTACTGCTGTTGTCAAGAGATTCTTTGTACAAATATGATAGCAACTTTACTCCCTGAAACAAAACAAAAAAGAACACAAAATGAGGGAAGCATATACGATTTTAAGGTTTAAGGGGAATGTAAAGTTATATATGCAGGACGGATCATTTAGAATTAAATTAGGTTAAGGGCCGGTTCACACAGCTGCGCGGTGCGATATCGCATGCGATCCGCACCACAGTGCAAATCACATGCGATGTCCGTGAGATGTAATTTCAGCCATACAGACAGTATGGCTGAAATTACATTGCATTCAGACTAAACTCGCACAGGACCCTTTTTTTGGTCCGCACCAGAATCGGATCACATGGGTGGTCACACCTATGCGATCCGATTCATGTCCGAACTGACAGTTCGTAGTATGATATGCAAGCTGAAATGGGGGTGTCATTAACAATGTATTGACACTCCCCGCAGTTCGTAAATGGCAGTGTGAACTGCCGTGCGAGTCGGATGCAATGCGGGAACCTGCAGTGGATTTGCAGGGTTCCTGCATCGCAGCAGTGTTAACCGGCACCGAGTTGTAGTTTGAGATTTCCAAAAGGTTTGTTTGCATGAATAATTTGCAACTATATACAGCATGGGGGGGCAGCCAATATTGCCCTGCAACGCTACATGTTGGTAGCGTTTTACTGTGCCTGCGCACAACGCAAGTCTATTAATGATTCATTTAAAAAATATATATTATATATATATTATTTTTTTTCTTAGTACATCTCAGGACACAAGGTATCTTCAATAGGTTATGCTGCAACTTGGTCAAACATTGGCACACAAAACAAACATGAAATCCCCTCCTAGACATTACCACTCCCATGTAGACAAGGCTTCATTTTTTGTAGCAAGTCATTAACAAAGGAAGAGTGAGATCCCTGTGTCCTGTGATGTATGCCAAGAAAATAAAATTTACAGGTAAACCAAAATGTTTTTTTCTTTACATACATACATCCCAGGACACAGGGTATCTACATATCCATTATGGCAGGGATGTCCCACAGCACTGAATATAAGACAAGGGCAAAACAGCAACAAACCAAAAAGCACCAAATACTGTGACTAAACAAGAACTGGTTAGAACCTCACACAGTAGCCTGAAAAACTTGTCAACCAAAGGAGGCTTGAACATCCAATTAGTAAAACTTTGTGAACATATGAACCTAAAACTAGCTAGCAGCCTAAAGAACCAGAGAAGCCTGAAAACGAAAAGCCCAGGGAGCACCAACACACCATACAGAATGAGCCGTAATACATGTATATGGTGGAATTTTTCCCTTTAGGCCATAAGTTTGAGAAAATTCTATTTTCTCAACATACTTACCTATAAAATTCATTTCTTTGAGTGCATCACAGGACACAGAGTAGGCTATATTCATTACTAACTGGGTTATGCACCACCCCTATAGGTGAATGGACACTGGCAGACAAAAATTAGACAGGAAGACCCTCTTTATATAACCCCTCCCATACAGGAAGTACTTCAGTTTTGTAGCAAGAAATTAACTCTCAAAAAAAGAGAGAGGGGAGGGACCTCTGTGTCAAAGTAATGTATTTTAAAAGTAAAAATGATTTTTTTCTTTATCGTACATCACGGGACACAGAGCAGGCCAAAAGCCAAATCTTCTGCTTCTTGAACATTACTTTCATGAACATGTACTGAAGACCAGGTAGCGGTCTTACAAATCTTAGTCACAGATGCATGATGGTGAAATGCCCAAGAGGTTCCTACACTGCTGATGGAATGGGATCTTACCCTGAAGGGAGGAGCTTCATCCTTCAGGCCGTAGGCCTGAATGATCAATTTGCAAATCCAAATAAGAAATAGATGTTTTAGAAGCTGCTTGACCTATTTTTGGGTCCTTTCGGCAAAACAAAAAATGCATCAGAACTTCTGATGCTTGCAGATCTTTTCAGATAGACTGATGTCTTGTACCACATCTAAGGAGTGCTGTCATTTCTCTTCTGCTGAGTGAGGATGAGAGAAAAAAGGTATACAATGTCCTGATTTAAATGAAAACCAGAAATGACCTTAAGAAAAGGGACTGAAGAGGACGTAGCACCACCTTGTCGTGGTGCAGGATAAATATGGTTCTTTACAAGAAAGAGCCGCTAATTATGTTACCCTTCTAGCCAAAGTGATTGCAAAGACAAAAGACAGTTTTCAAGTCAAAAGGATAAATGGAATTTCCTGGGCTGCTTCTGTAGCACCAACAAAACCAGATTCAAGTCCCAAGGACACAGAGGTAACTTGACGGGAGGTACCAAAACTAGTTAAAACCCCCCGAAGAAAGGTCCGGACTAAAGAGTGAGGCCAAGAGCCTTTGGAAGAACACAGATAAGGCCACAACTTGAAAAAAAGGGGGTTAAATACCATGCTAAAAACTAATAATAATAATAAATTAAATCCTACAAATATATAGCTGCAGCTAAAATTTGTAAGATATATACAAACACCGTGACCAAATAAATAGAAGAAAGCCACACATAAAATTAAGCTAAATTAATACAATAATAAAAGTAGACAGTAAATTACACCAAATGATCACCATAATGAACATTAAATCATAATAATATATATATATATATATATATATATAAATATGCAATATGTGATAAATAACCAATACATGATAAATGACAAATCCTCAAGTAAAGAGGATAATAGGGAAAAAATGGTGTATTATATAAAAGTCCAGTGAATTGAGTGAAAGTGGTGACTTAATCAAATCCTTCTGTGCAAATAAAACACCAGTGCTTGTGAGCCTCCACCACACAACCTATGCGCTTACCGGAAGGCAAGTGATATAGAGCCTGTAGTATTAGATCTGTAGTATTGGATCAGTATCCAGACATCTGATCGAAAATGGCAGGAATCAGCTGTGATTACACTGAGAACAAGCCAGGTATCCGAACTCAATAGGCAGACCAGTAAGCAACGATCACGGTCCCAATAGAAAAGGAAACTCACCATAGCGTAAATTTATAGAAAAACTTATTTCATAGCCAAAAATATTGCATTTACATTTAAAAATGATTAAAGCTCGTAAAAGAAATGCCAGCCGGCTTGCAGACACCCGTCCTAGACAGAGATGACCTCAGCACGCCACCCTCCCGACGTACGTTTCGTCAAAGAGTGACTTTGACAAAAAAAAAAGGGGGGGGGGGAAGGAGGGGGAAATTGCATACGCATCATATCCAATCTACTAGCCTCTGTGATATTAGGAGTCATCGTCCAATAAAAAAAATCCTAACGAAGGGCAACACAATTTAATGGAGGTATGGAGGAAAACAAATGGTAATGCAAAAACCACCCAATAACCATCAAAGATTATATAACTGATATTAAAGAAAAAAGAATAGTGAATACAGAAAACACATGAAAACCTAATTCACATTTAAAACTTAAAATTGGTATGCCACTCAGGGTTCACAACAAGTTCACATGATAATCAATATTTAAGAATTATCAAAAAAAGCATTAACATTAATTAATATCTACGTTCAATCTAAAAGGGGTATAACATTTTATTATTTTATAAATCCAAGCCATCTCCAGTCTTGAGATACCATGAGTCAAAGAACCTCCTCTCCAATGGGAGATAAACCTATCAATCCCCAAGGAAGATTGTCTTGGCCGGGTTCTTGTTATGAACTTCCATGTAATGTCTGGAGACTGGATACTTGGGAAAAACCATGAATATTTGTCACATGCTTATTAAGCCTAACCGAGAGGGCCTGCTTAGTCCTGCTCACATATTGCAACCTGCATGGGTACTGAAGCAGGTACACGACCCCCTCGGTAGCGCATGTGAAAAAAAGGTTTGATGTCAAATTCTCTCAAAGTACTAGTGGAAGTAAATTTGTGAGTTCTTCTGTGTTGACAACCACTCAGCGAACACACCCTGCATCTCCTACATTGATAAAACCCCATTAAGTTTTCAAAAAACAAAAAACACCTTCTAATAGGGGGAGGGTCAAGAACATTAGGTGCTATTCTACCCCTCAAGGAGGAAGCTCCTCTAAAAATAACTTGGGGGTTGTTTAGACAACCCTATGCCTTTTAGGGGTGTAGGGTTATACATCTATTAGTTCTTTTGTTATATTAAAATCCATGTTTGATAACTGGTCATTAATATACTCAGTATACACAGGTCAACAAATGCTTATTTATTTAATCGTGTCCAAGCAGCACAATATAATATTTTGTTTACATGCTGATAGTAGCCCAAATTATAAATGTATTTCTACAATCCGCCATATTGCAAATGATGTTGTTCTGTTATACCTTGCTGCACGTCTTTTGACTTTATGTATGCTTACGGTTTTCTTTACAATAAACTTGCTTTTGATTTAAAAAATAACTTGGGGTTTAGCGGGAAGTACCGTATTCAACACTTGAACGTTAGTCAATATGTGCCAGTGATTCTTAATAAGTTTACCAACATTTCTATGTTGAATAGAATACGTAGTAATAAAGGTCTCCTATCAACATTGGGGGGGGTCTCTCTCTCAACAAGTCCCTCCTATCTATTGCAGATACTCCTTCTAGGGTTCTACAAAGAGAGACTTCAGAATAACTTTTTCAAGGCCAAAACCTGCACCGTAATTGTTCCCAAGGTTAGTTTCATTTTTTCACCACGCTGAGGAAAGGAAAGGATTCTTCTAATCCTGTATTTCTAAGGATGCCATCCTCTGGTCTTACACCAAGCAATATAGGCCTACCAAACCCTGTGACAGACCTTCCTTGTGGCTGCCTTCCTTTCATTCAGAGTAGACAACACCGATCCCGAGATCAGGGTCAGGCTGAGCCACCAGAATGACCAGTCACCTCTTCTCAAATCCCATGGAAGAGATGCAGGAGGAGAGGAGTCGGGGGGGGGGGGGGTGCTTAAATTAGGGATAAAGACCGCAGATATAACTGGCACATGCCTCTTTGCCCAGGCGAATACATGGCTCACTTCCTGCTGAGCCAAAATGGCTCTTAGTGCCTCCTTGGTGGTTGATATAAGCCACAGCTGTGGCATTGTCGGAGTGCACCCTTATCGAGCAATCCTGTAACCTGACTGTCAAAAAGTTCAGAGCCCAGCGCACTGCCAGCAGCTCTAAAACATTGATGGACAAATCTCATTTCAATGGAGACCACTTTCCCTGCTGTGAAGTCTTTCTGGACTGCCCCCCCCCAACCAGAGAGACTGCCATCTGTGGTCACTATCTTCCCACCTGCTGGATGAAAAGACTTGCCCTGTATCAGATCTTGAGCTGCTAACCACCAACTAAGACTCAAGCGAACCTTGGTGGTTAGGGATATGCAACAATCCAGCACTTGAACCCTTTTGTTCCAACCTGACAGGCTGTTCTGCTGTAAAGGCCTGGAATTAAACTGGGCATAAGGAATTGCCTCGAATGAGGAAACCGTCCTCCCCCAACAAACTCATGCAGAGCTGAATGGAGGGGCGTTTCTTACACAATACCTGCCGAACTTGATCCTTCAAGGTATCGACTTTTCTTGGGGACAAGAACACCTTTGCCTGGACCGTGTCTAGAACCTTTCCTAGGTATTCCAGACACTGAACTGGCTCCAAAGCTGAATTCTCAACATTTATATTCCAGCCCAGGTGTTCTAAGGATTGAACCGTGAGACCTATGCTTAGTTTTAGACCCTGCAGAGAGTGATCTGAGCAAGAGGGCATATAGATAACCTAATACCAGGATCTGCCGACACCTTGGAAGGGGCCCAATTACTGGTGGGTGCCAGGATCTTTGTGAAGACTCGGGGGGGGGGGGGGTGGATGTTGCAAGCCTGAAGGGCAGTGCCACCAATTGGAAATGATGATCTTCTATCACAAAACGCAAAAACCTTTGATGAGGTTGAAAAAATTGGCACATGTATGTATGTATGTATGCATCCCTGATGCCTATGGAGGCCAAACAGTTTCCCATCTGGACTGAGGCCACCACCAAGCGAACTGATTCCATTCGAAAGGACTGGACTGAAAGATATGTATTCAGAGCCTTTAGATCCAGGATAGGCCTTATGTCTTCGTTCAGTTTTGGAGCCGTGAACAGTTTTGAGCAGAATCATGCACCCCTTTTGGCCATTGGAACTACATACAATTATCCCTTGAAGCCTCAAGCGGTCTAGTGCCTGGAACAATAAGCCCCTTTTTAAGGGGCCTGAGGGGACACTGCATTTTAGAAACTTCTGAGGAGGGGAGGCCTGTAATTCCAGCCTGCATCCTCGGGACACTGTGGAGTTGACCCACTCGTCCAAAACCAGAGATTCACAAATTTTTGCAAAATAGAACAACCTTCCCTCCACCCAAGCGAATAGGGGCATCCCTTCAAAAGGAAGGCTTGGTGCCAGCCTTAGAGGTCTTCTGGACCCATAAGTTTGTTTTGGCCTTGCTTTTGCTGATTACCTCTGGCTCCAGTTCCTGGCTGCCGCCAAAACTGCTTAAAAAGGCAGAAAATTTTGAAGAGGCAGTTCCCAAGCTCTTAACTGAAGGACGCTTGATCATCCTCTTGATGGGAAGAAGCAAGCTCTTTCCCCCAGAGATCTTTTGGATGTATTTATCCAGACCCTCACAAAATAATCACTCCCTGTGAAAGGGAAACCCAGCCAACAACCTTTTGCGAGGATGTTCAGCCGACCAGCTTTTTAGCCACAAACTCCTACACATGTGCAGACAGGAGAGCTAAGCAGGAGATTTGCTGTAGAGAGTCTTTAAGGGCATCTACAGTAAGAACAAGGTCTGAGGTAAATCTGCCATATTCTCAGGAGAGTCATCCTCCAGACTAGGCCCATTAGGCCATTTGACCTGGTCCTTTAAGGACTTACAAACAGCAATAGCTGCCACTGTGGCCCAATGTTTTTAATTTCTTATCATCAAAGTCCTTAAAGATCTGCGCATTTGTCCACCGGACAAGTTAAACTCTTATTTAATAGAAAAGACTGCTGCATCCGAGAAACAAAAATTCTGTCTGGGTGCAGGGGGTGAAGTGGAAATGCCTGCACACTCTGTGAGGCTTTAGAGACCCCAAGGAGGACCACGTCCCAGGGAGCTCAACTGGAGGTAACTTAAATGCAGAACGAAGCATCTGCGTTAGAGAATGAACCAACTTCCTGACATTATTGTGCATGCGTGGTGTCTCCACATACATGATCCATGTGAGCAGCCGACTACGCTTGCGCGGCCCCAATGTGCCCACAATCACAGTGCATTTTTTAAACTTGAGGGGAGGTGAAATTATTGGAAAGTGCAGATAAGCATCCCCGATAACCACTGAGGCTAGGAGTTCTCCCTGCTGGACAGAGGCCACCATTAACCACACCAATTCCATCCAGAACTTCTGCACTCAAAAGAAACTTGTTGAATCTCTTGAGATCAAAAATAGAGCAAACATTGAAATTTGGTTTTGGAACCATGAAGAGGTTTGAGTAAAAAAAAAATAATAAAAATAAATAAATAAATAATCACAAAACCTTTTGTCCTCTGGAACAGGGATGATTACGATGCGAGATAGAAGATGACCAAAAGCTCACCTGTTCACATCTGAGCATTCTGTCACCGGAAACAAAACGTCTGAAAAAGACCCTAAGCTCAGAAAAAGAACATGAGCTTCTTTGGGGAAAATTACAGGCGCTTTTCTGTCTTTTACATTGGTGGTCTTAACAAAATAGCAGCAAAATCAGGTGACTTTGAAACACTCAGGTGTGAATGCAGCCTAATGCCCCGTACACACGAGAGGGATTAAGTCTGACAGACTTCCGACGGAGTTCTAGCGGAGTTCCGCCGGAGTTCTGGCGGACTTTTCGACCGAACGGACTTGACCACACACCATCACACCAAACTCCGACGGAGTCGAACGTGATGACGTACGACTGGATTCGACGTAGGAAGTTCATAGACAGTAGCCAATAGCTGCCCTAGCGTCGGTTTTAGTCCGTCGGAGTAGCACACACACGAGCGAATTTTTCGAAGGGGACCGGGTCCGGCGGAGTTCCGTCGGGAAAATTTGAAGCATGCTTCATTTCTAAAGTCCGTCAGACTTTTGCAAAGCTAAAGTCCGTTGCAGCCCACACACGAGCGGATAGTCCGCCGGACTCAGTCCGTCGGAGTTTGGATGTCGAAAAGTCCGCTCGTGTGTACGGGGCATAAGGCTTTTGCACACTCCTATAGCCACAATTGTCAGTTGTAGAGCTACCTCTACCAGCGCAAA
Organism: Lithobates pipiens; assembly: GCF_037356315.1. NCBI lineage: Eukaryota > Metazoa > Chordata > Amphibia > Anura > Ranidae > Lithobates > Lithobates pipiens. The sequence continues at coordinate 194,575,155 of NW_027507903.1, forward strand.
TGAAGCTTTAGATAAGGCCTCCGTGTACACTGATTCAATGGATGAGTTAGTACTTTGGTTATCCTTGCCCCTGAAGGGGTCCTGCATCCAGGATGGTGGAGTTACTCGCAGGTTGGTGAGCTGGGATGAGGGGGGGGGGGGGGTTTAGATTGTCTTCTATTGTATATCCCGCCCTGCATCACAAGGAGTTTTTTGAAAAGAGAAAATCCCACCCACCCCTGCAAAAAATAAAAGCCAGCAGCTACACATACTACAGCTGCTGACTTTTAATAGCACACTTACCTGTCCTGGAGTCCAGCGATGTTGGCACCACAGCTGATGTTTCCATCAGCTGTCGGGTGCTGCCACCACCATTGCCGGTAAGAGAACCAGGTAGTGTAAGCATTATGGCTTCAGACCGTGTCCCTACTGCACATGCGCGAGGCACTGCTGCGCTCTTCTACTGGCCCAGCGGTGGGGGGAGCCCAGCTGCTGACATAATTTGCCCAGTCTTCTGTAAGCGAGGATAGGGGACCTTTACCCCCCCCCCCCCCCAAAAAGGTGTCAAATGTGGAACTGGAGGTGGTGGGGGGGACAAATGAGTGGAAGTTTCACTTTTGGTTGGAACACTCCTTTAAATACTGGGACCTCATCAACTGGTACTGTAGCATCTTGTTAAAATAACAGACCGCAGGAACCACAGAAGGCATATATTTCTTAGTGAACTCATGCATGTAAGGAATAAGGATGTTGTGGAGGACACCATGATCCAACCCCTGTAATCTTTGGAGAGAGGACCCAAGATGTGAAAGCTTTAAATTGGTCTGGGCCACTTCTGTAAGAAAACTCACAAAAGGCTATTCAATTCTCCCTCATTATCTCCTAGGTCTCCTTTGGGCATGTGAGGTTCCTCCACTAATATGCAAGCCCTAAAGATCCCTAAGGTTGAAACTGTATCAAACCCTACTCTATATGAATAAATCTGTATGTAAAATCCCAGAGGGAAGGGCCTTATCTCTGCGATATATACTTCTCCAAGTAACCAGATTTCAACCAATAAACTTATATATATGTCAAAATGGGAGTCTGAATGCTCTTGGGTTGAGATGCATGTGTGGATAATCTAAAAGAAATGCATGAAGTCTCTGAATATCAAGTAAATTGCTGTGAAACTCTACTAGGTGGTATCGGACTTTGGTGAGAATCCATCCTTTCTTCCCTAATGTGTCCGCCCTTTGCTTTAGAGGTTGTCAGTCTTCTGGCTTATTTCTCCATTTGTTCTGGGGGTGCTCCCACATTGTTCCAATTTAGAGAAGACTGTCTACCTTTGCATCTACAAGTACAGGTGTTCAGTTTTCTCTTACCACAACTCATCGCCTATTATTTTCTCCCATAGTAGAGGCTACTACTCTGGAGATGAGACTAATCCACACAATCAGTGTGGCAATCCACTGGGTGGTCGCTAGACATTGGAGAACTTCATTAGTTTCACTCTCCCAAATTAAACACAGCGTGGATTCCATAAATAGAGTCGAAAAAAGTTCACACACACTATATCACACTATGCCTTATTAAAATCGTAAATGGGCTCCTTGGTTTGATAATTGCAATATCTTTGAATGATGCCGTTTTGATGATTAGCACTACATGTATTATCAGCACTATTATCTGCTGTTGTGCCTTGCAAACTGCACATTTTTATAGCTTGTGTTGTTTCAGTCAGGATTTTGTACTATTTGCCATTTCCTTTACATTGTGTTTTGATGAGATTTTATACTGTCACTATCTCTGTACAACTTTTTGAAACTTTCAAATACAAGTTTGTAAACAAAAAAGAAAACTCACAAAGGCCTTCTGGGTTTGGGATAAAATCTGACCCTTGGGTTCCTCCGAAGTAGATTTCTTGGTTGAGGAATCTTCTGCATCCCCATCTACTGGAAATTTCTAATCCTACACTGGTTCTTCATCCATTAATTAATAAGAGGGGAGGTGAAGAGGAATGCTTTCACTTGCTACAAAAGGTGGTCTAAGCCAAAAAGAATTCTGGCAGATGAGAATTCATCCCTTGTTACCAGGGTGGATAAAAATCAACGATTTTTTTTAAAGAAAATAAATTTAAAATTGACTTGATTTAAATCAAATACACCATGTTTGTTACATAGGATCTGGAGCAATGTGCCTCAGAAGTAGTGGAAAAAGCAGACGTGTAGGAGGAGTCAGAACCACCTGGAACTAACTGACACCCGTCCCCCCAAGGAATATTTTTAGGAGAGGCGTCGTTCAGGATTCTCCCTGCTCGATGAAGGTATTTGGGATTCCTCGCCCCCTAGTTCTACTCCTCCCTAACATCGCTAAGATATGGCCCTGTTGACAGTTCTTGCGAGGGACCCTTCCAAAAATAGTGGTCTCAAACAGCTGACAGGGCACTGTGCAAAAATAGCACCAGCATGCTGGTTACACAGGGAAACAGTATTTGCCTTTTTCCAGGTGTGTTAGTTTGGTGAAAAAGAATGCTTCTTTCCCTCACTCAGGCCTGCTGTGACCTGTAGTTCCACAGCGCTGTTCTCCGCTATCCCATGCAATCTATGGCAACATGGTCACAGAGAGCTCTACAACGTTTGTGAAGTCTACCGCCATACTGCACATGTGTGGCCTTACTGGCTAGCAGAAGCATGCAGGGATAAAAAGCTCTGTCCACTGCATTTGGCACCAGGGGCCACCCAGACTGCCTGTGGAGCCCTGTTATGGTACAAAGCACACTGACAACATTTGAAAATAAAAAGCCCAACAACTTGTCTGTCCCACTCAGAGAAGGGGGTAAAAGGAGAAGCTGGAGTACAGATCTCGGGAAAGGGTGCCAGCAGGGCTTTTGCCAAGGTACTCACCCTTTCCTGCCGCAGGACCCCCCCCCAAGGGGTGTCCAATCTTCACCCATGATGGCGGGCCATGCAACAAGGGCTTTCATGGACTCCACTTCTCAGCTGGGGATCATTGCCCTGGGCCTGTAGAGCACCCTGCTGATCCTTAAGGCAATATATCATTGTATATGGTCCCATCATTGCAAAGTCCAGTGCCAACAGTCAACATTACAAGACCTCCCCACATGTTCAGATAGGGGTTTGGGTACCATTCCTCTGGGCATAGTAAATCCCAAGTCAATGGATCTGGAAGAGCTAGTCTCCAAATCCCACATAGCACCGCTGAAAAACTAGCTGTTTTCATGGAGACATTACACAGGCATGACAATCACCTAAGACACTAGCAAAAAAACAAAAACCTTGCCTAGATGGGAGGGGAAATCCCCAGAAGGGGAATTTGTCTTTTTTTGCCAATCTTCAATCTCCTGAAGGTGGCAACACAACATATCCTAATGAATTTGAAGATGACGTCGCTCTGACGAAACGCGTAGGGCGTGGCCTAGGACGTGCACCTCATACTGCTATACAGGCAGCAACGCCAGCGCAGCCATTACAAAGGCGAATTGTTTTATGAAATATTGTGAGTAGTTTGGATTTTAGGTAAATAAATCGTTAGCAAACAGTGTTGCACTATGGTTGTACTTCTGTTTCCTCCCTCATGCACTTGCTAAACGGACTATTTGCGGAAGTAAAAGGGCGAACATTCCCCCAGCACAGCAGGAGCAGAGCCCAAGGAAAGCTGCACAGTGGCTTATACTGTGACTGCTCGGCTAACCCTTTTAGGGTTCTCTGTCTGGTGAGCGCAATTATTTCTCTGACACTGAGTGGCGCACCGGAGAAGATTGTTCCTAACCTTTCTGCACTAGTCACTTTGGTCTACCCTTTTTACTTGAAAAGACTTTATGCGTTTTTTCGAGCAACTGTGTGATGCGATTTTGAAAAAATTTGTTTGGGCATTGAAAGAATTCTTTTTGTTTTTGCTGTTCTTGTTATTTTTATGACTATTTTTATGACTATTTAGGACTGTCACTCTTGGGACTCATAATATAGAGCACAGTTTACAGACCACTAATATAGTGGCTTGTGGTTCGCATATGATCTCTCTCACTTAGCATATATGGTTTATTTATTTACAATTTTATGCAATATTTTCACTATTCTTTGGTTATAACACATGTGCACTTTTTGAGTTGCATGCCAACAGAAAATTTTTTTGTATTTTAATTTTTTACACAACACGCATTTATAAGAAGTATATATATAATATTTGGCAGGTACCACTTATATGGTGGTCCTCAGGAGACCACACATTTCACATTAATTCACAGTATTTATTTATATTATTTTCCGGGGCAACAAATAGGGCCATCTATTTATTACACTGATTAGATCTCTACACACCTTTTTGACACCAGGATATTTGTTAGAAAAGGTTTTAGCGCCACAGCTTAATTCATACTTTAATTTGAAGATACCATTTGACCTGGGATGTGCAATAAAGAAAACAAAATGTACTTCCCGCATACTTCTCCCAACAATGACATAGGAAGGTTGAAATGTTACCTCCAGTGGTTCATCTACAAAACTGTATTTTTTCCTTCCTTCAAATCTATATCATCTTTACTCTACTTAAACTTGGCTGCTAGAATTCCTACTTTGTAGTCAAGCTCATGATCCCAAGCCCCAGAAATTATTTATGGACATACAGCTGTCAGTGACAGTGGTTTCAGCACCCAAAAGTGAGGGAGGTGGATTTGTTCCCCTCACTTTGCTCAATGTGTGTCAATCAGAAATGAACCTTCGATGAAGAACACAACACAAAGAAGCAAAGGTAGGAAGGAAAAGCAGACAAAACAATAATGGGGTTAATGAGACAATGTTAACTGCTGTTGGCAATAGCGTGTTCATAAACTATTTAGCTTTCAAAGTAGCTAAAAATATGTAGAAAATATATATTTTTTTAAAGATGGAAAAGAATACATTTAAGCAGAAAGTGTTTTCTCAACAGCATGAACAATAGTAGATTGACTTCGTCATACTCACTGTAGGGAATGAACAGTTGTTCCCCCTGTTGCCACCCATTCCCAGTGTCCCAACGCAGCAAAGTTCTGCTAAATATCTAGATGTGGAAAATGTACATTTGTTAAAATACAATGTATTCACAAAAAGATTATGGCACGTTCGCAAACAAAAAGCCTATGTAAATACCTCAATTGACGCCCGAGTTTTCTGAAGAGGAAGCTGATAGTGAGGAGAGATAGTGTATTTGGAGTTGACAGAACACATGCACGATAGTATTGCAAGTATTTCCTGAGGCCACTTTTAAAAGCCTAAAATAAAATACAAATAATAAGATTTAGTTTAGCAAACCGGCTTGAAATTCATTAACGTTCCTCAGATTGAAGCACCATCCAATAAGAGAATAAATGTATAGTTCAAATCTGGGTCAATCTATTAAAGTGGATGTAAACCCTCACATATACCCAGTGAAGTGAACAGCCTCAGATGATACACAGATGAAACAAATCTTCCTACATAAGCTGCACTTGTTTATTTGCTGTCTTCAGCTTTCTAGACTCTTTAGAAAGTGCACATCGTGTTAGACATTTTTCTTCCCGTTTCAGCAGTGGGAGGGGAGTCTGGGAATACATGGTGTGTGACCTAATTAGAGGAAAGGCACACAGCCTCTCCACATTGGCAGAGGAACGAAGAAACTTTCAGAGCTGTGCTGTGAATAGACAAACTCTCTGCTAATCTATAGCACCCACCGACACACGTTTCCAGCTGCTTTTATCTCCCATGTTGGAGAACTTGTGAGAAGTTATCATGCTGATAATGGAGCAGCAGAAAGACACGGGACTTAGGGCCTGGAGAGAGATAAGTAATCACTACAGATATACAGTGCCTTGCGAAAGTATTCGGCCCCCTTGAACTTTTCAACCTTTTGCCACATTTCAGGCTTCAAACATAAAGATATAACATTTTTATTTTTTGTGAAGAATCACCAACAAGTGGGACACAATTGTGAAGTGGAACGAAATCTATTGGATTTTTGAAACTTTTTTAACTAAAAAATGAAAAGTGGGGCGTGCAAAATTAATCGCCCCCCTTGCGTTAATACTTTGTAGAGCCACCTTTTGCTGCGATTACAGCTGCAAGTCACTTGGGGTATGTCTCTATCAGTTTTGCACATCGAGAGACTGAAATTCTTGCCCATTCTTCCTTGCAAAACAGCTCGAGCTCAGTGAGGTTGGATGGAGAGCGTTTGTGAACAGCAGTTTTCAGCTCTTTCCACAGATTCTTGATTGGATTCAGGTCTGGACTTTGACTTGGCCATTCTAACACCTGGATACGTTTATTTGTGAACCATTCCTTTGTAGATTTTGCTGTATGTTTGGGATCATTGTCTTGTTGGAAGATAAATCTCCGTCCCAGTTTCAGGTCTTTTGCAGACTCCAACAGGTTTTCATCCAGAATGGTCCTGTATTTGGCTGCATCCATCTTCCCCTCAATTTTAACCATCTTCCCTGTCCCTGCTGAAGAAAAGCAGGCCCAAACCATGATGCTGCCACCACCATGTTTGACAGTGGGGATGGTGTGTTGAGGGTGATGAGCTGTGTTGCTTTTACGCCAAACATATCGTTTTGCATTGTGGGCAAAAAGTTTGATTTTGGTTTCATCTGACCAGAGCACCTTCTTCCACATGTTTGGTGTGTCTCCCAGGTGGCTTGTGGCAAACTTTAGACGAGACTTTTTATGGATATCTTTGAGAAATGGCTTTCTTCTTGCCACTCTTCCATAAAGGCCAGATTTGTGCAGTGTACGACTGATTGTTGTCCTATGGACAGACTCTCCCACCTCAGCTGTAGTTCTCTGCAGTTCATTCAGAGTGATCATGGGCCTCTTGGCTGCATCTCTGATCAGTTTTCTCCTTGTCTGAGCTGAAAGTTTAGAGGGACGGCCAGGTCTTGGTAGATTTGCAGTGGTCTGATACTCCTTCCATTTCAAAATGATCGCTTGCACAGTGCTCCTTGGGATGTTTAAAGCTCGGGAAATCTTTTGGTATCCAAATCCGGCTTTAAACTTCTCCACAACAGTATTACGGACCTGCCTGGTGTGTTCCTTGGTCTTCATGATGCTCTCTGCGCTTTCAACAGAACCCTGAGACTATCACAGAGCAGGTGCATTTATACAGAGACTTGATTACACACAGGTGGATTCTATTTATCACCATCAGTCAGTTTAGGACAACATTGGATCATTCAGAGATCCTCGCTGAACTTCTGGAGTGAGTTTGCTGCACTGAAAGTAAAGGGGCCGAATAATTTTGCACGCACCACTTTTCAGTTTTTTATTTGCTAAAAAAGTTTAAAATATCCAATAGATTTTGTTCCACTTCACAATTGTGTCCCACTTGTTGGTGATTCTTCACAAAAAATTAAAATTTTATATCTTTATGTTTGAAGCCTGAAATGTGGCAAAAGGTTGAAAAGTTCAAGGGGGCCGAATACTTTCGCAAGGCACTGTATGTGCCCAGGTCAGATTTCATGAATGGGGTTTACATCCACTTTAAGGCCACACTGGGGCGGGGAGGTGCGTTGGCGGTAAAGCGCCGCTATTTTTAGCAGCGATTTACCGTCAGATTTGTGGCACTATTTGGCCGCTAGCAGGACGATTTTACCCCCCGCTAGCGGCCGAGAAAGGGTTATAAACCACCGCAAAGCATCTCTGCAGAGGCGCTTTGCCAGCAGTATAGCCGCGGTGCCCCATTGATTTCAATGGGCAGGAGCGGTATACACAACGCTCCAAAGATGCTGCTAGCAGGACTTTTTTTTACTGTCCTGCTAGTGCACCATTCCCTCGGGGCTTTCACACTGGAGGCACAACAGCGGCTGTTTCAGGTCGGTTTGCAGGTGTTATTTTTAGCACAATAGCACCTGCAAAACGACCCAGTGTGGAAGGGGTCCAAGTATAACGTACAGCAAAATATTTTAATTTGTGGAATTATATCCTTGACATACACACTATAATATATATATATATATATATATATATATATATATATATATATATATATATATATATATATATATATATATACACACACACACACATATACACACACACATATACACACACACACACACACACACTTAACACCATGTGCAGGGATGTAAAGTATACAGTATATACTGTATGATAGATCAGTGGTAATCAACTTTCTTGCTATTGGGGGCCTCACGTAAGGCTGCTATCACCACCAAAAGGGCCACACATAGTATTCAGTGAATGTAAGCTACAGAAAGCGGTCATAAACTGCAGACAATCTATATGAGTTGTTGAGAGACTGGGGACATGGCAGATAAGGTAAACATATATTGCTGTCTGGGGGGGGGGGGGGGGGGAATCCACAGTTTGGTCATCAGGGTGATTTTCACTTAGATATTCAGTCTTTGGATAGGCTGTTTAAGTCATATGGCTGGCCTGTCAGTCTTCATACCTATTGCTTGCTGGACACCCTGGTGCTACTCTCACAAACACGGAACATATTGTCACTCTTGAGTCTGGAATTAATGCAGCACCACACTTCTACATGCAGGATATGCCAATGCAAGTGGGCCCAATCACCCTAACATTAACCCTTCTCACTAAGTACATAAAAAAAAAAAGGGGGGGGGGGGTGATGGCTACCCCCTCCCCTTTCTCACTTGAGTTTAGAGAGGGGAAGGAAAAAATAAATAAAAAACACTTTTTTTTCCCCCTTTTCTTTTTCTTCTTTCCCTCCTTCTCCTCTTCATAGTTTTCTATTTTTACTTTTCTGTCTGTCACCTCTCTGTCTTTTCTTCTCCTATAATGGGCAATTACCCTTGCGGATGGATACATGGGGGAACCGACCCTTGGTCGGTAGATTTGACTATATATTTTTTCAAATCTGAAAATGTGTCCATCCTTAATGTTCCTTTTTGCATGTATACGTCTACTTGATATACAGTAATTTCATGCATTCACTTTCACAATAGACCAAGGACAAATTGGTTGTATGGTCCAGAATTGTACATTGCATGCTTGCCACATAAGTAGTGAGGATCTAGTTTTTGTTCCCCACATCCTTCTTTCCATTTGTCTGCATAAGACACTCAAGCTGTGACTTCTGTGTACTGACCATGAAGGAGATATGTTTTCAACTATACATTTTGGCCATCCTGTTATGTTGAATTTCAATAAAAATCGTTATGGAACTAAAAAAGGGGAATGATGGGGTCCTCAATGACACTTTGCTGCCAGACAGGGCCAGGAAAGAAGCTGCAGTCAGAAAGCTGACCTAGGTCCTTCTCATGGGCAAAATCCACAGGAGAGCCCAGAGAAAAGCACGACACACTCTAGAAACAAACATGAAGAAATCATTGCAGAAAGAGATGCCCGAGAGGGCATGGTTAGATTTCTTCCTACTGTTACACTTTGTTTGGCAGACAAACAATTGTGGGAACCAACAATGGGAACTTTTTCTTCATGATAGTATCTTGCTACAAAGCATAATAGCATCCAACATACAGTAAATAATATGCTCTTTAATAAAGACAAAATAAAAATTCAGACCCCATTCTCCTAGAATGACACTGAAAACAGGTAAGGGTGGAGGGGTCAGTGCTCTATATAAAAAGGTTCTTCACTCATAGGGGGTTAAGAAAAAGGGCAAAACATCACATTTGCTACTTGACATAAAATATTAGAACATTCACAGTACCTGAAATACAAGGCCTTTGCTTTGTGAGGAGTCCAGGGCAGATTGCAATGAAAAATGACTCAGCCTGGTATAGTAAGTCCCATATTCAGCCACTTGTGCCAACAGATTAGCTATGTTTTCAGGGGACGTTCCAGATACATAGATACCCTGCTTAACTACAAAGGCTTGAGTGGGCTGCAAAAAAGGGCAAATATTAAACGGAATCTCAATTAAACATAAAAAAAATTCTTGATCAATTTCTAGTTCCTGCAAGTAGCAAAATGTTCAGACATGTCTAGGGTGGACCCGATCGGACCACCCATTGTTCTCTATGGACCGGCAGATGTCAGCGGACATGTTTCCGCAGTCATCCAATCCATTCCGCTAAAAAACAGACGTATGGGAATACGTTCATCATCCGTCGGGCGGAACAGATAGGACAACAATCGAATAGAAATGGACATGTAATCCTTATCTATCCATCCGTCCAATAGAGAACAGTGGGCTGTGTCCATGTCTGCTCTGCATAGCAGAGTGAACTTGGACCAGTCATCCACCTCAGTGGGGATCAGCAGTCAGATCCCTCGCTGAGCAGGCGGATCCGCTTGGATATGGTTGAAAATTTCAGGTGAAGAGTGGCCGTCTGCATTCAAAATACTTTGTTTACAATTTAAGTGCGTCAACGTATCAGGAGCTGTGCTAGTTGCATTTACCTGGTGCCCAACAATCAGCAGGCCACACATAAGAGGGACAGTGGGCTGAGTGTTGGGCACTAAATGCACCATTAAGATCTTCATAAAATCACCTAATATAGCATTTTAAGGACTGCGTACAGAATACCAAGCTAAACATTTATATACAAGTAACAGACCATTAGGTATGGTATATATAAATAATACATTTAAAAAAAAAAATTCACCGATTCAGTTTGGGTTGTAAGGAAGAAACCTAGAAATCTGCATCTTATGACACTTGTTCAGTGAAGTTTGACAGCATTTGCATTACAGCTACTTGAGGAAACATTCACGAGTATGATTTACCTGGTTAAAGGAGAATGTAGAGGACACAACACCAATAAGAACATTGAGAACATCCTTCACCAGCTCAGGCTCTTTAAGCATCACATAAGGTGCCGACTGTATAGCTGTGTTGCTGAGCATCTGCAAACCTCCCTCATATATTTTATACATTTTATCAAATGCTTCTCGGCCTGCCTCCGTGAGATAGGGATCTTCTCTCTTACCTGGAGGACTAAGGGAAAAAAATGTATTGGTAATGTGTTCACGTCAAAGCTAACCTGTAACACATAACCCAAAAATCTACAAATAATCATATGAAATACCATTGCCATTCATGGGTCCCAGAGGCTCGTGTAACAGGTTATGTTTATTTTTCTTCTGCAAAGTTACATAGTTAGCAAGGTTGAAAAAAAAATGAAAAAATAAAAGAAACACAAGTCCATCCAGTGTGTCTGTTTTTATGTTAATAATACATTGTATAACCCTAAATAAGCAGAGCACAATTTTGGGACTTTAAATGAAGCGAGCATGAAAGAGGTGCCCGCCTCCATCCCTATCAAAATATAAAAAATGGGGGGAGGGGGGAAAAAGGGGAGAAGGGTGGGACTTTTAGATGAAGCGCACAGCAAGTAAAAAAGTTGGTCAAGCGACTAGAAAATGAAATTTATTCATATTTCATAATCCATAATCCACCATAAAACATTTTGGGCATCAAGCCTCTAACAAATATTTTGGGCATCAAACCTCTATAAGGTGGATCTTAAATAAACAAACAATGTATAAAAATGTATCACAATCCAATAGATCTTAACATTTGAAAAAAGCAGCAATGACAATTAATGCATAAAGTACACAGAGTGATAGTAAATTATATTGAATACACATAAAATCAAATGATGTCTTATTATTCCATGATTAATGTAGGAATTAAAAAGCGATAAAAGCTCGACGCGTTTCGCGGCACGACAACCGCTCATCAGGAGCAAAATCATGGAGTAAATCTAAAAAAATATAGAATAAAAAATGAACAAAAGATAAAAAAATAAAATAACAAAGATTGAATAAGAAGTATAAAAGGAAGAGAAGTATAATTTTATAATTAATGAGAGCTATGCATCCAACTCACGTCTGCACCCACACACCAGCAGATTAGCATCGAGGATCGCCACAACATCGCAGAGCAAAACTCCCGGTCACCACAAAGGCTAGCATGGGCGATAACACCCACCACAGGCACCTCCAAAGTGAAAATGTGCATGTGTGAGGTGTGAATGAAAATCCCAGAAGGGAGCCTAGGTGAAAATAATTGGAAAAAATAAAAATAAAAAATTATGTTAATAATGTGTGTATGTTAGTGTATCAACAAAGTGAAAAAAAAATAAGAAAAAAATAAAAATAAAAATAAAATTTTAGTGTACCTATAGCCAAAAAGTGGGCCATAAAAAAGTGAATATGATCTGTCAAATAGAGCAGATGATGGTGTGTGAACCTAACTGAGGAAATGCCTAAATAGGTGCACCGCCTTTTGTCCCACCCCCAGCACCACGCTGGCCGAGACAACACCGACGAGAGGAATGCTTTCACCTGGGCGGCTCAGCCGTCCGGCGATTAGCGCCAGTCCATCTACCTCAGTGTGTCCAAACCAGGGGATGACATATCGCCAGCAGTGCACAGCCACAAAGGACAGAGCACTCCTGACGTCCCCAGCGTGATGCTGGCAGGCAGGGACCAGAGGTCCGCCCCCTCCGCATCACAAGGAGGCGGGAAAGGGCGGCGTACCCGCAAGGCACATTTCAGTAACCGGAAGACCAGCAACAGCGAACGAGGCAGCGGAACCAAATGCAAGCCCCAAGGTGTGCAAATGCAGACCGGGGACACAACAGCCCACACCAAAAACATAATGTTTATATGGTTTAATAGTCAATATATTCAAAGAGAAAATATGAATATATTATATTATTATTATATATTATATATATATTGACTATTAAACCATATAAACATTATGTTTTTGGTGTGGGCTGTTGTGTCCCGGGTCTGCATTTGCACACCTTGGGGCTTGCATTTGGTTCCGCTGCCTCGTTCGCTGTTGCTGGTCTTCCGGTTACTGAAATGTGCCTTGCGGGTACGCCGCCCTTTCCCGCCTCCTTGTGATGCGGAGGGGGCGGACCTCTGGTCCCTGCCTGCCAGCATCACGCTGGGGACGTCAGGAGTGCTCTGTCCTTTGTGGCTGTGCACTGCTGGCGATATGTCATCCCCTGGTTTGGACACACTGAGGTAGATGGACTGGCGCTAATCGCCGGACGGCTGAGCCGCCCAGGTGAAAGCATTCCTCTCGTCGGTGTTGTCTCGGCCAGCGTGGTGCTGGGGGCGGGACAAAAGGCGGTGCACCTATTTAGGCATTTCCTCAGTTAGGTTCACACACCATCATCTGCTCTATTTGACAGATCATATTCACTTTTTTATGGCCCACTTTTTGGCTATAGGTACACTAAAATTTTATTTTTATTTTTATTTATTTTTTATTTTTTTTTACTTTGTTGATACACTAACATACACACATTATTAACATAATTTTTTATTTTTTCCAATTATTTTCACCTAGGCTCCCTTCTGGGATTTTCATTCACACCTCACACATGCACATTTTCACTTTGGAGGTGCCTGTGGTGGGTGTTATCGCCCATGCTAGCCTTTGTGGTGACCGGGAGTTTTGCTCTGCGATGTTGTGGCGATCCTCGATGCTAATCTGCTGGTGTGTGGGTGCAGACGTGAGTTGGATGCATAGCTCTCATTAATTATAAAATTATACTTCTCTTCCTTTTATACTTCTTATTCAATCTTTGTTATTTTATTTTTTTATCTTTTGTTCATTTTTTATTCTATATTTTTTTAGATTTACTCCATGATTTTGCTCCTGATGAGCGGTTGTCGTGCCGCGAAACGCGTCGAGCTTTTATCGCTTTTTAATTCCTACATTAATCATGGAATAATAAGACATCATTTGATTTTATGTGTATTCAATATAATTTACTATCACTCTGTGTACTTTATGCATTAATTGTCATTGCTGCTTTTTTCAAATGATAAGATCTATTGGATTGTGATACATTTTTATACATTGTTTGTTTATTTAAGATCCACCTTATAGAGGTTTGATGCCCAAAATATTTGTTAGAGGCTTGATGCCCAAAATGTTTTATGGTGGATTATGGATTATGAAATATGAATAAATTTCATTTTCTAGTCGCTTGACCAACTTTTTTACTTGCTGTGTGCTTCATCTAAAAGTCCCACCCTTCTCCCCTTTTCCCCCCTCCCCCCATTTTTAATATTGTATAACCCTGTATGTTGTGGTCGTTAAGGTACTCATCTAATAGCTTTTTGAAATTATCACTGCCCCCTGCTGATATCACTGCTTGTGGAAGAGAATTCCACATCCTTACCACTCTTACAGTAAAGACTCCTCTAAGCAGTTTAAAGGTTAACCCGCTTCTCTTCTAATTTTAGTGAATGGCTGCGTGTCTTTTCAAACTCCCTTTCACCGAAAAGTTTGTTCCCTATGCTAGGGTCACCAGTAAGGTATTTGTACATTGATATCATATCCCCTCTCAATGCTTCTAGTCCTTCCCCATAGTGGAGATCCTCCAGTCCCTTAATTGGCTTCGTTGCCCTTCTCGGGACTCTCTCCAGTTCCAGCACATCCTTCCTGAGAACTGGTGCCCAGAACTGGAAAGCATACTCCAGGTGTGACCAAACCAGAGTCTTTTAGAGCGAGACAATTTCGTTTTATCTCTAGAGTTAATCCCCTTTTTAATGCATGCTAATATTCTGTTGGCTTTGCTTGCAGCAGCTTGGCATTGCATGCCATTGCTGAGCTGGTCATCTACTAGGACCCCCAGGTCCTTTTCCATCGTAGATTCCCCCAGAGGATCTCCCCCTAGTGAGTAAATTGAATTCATATTTTTACCACCCAAATGCATTACTTTACATTTTTCAACATTAAACCTCATTTGCCATGTAGATGCCAGCCCCATTAATTTGTTTAGGTCTTCTTGCAAGGTTTCCACATCCTACACAGAAGTTATTGCCCTGCTTAATTATGTATCGTCCGCAAATACTGAGATTGAGACATTTATCCCAACCTCCAGATCTTTTATGAATAAAATTAAATAGGATTGGTCCCAGGACAGAACCCTGTGGGACCCCGCTTTCTACACCAGTCCATTCCGAGTACTCCCTATTTATCACCACCCTTTGACTCCCCCCCCGTAACCAGGTTTTCAATCCATGTACTCGCCCTATGGTCCATGCCAACAGACCTTAATTTGTACACTAACCATTGGTGGGGAACTGTATTGAATGCCTTTGCAAAAGCTAGATATCCCAAATCCTTAGCCCTTCCTTTATATGGATGGCAGCTCATTTCTTCATGGAAGGTTAATAGATTGGTCTGGCAAGAATGATTCTTCATGAACCCGTGCTGATTACTGCTAATGATACAGTTTTTTTTACTAAAATCTTATCTATAGTCCCTTATCATTCCCTCCAAGAGCTTGCATACTATTGATGTTAGGCTAACTTGTCTGTAGTTCCCAGGGATGTATCTCGGCCCTTTTTTAAATATTGGTGCCACGTTGGCTTTTCTCCAATCAGCTGTTACCCATCCAGTCAGTAGACTGTCCACAAAAATTAGGAACAATGGTCTGGCTGTCATATGACTGAGCTCCTTTAAGTAGACCTTCAGTAATTTTTTATATTTCCATCTAATAAATCTTCTGCCCTTGTTGTTTTAACTTTGGAGAGTAAAACTTTTTTTCTGCCAGTAAATACCTTATAGAACCCACTTCCCGTTTCTTATCTGGTCATTAGCCTAGGCTTATAGCATCATGCACAGCTCCCTCTCTCATTCTGGTGAGAGCTTGCTGGGAAGGGAGAGGGGATACGTCATAAGAGTCATCTTTGGCAAGTACAGAAACACAGTATATAAAATATGCAAAAGTGGTTGGAGGGAAGCTTCAAAATGGAAAAGATGTTTTTATTAAAGCGCTGAGCAAACTGTTGGCGCTATATAAAACCTGTATAATAATAATAATATTACAAATTACGCGAGCAGACTGCAGCTCCTCTAAAAGAGTCATCTGGTCCCGGTGACTTATGTTATGTTTTTCAAGTCTATTTCTAATACTGTCCTCTGTAAGCCATGAGGGTGCTTCCTGTGACGTGCTATGGAAATTAACATTACAGTCTTGGTTACTGTAACTCCCCGATTGGTCAGCAGATTGCAGAACGAACTGTGAAATGGTGCAGGAATCGGATAGCATAAGTGTGAACACCCATGCAATCCGATTCCAGTACAGACCAAAAAAAAGGGTCCTGTACCATTTTGGTGCAAATGTGTTGCGATTTCAGCCATACAGTTTGTATGACTGAAATCGCATCGCACAGACATCACATGTGAACTGAACAGCAATGCGGTGTGAATCACATGCAATGTCTGGCATTGCACTAGTGTGAACCGGGGCCTGAAACCTTAAAGGAGTTGTAAAAGCAAAAGGTTTTTTTATCTTGTTTTCTATGCATTAAAGCGGAGTTCCACCCAAAAATGGAACATCCGCTTTTCCGTATCTTCCCCCCTCCAGTGTCACATTTGGCACCTTTATCCACCCATCCTTGCTCAGCCATACATACTCAGCAATACTCATCCACCCCCAGCCATTCTGGGCAATACTCAGCCGTACCCAGCCATACTCCCCCTCTGTATGTGGCCAGGCTGTGGAAGTCTCACACATGTGGTATCGCCATACTTAGGAGTAGGAGAATCTATTTTGGGGTATCATCTTTGGTATGTACATGCTATGTGCTAAAAATATTGTATAAATGGACAACTTTTGTTTAAAACGCATTTTTTTTTTAAATTTCTTTCCACATTTTCCAAAAATGTGTAGAAAAAAAAAAAATGACATGTTCAAAAGACTCATTATGGCTCAGATTATATGTTGGGGTGTTTACTCTCCAAAATGGGGTCATTTTTGGGGCGTTTTTATTGTCCTGGTGCTCCAGGGCCAGTGTAAGTGGTATTCAGGAAATTAGATGTGTAATTTATGCTCCAGAACACCTGATGGTGCTCCCTGCATGTTGGGCCTCTATATGTGGTCATGCTGTGTAAAAGTCTCACACATGTGGTATCACCATACTCGGGAGAAATAGCAGAATGTGTTTTTGGGTGTAATTTGTGGTATGCATATGCTGTGTGTGAGAAATAACCTGCTAATATGACAATTTTGGGGAAAAAATTAAATCTTGGTTTTGCAAAGAATAGTGGGAAAAAATGACAACTTCAAAAAACTCACAATGCCCGTTTCTAAATACCTTGGAAGGTCTACTTTACAAAAAGGGGTCATTTAGGGGGTATTTGTACTTTCCTGGCATGTTAGGGTCTCAAGAAATGAGGTCATCATACACAAACTCAGAGAATTTCTAAATAGACCATCAATGTAATGATCGGCTGATCACAAAGCAATTTTGTTGGTTTTACTAGTAATATACTCTACCACTGAACTCAATTATACTTTGTTATATTTTAATATGATACTCCTGTACAAATGTTAGTATTATTGTACAATTCTTTATCTAAGATCCAATAAAAGCTTATTGTTTACAAAAAGAAATGAGGCCGTCAGTACTTCAGGTGTGATCAATTTTCAGTGATTGGCACCATAGCTTGTGGACTCTAACTTTCACAAAGACCAAATAATATACACCAATTTGGGATATTTTTACCAAAGATATGTAGCATTATATTTTTTGGAAAAAATTAATGAAAATAAAATTTCTAATTTGCAAAATTTTATAAACAGAAACGAAGAAAAACAAATTTTTTAACTGAATTCTCAGTCTTTTTTCTTTTATAGGACAAGAAAAATAAAAAAAACCCAGTGGTCATTAAATACCACCAAAAGAAATCTCTATTTGTGGGGGAAAAAAAAAGGACAAAAATTTTATGTGGGTACAGTGTTGCATGATGGAGTAATTGTCATTCAAAATGTGAGAGCACCAAAAGCTAAAAATAAGTCTGGTTAGGAAGGGAGTTTAAGTGCCCAGTGGGTAAGTGGTTAAATACACTGCTATTATTTTAAACACAACTGTATAAAGTTATGACCATTATCAAGTATCACCCAATTTATTACAAATCTAGATATCTAAAAACCAAGCCAAATCTTTAGGTTGAATGGGGCAATATATTTAGTGGTACAATAAGGAAATACCACTAGAAACAGAATTATACATCTGATTTTCCATTTCATGTCTTTCATTTTTTGAGTGGACAACAAACAGCAGTACACGGCAGCTCCACCAAATATGCACTGTCAAAAGAGCAAAGACCCCATCACACTATCATATCCTGTTGTTGTCAATTTGCCAGCAACAAGATCTTCTCATAGGGCAGAAAAATCTTCACCTGCTTTCAGGTTCTGGCTTCCTCACTGGCTGGGTAAGCAAGCCATTGCTACTATTTTGCAGCACTTCAGTCAACAAGTGATACTGTGGAAGCAGGTGAGCATTTTCTCTGCACTTTTTAGAGAGAGTGTTGCTTGCGGCTGGTCACCAGCGAAACGATCACAAACGTGGCATGGGCCCAAATTTAAAATTGCCAAATCCAGCCCATCTATGGACCCAGCAAGTAACTAAAGTATGCAAAACTATGCAGAAAAATGCATTGAAAAGCCCTGCGTTTGGGAAGTTCTTACACAAAATGATGCCATTCAGGCCGTTTTATACGTTCAGAATACCTAGAAGCACATTTTGATTTTCATAAGCACAGAGGTCATGTTTAACACAATACAAATGTTGCTCTAGATTAAAACTTACAAGCCTATTCTTTCCCAACAACGACGTTTACTGGGATTATATGTGAGGACGGCCTCCCACAAATCAATGTCAGGAGTTACACTGGGCTCCGACTGAGAATCAGGAGTCATGTTTGATGCAGACTGGAAACCCTCATCTTCTGACTGATCAATACTTTGTGGAACCTGAAAAGCAGAAAACAGTTAACTAAAGGAAGTTTATAGGACACTCAAAAGACACTAAATTAAATTCCTCCCCATCACATCTGAGCAGCCAATGTGACTATAGAGTCACCCATGTAGGGGCATTGACACAATGGTAAATTACATCCCACTCCCTTCCTCCTCCTCCATGCCCAGCTAAATAAAATGGGGGGGGGGGGTATTTTCCGTGTAGATTAATGTACAATCTAATCTAATCTAATGTGCCAAAGAGAAAAGACACCGACCAAGTGGGGGATGTATAGGGCCGGCTTGTGTAGCACACGATCAGCTGGACGACAGAGGCGACCATCCATGCATCCAACTTAGATTTGCATTTTTAATACGATTGATGGTTTAACTTACTTAATTTCCGTGATGTGGGGGCATATCCCTTCCCTTTTCTCTTTGGCACATTAGATTGGTGTTAACGGCGGACTCCCGCTTTTTTTTTTTTTTTTTAATGCCAGCAGCTACAAATACTGCAGCTGCTGACTTTTAAAATAATGCCACTTACCCGCCCAGCGCGCCCGCGATGTCGGCACCCGAAGCCGATCTCTCGATCGTCTCTCGGGTGCTGCCGCCGCCATCTTGGGTATGGGAATCAGGAAGTGGAGCCTTGCGGCTTCATTTCCCGGTTCCCTACTGCGCATGTGCGAGTCGCGCTGCGCAATAAGGATGGTCCCCGCTGTCTCCGGGATCCGTGTGTTTCCCAGCATACAGCGGGGGACCTTCGGAAAGGGGCGTAGATTCTGCGGAAAAGGGGCGTGCCTTCTGCAGATATCTATGCCGGAAGTGGGTGCAGATACCTGTACTGTACAGGTACCTGCACCCCCCTCCCCCCTGAAAGGTGCCAATTGTGGCGCCGGAGGGGGGGAGGGTTCCAATGAGCGGAAGCTCTACTTTAGGGTGGACCTCCGCTTTAAGTGGAAATGTGCTTGGATATAATCCATTCTTTATAGGTGGATTATTATCTTGTGTGAAGTGCTAATTTGAGGACATTGTAATTGTGGAGGGTTTTATATACATGTTTGATTGCACTGTAAGCCCATTCAAAGGGTTCTATCCATAATTTTAGTACCATTACTATTTTCCTCCTAATATACTTCATATATATCCCTCTCTTTCTTTTTAACAGTGGTTTATACATGATAGCGTCACTTTTCCACTTTTTTGTCATCACTTGGTTTCAATCTGGTGCCCCTGTATTAACACCTTATTATAGTAGAGCTTATGCAAGTGCAATAGACTAGCCTAAGTCTAGACTAGACTTAGCCTAAAATATTGGACTGATTTATGTCTAACAGTATGCATTAGAGCTGCACGATTCTGGCTAAAATGAGAATCACAAATTTTTTTGTTTAGAAGATAGATCACGATTCTCATGGCATAACATCATCTTTCACATTAAAACAAACCAAAAAAAATTGGCCTAACTTTACTGTTTTTTTTTTTTTTATTCATTGAAGTGTATTTTTTCCTAAAAAAATTGCATTTGAAAGACCATTGGGCAAATACAGTGCTATATAAAATATTGCAGCAATTGACAGTTTATTCCCTAGGGTCTCTGCTAATATGTGTATGTTTATGTGTATATATATATATATATATATATATATATATATATATATATATATATATATATATATATATATATATAAGTTTGGGGGTTCCAAGTAATTTTCTAGCAAAAAAAAAAGATTTTTTTTCCTTAAGAAACAAGTGTCAGAAAAAGATTTAGACTTTAAGTGTAGTTCACACTACAACAACTTGGAATCCGACTTGTCAGCCCTCAAGTCGCTTGACATCAGGAATTACATTATAGTCAATGAGAGCCGTCTTAATGTACACTACTGAAGTCGCTCCGACTTCAGAAAAGGTTCCTGTACTACTTCAAGGCGACTGCTATGCTCTCCATCTATAGTGAAGCAATTTTACAGGAAAAAGAAAATTTACACAGGCAACCCCCTCCCTCCAACACAGCTGATTATTCTGTGATTGGCCACAGCCAAAGTCTCCTGTCCAGGAGGCAACTTTAAGTTGCGTTGTAAGTTGCCCAAAGTCGCGCTGAAGTCGCCTCCAAATCGCCTTGCAAAGTCACACTGTAGGTTGGGTTGCCCCTGTGTGAACTGAGCCCAAGTGGTTAAACTTCCTGCATTTACACTTTGTTTAAAAACTTGGCAGACTGCCTGGATTTTCTTCTTTACACACAGAAGTTTCCCTGTGATCTAAGAAGGAAGTTGGTTACAATGTTTCATTTGAAAAACTTGGTAGACTGCACAGATGTTTTCTTTTGACAGCTGAGTGAGCGGATAAGTCTCTCCACTTGTTATATGAAAGAATCGGCAAACTCTGCAATAGAGATCGTCAGAGGGGTTGAATCAAGATCACGATTTTTTAACGATTAATTGTGCAGCTCTAGTATGCATTATTTTGTCTCTCTTGATTGAAATATACATTTTTTTTTGTAGCTTGGCCCCTGTATGCCCTGTGTGGCCACATAGAACCTCCTCCACTGCAATTCTGAACTATTTGGTGTGCACTTCTTTTGGGGTCTTTTTGGCAAGTGTGATGGGGACCGCGGGATGAAGGGATCCTGAACCATGATGTATGAATTGCTGCTATTACCCAATTATATGACGAATCACTAATTCTTATGAGTATCTATTGTTATTAGAGCCACCCTGAACACTGATGATATGTATAATCCCCCAAGGAAGACACTGATGGGAAAACATGTAGGGATGCGATTCCCATCAGTGACTATTCTCTATATATGGATACTCTGGCCAGTACAATACTTTATATAGTTACTCTGCTTATTTTATGAACTGTATATGTATCTTTTCTATGTAATAAAATGTATATATTTTTATCAGTTTTGCATTTTTAAAAGGAATGAGGTGCTGGATTTTTTGGGTCACTTAATCCCCTCTTTGCACTATTTTAGTAAAATATAAAACTGCTAAATACCTTTTTTCATCAGCAGTATATAGCAGTCTTATGACTTCTATGGGTGTCTGGTTAAAGCTTGTAGGAGGAGTTTTTATTCTACCCTGACTGTCCTATGAGGTTGCAGGACCCTCTGTCTGGACAGTGCCGATTGACCATGTGCTGATCACATGCACACGCCGAAGAAAAAATAAACCCTCTAGCAATACATAAACTGAGCATGTACAGAGTGCCACCAAGGCTTTGTTCTATCAAGAGATGCATTGGGGACAATGGAAGGAAGAGGATCAGAATAGACAGGAACAAACAGCCTTCATACACAATGTGCAGGATTCACCCACAGCGAGTATAACAAGCAGGCTTTACTGCATATACAGACTGATTTTACTGTTGTGGGTTTAGTAACACTAACTGAATGACTTAAAGAGAAGTCTTGTCGTGATAACCTCTGCTTCTTAAAGTGCTTGTTGCATGGTTAAGTTGACCTTCATGTGTCCATATCAGAGCTCATCCAGAGAAAAGTATCAAAATAAGATAAGCACATTTGTGAGGTCAGGCACTGATGTGGACGAGGAGGCCTGGCTTGCAGTCTCCCCTCTAATTCATCCCAAGGGTGTTTTATCGGGTTGAGGTCAGGACTCTGTGCAGGCCAGGTTCCTCCACCGCAAACTCGCTTATCCATGTCTTTATGTACGTTGCTTTGTGCACTGGTGTGCAGTCATGTTGGTACAGAAAGGGGGCATCTCAAAGTGTTCCCACAAAGTTGGGAGCATGAAATTGTCCAAAATGTCTTGGTATGCCGAAGCCTTAAGACTTCCCTTCACTGGAACTTAGGGGGTCAAGCTCAAACTCTGAAGAACAACTCCACAAAATAATCCCCCCACCAACCAAATGATTTCGGCCAGTGCACAAAGCAAGGTCCATAAAGACATGGATGTGCAAGTTTGGGGTGGAGAAACTTGACTGGCCTGCACAGAGTCCTGGCCTCAACCCCCGTAGAACACCTTTGGGATGAATTAGGGCAGAGACTGCGAGCCTGGCATTCTGTACACATCAGTGCCTGACTTCACAAACGCGCTTCTGGAAGAATGGTCAAACGTTCCCATAGACACACTCCTAAACATTGTGGACAGCCTTCCCAGAAGAGCTGAAGCTGTTATAGCTGAAAGTGATGGACCAACTCAATACTGAACCCTACAGACTAAGATGTCATTTAAGTTTATGTGCGTGTAAAGTCAGGTGTACCAATACTTTTGGCAGTATAGTGTATATGTCAATGCTGAAATCCCTGAGGGACATCTGTGGGTAAAAGCATCTATAAACTAAATATCAGGTTTAGTTAATAACTGTTCTGTGCAAATGCACAAATAAATAAATAAATAAATAAAAACGCACAGCAAAAAGCACAGCAGAAACAGATCAAAAGCAAACTGCATAGGGGAGAACCAAGCTTTATGCTGCCCATACACGTAATCGATTTTCGGACCAGAATATTTATACGATAAATCTTTAACAGTTTTACACTGTCTGAAAATCCCTTTGGCCAATAAGTTTTCTATTGTGCTCCTTCAAATTTTCCCATCTCTCTGGTCGAAAAACTAACAGTGATTTGACCCCATTAACGATTAGAAAAATCAAACAAACATTCATAAACTGAAGTTTGTTTTTGTATGGCCAGTATAAGTGACAGCAGGTGCAGGAAGCTTTAGGCCGCGTACACACGGGCGGATTGTCTGCCCAACTAAGTTCGTCAGACAATCCGACAGACAGTCCGTCCAACTTTTGAATGAACGGACTTGACCACACACGATGAACAGACAGTCCGCTGAAAGCTTGCGCGATGACGTGTACAGCACGTACGACGGGACTAGAAATACAACGTCCAATACACTGCAATGCAACCTTCGGCCGTGTAAATCCTTTCTGAGCATGCGCCATACTTAGTCCGTCCAACTTGCCTACACACGAGCGGACTGTCCGCTGAAACCAAGTTTGGACGGACAAAACCAAGTTTGGACGGACAAAATTACGGAAATTCCGAAAGACTTAGTCCGTCAGACTGTCCGCTGAAAAAGTCCGCTGAAGCCCACACACGAGCGGATTGTCCGCTGAAACACGGTTCAGTGGACTAAGTTGGGCAGACAATCCGCCCGTGTGTACGCGGCCTAAGCCACCTGCCTATGTTAAGGGGGTCTGTCATTCTGTCTGAAAACCCACAAGTCTTTATCTTATTTAATTTTTTTGGCGGAAACACCACTTTAAAGAAAAATAAATAAATAAATGAAACAAGTAAAATTCCCCCCAAAAAATTTGAAAAAAGTTATTTTTTAACTCACCTCTAAATGCTAAGGGGTCCCTCGTAGTCTGCCTCCTTCCGTGCCCTGGCACCCAACGTCACTTCCCTTCGGCGCAGTCAGTCATCTGGGACACGTGATTGGTCCCAGATGACTGTGCAGCATATCACGGCGCGCTGCGCCGCTCGTGCATGCGCAATGAGTGCCCTGGCTGTGAAACCACAGCCAGGTGCCCACAGTAGGAATGCCGAGCGGAGGGGGGGGGGGGAGGGGCGAGCAGAGCTTCATTCCCCTGCATCGCTGGACCCTGGGACAGGTAAGTGTCCGATTATTAAAAGTCAGCAGCTGCAGTATTTGTAGCTGCTGACTTTTAAAAAAAAAATTTTAAGGGGCACCCCACTTTAACCACTTAAGGACTGCCTCCTGCACATATACGTTGGCAGAATGGCACAGCTGGGCACAAGCATGTACTGGTACGTTGCTTTTTAAGTGCCCAACCGACCCGGTCCTGACCTCAGTGACCGTGGCACCAGCGGACCCGATCGCCGCTGGTGTCCTGTGATCGGGTCACAGAGCTGAAGAACGAGGAGAGGTCTGTGTAAACAAACCTCTCCCCGTGCTTCCTAGTGTGGCTGTCACCGATTGTCTGTTCCATTTTATAGGGAAGGACGATCAGTGATGTCACATGCCAGGCCACGTCCTCCTACAATAAAAAAAAAAAAAAAAAAAAGTCATACATTATTATTATTATTATTATTCAGGATTTATATAGCGCCAACAGTTTGCGCAGCGCTTTACAATATGAGGGCAGACAGTACACTTACAATACAAATCAATACAGGAGGGATCAGAGGGCCTGCCTACAAAAAAAAAAAAAAAAAAAAAAAAAAAACGTCATACATAACACCTACACTGCCCCCTAGTGGTTAACTCCTTCACTGCCAGTGTCATTTACACAGGAATTAGTGCATTTTAAATAGCACTGATTGCTGTATAAATGACAATGGTCCCAAAAACATGTACAAAATGTCTGATGCCATAATGTCGCAGCCACAATATATATATATAAAAAAAAAAAAAAAAAAAATCGCTGATCGCCGTCATTACTAGTAAAAAAAACAAAATAAAAATGCTATAAAAACTATCCCCTATTTTTAAAAAGCTAACTTTTGCGCAAACCAATCACTAATTGCGATTTTTTTTACCAAAAATATGTAGAAGAATATGTATCAGCCTAAACTGAGGAGAAAAAAAAAAGTTTTAGATATTTTTGGGGGATATTATAGCAAAAAGTAAAAAATATTGCATTTTTTTTCAAAATTGTCGCTCTATTTTTGTTTATAGCGCAAAAAATAAAAACAGCAGAGGTGATCAAATACCACCAAAAGAAAGCTCCATTTGTGGGAGAAAAAAAAAAGAAACACCAATTTTGTTTGGGAGCCACGTCGCATGACCGCGCAATTGTCAGTTAAAGCGACGCAGTGCCGAATCGCAAAAAGGGGCTTGGTCCTTTGGCTGCAAATTGGTCCGGGGCTTAAGTCGTTAAATACATATTGTTTTTTTATCTCAGAGTATGATGATATTTACCAGATTCAACCTCTAATAGTATATACAGTATATCTCTTCTGTCTGTTTTTCTCAGAGTGGATTATTGTGCATTTGCAGGGATTTCCTCTCACTTCCTGTTTGGCTATGGAACAGGAAGCGAATGGAAAACTCTGCAGTGGGACACAGGTGACAGAAAGAAATCTGACGGGGTCTTAACCCTCTCTTACTCTATCCAAAATGAAAAAAAAATTTATGTTTTGCCTAAAATTCTACTTAAAAAATATAGAATATATTCCACCCTTACTCTGTAGGGTTCTGTCTTATAATTTCTGAAGATGACAGTGTGAATAATTCAAGAGCACATTGGTACACAGCAAAATGCATACTTACCTTTATGGCAAGCCCAGACAGGTCAGCACTATCTGGCACAGGTGGCAGATCTAGTTTAATATCCATATCATTGGTTCGGGTATGGACAAGGGCACCAAAGAGTGACACACGAGTCTCTTTTTCAAATTTATCACTTGTGCAGGAATTCTGAGAGAAGAGGCCTGTGGCTGGAAGACCAGTGCCTGGAGCTGCTTCCATGAGCTGAAGTGTACTGTGGACAGTGCTGCTTAGATCAAATTCTTGGTATGCCAGAAAGGCTCCGATGTCCTCTTCAAATACACTAACATCATAATAGTCATATCCCTTGTATTGCGGCTTCCTGCCAACATATTTGTTGTTTCTAAAGATGTCTCTTTTTGGTGGAAGGAATTGTGGTGGCCCAGTGCCTGAAAGATCTACCAAGAGTTCAAGAACAGAACACAAATTAGTGAACTGTTCCCCACTGAACCTTTCTATTGTTTCCAGGAGCTCCTCTAGTCGGTCTGCTTCAGAGCTCATGTCACCAACACGCAAATTAAAGGACAACATCAGCATTTTATTTTTCACTGGAAGCTTTTTGGAACTTTGCTGCAACTTCCGAGCTTCTTCTTGAAACAAGTGGATGAATAGTGTGTCATATGCCAGCCTCTTGAGATATTGTTTTGTTTCTTTCTTGCTTCTCCTTTTGCCACCTAGTCCAATATTCCATGGGAACCCAGCCATGTGGACCTCACACAAATCACCAAAGAGCTGAGTGATGCTGCTCATCCTGACGTGTCACTGTGGGAGTATTATCCGGGATTCTCAAGTGGTGTTTGAGGTTATGCAAACCTACATCCAAAAACACATAAGAAAAGTTTTCGTTTCAGATTAGTATAAATCTCAAGATCACAGGTTTTGTATTACAACGCTTCTTAAGCAAGATCTACAGCCTTACAAATTAGGCATTTCCTTGGCCTTGAATTACTCCACAAATTGTTATACGGTATATGGAGGACATACCCTGAATTAGCTGAGCAGGGAGGCTGCACATACTGGCACCCACAGGATGCCAAAGTTCTAACAAATGTAAAAGCATAGGATTTTTTTTTTTTTCCTACCATCATCACCCTTAGAACCCCGGGTTCTACAGGCACTTGATGCCTGTAAACACATCTAAATGCATTACACACTTTTACAAGTCTCTAAACATGCCTAAATACGCATTAACACTAATACTTAAAGGGCAAGTTCACACCTTATGCCCCGTACACACGATCGGAAATTCCCCCAGCAAAAGTCTGATGTGAGCTTTTGGTCGGAAATTCCGACCGTGTGTATGCTCCATCAGACTTTTGCTGGCGGAATTCCCGCCAGCAAAAGAGTGAGAGCAGGTTCTCTATTTTTCGGTCGGAAAAAGTTCCAATTGGAAATTCTGATCGTCTGTACCAATTCCGATGTGCAAAATTCCTACGCATGCTCAGAAGCATTGAACTTCATTTTCTCGGCTCGTCAGAGAACTTGTGTGACCGTGTGTATGCAAGCCAAGCAGAGTGGAATTCTGTCGGAAAAACCATCCAAGTTTTTTCCAACGGAAAACCCGCTCATGTGTACGGGGCATAAGAAAAGCAGTCCAGATGCATTTCTGAATGTGCATTTTTTATGTTTTCGGTGCATTTTTTCTCCTTAAATTGCATTCCAGTACAGTTCAGTGCAGAAAAAAAAAGCAGCTTGTTCTACTTTTTTTCTGAAACTGGAACACACTGGATATGACCGCACTGGTGTGAACTATGCCATTGGAAACCATATAACCTATCAATACATTTCTAATGCAAAAAAAAAAAAAAACACAAAAACGCACTGGACTGCTTGTGGTGTGAACAGACCCTTAAAAGGGTTGTAAAGGTTTAATTTTCTTATTTTTTTTATTTTTTTAAATAACAAACATATAATACTTACCTCCGCTGTGCAGTTTGTTTTGCACAGAGTGGCCCCAATCCTCATTTTCTGGGGTCCCTCGGAGGCTGTCTCGGCTGGCTCCTCCCTGAAAGAGCTAACCCCCCTCTGGGAAGCTCTCTCCCAAGGGGTTTAGCTTGCGGGCGCGCTCCTGTGTGATACAGTAGGCGGCCATAGCTGCCGAGTGCATCACTAGACCCGCCCCCAGCGCGTCACATCATTGATTTGATTGACATCAGCGGGAGCCAATGGCTGCATTGCTATCAATCATCCAACGAAGAGCACACAAGAGCTGGGGGAAAGCAGCACGGGATCGCGCCCACAGAGCTTTGGGGTGAGGTAAGTAAAACGAGGGCTCGGGGGGCCGGAGAGTGCAAGGTGTTTTTTCACCTTAATGCAAAGAAAATGTATTAAGGTGAAAAAATACGAAGCATTACAACCCCCTTAAGCATATTTTTCAATGTCCAGAATAAATTATTATTCTGGCCAATGAAATTAACACCCAAGCACTTGATGCCTGTAAACACACCTAAACATGTTACACACGTTTACAAGTGTCAGGTGTTTTTTCTCCAAAACTCTGCTGCCAGGAGGCTTCTGAGAGAGGTTGCAAAACATCCAGTGTGCATGAGGCATAAATGACACTAATGCAGAGATTTAGTGAATGAAATAATACTGTCAAGAGACTTTGCAAAATTGCTTTCCTCTGACTCCTAGCTATTTTTTAATAGCGTACATTGCAAGCAGTACATGCACAGTGCAGTTTATTACTCCCGTTATCTTAAGGAAGCAGAGAATGAAGCTGGGTGCCAGAACAATGTGTTACATTGCCTGTTACATCATTAGGCTGGATTCACACCTATGCATGTTTAGTGCTTTTTGGTAAAAGCGCCCCGCTAGCGGCCGAAATGCGCCGCAAATCCGGCGGTAAAACGCCGCTAAAAATACAGCCGACGCAAGGTGCGGTGTGGTGTGCAAGGGGTCTAAGAAAAAACTAAACAAAAGTAATCTCCCATATCTGACATGATCTTCTAGGTTGGCCATAAGTCATAATAATACGACGTAGTAAGTTATAACAACCTAAATGTAAAACTGGTTACACACATTAAAGTGGACCTTTACCCTTCCTGTCCCAAACTGGCCATTTTTTCCCCCCTATACCTTTTTTTTTTTTTTTTGGGGGGGGGCAACACTTCCTTGATAAAATCAGGGTGTCACTCAGCCCCCTTCATGAGATCTACATCATTGACAGCATCAGGTAACACTGGAAGCGTTTCCCAGTCAGGCTTTGTTATCACAAGATGTAGATCTCCGCTCCTCCCGAACGCTCCTGCTCTCTAGCTTCTTTGTTACCTCCAATCATGCTCGCCTCCAGGACTTCTCCAGAGCCTCTCCCATTTTCTGGAACTCCCTGTCCAATCCCTACCCGGTCTGCCTTTAAGCAATCCCTGAAAACTCAATTATCTAGGGAAGCCCACCCCACCTAAGAACTGTACCTGAACCACCTCCATCAGATCAGCCCCTCCAGCTATTACCTTTTGTACCACCTCCCACTTCCTTTAGATTGTAAGCTCCACAAGCACGGCCCTCCTGTATTGAAATTGTACTGTCCCCCTCTACATTGCAAGGTGCTGCACAAACTGCAGGTGCTATATAAATCCTGTATAATGATGATGTCGATTTGGGGGGGTGCATGGTGTTGCTAGTAATGGCCAGTAGTTTCCAATGAGGATTGCTGGAGAACTGCAGTGCAGACACATTACATAGTGCTATGCATTTATCCAGGAACATGTGTTCTATAGCTAAAGGCCTCCCCCCATCCCATAATTAGGGGGAAACATGGTGCCACCCCCAAAATTTGCCCCACCCAAGAGGGATGGCAGGGTTCTTCTCCCCTGCACAGCTCTCTGCATAGATGTGTGAATGAAAGAACTACAAGTCCCATCTGTCAAAGTCCTCAGTGGGACACAAGTGTGGTGATGACACTCCCTCCAGCTGAGGAACCAATAGACTGCCTCAGTACAGAGACAGAGCCTGTCACCGCATTCCAATCCAAAATTAATAATAAAAATATATTTTTAATTTTTTATTTTTTTTGCAAACGCTAGATTATACTTCCAATGTTTATTTAGTGATTGTAGGGAGACCTTAATCAAGCTCCAGGCTGGAAGGAGGACACCCCGCTGCTGGAATGTTGTATAGAGATCTATGGTGAGAAAACACTGCAGTAGTGAGCCGTCAGTATGATGGAGGAGAATGCTGAGTGTAGATACCTCTGTATGGGGAGAGGCTGACGGCTGCACGACGCACACCTATGACTGTTCCCGCTCTCCATCCTCCAGCACCATCCTATCCCCGGTGTCCATTCACCTACAACGGCCACAAGCTTCCATACACTTCCGGCATCTCCACAACAAAGCCGCATAGGACGACCCAAACCAGCTGACCACGGCCGCGGTCATGTGATCGAACTCGGCAGGTGGGGCTTAGAACTGGGGAAGGCAGGATGGGCGGAGCTCGGAGGTCATGTGGCGATAGTAGTGGTGTGTGTACATTACTTCTAGCTGCCTTCTCAAGGCAACTTGGTTTTAACTTGCTGAACAGCTGAAATTCGCTGGAAATGCCGCAGAGTTAAGTAATACGAGCACAATTACTGCTCTGTGTTCTCTGAAAGACATAGATGACTGGGTTGATAGCCGCCTGCAGGAGGAGGAAGCTAGGCACTCAAAAAAGGCAGCTGCAGGACCTTCAGCACACCCCGATCCCGAGCACGTCGGACTCGTCACTCCGATCCCGAGCACCCCAGACTCGTCACTCCGATCCCGAGCACCCCAGACTCGTCACTCCGATCCCGAGCACCCCAGACTCGTCACTCCGATCCCGAGGAACCCCAGACCCGCCACTCCGATCCCGAGCACCCCAGACCTGTCACCCTGATCCCGAGCACACCCGCCACTCCGATCCCGAGCACCCCAGACCCGTCACTCCAATCCCGAGCACCCCAGACCCGCCACTCCGATCCCGAGCACCCCAGACTCGTCACTCCGATCCCGAGGAACCCCAGACCCGCCACTCCGATCCCGAGCACCCCAGACCCGTCACCCTGATCCCGAGCACACCTGTCACTCCGATCCCCAGCACCCCAGACCCGTCACTCCAATCCCGAGCACCCCAGACCCGCCACTCTGATCCCGAGCACCCCAGACCCGTCACTCCAATCCCAGGCACCCCAGACCCGCCACTCCGATCCCGAGCACCCCAGACCCGTCACCCTGATCCCGAGCACACCTGTCACTCCCATCCCGAGCACCCCAGACCCGTCACTCCAATCCCGAGCACCCCAGACCCGTCACTCCGATCCGGAGCACACCCGTCACCCCAATCCCAAGCACGCCGAACCCGTCACTCCGATCCCGAGCACCCCAGACTCGTCACTCCGATCCCGAGCACCCCAGACTCGTCACTCCGATCCCGAGCACCCCAGACTCGTCACTCCGATCCCGAGGAACCCCAGACCCGTTACTCCGATCCCGAGCACTCCCGTCACCCCGATCCCGAGCATGCCGGACCCGTCACTCCGATCCTGAGCACACCGGTCACCCTGATCCCAAGCACCCCAGACCAGTTACTCCGATCCCCAGCACACCCATCACCCCGATCCCGAGCACCCCAGACCCATCACTCCGATCCCGAGCACCCCAAACCCGTCACTCTGATCCCGAGCACCCCAGACCCGTCCCCCCGATCCAGAGCACCCCAGACCCGTCCCCCCGATCCCGAGCACATACCCGTAACTCCGATCCCGAGCACCCCAGACCCGTCACTCCAATCCCGAGCACCCCAGACCCATCACCCCAAACCCGAGCACCCCAGACCTGTCACTCCGATCCCGAGCACACCCGTCATCCCAAGCGCGCCGGACCCGTCACTCCAATCCCGAGCACTCCAGACTCGTCACTCCGATCCCGAGGAACCCCAGACCCATCACTCCGATCCCGAGCACGCCGGACCCGTCACTCCGATCCCGAGCACACCCATCACCCCAATCCCAAACATGCCGGACCCGTCACTCCTATCCCGAGCACCCCAGACTCGCCACTCCCATCCCAAGGAACCCCAGACCCGTCACTCTGATCCTGAGGAACCCCAGACTCGTAACTCCGATCCTGAGCACCCCAGACTCGTCACTCCGATCCCGAGGAACCCCAGACTCGTCACTCCGATCCCGAGGAACCCCAGACCCATCACTCCGACCCAAGCACACCCGTCACCCCGATTCTGAGCATGCCGAACTCGTCACACCGATCCCAAGCACTCCAGACCCGTCACTCCGATCCCGAGCACCCCAGACCCGTCACTCCGATCCCGAGCACCCCAGACCCGTCACCCCCCGATCCCAAGGAACCCCAGACCTGTCACTCTGATCCTGAGGAACCCCAGACTCGTCACTCTGATCCTGAGGAACCCCAGACTCATCACTCCGATCCTGAGCACCTCAGACTCGTCACTCCGATCCCGAGGAACCTCAGACTCGTCACTCCGATCCCGAGGAACCCCAGACCCGTCACTCCGACCCGAGCACACCCGTCACCCCGATTCTGAGCATGCCGGACTCGTCACACCGATCCCGAGCACCCCAGACCCATCACTCCGATCCCGAGCACCCCAGACCCGTCACTCCGATCCCGAGAACCCCAGACCCGTCACCCCCCGATCCCGAGCACCCCAGACCCATCACCCCAAACCCGAGCACCCCAGACCCGTCACTCCAATCCCGAGCACCCCAGTCACCCCGATCCCATGCACCCCAGACTCGTCACACCGATCCCAAGCACCCCAGACCCGTCACTCCGATCCCGAGCACCCCAGACCCGTCACTCTGATCCCGAGCACCCCAGACCCGTCACCCCCCCGATCCCGAGCACCCCAGACCGTCACTCCGATCCCGAGCACCCCAGACCTGTCACTCCGATCCCGAGCACCCCAGACCCGTCACCCCAAACCCGAGCACCCCAGATCCGTCACTCCGATCCCAAGCATCCCAGACACGTCACTCCGATCCCAAGCACCCCAGACCTGTCACTCTGACTGATCCCAAGCACCCCAGACCCATCACTCCAATCCCGAGCACCCCAGACCTGTCACTCTGATCCCGAGCACCCCAGACCCGTCACTCTGATCCTGAGCACCCCAGACCCGTCACTCCGATCCCGAGCACCCCAGACCCGTCACTCCGATCCCGAGCACCCCAGACCCGTCACTCCGATCCCGAGCACCCCAGACCCGTCACTCAGATCCCGAGCACCCCAGACCCGTCACTCCGATCCCGAGCACCCCAGACCAGTCACTCCGATCCCGAGCACCCCAGTTACCCCAATCCCATGCACCCCAGACCCATCACCCCGATCCCGAGCACCCCAGACCCGTCACTCCGACCCCGAGCACACTTGTGACCCCGAGCACCCCAGACCCGTCACCCCGATTCCGAGCACCCTAGACCAGTCACCCCAAACCCGAACACTCCAGACCCGTCACTATGATCCCAAGCACCCCAGACCCGTCACTCCGATCCCGAGCACCCCAGACCTGTCACTCTGTTCCCGAGCACCCCAGATCCGTCACTACGATCCCGAGCACCCCAGACCAGTCACTCCGATCCCAAGCACCCCAGACCCGTCACCCCGATACCGAGCACCCCAGACCCGTCACTGCGATCCCGAGCACACTCGTCACCCTGATCCCGAGCTCCCCAGACCCGTCACCCAGATCCAGAGCAGCCCAGACCGGTCACCCCAATCCCAAGAACCCCAGATCTGTCACCCCAATCCTGAGCACCCCAGACCCATCACCCTGTTCTTTAGGAGAGACAGTATTTTATGTCACACAGTATTTGCACAGCGGTCTTTCAAATGCAATTTATTACCCCAACTTTTGTAAAATGTAAATAGATACCAAGCATGTCATGCTTTAATATTGTGTACGCTCGTGGAATGGCAACAAACTACAGTACTTGAAATATTGCCATAGGCGACACTTAAAAAATTTGTACAGGTTGCCAGTTTAGCGTTACAGAGGAGATCTGGCAATAGAATCACGGCGATACCTCACGTGTAGTTTGAACACTGTTTACATCTCTTCTATAGACTGGAAAGCCTGAGATAAAATTTGAGATAAAAATTGATCTCAGGCTTTCCAGCAAAAAAAATGGTAGTGGATACATCTGCCGATGCTGGAAGTGACATCCTGGCATTGCTTTCAGGCCTCCGAGGGTCATAGAGATGGCCGGGAACCATTAGGTCCACAGCTAGCTCTATGGTAAACCGCTGCCACTGGATCTGTTCTCCTGCTCCCCAATCGCATTGTAGAGCCTGGAGAAGCACTGGAGGGCAGCGGGAGAGGGGAGGGGGGCAGAGGATTGTGTGCTAATATGATGGAGGAGAGAGCAGAATGATGCTGGCTGCAGCAGAATTCCTGTTATCAGCTCATAATAGGTCAGTAGAGATCCCCATCAGTGGCAGGATGGAGGGTTTCGGTGTAATATTCCTGCTGGGGGGGGGGGGGGGGAGTATGGGTGTAATATTCCTGCTGGGGGAGTATTGGTGTAATATTCCTGCTGGGGGGAGTATCAGTGCAACATTCCTGCTGGGGGGGTATAGATGTAATATTCCTGCGGGGGGGGGGGGGGGTATGGGTGTAATATTCCTGCTGGGGGAGTATTGGTGTATTATTCCTGGTGAGGGGAGTATGGGTGTAATATTCCTGCTGGAGGGAGTATGGGTGTAATATTCCTGCTGGAGGGAGTATGGGTGTAATATTCCTGCTGGGGGAGTATGAGTGTAATATTCCTACTGGGGGGAGTATCAGTGTAATATTCCTGCTGGGGAGAGTATTGTTGTAATATTCCTGCTGGGGGGAGTATCGGTGTAATATTCCTGCTGGGGGGAGTATCAGTGTAACATTCCTGCTAGGGGGGGTATGTGTGTAATATTCCTGCTGAGGGGAGTATGGGTGTAATATTCCTGCTGAGGGGAGTATGGGTGTAATATTCCTGCTGGGGGGAGTATGGGTGTAATATTCCTGCTGGGGGGAGTATGGGTGTAATATTCCTGCTGGGGGGAGTATGGGTGTAATATTCCTGCTGGGGGGAGTATGGGTGTAATATTCCTGCTGGGGGGAGTATGGGTGTAATATTCCTGCTGGGGTAGTATGGCTTTAATATTCCTACTGGGTGGAGTATAGGTGTAATATTCCTGCTGGGGGGAGTATCGGTGTAATATTCCTGATGGGGGGGGGGGAGTATCAGTGTAATATTTCTGCTGGGCGGTATGGGTGTAATGTTCCTGCTGGGAGGAGTATGGGTGTAATGTTCCTGCTTGGGGGAGTATGGTTGTAATGTTCCTGCTGGGGGGAGTATCTGTGTAATATTCCTGCTGGGGGGAGTATTGGTGTAATATTCCTGCTGGGGGGGGGGGGGAGTATGGGTGTAATGTTCCTGCTGGGGGAGTATGGATGTAATATTCCTGCTAGGGGGACTTCAGTGTCAGGATGGTGGGGTGTCGGTGTAATATTCATAAATAAATAGTAAATAGTGCTATGCTGTATAATCGCTAGTTGATATAGAAGTAAATATAAATAATGTTATACTATTAGTGTAAACCAAAATACATATATAATTAGATACAAAAGTGACAATGTGCTACAAAAGTCATCATAGTGGAAAATGACAACAAAGTAGCACAATTCTGGCTAAAATGAGAATTACGATTTTTTTGTTTAGAAGATAGATCACGATTCTCATGGCGTAACATCATCTTTCACATTAAAACTTTACTGTTTCTTTTCTTTTTTTCATTGGTTTGAAAGACCGCTGGGCAAATACAGTGTGACATAAAATATTGCAGCAACTGACATTTTATTCCCTAGGGTCGCTGCTAAAATATATATAATGTTTGGGGGTTCCAAGTAATTTTCTAGTAAAAAATATTGATTTTAACTTAAGAAACAAGTGTCAGAAAAAGATTTAGACTTTAAATGGTTAAACTTCCTACTTTTACACTTGGCAGACTGCCCGGATTTTTTCTTTACACACAGAAGGTTATCCCTTTGAGCTAAGAAGGAAGAGTTAGTTACAACATTTCATGTTAAAAACTTGGCAGACTGCGGATGTTTTCTTTTGACAGCTGAATGAGCAATAGAGATCATGAGGGGGGTTGAATCGAGATCATGATTTTTTAAAGATTAATTGTGCAGCTCTACAATAAAGTGCTAAATGCAAAGAAATGACAGTGTGCACATGTGCAAAACGCATATAGATCGCAAGTAGATAGAATTAAAAGTCTTGGTGGGGGGATGGGCACAAATGTCGGATCCCTTCTGAGTGGTGATATAGAAAGTGTATTTTTCTTTTTATTGTGCGGAACAGCGCAAAGTGCATAAAGTGAGTGACTATTCTTCTTCTGTGCAGAGTATTTAAAATAGGGAAAATAAAGTGCAAAAGTGACTTCTCTTCGGTGCAGCACATTATAATGTTAGTGGCCTCTTACCTAACGTCTGTAAGGTAACAGCGTGTATATCCTAATGGTTATCATGCTCTTGATCTGGTGCTTTCAGTTTAATAGTATATACCTGTTCCTTTGCGGGCCAATAGCGGTAATGGTATCACTCCCTCAGTTGGTATGTATATAAGGTATATTGGAAAGAAGAAGGGAGGATTCCAGATGGTGTAGTACGTTTTTTTTTTTAAACATTTTATTATTTAAAAACTTCAGGTATTCACATTTACAATAGCAGTAAAATTCAAAACACCACGAGCAGCGGGCTCGCCGACACGTCACGTGACTTCATCAGCGGATCAATATTGTAATAGGTGTAATATTCCTGATGGGGGGACTTCAGTGTCAGCATGGTGGGGTGTCGGTGTAATATTACTGCTGTGAGGACGTTAGTGTCAGGATGGTGGGGTCTTGGTGCAATATACCTGCTGGGGGGGATGTCATTGTCAGGATGGTGGGATGTTGAAGTAATATTCCTGCTGGGGGGGAGTATCAGTGTAATATTTGTGTCGGGGGGAGTATCAATGTAATATTCCTGCTGGGGGGAGTAATGTTCTTGCTCGGGGGACATCAGTGTCAGGATGGTGGGGTGTCGCGTAATATTCCTGCTGGGGGTAGTATTATTGTAATGTTCCTGCTGTGGGGGAGTATGGGTGTAATATACCTGCTGGGGGGAGTATGGGTGCAATATTCCTGCTGGGGGGAGTATGGGTGTAATATACCTGCTGGGGGGAGTATGGGTGCAATATTCCTGCTGGGGGGAGTATGGGTGCAATATTCCTGCTGGGGGGAGTATGGGTGTAATATTCCTGCTGGGGGGAGTATGGGTGTAATATTCCTGCTGGGGGGAATATCGGTGTAATATTCCTGCTGGTTGGGGTATTGGTGTAATATTCCTGGGGGTAGTATCGGTGTAATGTTCCTGCTGGGAGGAGTATTGGTGTAATATTCCTGCTGGAGGAAGTATCTGTGTAATATTCCTGATGGGGGGAGTATGGATGTAATATACCTGCTGGGGGGAGTATTGGTGTAATATTCCTGCTGGAGGGAGTATTGGTGTAATATTCTTGCTGGGGAGGAGTATGGGTGTAATCAGGGGCATAACTATAGGGGGTGCAGCAGTCGTGACCGCAACCGGGCCCTGTGATGCAGGGGGCCCATGCAGCCCCCTCTACATATGGCCGGCAGCAACATAGGCAGCTAGGGGTACCAGTGTACCATGCACACGGGTGGCTGGAGGAGGAGGGTGACTAGCAGAGCTCCATGCTCAACTATCGCACTGGCTGTTCTTTAGTTGTGCATTCCCCGCATGACCTGTGTCCTCGGCCGGCTCCCCAGCCAGAGTCCCGCCCCCCCCCCCCGAGTCCGGCCCACTCTGCACTGCATACTTCTCCCGGGTAAACAAACTTTAAGCACACAGATGCAGTGCAGCCCTATGAGAGCCAGCTCGCCGGAGGACACTGCAGGCTTGTCTGCCAGCCCTCCTCCTCCCCCGTCATTCACAGATGATGAAAGGTCTTTCTGGGAGATATGCTGATCGACCCGTCCAGCACACTGCATGGAGCCCAGGCCAACATGGATGAGTGCGCGGCCTACAGCTTGGTCATGGTGAGTGAAAGGACCCCATCCCCCACACACCATTACATAACCCCTATATCTCCCCCTGGGGACAGGGACCCCTTCTCCCGTGGGGACAGGGACCCCCACCTCCCCTGGGGACAGGGACCCCTTCTCACCTGGGGACAGTAACTTCATCTGCCCTGGAGAAAAGGACCTCATCTCTTCTGGGAACGGGGACCCCATCCTGCCTAGGGACAGTCCCCCAATGGGGCACCTAAAAATAAAATAATAAAATAATAAAAAAAACTACTGATACCAGTGGTGGAACTACAGGGCTCACAAAGGTCATACCTGTGACCACGCCCTGGAGTTCCACCGCCAGACTTGGAGGGAAGGGCCCTAGCTGGGGTTCAGGGGGGCCCTTCATGGTTTCTTGCATCGGGGCCCTGAAGGTTCTAGTTATGCCACTGGGTGTAATATTCCTGCTTGGGGGAGTATGGGTGTAATATTCCTGCTGAGAGAAAGGATTTGGTTGGTAGTACCCTGTGGGGCACCTCCATCCCCATTAACATACCAATACAGAGTTTTGCCCATTGGGACTTTAGATGAAGCGCCACACAGTAATAAAAACATAGCATAGATTTATTGAATATGCCAGCAATAGGACTGGGAAAAATGTCAAAATGCCAAACAGTTGGCCCAAATGTACATATCCATTACATCGTTACATGCAGTCATAAAATAATATAATCCATAGTAGATGTGTCTTAGCATCTTTGGTGACCCAACATGTTTCGTGAGTTCAGTCTCACTCTTCAAGTGTTGATGCATAGACATGATCTATAAGGTAAAATAGTAACAAGAAATAACATAGTAAAGATCATGGAAACATGTCAAGTAAATTGAGTTGTGGGAATCAAACTGAAGGATCCATACTCACAAAGATGCAGGGTGCTGCGTATCAAAGTCGCACCAGTGGGCGCAGGAGACATCTCACCCAGAAGCTGTGGGTAAAGGATCCAATGATGGGCCAGCAGAGCAAAAACAGGCAAACAAAATCGTCCAGCATGGCCTGACAGGATGGTGACTAGAACAACCTGGCAGGCCACAGGAAAAGGGTGGGAGAATAGAAAAGAAAACATTGGGGCAGTCTGCCAAGTTTTTAACATGAAACATTGTAACTTACTCTTCCTTCTTAGATCAAAAGGATAAACTTCTGTGTGTAAAGAAAAATATCCAGGCAGTCTGCCAAGTTTTTAACAACTGCAGGAAGTTTGGATTGAATGATTGAATGATCCACGTGGATCATTAATAAAGAGTATCCCTGTGTGGATCCAGTATGTAGGGACAATAACCGTCTGTATATTACCCTTTAATGGTTGATACCATTGGGCAGTTCACTCCTCAACGGACTCTTGATTCTGTGAGTGGGTCCTCCCAAAGAAGTTCCATCAGATATGCCGATGCTAGGCAGCCTGTGTGTTCCCCAATCTGTGATACCGCCTCACCCTCCCTGGCTCACATAGGCTCTCTTCCGGGACATGCCGGGAGAGGCATCACGTGACGCTGATGATGTCAACGTGTGTCAGGAAAGGCATGGCCATGCAGCAGGAATCGCACAGCAGACGCACACATTACTGGCGCGCCGGCACGTGCACCTGTCACCAACGTTGGCGAAAAAGGGGCTATTTAAAGTGAGTGCACCAAAGACTTGTTGCTGTTTGGTCTGCAGCTTCTGTGTGTCTGGAAACCCGTTATCTGTGCTGACCTCTGATTTTTGACCCGGCTTGCTCTTACTAACCTTGTCTGCTTAAAACCTTGACTTCGGCTTGTTTTTTGGACTTCTCTTCTGCCTGCTGCTCTGCATGATCCACCAGAACTTTACTGACTCGGCCTGCCTGACTCTACATCCACTCCTCCAGCCTGCTGCTGTTCTGCTCTGCGAATTGCACCAGTTCCTGTTTCCTCTGCAATACGGTTTCCACAGTCTTGGTCTACCCAGCTCTACTGGTCTGCCTGCTGTATCTCCAGCCACGAGCATCTAGCCATACTAATACTGGACTGATCCTAGGCACTCCTGCATCACCGTGCTTCTGTGGCTGCTGTCTCAGCCTCAGGGGCCCACAAGCCGGTGCAGCAAGAAAGGCTCTCCTCTACACATCAGGCTCACGATCCAGGTACGCGACAGTACCAAACAGCCATGACTGAGCCTGCAGGAGGATCCTCTCCATTGGGGGAAATCTGCCAGCATCTCGCTTCTCTCTCCCATATGATAATATCCCTGCAGGAGGACTAGACTCGGCTAGAGGACCAAGTTCAGGCACTGGCTACGTCTGCTGTTCCTCCACCATAATACCCATGCCTGCTACATCCTCTTGGACCTCTGTTGGTACCCCCAAAACCTTGAGCTCCAACCCCCGAAAAGTTCTTTGGTGATCGAAGCCAGTTCAGAGCCTTCTGGAATGCCTGTGAGCTCTACTTTGATCTGCAGCCAAGGACATTCTCTCTGGAAACCACAAAGGTGGGATTTACCATTTCTCTGCTTCGAGGAGAACCTCAGTCCTGAGCTCATCGCCTATTGGAGGAAAAGAACATACAGTTAAATACTCTGAAACTATTCTCTACTGCCATGTCTCAGCTGTACGATGACCTGCAACGGACCGCTACTGCTGAATCCGCCCCAAACACAACCTGCAGCAAGGTCACAGACTAGTCGAAGACTACATCACAGATTTTAGACGGAGTGCGGAATGATGTAGCCCTGCGTCGCCAGTTCAGTTTGGGTCTCTCAGAAGGACTTAAAGATGAGCTGGCCCGGGTAGGAATACCCAGTACACTAGAGACTCTGATCACGCTTTTGATACAAATTGATCGCCGATTACATGAGCGAAGGTCTGAGAAATCTTCCCAGCAGTTCAGACCAACATGGACATTTCCAAAGCCCCCAAGTTTGCTGATTCCATGTCTGGGGAACCTGCTCACGCTGTTCCAGAGGCACCCAAACCAAGGCAGTTGGGTTTGATCTGTCCGTCACTTACCTCCAAAGAACGCCAACGTCAGCGGATGAACAACCTCTGTCTCTACTGTGGGGAGACTGGTCACTACATCTGCACCTGCCCAGCTAAACGCCATAAATGTTCTCCTCCAGCTAAACAACCCAACATATCTGCTAATTCAGCCCATGTAGTTGTGCCTATATCACTCGCTTCCGGGAAGAACAGTGCCAGTAACTGCGATTATTGATTCAGGTGCCTGCAGTTGCTTCATTGATCTGTCCTTCACAGCCCAGCATCACATTCCACTGCAACCCAAGGACCAAGGACTTTCCTTGTTCCTGGCAGATGGATTCTGCATTAAATCAGGGTTTGTGACCCAAGAGACTCTACCCCCAACACCAATCACCAAGAGTTACTTCACTTGGATGCAATTTCGTCACCTCTCTTTCCAGTTATCTTGGGCCTCCCTTGGTTGCAGGCTCAGAACTCGCATATAGACTGGGAATCTGGAAGAATAGAGATTCTTTCATCTTACTGTCAAAAACAGAGCTGTCCAGCACCATCTCGGCTTCCTGCCTTTTTACTTTGCTTGGAATCGCACACCGAACTGTCCCAGGTAGTTCCCAAGTGCTATCATGAATTCCTAGACGTATTCTGTAGACAGATTCCCTTCCTCCACACAGGCCATACGACTGTCCCATAGAACTTCTCCCCGGGGGCAGAGATCCCCTTCCGACGCATCTTTCCTCTGTCTGAACATGAGTTGGAAGTTCTAAAGGACTATGTTGAGGAAAACCCGCGAAAAGGGTTAATTCGCCCCTCCACCTCACCGACAGGAGCAGGTATATTTTTCTTAGAGAAAAAGGACCAGACTCTTCGACCATGTGTAGATTACCGTGACATAAACAAGGATCACAGTAAAGAACCGATACCCCCTGCCCTTAGTCCCAGAACTCTTTCAGAGACTCAAGTCTGCCAGGGTATTTACCAAACTTGATCTCCAAGGAGCCTGCAACCTGGTCCGGATTAGGGAAGGCGATGAGTGGAATACCACCTTCCGTACCCGCTTTGGTCACTTTGAGTACCTGGTCATGCCGTTCAGCTTATGTAATGCTCCAGCCACCTTTCAGTATTTCATCAACAACATCTTCAGAGACTTCCTTGATATCTTTGTCGTGTACTTAGACGACATCCTGATATTATTCATCTCTCCATCTCATTAGAGATTCACTGAGGACATGTCAAGAGCGTACTTCTCCGACTCCGCCAGCATGGACTCTACGCCAAAGCGGAGAAGTGCGACTTTGAGCAGCAGATTATCCAGTTCCTTGGATTAATTATCTCCACTGAGGGAATCAGGATGGATCCCCAGAAAGTATCCGCAATTCTGGATTGGCCGGCCCCTACCGATAAGAAGGGAATCCAACGTTTCATAGGCTTTGCCAATTTTTACTATACATTTATCAGGAACTTCTCAGCCATTATTTCCCTGATCACTCAACTTACCAAGCAAGGCATCCGTTTCCACTGGTCCTCAGAGGCACAAGCTGCATTCAATACCCTGAAAGAATATTTTACCATTGTTCCTATTCTAAGCCATCCAGATTCTGCCCTGTCCTACATCTTGGAAGTGGAAGCATCAGAGAGCGCAGTCGGAGCAGTCTTGTCAAAGCGGCAGGGGCCCAAGGATGTGATCCATCCAGTCGCATTCTTTTCTTGGAAACTTACCCAGCCAAAAAGGAATTACAATGTGAAGATAGGGAGCTTCTAGTAATCAAAGCTGCATTAGAGGAGTGGAGGTACCTGCTGGAAGGAGCCACTCATTCGATATTAATCTTCACAGACCATAAAAACAGAGAATATTTAAGGACTGCAAAATGTCTGAGGCCACGTCAGTCCCGTTGGGCTCTCTTTTTCTCAAGGTTTGTTTTTCATATTACTTACAGACCCGGATCAAGAAATACTAAACCCGACGCGCTATCGCTCATATTTGAGGATCCAAAGGACATACCTCCACCAGACACCATCCTACCAGCTGGGAACTTCCTCCCGTTACAGTCAGGCCTACTACCCCAATTACAGCAAGCATTGGCAGGCACAACCAGTCTTCCAGGGGTCACTTTGCAGGCTAGGAACGGCCTATTATGGAAGGAGGGACAATTTTTTGTACCAGAAACCGCTAGAGTGGCTGTCCTAGGACTCTGTTATGACCACCCATTAGCAGGCCATTTCGTTACCCAAAAGACCATAGAATTGGTCCAGCGTACATTTTGGTGTCCTGGGTTGGAGAAGGACTGTAAGGCCTATGTCAAATCATGTGTTATCTGCACCCGGAACAAGAGTACCCGAAATAAAGCTTGGGGTCTACTCAGACCCTTACCCATACCTGATAGGCCTTGGAAGAGAATCGCCATGGACTTTGTTGTCGAGCTTCCACCTTCTGAAGACTGTTCTGCTATTTTTGTGGTGGTGGATTGCTTATCAAAAATGGCGCATTTCCTACCCCTGAAGGGAACTCCATCTGCAGCCGAGACCACTCAGATCCTTATCAAAGAGGTTGTCGGACTCCATGGTATTCCAATGAACATTGTATCTGACCGTGGAGTCCAGTTCACGTCAAGGTTCTTGAAGGTTTATGTGGATCCCTAAAGATTGAGCTATCCTTTTCATCAGCATATCATCCCCAGACCAACGGTCAGACAGAACGGACCAATCAAACCCTGGAGCAATATATCCAATGTTTTATGTCCTTCGCTCAAGATGACTGAGTATCTCTTCTTCCCTTGGCAGAGTTTGTGTATAATAACGCCAGCAAATCTGTCGCCAAACCATCCCCATTTTTCTCAAATTACGGGTTCCACCCAACCTTTTTACCTGACTTGATTCCTGAAACTGATGTTCCTGCTGTCCAGAGTACTCTGGATTTTTTTTATTCTAACACTTGTTGTTACAGGAAGCAGTCAAGAAAGCCCAGGAGGACAACAAGAGAATCTTCTTTAGGAGGAGAAGAGGGGATCTGTTGCTGCAACCGGGGGACCAGGTATGGCTCGCCACAACAAACTTAAGGATGTCTTGCCCATCCAAGAAGTTGGCACCAAAATTCTTGGGACCCTTTCCAGTAAGGAGAACAATTAACGATGTGTCTTATGAGTTAATCTTACCTGAGTCCCTTAAAGTACATGCCGTATTCCAGGTGTCCCTGTTAAAGCCGGCATTACCAGATCCATTTCGTAATCATAGTTCAGGACCCCTGGCACCTGTTACTGTTAATGGAGACGAGGAATAGGAAGTTGAGTCCATTATAGACTGCAGGAAAAGAAGGGGACAAACTCAGAACCTAATTAAATAGAGAGGTTATGGTCCGGAAGAAAACTCTTGGGAGCCCAGTAGTAATGTGCATGCTGCGGACTTGGTTTGCGCTGTTTTCCATATCCATTCCTTGAAGAGGAACCATTTGGGAACCCGGAGGTTGCCCATGGGGGGGGGCAATGTCAGGAAAGGCATGGCTATGCAGCAGGAATCGCACAGCAGATGCACACATTAACGGCGTGCACATGCGCCTATCACCAAAGTTGGCACCAAATGGGCTATTTAAAGTCAGTGCACCAAAGACTTCTTGCTGTTTGGTCTGCAGCTTGTGTGTCCTGAAACCTGTTATCTGTGCCGATCTCTGATTTCTGGCTTGCTCTTACTAACCTTGTCTGCTTGATACCCTGACTCCGGCTTATTTTTTGGACTTCTCTTCTGCCTGCAGCTCTGCCTGATCCACCAGAACGTTACCAACCTGGCCTGCCTGACTCCCCTCCTCCAGCCTGCTGCAGTTCTGCTCTGCGAATTGTACAATTTCCTGTTTCCTCTGCAATACAGTCTACCACAGTCTTGGTCTACCCAGCTTTACCAGTCTGCCTGCTGTATCTCCAGCCATGTGCCTCTGTGTCTGCTGTCTCAACCTCAGGGGCCCACAAGCTGGTGCGGCAAGAGAGGCTCTCCTCTACACGTCAGGCTCACGATCC
Source organism: Lithobates pipiens (assembly GCF_037356315.1). Lineage (NCBI taxonomy): Eukaryota > Metazoa > Chordata > Amphibia > Anura > Ranidae > Lithobates > Lithobates pipiens. The sequence continues at coordinate 194,620,065 of NW_027507903.1, forward strand.
AGGTACGTGACAATGCGCTTTGCAATTTGATTGCGCAGCTACAAGAGCGTTAAGGAGTGAACTGTCCAATGGTATCAACCGTTAAAGGGTAATATGCAGCCGGTTATTGTCCCTACATACTGGATCCACACAGGGATACTCTTTATCAATGATCCACATGGACAAGAGGCATGGCTCATTACCCCAACATCATAGACTGTAATATGGACTGCACTCAATTATATGGAAGTCAGCCATTATATGGTGATTGCATAACATGTTTGGTTTGCCCATATCATCACTTCTCAGATACCCATGACAGGAACCAGTTATTGTGTCACCGTATGTCCACAGCGAGAGTCACCTTGCGATCCTTTACAGATAGCCTAACATGCACCATAATCGCAAGACATATCCTTGAGTGGATGTGAATTATTCTTGTGTTGGTGAACACCCTTCTTCAACACGCCTCACTGGTTTCCCTCTTTCTACCCATATATACAGCTATAGTGACTGTCCATCTAGCTCTTTTATCCCCATCCCTTTCCATTCATCCACTCCCATCTTTACCCTCCAGTGGCTTGAGCACCCAGGGACCTCTGCACAGGGGATCGAGCCATATAACATCCTCCATTTTTACATGCTGGTGAAGTCCACATACTGGTGAAAACTCCGTGTGAACGTCACATGCTGGTCGAGTCCTCGTGTGAACTTCACATGCTGGTGAAATCTCCATGTAAACATCACATGCTGGTGGAGTCTTTGTGTGAACGCCACATGCTTGTGGAGTTTCCCTGTGAACGTCACATGCTGGTAGAGTCTCTGTGTGATTGTCATATGCTGGTAGAGTGTCTGTGTGATCGTCTTATGCTGGTAGAGTCTCCATGTCAACACCACATGGTGATGGAGTCTCCACATGAATGCCACATGCTGGTGAAGTCATTGACCAAGCTTGTTGCTGCTGGAATGGAAGTGGCTGACCTAGCTATATGGTTTGGCAGTGGTGTCTGCAAGCATGGTTGAACTAAGTAAAAATCCTTTGAAAGGTTGCATCTTGTGAGCATATGGGAAAGATTCAGCTAACCTCCCTCTGAGATTATTTATCTACTGGGAACCATTTGCAGGACAGTGGGAGTGTTATTCACTCATGTCAGTAGCTGCAGACATGGATGTTCATATCTACTGGTGTGTTTTCACCACAAGCCTTCACGATCATCAGGCGTATGCCCTTTTGAGTCCAATAGTTCCAGTACGCCTTCTCAATGTTGGTGGTGGCTATCTCCCGTATGTACTCTTCTCACTTGCCCTCCTATTGATGTCCCAAGGAGGTCATCCACTCACCTGGATTAATACAAATACCCCAGTCTTCATCCGTGGACTTTGTTTTTACTTTTCTATATTCATCACGTTGTGGACTTTATTGCGTTTATCACTATTATTTATGTGTTTGTACATGTGTCAGTATATGTGTATGGAAATAATTTACAAATTTTACAACACTTTATACGGTTTCATCATTTAGCGACCCTTCTTATTAGCGCTGCACATTTATCTGGTATTTTAGTCTTTTGACTAAAATGCCATTTTAGTTTTAGTCATATTTTAGTCGTCTGATTTGTTTTAGTTTTAGTCATATTTTAGTTGCCAAAAATCTTCAGTACATTTTATAAGTCTAAATTGTAATGCATTATTTCCTTGAAAAAAACGGGCTCCTTGAAAAAATGGGCGTTGTTCATATCTACAAATGATCTACAAACAAAATAAGGTAGTTTTCATTTTACATTGATAATGATTATCAATGCAACCTTCTCTATGACTGGTGTGTGATAAGGTTTTTTGTATGTGTTATATCTCCTCTATCCAACACTTAATTAAGCATTTATAGTTATATTTTAATACTGCAGCAAAAGCTGCCTTTGAAGTAGTGACAGCTGCCTGAGGATTTCAATTATTAATGTCACTCTGTCAAATTTATATCATTGTAAGGTTCTCAACAATTTTTTTTTATACTTTATAGTAGAGCTGCACAATTCTGGCCAAAATGAGAATCACAATTTTTTTGCTTAGAATAAAGATCACGATTCTCACGATGCAACATCATCTTTCATATAATACAAAAAATTTGGGCTAAGCGGCAGTATTATCATTGGTGGAGGATCTTTCCTAATATACCCTGTCACATCTTCTTGGGTGTCATGGTTTCATGTCACTATGGAATAGAGGGTTGACGAATCATCGTTTGAACTGTAACTTTAAACTATATATTTTGTGGTATATTTTCTAAGCAGTCCATCTGAGTTAATTGGACACATATGCCGTGTACACACGATCGGATTATCCGGCGGATTTTTAATAAGGGGGACCCCCAGATTCCGGCCCCCTACCCTATGTGAATGAGTATGGGGTACGATGTACCCCTACCCATTCACCTGGGGAAAAATGTGTACATAAAAAAAAAACACAACACAGGTTTTTAAAGTACTTTATTAGACAGCTCCGGGGTCTTCTTGCTGGACTCCTGCAATATCTTCTGCTCTTTTGCTAGCTCTTTTATTACCATTACGGCCAGAGAGAGCGTCATGTCAACATCGGAAGAAGCAGAAGGCGGCTTCAAAAGTGACAAGACCGGGTCAACGCTAGTAAAAGAGCTGGAAGAAGAAAGCGGAGGCCCGGCAAGAAGAACCGAAGAGTGGGACAAGACCCCTGAGGTCGGAAGAATGTAAGTGTTAAAATACCAGCACATAGAGCAATAAGCTAAGTGCAAGTAATAGAACCGTGGATATTATTTAAAAAATCTGATTTACAATCTACAAATACAATACAAGGACAGTCAGTAACAGCGTGGACTGGTTTTCATAAATGCAGTGAATAAAATGCATAAACAGATCTCTTTGTTTGTGGAAGTGCAGACGAAGGACTCCAAAAACTCCCTTTGTAAATGCAGGATTGCCTATCATGACCTAAATGGTGTTCTGCAACCTGTTGTGCCTAAACATTTCTGTAAGGTTCAGATCACCCAGTTAAAATATCATTAAAACTATCAATAAATGCTGTATTACATGCTTTTCAGACTCATTTGATCACTATGGGATTCACTTTCTGTATTCTGATAAAAAAAACTGGTTGATTCTGCTGTTCTCTGTCCCCCTCTCCTGTCCAACATATGTCCCCACTGCAGTTGTGGATTTTGCTGTGTGGGCAGCTAGTGTACAAGCTCAGTTTTCAGTGTATGTCTACCCTGGGCATTTCAACACCTTCTCTTTTTCTGCTGTTTTCCTATCATTTTGCAAGGGACACCTTGGGTTTATAGCTGCTTTGTGTGCTCATTTGGCATAGAAATGGAAGCCTCGGCTTCTTGATTACAGTCTATACTCCTTAAATGTGTGTCCCATTCTTCCTGATTGTTGTATGTAAACTTTGAAAACTTGAATAAAAAAAAACAACTAGAAAACAAAAAGTTCTGTCGATAATTTCTTCCTTTTAAAAAAAAAAAATCATCATAATAATAGGCATGGTAACACACTGGTTTATTTTTTTTTAAAGATCTGTTCTTACAAAAAGTTGTATATACTTTTTCTTTTTTTTTTTACAAAAAGTTTTTACAATCTTATTGAATTTGCTGAGAACCTGCCCTGTCCAAAGCAATAAAAAGATTCTCTTGAACTGCTTGTTTTGAAACATTGCTTATAACCATCATATGTCCTTTTCATGACTTCATTCTTCAGTTTTCAATACAAATCTTCTATTTTGCTAAACGAAATAAGAAAGAAAAAATATATATTTTATATTATATTATATATAAATTATTACCACCTATCCTTATCCTGCGTATACGTGTAAGGCACAGAAAAAAAAAAATCAGAACTGTGAAAAAACAGATTTATACATTTATTATAGTCACAAGAATTAAGACATAAAATGTCCGATTTGTTTTATGCTTCTACATTTGCAGATACACAAGCTATTGTTCGATTTTTGAAAGCAGAGCACTTATTTTATGCCTTGCTAACAAGTATCTAAAGGAAATATATAAAATAAAGGTTTGCTGGCATGAACATTAGCTGTAAACCAGCTTAGATGATCTGATTATCCCTAAATTATTCATGAGTTCAGGCTGATTCCAGTCAAGAAAATGTTAGTCGCACAAAATGCCAAGTAAAATACTGCACTGACCTGGTGAAGAGGTCCCAGTTCGCTGGGGCAGCCTCCTCTCCAATCTCCCTTCTCTACATTTACTGAACTCGTCCAACAAAGTTTAATGTGTGAGGTGCTCTATGTTCTACTGAAGGACACCCTTATAAAGTCACTACATATTGGTAATACTGGGTGGATCACAAGATATGCTCACAGTACATCACAGATTTACTCTACCAGATCATCGTTATAGCAGATTTTATAAGATTTGCTTGTAACTCAATTTTAGGCTTTCTGTATCAGAAATAACAAAGATATCTGTACACATCCATCAGCAACTGCTGCTAAATGTTTGTGTACAAGGCTGGTATTATGCATGAAGCACAGCATCCCCACAACACCACTACCGATGAGCAATAGTCTTAAAAAAATAAAGCTGGCCATACATATACAGGTGCATCTCCAAAAAATTGAATATCAACATAAAGATAATTTATTTCAGTAATTCAATTCAAAAAGTGAAACTCCTATATTATATAGAATAGATTCATTGCACACAAAGTGATACATTTCAAGAATTATTTTTTCTTTTAATTTGAATGATTATGGCTTATAGCTAGTGAAAACACAAAAGTCAGTATCTCAGAAGATTAGAATATTACATAAAAAAAAAAGATTTTTAATACATAAATGTTGGCTTACTGAATAGTATGTCCATGTACAGCATAGTATGCACTCAATACTTGGGGCTCCTTTTGCATGAATAACTGTATCAATGCGGCGTGGCATGGAGGTGATCAGCCTGTGGCACTGCCGAGATGTTATTGAAGTCCAGGTTGCTTCTTTGATAGCAGCCTTCAGCTCATCTGCATTGCTGGGACTGGTGTCTCTCATCTTCCTCTTGACAATACCTCAGATTCTCTATGGAGTTTAGGTCAGCGAGTTTGCTGGCCAATAAAGCACAGCGATACCATGATGATTAAACCAGGTATTGGTACTTTTGTCATTGTGGGCAAGTGCTGCTGGAAAATGAAATCGGCATCTCCATAAAGCTGGTCAGCAGAGGGAAGCATGAAGTGCTCTAGAACTTAGTGTTAGAGGGCTGTGCTGACTTTGGAATTGATAAACCACAGTGGACCAACACCAGCAGATGACATGGCTCCCCAAATCATCACTGACTGGAAATTTCACACTGGACCTCATGCAACTTGAATTCTGTGCCTCTACACTCTTCCTCTAGAAGACTCTAGGACAGTGATGGTGAACCCTAGATGTTTTGGAACTATATTTCCCATGATGTTCAACTACACTGCAGAGTGCATGAGCATCATGGGAAATGTAGTTCAAAAAACCCCTGGAGTGCCAAGGTTCACCAATACCGCTCTAGGACCTTGATTTCCAAATGAAATGCTAAATTTACTTTCATCCAAAAAGAGGACTCTGGACCACTGAGCAGTCCAGTCCTTTTTCTCCTTAGCCCAGGTAAGATGCTTCCGACGTTGTCTCTGATTTAGGAGTGGCTTGACACCAAGAAACGCGACAGTTGCAGCCCATGTCCTGGATACGTGTGTGTGGTGGCTTTTGAAGCACTGACACCAGCCGTAGTCCACTTCTTGTGAATCTCCCCCAGATTTTTGAAGGGCCTTTGCTTCACAATCCTCTTAAGGCTGTGGTTAGCCTTGCGGAGGGTGTCAATGATGGTCTTATGGAAAACTGTCAAGTCAGCAGTCTCCCCCATGATTGTGTAACCTTTTGAACCAGACTGAGAGACCATTTAAAGCAGGGGGTAGGCAACCAATAGCCCTCCAGCTGTTGTGGAACTTCATTTCCCATGAGGCATTGCAAGGCTGGCAATTACAATTACTCCCAGAGGCATGATGGAAGTTGTAGTTCTGCAACAGCTGGAGGGCCCCAGGTTGCCTACCCCTGATTTAAAGGCTTAGGAAACTTTTACAGGTGTTTTGAGTTAATTATCCGATTAAGTCTACTATATTGAACTTTTTCACAATATTACATTTTTTTCTGAGATACTGAATTCTGGGTTTTCACTAGCTGCAAGCCTTAATCATTAAAATTAAAAGAAAGAAATGCTTAAAATATTTCACTTTGTGTGTAATGAATCTATATAATACAGGAGTTTCACTTTTTGAATTGAATTACTGAAATAAAACTTTTTGATGATATTCTCATTTTTTGACATGCACCTGTACATGGCTCAGTTTTTTTTTGTTCAGCCTACTGAGCTGCTTCCCCCATCCACACATTCAAGGTGGATGTGGGAGTCCTTGCCACTGTGTAATTGTAGTCTTACAGGAGTCCAGCTGACTCCTCTGCTATCAAAATAATCTGATTAGTGCTGCAGCCAAACTAAAGTATCCCAGCACACCTATTCATGAGCAATTAATTTGTAGATCCACTGCTCTCGAACAAGACATAGTTTGATCAAAATTCAGCCAGTCCCTGCTAAACTGGCAGTATTGCGATCCATCTTCGGACACTTTAAGCAGTCCATACATTATTCAGTTTCATTTCAGCAGGTTGAAAGAAAAAAAAACTTACCCAATTCCCCCATCCACATATTTGAGGTGAATGGGGGAATCCCTCGCACTGAGCTATTGTGTTCTGACAGTGGAGTGACTTCCCTGCTGTCAAAATGCAATGATCAGCGCTGCCAGCCTTAGCCTTCGGCATCGATCAAGTGGAATTTATCCAACATGCTAGTTGTACAGAATATGATCAGTAGATTAACTTCTGTCCAACCACTGTCCCCATACATGGATCGAAATTCAGCTGGTCCCCGGCCAAATTTTGATCCATGTATGGGCGGCTTTTGTCTAATATATACATGATAATTTGAATCCATTTATATGCACTGCACTGTCTACCTGTTTCACAGCTGTGAAAGATCAAAACGCTATCACTGTTTTCCATTCTCCTTGTTTTCCTGACAAATGAATGGGGTAGTAAAAACACCAAATCTGTTAGAGCTTTGGTAAACCGAGAGCTGCAAATTTTGAAATACTATTTAATCAACTCTATTAAAAAAAGTTTACTTTAATTTAAAAACATTTTGCCATCCTACTATGGCATAGTTTGGTTTTAAACAATTCTTCATTTTGAAGCTATTTCGAATATCTCCTAAATATAGTTATTACATATATACGTCCAATCAGACAATGTTTAAAAAGACTGAGATACCTAAAATGCCATTTAAATCAAGAAATATAAATATTGGCTTAACTACAATGTTGTTTTCAAAAGGTTCATGACACATTGTACAGTGGCTCTTCTATAAAGGGACAGTAACCCACCAAAACACTGTAGTAATTTCCATTTTTCCTCCATGACAACTGCCTCATCTTTAAAGTCCTGCACACATTCTTCAGTAGGAGGTTTGTAAGGGCCGAAGTCCATTCCTAAATGGCAGCCTGACAGAACATTACACAAGGCCCCTGTCAGCTCCGGTTCAGATTCCTGAAAATAACAACATTTTATTAAAAACACAGTATAGAACACTCAATCGTCATCAATAATAGGGTGTTCTGTTATTTCAGGTTAAATATGTGACCAGTTACCACAGTTTTTCCAAAACTTCTATTCAACAGGTCATGGCTAGGCTTACCGGAACAATAGAAAGAACTGCTCCTTCAGATAAACCCTGTAGCAGGCTAGTGAGCAGAAGGATATCCTTTGTACCAATGCTCCTGTTCTTCTCCACAGATATGATAATAAGATCAGGCTGATAGCTGTAAGCCACTGGAAGGACGAATCGGAAAACCGCATAGAAGAAGCTGCTGCCTTCTCCAGGGCTCTGTGAAGAAATGGCACAATGTGACAGATTTAGGGGACCGCAACACTAGCACAGGAAATTTCTGCGATTAAAAATAACCCAATTCAATTATCTACTTAGCAAACTATAGAAAGGTATGGAGTTGAAGGTTCTAAAAACATGCACCTCTTAATTTCCAGCTGTGCTAGTTTTACAAAAATCAGCCAAATGTACCTTACAGAATACTTTGGAGGCTTTACATCCAAGGCAGTTCTCATTTTGTTTAGTTCTGGATAGAGTAGGGAAGGCTATGTACTTGATGCCAAGCCAGGATCCATAAGCTTCTTAAAAAAATAGTTAATGGATCTGTCTTCAGTGAAGACATTCATCACCTTCTGTTCTTGTGACACCCTGACAGAAAGTGAAGATAATCTTCCAGAGGGCACAGACTGCCATAAAAACCAGAGTTTCTAAACTCTCTCCACTCTATCCAAATATGAGAATGTTTGGGTTGGACCCAGGCTTTAAGCCTGTAGGCCATTGTGCTTATTATTAGCTGTAATGTTTTACTGTGACAGTGATATATGTTTATTGTTTTGAAAGGAATTAACAGATATTTCACTATTATTATTATTAATAATAATAACAACAAATGTGATTAAGAAATGTTATTAAAACGTAGCTACAGCAAACTGGCTTCGATGCATGGAGAAATCCACTCTTGAGAGACTATATGTACTATTTGTCCTCTCACAATCTCTATACCTGAACTATCACATGTGGTTCCCACACGTGATCCTACCAGAACTTCTTCTCAAGGCATTTAATCTTTCTGTAGTATGGTCGGATGATCATGACCACGTCATAATCTTAAGCCGTCTTTAGCACAAAAGCCCATATCGTCCACTTGGACTTTAAATGATTCCTTATTGTCCCATCAGGACATATTTTTATTTTATTTTTTTTTAACAGAAAAGTTTTATTTATAACAAAAACAAAACAACATACACAAAGAAAAAAAAAAGAACATCAGTACAGCTTAATCATACAATGGTGAGGTATGTCAGACATTGAGATAACAGAAGTAAGTACAGAAGAGTTGGTGATGCTGGACATTGTAAGATCTAGGGTGGACAACAGGGTGGGGTGGTTCCCGGTAATAATATACTTCAGTTTAAGGAGGTGTAAAAGAATGGCGGGAGGGGGTGGAACTATGAGGATCCAGGAGGTGCTGAGTTTGCATCTAGTTCACCAGGTGTTATTTGTATTCACCTTTTAACTTTTGGGGCAAGATTAAGTTGAGGGGAGATGCCAGTGCATAGGGTGAGGAGGAGGAAGAAAGAACAGTAGGGAAGTGTGCGAGTTTCGGATTTGGAGACGGGGGTAGGATAGTGAGCTTTAGGGGTCTAGTTTGATCAAGTGCAGTCGGTATTTCCTGATTTGTAGCAAAGGAGCAGAGGCTCATCTCATATTCATGGCAGGTCAAAGTCATTTCATCCATCACCACACCTCATCAGCTTCCAGTACTGTAGGACTACCTTCCTGGCATAGAAACACAGATAGAATAGTAGTAATTTAGTGTGTGTTGAATGCATCACTGATTCTGTGATGCCTAAAAGAAGGACCTTGGGGTCAATTGATACTGCAAGGTTGGTAGCAGTATTAACATCTGCGAATACTCTCCTCCAGTATTCCTGAATTATTGTGCAGTCCCAGAAAACATGTTAATATGTTCCGACTGTCCGTTGGCATTTTGGACACAGTTCTGATTGTGTGGGGTATATCCGGGCTAGTCTTTGGAGGGTGTAATAAGTCCTGTGCAAAAAGTTGGATGAATCTATCTCTAGCAGAGATTACTGTTGGTATATATTGTTGTAGCGCCAGGTCCCAGTCTTCTTCTGATAGGGTGGGAAGGTCCACCCTCCAGATACAGAATAGGGGGGGATTCCCCTTCTGAGTCGCTGCATGTGAGATGGAGGTATATGAAGGACAGGATTCTATCAACACCATGGGAGATGAGAAACCTCTATACTACTTGCGGTGCTACAGAGATTACCCGAGGAAATTGTGCCTGTGCTGCATGTTTCAACTGTAAGTATTGGAATAGCATCCACGAAGGGAGTTGAAATGCCGCTCGTAGTTCTGGGAAAGGGAGTAGCACCCCAGCAGGCATAATCTGCTGTATCTTCGCTATTCCAAATCTAGCCCAGAAGCTGAGGTCTGGGATAGATCTGAAATGTGAGAGTCTGGGGTATGAGGGGGGATTGTATCAGGTGCGCCAACCGCCGCAGTGACTTTCTCCCAAACCTGGACCGTGGTACGCATTGGGATTGTTGTTAGTGGGTTCGTTTTAGTTCCCCTGTAAACCATATTGGTTAGAGCAGAGTAGGAGCCCATAACAGCAGCCTCAAGGTTAACCGCAGGGTTGGATCTGGACTGCTTAAACCACCAGTGAACAGTGACCAGCACTGCTGCCCAATATTATTTCTGGAAACATGGCAATACCAGACCACCGGAGGATAGAGGGAGCTGTAATATGTGTTTCACTATTCTGGGGGATTTCCCACCCCCAGATGAAAGACGAGACTACTCCATCCAGTTTATGGAAGAAGATGGCAGGGATAGGTACCGGGGTGTTCCTATAAATGTAAAGAAATTGAGGAAGGAAGGTCATTTTTAATAGGTTCACCCTTCCCACCGGTGTCAAGGGGAGAGTTTTCCAACAGGGTATAGGTTATCTGTCAGATATTGAGTCAGATCATTACTAATTTCAATACCGAGGTATCGAAATCTGGAGACTCTATTTAGGGGAGTTGGATCAGATGTGGGGGGGGGGCAGGTCAGATAGAGTAAATAGGCTGGATTTGCTCCAATTCATCTTAACCCATGAAAAGCTACCATATTTATCTATAATCGCCAGAGCTGCCACTAGGGAGTCAAAGTCATTGCCAAGATACAAAAGAGCATTCTCTGCATACAGTGATATCCGCTCTACCAGTGGTCCCACCTCTAGTCCTCTAACCTCATCCATTGAGCGGATCAATACAGCCATGGGCTCAATGGCTAGGGCAAAGAGCCCCGGAGACAGTGGGCTTCCCTGTCTCGTCCTCCTACAGAGGTGAAAGGGAGGGGGGGAGGGAGAGGATACCACCAGCATGCACATGAGCTACTGGTGATCTGTATAGCAGCTTGATGCAGCTAACAAATTTAGATCCAAAACCAAATTTGGCCAGTACCTGCCACCGAAAATCCCACTCTACTGAATCCAATGAGGTCACCACCCCCCTAGTGTTTTGATCCCTGAATATTGCTATATTGGTGTGGAACCCGTGGATATTAATATCTGTGCCTGGCATAAACCCTGTCTGGTCTCCATGAATTAGTGAGAGTATAACTGTGTTCAATCTATTGGCCAAGATTTTAGTTAGGATTTTGGCATCCGATGCTGAGGTCCAGCAGGACTGGAGCATGATCTGATATGCTACATGGTAGTAAAAAAACGAGGGATCTTTTAAATTTGGAGTTCAACCCCTGCACATTCCAGGATATCACTTTCAGGGGGGCCACATTGGTAGGGGAATATTAGCTACACCTCCCTCGGTGCCTGGACCCCTGTCTAGACTTCAGAGTGTGGTCAAGCATAAAAGCATTTCTTCCATCAGTTTCTGTACCTCACTATGATGTGTCGGGAATAATTTTGAAATATTAAAATAATCAACACAAAAAGAACAAAACTGTACCACTGAAAACAACCCCCCCCCCCTCCACAAAACATGACTATTAGTCTCTGGGAGGCAATGCACCAACAGGGCGCCTAGAAGGCACAATTGAGAGTACTCACAAACTGGTCAGCAACTGTGCTGCCTGCATATTAAACAGTATCTGGACTGAAAACAAGAGATCGTTCTCCCTGCAGGAAGGTTCGTCACCCAGGTAGTACTGGGGCATATTCTTTTCAGTGAACCATAAAAAGGTAAAAACAGTTATGCAAATCTCGACAAAAGAAGTGAAAAATAGGCAAGAAAGAAAAGGTAGGATTGTAATGGCAGCCTCCAGCTCTCCCTGCACTGTGGTGGTGGAACAAATATTGTTATTGTGGATATGGAGTCCCCTGCATTCAGGGGAAGAGGTCTCCTGCTCTGTATTATGACGAGCTGAAGCACTCAGCGGTATGTTTAGCAGCCGGGTGGTGGCTTCCAGAAATAGGGGTCATCAGGGAGAAGAGCAAATGACTCCCACATATGAGGAGAGAGGCTTGTAGTGCAATAATCAATGCCTAAGATCCGCTAGGTATGACCAGCAATGGACAGTACAGGGACTCACCCACCGGAGAAAGGGAGAAGAGGCATCTTGGCATCCATAATCTCAGCGCTGTGAGAGGGACTCCAGCCAATTAGCAGCATCTTCAGGGGAAGTAAAGAAGCGGTGGATTTCACCATCTTGAACCTGTAGTCAGGCGGGGAAGAGCATGCTATATTTCAGGCCCTTTTGTTGCAGAGCGAGTTTCACGTGGTCAAATGATTTGCGCTGTTTTTGCGTCTCCACTGAGAAATCCAGAAAAATCATTAGACGGGAACCCTCAAAACGTAGAGCCTCAATCTTCCTGCTGAAGTTCAGGAGTCAGAGAATAAACATGCGTTGCGGGGCCCCAGGGACACCCTGGGCAGCTGGTATCCTGTGGGCATGCTCTAACGTGAAGAATGCTGCCTGAGGGAACAGCTGGCGGAGGAGACGTTCGGTAAAGGCAGTGGGGCCAGGGTGTTCCGATCCCTCTGGGAGACTGATGATGTGGAGGTTGTTCCTCGGATTGTGGTCCCCTGCATCCTTGGCACGATATTCAAGGGCTTTGATCTTAGTAGTGAGGATGCGGAGGGAGGATGAGTGGTCTCTTAGTACATCCTCGGTATCCCCCACCCGGTGCTCGAGCGCCATCAGTCGGGTCCTGAACTTGTCCGTGTCTTTACATATGCTTTGGCAGGTGTTTATTGCCTGCATCAGGGCGGTGAAGTGATCTTGGTCCTGGATCCCCAGGTCCGCTTCCTCAGTTTGGGACGTCATATTGGAGAGCTTGCTGGGCCCCGCTTTCCCGCCATAAGGAGGAATGCGGGCCGGGGAGGGTTTCTGGTGCACAATGGATTTGCACTTACGTGGCATACTAGATCTGGGGATCTAGTATGCCCACTTCTGTAGGTCCAAAAGCATGTAGGTCTGCAGGGAAATGGGATGTTTAGCACGCAGAGTAACGGAACTATGCTTCCACTCCAGTCACCATCTTGGGCATGCTGCCTCCCCCCCCCCACCTGGAAATATTAGAAAAATTGTGCCCCATTACCATAGCCTATTTCCAGCAGGACGTTGGTCTCCCCACCAACCATGGTACAGGGGACATCAAAGGCAACCAGAATCAGAATGGGATAAGGCCATTAGGGCCCACAAAGCCAATTCTTCCCAACACTAATCTTTATCTAGATAAAAGAAGGACCGAATTAAAAGGAGTTGTATGTAAAGGCAGAACTTTTTTTTAATCTTAATGCATTCTATGCAATAAGATAAAAAACCTTCTGTGTGTAGCAGCCTCTCCAGCACCCTCCAATTACTTACCTAAGCTCCATCTCTCTCCAGCGATGCCAACGAATGTCTAAGCTGTCCGGGACACTCCCTCTGATTGGCTGAGACACAGCAGCGGTGCCATTGGCGCTCGCGGCTGTCAAAGTCAGCCAGCCAATCAGGGGAGAAAGGGGCCCGCGCCAGGCCGGGGGGCTGTGTCTCTGAATGGATGCATGGAGCTGTGACTCGGCTCCAGTGCACCCATAGGAAGCTTCTGGTTGTGGGGGCACTGGATGGGGGGGGGGGGGGGCAGGAGCAGCAAAGAGGGACCTGAGAAGAGGAGGATCCAGGCTGCTCTGTGCAAAACCAACTGCACAGAGGAGGTGGGTAGAACATTTTTTTTTTAAAAGAGGCTTTACAATCACTTTAAACCTTTGCTTTTCAGACATAGAAACAAATGCCTTGGACTAAACTATCTTTTCCTGTGACAACACTGAAGAAATTACACTTTGCTGCAATGCAAAGTAGTGAGTTTACAGCTTGGAATACTGCCCTGCAGTCCAGTCTCCGAAGGGAGGGGGATCATGCTCTGCTTCAGTATGTCACAGTACGTGTTGGCATTCATGGTTCCCACAGTGCTGGGAGCACTCATGCAGCCCCAGACCATGACACTATCACCACCATGCTTGACTCTAGGCAAGTCACACTTGTCTTCGTACTCCTCACCTGGTTGCCGCCACACTCGCTTGACACCATCTGAACCATATAAGTTTATCTTGGTCTCATCAGACCACAGGACATGGGTCCAGTAATCCAGATCCTTAGTCTGCTTGTCTTCAGCAAACTGTTTGTGGGCTTTCTTGTGCATCATCTTTAGAAGAGCTTCCTTCTGGGATGACAGCCATGCAGACCAATTTGATGAAGTGTGCGGCATATGGCCTGAGCACTGACAGGCTGACCCCCCACTCCTTCAACCTCTGTAGGAATGCTAGCAGAACTCATGTCTATTTCCCAAAGACAACCTCTGGATATGACGCTGAGCATGTGCTCTCAAAATCTTTGGGCGACCATGGCGAGGCCTTTTCTGAGTGGAACCTGTGCACTGACTAGAATTTTCTGGTGAGAGGGCATCCCCCTGTCAGAACACAATAGAACAGCAGGGGAGATCACTGTACTAACATTGTATAGTTAGTACAGAGACTCCTCCTGAGCAGTCAATTTTTTTTTCATTTAGCCCTGCTGGGTTGAAAAAAAAACCCCCAAAAAAGAGTGTACGTGGCTTAAAAGGAATTCCCATAAGAGTGTTTGTTCTTTGCCCAGACTACCTTTCTCATATAGCATATAGTATTTGGAGCTCAGTGGCAGCTGGTGCTCATTCTTTTGGGGAGGGGGGCAACAAACAAACCTACCAGCCGGTCGTTTGTCCCGCACTACTTACCCCATCCAGTTTGCAGGCAGCTTCCCCACTGCTTTTCCTCCTCGTTTGCTTCCCAGCTGCTTCTCCTCCTCAGCGGCTTTGGCAGCTTCCCAGCTGCTTCTCTTCGGGGGCTTCCCGGGCAGCTTTCCGACTGCTTCTCCCACCGGCCAATCCAGTCACTTCTCCTCCCGGCCAATCGGGTCTTAGAACATGATTCCTGATTAGTCAGGAGGAGAAGCAGGAATACATTAGAGAATATTAATCTGTTAATGTCACATAAGTGGGTGGGCCCACGCCCACCCATTTTAAAGCCAATTAGAGCCTCTGGCTCTGATCATGTGCTTCTAAGAAAAAAAATAAAAATAAAAAAATCAACAGTGCCCTGCATGGAGATTATGGGCCGGAAGCATGGAGATTAGGGAGGCGGCGCCCCTGCGCCCAGTATGAGTGGCTGCCACTGTTGGAGCTACAATTAATCTCGTTTCCGTTATGTATTTTATGCTTTGCATTTTTCATCTCTTCATGCTGCCTAACTTGTTTGATGCAATTGTGTGCTTGTGATCCATGCTATATGCTGTGTATGCTACCAAAATTCAATAAAACTTTTGTAAAATAAAAAGTATCTTCAGGTTCATTGACAATTAGGTATGATAAAGGTGCTTCAGTAATATACACACAAGGCAGGAGGCAGCTCTATGGGCCGTTGGCCTGAACCAATGTCTAGAGCCAGTAACATGAGAAATGTTGTTCCCAAGGTACCGATTGGGGGACTATACTAGTTCATCTCATTATTCTGTGTGTCTGGATACAGCCTGTGTTATTGGGGATGTGTATTGTCAGCTTAGAGTTTACTTACCTCATTCCATTTTAGAAAGCACTTATAGTCTGAATGGGCCCTTTCTGTTGGTTTGTCTTCAGATATTATGAGCATAAGGGTTTTCCTGCAAAGTATATTAAAAACTACTTAAGCATTTTATCAAAGAGACTTGTATAAAAATGAATAGTAGTGTGCATAATGCTCTGACAAGAACAAAATGTACAGGGGCAGCTCAATCTGCAGTCAAAACTTGCTAACTTACCCATTATTTGTTGTATCGAGTTTAGGATCCATGTCTCCAATACAAACACATAGCACCCTGTTTATAAGAAATAAATATATACTAGTTAAGAACTTTTTAAGACTTGAGAAAATGTATTCTCTGATCTTCAATCTGTCAGTATGTGCACATAAAATAATTACTATATCTGAATGAAGACAGGCAAGTAGCCAGCCTATAAAATGCTCCTGAAACCCATACCATGCACAGTTCCCTTTGTTACACCTTGCTGAAAACAAATGTGCATTTTTCCCTTCATTTAATTTATAGTTTTAATTCTTTTCTCCTTTGTATTGTGACTGGTAAAGTTTTACCAGTGCAATTGCATTAATGAAGTATGATTCAAAAGCTGCAAAGTTAGCTGCAGATTATGAAAACACTCTCTGTAAACCACTGTGCATACACATTGTATACACTAGCAATAACTCTTCCTATGGATGAGTTTCTAAATAAACAATGCATGAGCTGGAGCTACACAGAGGTTGCCTTCTTCACACAACAGTCTGATCAGCCTTGTGCCATAGTCATGACCATTCTGATACTACAGTAGGTTTTAACCTTAGCAATGATGCCTGTGGTGATTACATTTAAACCAGGGCCATCTGAATTGTGATCCATGTATGGACTGGAAGGATGACCGCTCTTTCGGATTTTCCCCTCTCAATAAGCGCAGCCGGCTATAGCAGTGCATTCTGACTTGGGGGGGGGGGGGGGGTCTTCCCACTGTCAGAATACGATAGCTCAACAGGGAGGACTCTCTCATCCACCTTGTGTCTGTAGTCGATAAATCAAGTCATTTTTTTCTTTTATTTAACCTGCTGGTTAAACGAAATAAAAAAATATAAAAATACCCATCTATGAGCTGCATTAGTGTTTATAAATTGTTTTTGTATTTGCTTATGGCTACTTATTGTTTCTCTGTTTCTCAAGTTCATCAAGACCTGTCATGTCAAACTAGTGTCTTTTCTTCAACATGAAGTTTTCTTCTTTGCAGTCCATGGAGTTCAGCATTGTCTTCTTTATTGCTGAAATGCACCATGCACCACTCTCCTAGCAATCTCTAGACAAGAACTACAAAGAAGGCTGGGTGCTGAACCTCAACACAAGTATGTAAATTGTAACTGCAGCCAGGTGCATGGATAGCTTGACGCAGCCTTGAAAGTGGCCACTAGGGTAGTGGACCAGATCAATGGCAAACAGCCATCTATCTCCATGTCCTTGCTGGATTATTGACTGGAGATCAGCACAGTACATCTGCTCCAAGCCTGCTAACTTTCCATCACAGCCTGGGATTACTGGTCGGCACAATGTAAGATTTATCTGAGAACCTCAATAAACTTGGCATCTTTCTTGGACATTGTTGTGTTATGTGGAACTTCCTCTAGCCCAAGACTGTGTACATATGCTTATAGTCCAGCTATTACATCCCCTATACATACAACAGTTTTTTACACTGTAGCGCCTGTTTAGTGTTATTTCTTACCATTCTCCTAGCATACTGCCTTCTTAAAATTCCTGTTTGCACACGTACCGCTAACTAGCAGAAGGAAAACTTCAAAAGTCAAAACTAATCTTAGAAAGTACTATTTTACTGAAAGAGTAGTTAATGCATGGAATAGACTTCTAGTCTGCAGAGGGAGCGAGTCAGTCAACAGCAAAAGTGGATTCAAAACATGCTTAGGACAACCTAGATCAGGCCAAAAAAAAAGTAAAAAAACAAAAAACAAAAACTGTAATATATATATTATATATAAATTGGGCAGACTCAATGTACTTTTTTTTTTTCCATCATTCTTTTGTATATGTCACAGTTCTCTGCCAGGTGTTTGGGAACTGTTGCTATAACTTATAAAGTGTTCACTGGAACTTGCATCAATTTGTTAGTGCATCTAAATCTGCAAGTGTATCTAACACTTCCCTCCCCCAAGATTAACAATGCTGCTGTTCAATGGTGCATCCAGAGTGTAGACACTCTAATACAGCAAGTGTGTTACTGGTCAGATCACCAGGTAATGAGGGGAAAAAAGCCTAAAAAAAAAAAAAAAAAGAAAACAACAAATGCAGCCACCACATCCAATGATAAGCTGAATTATGTTACATTTTTGGTTTGGTTTTAGGTTTAATACCTCTTTGATATATCTACTATGAGCGTCAAATTTGAAGACTTAATTTTCCTAAAGCCATTACAGAATCAATGGCTTTAGGATGAGGATAATAGAACTGGACCAGGCACTATGGGATTTTTCTATAAACCTAAGGTCTAACAACTTTTTTTTCTTATCAGCCCCAGAGACTTGGTACTGTTTTAGGTTAAAGTGGTTGTAAACCCTTACACACAGATTAAACAAATCTTCCTACATATGTTATACATGTTTATCTGCATGTCTTTTCTCCTCTACAGCATTTAAAAGTGCAGAATTTATAAAGCATGTTTGAACAGTCATAAAAAAAAAAAGGGGGGGGGAGCAGAGAGCTGACATTACACTCTGGAGAGCGCTGCTTGCTTTTATTCGCCATATTTATTGCTATATTGACAGCCATTTGGTATGGTAACGTTTACCTAGTCGTTTCCTTTTGGAGCCCATGCTGCCTTTTTTTAAAACAGGAGTAAACTTGAGTCAAGTTTGGTGGTTCAAACTCTGCAATTATGAGAATCTTTATATGCTTTTTAACGTTGACTACTTGGCCACTCACTAAATTCAAAAAGATTCTGCACATTTCAACATAATGCATAACAGCAAGAAGCCCACCATTCTAATCTGCTTCTACTACTTACCGGGAATTCTCTGGTAACAGAAAATCAACTTGCTTAAACCATACTTCTTCGAGCAACATAAAGCATGGCAAGGCAGCACATGTATACATACACACCAATCTGGTAAGTAATTGCAACTTTTTTGAAGACATTCAAAATAACCTACCGTTCGAAGCTCAGACGTGAAACATGCTGCAATGCAACTTGAGTCAAGAGAGATGAGTTTGAGGACAATGCAATACAGTTCTTTGTCTAGCAAAAAAAAAATATGAACCAATAAGCACCCTGGCATACATTTTATATTTTTTATATAAACTGGTGAACTTTAAATCTCTTCTTCAGATTCAGAAGATGATTTTACAATCATGTGTAAAAAGGATATGTAAAAGTCACTGCAGTTCTTGATAGTAACAGTCTAATGTGCAATCCAAACTTATCACAGATTGACTGAGTTTTGTGCTACAGTGTAATGAAAGGACGAAGGTAGTAAAGAGGAATCCAAAGAATGGGAATAGCAGAAATGGGGAAAAGGTAGTAGCAGGAAAGACATTGGTTTATGCATACATAATAACTATGATTTTTGAAAAAGGTGTTTTTAAATGCAAGGATAATAATAATGAAATAAATGGTTTAGGCTTTTTTTCCTCAGAGAATAGGTACAGGAGCTCACCCTCCCCAGCCAACTCTGCACTCCAAACCCCCTCATTCCATGGGGTGAGTAGTAAAGTGGTGCCAAATCTGCCTATTGCTCAAAGCCCAAGAGGCATAGATTACCACAGTTAGGAGCGCATAACACACAGGACTCAGGAAAGCATACTCTGCAGTGATGAAGTGTGTGCATTGTACAGGGCACAGAAAAAAAAAATCAGTACAAGGGACAGTACTTGTATATCTCCAACAATGTAACCACCTTTTGCTTACCTCCGTGCTCCCCATTTACACTTTACCTCTGCAACCCTTGTCCACAGTTAAACTAGGCTCTCCATCCACAGCTCACCTGTTCACCCCTGCCCCCGTCCGCAGCTCACCACTTCTGACCTCAAGAGCCCACCCGCAGCTCACATCTTCCTTCCCCCCACCTGTCCGCAGTTCACCTCTTCCACCCACCCACAGCTTACCTCTATACCACTGCCCAGAGCTCTGTACCACCTTGAGTGTCCGGCAATGGGACACAGAAGCCGGTGAAGCAAGTGAGTAGTGCAAAAACTTCCTCTTCGCCTTCTGCGTTCAGCAACATGATGGAGAGGACAGGGCTGCTAGAGGTGGCAGAACACCGTTCCGCCACGTTCCGGCAGAAAAAAAGCACCGGTTTAGAGTATTAAGAGTTACACTTGTCTAGAATGATATGAGCTACAGTACAGACCAAAAGTTTGGACACACCTTCTCATTCAAAGAGTTTTCTTTATTTTCATGACTATGAAAATTGTAGATTCACACTGAAGGCATCAAAACTATGAATTAACACATGTCCAATTATATACTGAACAAAAAAGTGTGAAACAACTGAAAATATGTCTTATATTCTAAGTTCTTCAAAGTAGCCACCCTTTGCTTTGATTACTGCTCCGCACACTCTTGGCATTCTGTTGATGAGCTTCAAGAGGTACTCCCCCGAAATGGTTTTCACTTCACAGGTGTGCCCTGTCAGGTTTAATAAGTGGGATTTCAAGCCTTATAAATGGGGTTGGGACCATCAGTTGTGTTGTGCAGGAGGTGGATACAGTACACAGCTGATAGTCCTACTGAATAGACTGTTAGAATTTGTATTATGGCAAGAAAAAAGCAGCTAAGTAAAGAAAAACGAGTGGCCATCATTACTTTAAGAAATGAAGGTCAGTCAGTCTGAACAATTGGGAAAACTTTGAAAGTGTCCCCAAGTGCAGTGGCAAAAACCATCAAGCACTACAAAGAAACTGGCTCACGTGACGACCGCCCCAGGAAAGGAAGACCAAGAGTCACCTCTGTTGCGGACGATATGCACACAGAGTTCTAGCAGCAGACACATCTCTAGAACAACTGTTAAGAGGAGATTGTGTGAATCAGGCCTTCATAGTAAAATAACTGCTAGAAAACCACTGCTGAGGACAGGCAACAAGCAGAAGAGACTTGTTTGGGCTAAAGAACACAAGGAATGGACATTAGACCAGTGGAAATCTGTGCTTTGGTCTGATGAGTACAAGTTTGAGATCTTTGGTTCCAACCACCGTGTCTTTGTGCGACGCAGAAGAGGTGAACGGATGGACTCTACATGCCCGGTTCCCACCGTGAAGCATGGAGGAGGTGTGATGGTGTTAGGGTGCTTTGCTGGTGACACTGTTGGGGATTTATTCAAAATTGAAGGCATACTGAACCAGCATGGCTACCACAGCATCTTGCAGCGGCATGCTATTCCATCCGATTTGCGTTTAGTTGGACCATCATTTATTTTTCAACAGGACAATGAGCCCAAACACACCTCCAGGCTGTGTAAGGGCTATTTGACCAAGAAGGAGAGTGATGGGGTGCTGCGCCAGAGGACCTGGCCTCCACAGTCACCGGACCTGAACCCAATCGAGATGGTTTGGGGTGTGCTGGACAGCAGAGTGAAGGCAAAAGGGCCAACAAGTGCTAAGCATCTCTGGGAACTCCTTCAAGACTGTTGGAAAGCCATTTCAGGTGACTACCTCTTGAAGCTCATCAACAGAATGCCAAGAGCGTGCGGAGCAGTAATCAAAGCAAAAGGTGACTACTTTGAAGAACCTAGAATATAAGACATATTTTCAGTTGTTTCACACATTTTTGTTCAGTATATAATTCCACATGTGTTAATTCATAGTTTTGATGCCTTCAGTGTGAATCTACAATTTTCATAGTCATGAAAATAAAGAAAACTCTTTGAATGAGAAGGTGTGTCCAAACTTTTGGTCTGTACTGTATGTGCATTTGTACAGCAAGGGGGAAGCAGAGAATACCCTATCATCTCTGTAGCATTCAAGTGTACTTCCATTTCTGGAGTCAAATTTGGGAAATCACCACTATGTTATAGGTTCCCATTCACACAGCATACCTAAATTCAGTTCCTAGGTGATGTATAACCTCATAAAGTAAACAAAAACATTTTACTTTCCCTGGCTGAGCCAAATTCTCTTTCATGTGACCCACATGCACCCCTGCCACCCACTGCAGCTTACAGTCGGGGGGGTGGGGGGGTCTTTCAGTCCAGGGCTAAGTGTGGACATATGATGTAGCTTATTAATTAGCAGGGACAATGCCGATAGCCAGTCACTGACGTCCCCCCTCAGCATTTTTTCGCCCCACTGTAATACATGCAGGCCCATCCTACATGAGTGTAACAATTCTGCTCTGAATTTAGCAGCAGAGCAGCATCATTGTCACACTATCATAGGAAGCTGCATTTTAGGTGGACTTCACAGTCAGGTATGTGTGGGATTTTGCACGAAAACCAGGATAAAACGCTGTAGATGCACATATAGTTACCTGCTGCAGCACAAACTATTTGAAGGCTATAGTTCTACATTACATCATTTAAACATGCACAAATTAATAAAGTGTAATAAATAGAGCACAATGTATTTGAAACATACCTGTGCATTTGCAATTTTATCAATAGCAGCTAATGTTTTGGCCACCGATTCCAGCAGGCTTTCATTGTCCAAATTCTCTTGGCTGAAAAGACTGAATATAGAAAAGCATGAAAAGTTTACTGGAACAGATAACTGTACCATTTGCTGTACAAACGCTGCAATATTAGACAAATAGTCTTTAAGGGGTCTAGAATATCATATCTCAACATACCCCTGTATAACTTATTTCTGAAGCCAAGTAGAAACTATAGTGTATTTTCGCTAAAAACACATTTTTGTATTTTTATTGTATTTGTGCCATTCTTCCATTATATGCTTTGCTATTCTGAAGTTTGCATGATGGCATTTTATGCACAGATTTGTTTAGTGAACTGTTTAATATAATGATGGCTACCAATTGTAAGTGAAATAAAAATGATTAAATAAAATTATATATCATTTTTTTTTTAAACCCTTAATTCTGTATACCACTAGAGGTCCTTCCCTGATGATTCCTTCAGACTGCAGAATTTTGAAGCCCTGTCTAATATACTTGTAGATAACAGACAGTGGATGTTTATGCAGAACAATCTAGCAGAAGATATCTTTTTACATCAGATACACATGAATGCCATCTATATCTTATTCAGTAATAAATCAAGGTGGTGGCTTATCTTTAGACTTGAAATGGAAAACCATGCGGTGATAGAATAATGTACAACCCAGCTCATGAAGTTTTTTCTTAATAGTAGTGGTCCTCAATATTTTACTTTTGGGCGCATTCACATCAGATAAATGGTCATGAATTTTATTGCACTTTCAAGCTTAGGCAAATAGCACTGACATGACAAAATCCACTGTTTTCTGTGCAGACCATTGATATTAGCACATATTCAGGTACAGTGTGAAAAATCCCTACAGGCTCTACTTTTGGTGTGTTGGCCTGCATTTTTTAATTCAAGTTATTTGAGAGTAATGCATTTGAACACACATGGCTACATGGATCCAAAACACATTAATTCATTTTCCATCACATTTTATATGAAAGGCCTTCAGCTGTTGTTGCATCATCCTCCATACCAGAGACACAGAATGACGAACACCTAATATCAACCAGATTTTTGGCATCAGTTATCCCCTGCAATGGAGGCAGGCCAATTGAAGCAGATATCAATAATGTCTTTTAGGTCTAGTTTACACTAGCATTCCTCTACAAGGGCCAATTCGCACAATGTGCGGTGACAGATGTTTTACCACATGATCACCACAGGAAACTATTTTTTCCTACATATCCCATTCACACTGCAATGCAGCACACAGGTCCAAAACGCACTGCAATATTAGGCAGCGCACATTGCAGTGAATGAAGTGTATGTTCTGTACACTTCAAATAAAGCTCAAACAAAGCAAAAAAAAAAAAAAAGGGGAGCAGCGCGATGCAATGAATTGCTCCTAGCCCAGCTGGCAATGCACAGAGCACTGAATCAATCCTGCCACTCTGCGTTGCAGTGTACATTAGCCCTTAGAACCTGATTTGGGGTTTTCTTTTACTTAGTTTCTTGGTCCTAATGGTTACCAGGCAAAATAGAGTGAATAACAGAGCCAGAGATGGCAAAAAACCTCACCAATGCTCTCAACCCTCCCCACTCTATCCTTTAGGTATATTTTAAGCTATTAAAAAAAGAAAAAAAAAAAAGAAAGAAAAAAAAGGTTAGCTGGAGTTGGTCTTTAATTTGTTCATCTTTAACGTAAAGTGGATCTTTACCCTGAAATGAAAGTTTCCCCCTATCCACCCCTCCTCTCTTTTCTAACTTTTTTTTAATTATTTTTTTTATTTACCACTTGCCTAGGTGAATGATATGCTCTATGCTTGCAGTGCCCCCTAGGATATGTACGTCACATATCGCAGAAAGGTGGGGGGGGGGGGGAGCGGGCAGGCCATGCTTTGGAGTGGACGGCCGGCTTTATTGCCGCTCAGCTGTTATTACAAGCAATGAGAGGGGTCCCACCGGGAGGCCCGAGCAAGCAGCTAGAGGGGTCCCACCAGGAGGCCTGATGCTTCGTTCGGGTCTCGGATCTAGTGACCCAGAAGCGATGCCAGTTTAAAAAAAAAATAGGAAGTATTCAAAAATGCAGATCTTGACATTTTGAATACTTTCAAGTGCAGGGGAGGGGTTTGGTGTCCCTCCATAAAGAGTACCTGTCACAAGGGATGGTTTCATTCCTTGTGACAGCAATAACAGTGATAAAAAAAAAAGTAAAAGGACAGTGTAAAAATAATTTTTTTAAATATATAGCATATCAAGCAGAGAATATCAGCTAGAGGTGGCCGAAATATTGGTATTGTATCGGCACCAAAAAAAAAAACAATATTGATCGATCCTTACTTTAATGTCCATTTAAAACTACGGTACATGTTGGCCATACTCTAGATGGGCAATATTACTTTATCAGTCAGTGCACTGTACGAGAAAAAAAAAAAAAGAACCAATTCGTCCATTGACACAAGTGAGGTGGATGAAGGAATCAGCCTCCACTGAGACATTGTATTCTTGAGTCCCGCTGTCAGAATACACAGACTGAAAGCAGTTTTCCAGCACAACAACTTTGAAAGAAGGTAATCAAACAACTGACTTCTGTGAGGCAACACCCTGATCAAAATTTGTTCAGTTCAGCATGGAATTCCAATCCCTCTATGGCCAGTGTAAAACTACCACTACTACAACTACTGCAATTTCACTACAAAATGAATAGCATTGTCACCATGGTAAAGGAAGTGGAAAAATAATAATGAATCTACTGGCAGAATTATTAGGATATAAAACCATGTTATGGGGGGGGGGTCAGAATAATAAATACCCATTTATACACTGTATACACTGTATCATATGTCCTTTCTGACTTTGCCTATAGTTCCACTTTAAAGAGGGAATCCGCGTTTTTTTTTAAAAGCCAGCAGCTACAAATACTGCAGCTGCTGACTTTTAAAATAGTGACACTTACCTGTCCAGCGCGCCTGCGATGTCGGCACCCGAAGCCGGTCTCTCGATCGTCTCTCGGGTGCTGCCGCCGCCATCTTGGGTATGGGAATCAGGAAGTGGAGCCTTTCGGCTTCATTTCCCGGGTACCCTACTGCGCATGCGCGAGTCGCGCTGCGCAATAAGGATGGACCCGCTGCCTCTGGGATCTGTGTGTTTCCCAGCAGGCAGCGGGGGACTTTCGGAAAGGGGCGTAATCTACGCCCCTTTCCGCAGAGAGCTATCCTGGAAGTGGGTGCAGATACCCCCTCCCCCCTGAAAGGTGCCAATTGTGGCGCCGGAGGGGGGGAGGATTCCAATGAGCGGAAGGTCCACTTTAGGGTGGACCTCCGCTTTAAGCAATAATAGCCTACATAGAGAAATCTTCATGTATACTATGTTCTAAAATATGGCCACCGCAGTGACTGCACACTAGTAGCATGCATATCGCCTAATTAATATAAACTATACTATAAAGAAAGGCTTATAAAAATTCATGTAAATCCTTTAATCATATGAGGTACATTCTAAATACTGTGTGAAATATCTTAAAATAGCTACCTTATTGCGGCCTTTACTTGGTCACTGGGAGCTGTGCTCTCTTCCACTTGCACATTAGTAGCCAGTCTAGAAGTGTCTGCTTTGGGAGATAGTATGCAGGTTGTGGACTGAGGCACAGCATGCAAGATTTTCTTCATATGATTTTCAAGAAATTCATCAATGGTGGAAACATCTGTATGTTGGGGACTGGCTGTAGACAAGCCCTTAGTACTTGGCTCCGGTATCAACCTAGTTTCTGTCATAATGGAACACAATGCGTACAAATAAAACATACGTATTCAAGTCATACAAGGTAAAAGTAGAAGTGTGAAAAAACAAAAATATAATTTGGTTATCTGCTTACTTCAATCCACCATCGTAATGAAACCTAATAATTTTGAAATGCGTGGCAAAACATCAATTCAATTTAAACTATACCTTTGCACTTTAAACTATACCATAATCACTGCCTGTTTGTCTATATTCTATTAGTCAATAACATCCAGAAAGTTTATAGGATAGTTAAAATGTAAGAACCTATACTATTTAGGATTGTGGGGCTACAGTAATGGTTAGACATACAGGGTGACCCTGTCTTACCTGTCCATGTCTCTGGTCCTATACAGAGTCCAGACTCTGCCTGACACAATTGGCATATGGAAGGGTCTTCAGAGTCTGGATTCCATAGGGATGGACCACAGCCCTGAACCTGTACTGCATCCTGAGGCTAACTACCAACTTTGCACAAGTGCCGAGGTGAGCACCCACACAGGATCGAGAGCCGAAGCAACATTTCAGACTGCGCCCATGATCCAATCTGGATGCACCCCTATTGTTCCAGAAGCAAAAAGTGAGGAGTTGGACTGAAAAGTTGATTGAAGATTTCAAAGAGAAAATAAACTAGTTAAAGTGGAGTTCCAACCAAAAGTGGAACTTCTGCTGATTTGTCTGCTCCCCCCTCCGGTGCCACATTTGGCACCTTTCGGGGGGGGGGGGATCCTGTTCCCACTTCCGGGAGTCCAGGCCGCGGCCCATGACATCACTACTCGGCTCCCTCCTCCTCCCCCTGCCGCCGAGCCAGTAGGAGAGAGGAGCAGAGCCTCGCGCATGCGCAGTAGAGTTCCCGGCGTGAAGTCGTAAGGCTACACTGCCGGGTTCCCTTACTCACAATGGCGGTGGCATGCACCCGACAGCTGATGAAAACATCGCTGGACTCCAAGTGTCCTATTTAAAGCCAGCAGCTGCAGTATGTGTAGCTGCTGGCTTTTAATTTTTGCAGCGGTCGGTGGAACACCACTTTAAGCTAAAAGTGATTTCTCAATAAGAGAGATGAGGTCCATCAAATTAAAACACTAGCAAAAAAGTAGGTTAGGGTTATAGTGGGATGCCCAGAGCATCTCTGATGTCTACAGAAGTCTCCCTGGTAAACAGAGGTAATGAAAGAATTGTTAGGACACATGTCAAATTTTTGAACCTGAAAGAAGACATAGCAAAGCGATGTTTAACCACTTGCTTACTGGGCACTTAAACCCCCCTCCTGCCCAGACCAATTTTCAGCTTTCAGCGCTGATGCACTTTGAATGACAATTGCGCGGGCATACAACACCGTACCCAAATGAAATTTTTATCATTTTTTCCCAACAAATAGAGCTTTCTTTTGGTGGGGTATTTAATTACAGCTGGGAGTTTTATTTTTTGCTAAACAAACAAAAATAGATGCAAAAAAAATAAAAAAAATCATGTTTAATAGTTTGTTATAAAATTTTGCAAACAGGTAATTTTTCTCCTTCATTGAAGTGCGCTGATGAGGCGGCACTGATAGGCTGCACTGGTGGGCACTGATAGGCTGCATTGGTGGGCACTGATAGGCATAGTTAAGGCGGCACTAATAGGCACAGATAAGGCGGCACCAATGGGCACAGATAAGGCGGCACTGATGGGCACAGATAAGATGGCACGGATGGGTGGCACTAAGGGGCACTGATAGGTACCACTGATAGATGGGACTGATGGGCACTGATAGGTGGCACTGCTGGGCACTGGTAGATGACACTGATGGGCACAGATATGTGGCACTGGGGTGCAGCACCTTTGTTGAGGCAGATTGTGGGCACTGCTGGGTGGCACTGTGGGCACTGCTGGGTGGCACTATGGGCACTGCTGGGTGGCACTATGGGCACTGCTGGGTGGCACTGACGGGGGCGCACTTATTTTTTAATGATGTGGCACTGGCAGGGGGCAGGTGGGCACTGGCAGGGCTGGCCGTGATCGGGACTGATGTCCCGATCACAGCCGCCGGTGATCGGCTCTTTTTTTTTCTCCTCGCGCTGTTAGCGTGAGGAGGAATAATAGCAGATTACCGGCTCCGTTGTATCACATGATCAGCTGTCATTGGCTGACAGCTGATCACGTGACAAGGGGTCGGGATCGACCCCTTGCTCGGATCAGTGATCAGACGAGTCTCATAGACTCGCCGATCACAGAGCGCGCCGCGTGCGCCCCTCAGGGGGCGCGCAGGCCGCTCGTGCACGGGACGACATCAATAGACGTAGTCCCGGCAAAGGAGATCCGCGATGTAGCCGTCATTCGGCTATAGCGCGGGTCTCAAGTGGTTAAAATGGGGTGAATATCCCCTTTGGACTTAAAAACGGTGAATAGTTTGGAGTAAAACCTATGGAACCATACATCCTCTGGAACTGGGGTAATGACACCTTGATTCAGAAAATCCATGAGGTTTTATTGGAGATTTGCTAATCTGTGTGGTGGCACAGGAAGGTTGGAGATGAGAAACTGAGGAGAAGGTAGGAAGCAAAACTTTTGTTTGCAGTCCTGGAATACCATCTCCTGTTCCCAGGCATCTGAGATGCAAGCTGTCCAAGCATATGCAAAAGCTATTAAATGTTCCCCACTGTGAAAAGTGGGGGTGCAACGGAAGGCTTGCCCAATGATTTGGCAGATAGTGAGTGCCAAGACATGCTAGTGGACAGAAAGCCATCTCAGGAGTGTCTACATAGTGGTCAAGGTGATGAAGAAAAATGAGGGGACATTTCTTAAGAGAGCGAGAAGAAATGCAGGTTGTTCGTAAGGCTTCTTCCGCTGAGGAAGATGGGTGTTCTTGCCCCCATTAACATCTTTGATGTTGTCAAGAGCTGGTCTGAACAGACTCTCCCTCAAAGGACATGCAGATCAAATGCTTTTGACACACAAGGGTTTCTGTAGTCCAGCACTTTAGTCAAAAGTGCCCTACACATATGTACTAGCATGAAACACAAATGCAAGAAAGGAGGCTTCCAGCAAACTATCATAGCTAAAATTTAACGCTACAGTCACCTACTTCACATATTCGGATTAAGCAATTGTCCACATCGGTAGTTAGATCTCTTTTAAGGCATTTGGACCAGCCAGACATGGTTTGAAAAAGAAGAGTTACAGCCAACCAACCAGTGACAACAAAACTCTGTTAACGGCTTGCTGGGTTTGGGTCCTTTAAGAAGTGTGCATCCTCTCCTGGAATAGTAAACACCTTGTTAAGGCAGGACAGTGCCAGATAGGCAGTGAGTATAGATCATATCCTCACTAAAAGGATGCAAGGCTAGGATCCAACAGCTTATTAGGATGTTTCCATAGAGAAAAGTTGAAAAAACTGACTATGATGGAAAGTCTTTGCAGGCGTAGGAGTTTTAAACCACCCAAGACTGGAAACTGCTAGAAGCAACAGGCTGTTTCTCTAGTGTCAAAACAGTGTTCACCCCATTAATTAGAACTGAAATAGTTTGGATTACTCTCAAAGTAGTAGCAGTAGACTGACGCCTCAGGGATGAGCTCACCAGTCCATGACAAATTCTCTGCGTACGATGGCTAGAAAGCCCCTAAAGGCCACAGGCAAGTCAGAAATAGAAACTGTGGGAGAGGGTGCAGGAGCAACAACCTGGGTAGTTTGGGTCATATAATTTCACATTGCTGCAGTAATAAAAACCTCAGCCAAAAGAGGAGAGGATCTAGCCACACCCAACAGACCTGCAGACGACTAGCAAGATGGGACAGACTCTAAGAGCAAAGTGATATCATAATTTTAGTGCCGCTCCTATAGCGCCTCAAAGATGCGGCTTGCAGAACTTTTTTTGGCTTCCTGCCAGCACTCTGGCTTTCACACTGGAGTGAGAGGAGAGGCTCTTTACAGGCACTATGCAAGCGCCTGTAAAACGCCTCAGTGCGAATTAGCCTAAAAGTAGGCAAACTGCAAAAATCTCTGGAGTGAGCTGGGGGTACGGGGTACAATGAGATTGTCCCCTGGTGTCTGAATGAGACATGTTAGGACAGTGTGATCGTAAGGCTTGGGGGAAGAGGCATGGCCGATCTCAGAGAGTTTTGTAGCAGATAAGGATGGGATGGCTGGAGGTGATCAGAGTCACTGTAGGCAGCCAGCAGGAACTAATCAAAGATCAGAGTTCTATGCAGCTCAATGCATGCAGCAGCAACAGCAACAGCAGGGAGATGCTGATTCACCGCTGTTTGGCTGGAAAGAGAGAGCTTGTGCATACAACACTTCACCCAATAGATGATGTCAGCACTCAATGCCACAGCATTAACCACTGTCAGATACATGGAACAATGGTGACCAGCAGCCTAAGCAAAAGAGGTAGCTCAAAGTGCTCAGCCTGGCTGGCTTACTCACTAAATGAATCTTCAGAGACAGGGCAAGCGCTAAGGCAATACCAGTGGCTCTGGATTTGGAAAGCACTGCACAGCTAACTTTAGCAAAATGGAGTGTGGAAAGTGTCCTATGCAGAAGCCAGTGCCCAACTTTCACTTTCAGGCTATTCCTGCAATGTTTAGTCTGGCAGGGTCATCACATGGTACACCATAAGCCAGGGTGAGGATAACTGTGCCAAACAGGAACAAAGCACCAGCAGGGATGTAGAGAACACTACAGGGGTGGTTTACGCAATTAAATGTCCATGGAACCTGTGATACATACGCAGAACTAAGAAAGCATTTAGTGTAAGAATGGAAGCACACGTGAGAAATATCCGCCAGAGATTTGATAAACATTATTTATCAACTTCAGAGATAAACACAATAAAAATCCGGAAGGGATGCAATTTTGGGGTACTGAGGCCCCCAAACGCCACTGGAGGGGTTCCAATTATGCAAGAGAGAGTAGTAAGAGGAAATCATTTTAGATACACCAATTAGGTTCCCTTGCACCAGGGGATCTAAATAAAGAGGTTGACTCAAAATGTTTTCTTAGTAATTATTTATTATATGTTTTGTGGGTGGTCAACTGGTCATCTTTGTGGGTTAGTTAGGTTCCCATAGAGCTATGATGACTCAACTAAAGGAATTAAGTTATTACAATAATATAGTTATGGGATATATAGAGATGTAGCTCTTTTGCTGTACAACCCCCCCCCCCCCCCCCCCTTAAGGATATGATGGTATCCCTTCAATTTACCTCTATGGTTTTGCGCATACAATTGTTGCTACTATATATATTTTTATATTTTAATATATAATTTTATTTAGTTAATTCTGGTCCCAGTATGTAAAAATAGGTGAAACTTTTAATGAATTCATGTTTGCTATTAGAACATACTTTCATTTGGTTAGCATATGTGTTTTAACCATGTGTCACATTTAGGATTTTTAATGAATTAGCATTTGATTAGCATATTTGTATGTTACTATTCATGATTTTTTAAGATTTATTTGTTTAGTAAATGGTGGTTTTCTGGGATGAGATAGTAGGTCTGCTCCACAGCATCGTCCTGAGATTGATTGTTATTATAGTAATGCGGCATATTTGCTTTTGTTATATACATTGAATTTGTGGGACCATGGCAAGATGAAGTAGGTATTAGATCCATGTTGCTGGGTGATGGTCTGTATGTTATCTAGATGTGGATATCAGTGCAGCTATCGGATTACACCAAGCCTATGGGCAATAGAATGTCCTTAGGCTACAAGAAAATGGCGATGGCCGATTATTTAACAGACAGACTAACCGTCCAATTAACATCCCCCTGAGGAAGATATGTAATTTCCCTGTATCAACATGAGTTGGGGAGGGGATAGGACGGTGTAGGAGACAGCTGGTCTGTCTCACAGTGGAGGAACCTATGACCTCAACACGTTGCCAGTTTTTTAGGCTTTGAATAGAGCGGTGCACTGACGCACCAGACCCATGTGAGTACCCTGCATTGCGGCTTTTTTGTATAATACATTTTTTATTTAAAAACTATATCACGCTATAGAGTCTTCTTTCCTACTGTTTATATATGAAGAAACAGCGTTATTGAGCAGCCCAGGATCCCGCGGTTATCATAGAATTCAGAGGTGATTTATATGCGTGTTTTGACCATGCTTAAATGTGAAGTCACATGCTCAGAGGTGAGCGGCTATTACCTAAGGGGGAGCGCCACAGTGTGGACAATTCAACACGTTTTGATCACTTCAATCAAAGGATTTATTTATTTGTGTTGGACTTTATGGACTTTATGATATTTATTTTGCACTGATCCACAGTTAGCGAATCACAGTTTGTTGCACTATAGCACTTTATTTTCACTTTTTGTCACTTTTATTTATTCAGCATTTACTCTAATGAACTTGTTTTCGTCTATCTCCATCATGTCAGTTTGACTTGTGAGATTTTAAAGAGAATTATTATACATATCAAAGGAATATATCACTTTATTATTTTATTATTATTTAAGCAGTGTTATGAATGTAACGTATGTGATGCATGTGAGTAAGATATACATTATAGTATCATATAGCACTATTGACACTTTATTCAATCACTGCTGCTATAGCAGTATAATATGTAGATAGCGCGGCACCATTTTTTGATATTTATGCACACACACGGCTAGATGGGATGTGATTGCCAGCAGCTGTCCATATAATTTTTACTCTCAGTAGGTAGTGCGCAAGACTTTCTAATTTTAAGCGATGTAGAGAACAGTCTGGATGATACATCTTCAATGCATCATAGCTGAAAAAAAAAGACATCCAATCTCCTAGGAAACTAGCAAAAAAATTGAGACAGGCTTATATTGAGAGGGGTTGTCTAATTTGTCAGTGTCCAAACCTCCTGTAAGCAACAGTTCTATTGTCTCTCAATGGATAAGAAATAAATCAGGCTACTGTCGTAAAAATAAAGTTATTCTCTTTCCTTACAGGATTCTACATTTTAAAAGAACACGAATAGCAGTTTTAAATGCATTTCTGCCGTATTAAAACAGAACTTGTGATAATAATGCAAGGCAGGCTTAATCAGCTCAAGTTAAAGAAAGGACACACGATTTTTGCTGTGCTCTCAATTTAAAAAAATCTGTAAATGATGAATATGTTATGTCATGGGTGCACCCTGTGTTAACTGTAGACACATTTTTATATTATATATTTATAGAACATTTTTATATTATATTTTTATATTTGTAGAGAAGTATATATAAAAATTGGAAAACAAAAATTAACTATTACTTCTTCTGCAAGTCAGTGATGTTTTTATCTGTTTAGCTACCGAACAGGGTTTCTTTAATAAATGGCAAAATGATGCCTTCTGAGTACATTAATCATTGGAACAGTGACCTTTAACTGTCGGAAACCTACTAAATCTTCTCAATTTAAAAAAAAACAATCAAATGCAACTATTTTCATTAACAACAATACAGTGTGCAACAGAAAAAAAAATGCTAATATACCATCATGCAATAAACTCTTCCAGTATGGAGCATGCACATGTCTTGAATTCTGTATGGACTCTAATGCACTACAAAAAAAAAAGAAAAGGATTATTTTTTTTTTTGTCAAAATAATAGAATACTCTAGAAATCAGGGATCAATTTCTGTCATTTATTTAGCTAGAGAGGATGCTTAATCTATGAAAAAGTCTGATGGCAAGCTCTAGTTAAAGATGAACACAAAGCAAATATAAAAAGAAATCATGCATGTATGTGTAAATGAAAAAAAATAAAAAATAAAAACTAAGTATATGTACCTGAATTTCAATTAGTATAAGCCTCTTGAAATCCCCTGCTCAAGCTGGAGAAGGAGAGGCCACTCAAAGAGACAATCAATCAGTTGTGTTGCTATGATCATGTGGTTAACATGACAGTAGGAGAAAGCATAGTGACAGAGAGAAACTCATTAGTCTGCTGCTTCTCCCTCACTGTACAGTCAGAGGCTTGGGGCAGGAACAAATCTAGTTGTGCTGCTTGAGCTGAGAAGTCAGGTCTTCATGGTGGCTGTGCTGTTTGACAGGGCTAAGTACGGTAAATCTCAGAATATAAATTAATTCAGTGTGCACCATATGCCTCTGCAAATCCAAGTATTACCATAAATAGGAACAGTGACACAATCACTGGGCTGTGCATAACCTGTACCTCTGTAGACCTAAGGAAGGGACCCAGCAGGCCCAACCACTAGAGACTGCCTGCAGAAGACTACAGGAGGGTGGCAAATACAGTGGTGAAAATTATTTGATCCGCTGCAGATTTTGTACGTTTTCCCACTTTCAAAGAAATAAAGGCACTATAATTGTTGTCATATGTGTATTTTAAATGATAGAGACAGAATATCAACAAAAAATTCTGAAAAAACACAATACAAATGTTATAATTTGAGTTGCAGTTCAGTGAGTAAAATAAGCATTTGATCCTCTGCCAACCAACAAGAATTCTGGCTCCCACGGACTGGTTACAGTATGTGCTCATGGGATACACAAATTAGTCCTGTCAATTTAAGGTGCTTCCAACGACAACCTGCTATGTGTATAAAAGACACCTGTCCACAGAATCTTTCTTCTATTCAAATCTCCCCATCATGGGCAAGACCAAAGACCTGTCAAAGGGACAAGATTGTAGACCTGCACAAGGCTGGAATGGGCTACAAGACCATCAGCAAGAAGCTTGGTGAGAACAACGGTTGGATCGATTATTTGCAACTGAAAGAATAACAAAATAACCATCACTCACCCTCAGTCTGGAGCTCCGTGCAACATTTCACCTCATGGGGTAAAGATGATCATAAGAAAAGTGAGGGATCAGCCCGGAACTACACAGGAGGAGCTTATGAATGATCTCATAGCAGTTGGGACCACAGACACCAAACAAACCATTGGCAACAAATCCTGCAGTTTCTTAAGGTCCCCCTCCTCAAGAAGGCACTTGTACAGGCCCATATGATGTTTGCCAATGAACATATAAATTGATTCAGTGAAGAATTAGGAGAAAGTGCTGTGATCAGAAGAGACCAAAATTTAGCTCTTTGGTATTAACTTGACTCACCGTGTTAGGGGGAAGAATAATGCTGACCCTAAGGACACCATCCCTACAGTCAAGCACGGAGGTGGAAACATTATGCTTTGGGGATGTTTCTCTGCTAAAGGTACAGCCCGACTTTACCACATTGAGGGACCAATGTATTCTACCAATGTATGTGTACGCGGCCATGTGAAGGGTTAGAAAGATTTAATGCACTATAACATTAAATGCTTGAGAAACAAAGTGTCCTTCTGCTGTACTTTCACACGTAGCATAACCACAGGCCAAACAAGCCCCATAAATAACTGAATGTGAGACTATGTCCCCGGGCAGGCTGCCCACCAATATCCTGTGACGCATGTTGCTACTTGCTAGTTTTTAGTTTTTTTTTTGCAAAATCTTTTTTATTTAATTTTTCATTAGCATACAAAATAAGTCCACGCAGGGGCCAAACCTTCGCCCACGCGGGGGCAGTTCTTCTGATGCGGCAACATACTGCAACAGGGCACAACATACAACATAAGCAAACTAACTTATACTATAACCCCAATGTGGGGAAAGGTTCAGTTCAGGAGAATCTGTGCTCAAATTGGTACCAACAGGATAATGCAACATGAAAGTAGTTGGGTCAATATACTAACAGACTAGAGATATAGTGTTAATCTAGGAATTGGTTACTTCATCAGTTGCCGTGGTATTATCATCTAGCCAACAGGTCCATACCTTTTCAAATTTTTGTGGACAACCCCTGCCTGAGTAGGTGGCTTTATACTGGGGTAAACACGTATTCACTAGGCTTTTCCAGAATCTGACAGAGGGGGGAGACGATTGTTTCCAGTTCATCGTAATGGCCTTACGAGCATAGTTCAATAGCAGGGATATGAGTATTTTCCTGGCTCTGAGCATTGACAGTTGTTCCACCAGCCCCAGCAGACAATATTTAAGATCATAAGGAACACGAATTTTAGTGACCTTAGGAATCACCAGTACTTCTTTCCAATAATGTTCGATTGCTGGGCAAACCCTAAAAATGTGGAAAAAGGCACGCCGGAGAATGCGCTGGCGACATCTGGTGCAGCCTGTGAGGCGTGTAGTGAGCTCTATGCACAATTTTGTATTGGACCAGTTTGTCCCTAGCTGAGACCAGAGGGGAGAAGGAAAAGTCCCAAATCTCCCTCCAGTTGTCCTCGTCCAGTTCCAGTATTCCCCCCACTCATTTCCTGTGGAGAGGGGACAACCCGGGGCCGTCAGCAATCAGCAGGGACCCTTAGAGCTGAGACATGGGTTTCTCCAAGTCTTTCACCGGAAGGGTGGATTCGAGCTCCGAGTATGCCAATTCAACTAGTTGGCCTAAGAACTGACACCTGTAGGCATGAGCGATTTTAAGATACCTAAAATGGGCCCATGCAGGCACATTAAATGTGGTGCGTAAAACATGAAAGGGGGTGAGCTCTCTGTTGGTGATAACATGCTCAAGGGTCAGTATTTTGCTACTTGCTAATATATATATATATGTACTGTAGATGCTTTTGGCTATGGAAACGGGCCAGCGTAGGCACCCTGACCAGTCTTCCGCTATGCAGCCCCATACACAACAAACTATGATGCCGATTTTTAATGCTTTCAACACTTTAACCTCAGGGACAACATGTTAACTTGCTGCCCAATTTATTCCCACTGACTTTCAGATTAAATTGTAACAAGGTAATTAATGTTATCTGGCTAACCAGTCAGTTGTGAAAGTGATGGCTGATCGGTGTATACCATACATTTTCCTACAGAATTCAATACATTCTCTAACAGTGACAACATAATATGATAAGGGGAAATTCATTGATAAGCAAGCATACCTGAAACATGGCACCATTTCTCCTGATAACCTTGGCAAAGGATCTCCAAGCAAAGTTCTTACAGTCATGGAGACAGATTCTGACAGGGATCCCAGGTGATATCCACCCTGTAAAAAGATAAAAGATTATTTGAAATTCAACATAAACGATTGTCACATTTAAATAAACAGCCTTGACTGACAGTACAATGCACAAAAGGATACAGCAATCAACACAATTTACTCATAAGTATGCAATTTTACTAGGTCGATATTAAAAATGATTGGTTTAGGAAAACAAATTATTATGTAATATTACATTGACACCCCTGATCACCCCAGCCAGACAGCATAATCAGGTCTTGACTGTGGGTAAGTAACACAGTTTCACAGAGCTGTTTGCAGACTTTTGAACAATAAAGGAGCAGCAGCACAATGAGATCAACACTATCAACCAAAAAGGCTGCATTAATGTCATTGGTATATATGGTTTATTTATTAGTGTTAAAGGAATAGAGAAGTTGTTAAATGTTGGGTTATTTTTTCAGATCAACCCCTCCGCTTACATAAAAAATATATAAATACATATAAATGGCTTTAGTGAAAATGTCCCCCATGTGATAACAAAAAATAAATAAAGACCAATTGGTCTAGTGATTGGGAACACTGTCTGTGAGTAGATGTAAACCGGTAGACATCAATGCAGGTC
This sequence comes from Lithobates pipiens, assembly GCF_037356315.1. Taxonomy (NCBI): domain Eukaryota; kingdom Metazoa; phylum Chordata; class Amphibia; order Anura; family Ranidae; genus Lithobates; species Lithobates pipiens. The sequence continues at coordinate 194,657,689 of NW_027507903.1, forward strand.
AATAGGTGAAGAAATCTTGTGAAAAAACTGCCACCAATTAGTTGAAGGCTTACCAGAATGGTTGGACTTGAAGGGGCATATACCTCTCAAGTCAAAAAGGCTTTTGTGTCATAACATCATGATTGATGGAAAATCACAGACAATCCTGATGTCATCGATATTGCTAATCTTGGTATGGTATGGGGCATCAGTATATGTTCAAACGGACATCAAGTGAGATACAGCCAATGGAAGGACTCTCAGGGAAGTGAAAATCAGCTCACACGATAAAACCAAAAGAATAAAAACGTTTCCATATAGTGTGATAACGTTTGAAATAGTTTAATTAAAAAAAGACTAAAAATTGAAAACTCACATGTCAATCGAGAATAAATCGCATAAGATGGCACAATGGCAATAGTGGCACTTCACCCGATGCGTTTCATCCAAGTAGACCCTAGATAAAGTCCACGACCGAAACGCGTCGGCGAAGTACCGTTATTACCATTGTGCCATCCTATGCGATTTATTCTCGATTGACATGTGAGTGTCTAATTAAAAATAGGATAAAAATTGAACTACTTCAAACGTTATCACACTATGTGGAACCTTTTTTATTCTTTTGGTTTTATCGTGTGAGCTGATTTTCACCCCCCTTAGAGCCTTCCATTTGCTGTATCTCACGTGATATCCATTTGAACATATACTGATGTCCCATGCCATACCAAGTAGGATTGTCTGTGGTTTTCCATCAACCATGGCGTTTTGGCACAAAAGCCTTTTTGACTTCAGAGGTATATGCCCCTTCAAGTCCAACATTTCTGGTAAGCCTTCAACTAATTTCTTCACCAATTGACCTGCATTGATGCCTACTGGTTTACATATACTCACGGACAGTGTCCCCAATCACTAGACCAATGGGTCTTTATTTATTTTTTGTTAGTTATTACATGGTGGACATTTTCACTAATGTCATTTATATGTATTTATATGTTTTTTTATTTAAGCGCTGCATAATTTTTTTCCTTTTGGTCATGTGCTGCTTGTCTTCAGATATGCTGGCTGCTTAATCTTTTTACACAGCGCGGTTTATCTTGTAACACTTGTCTTTCAGAACCACCAAGGGTTTGAATTAGATTGGGTAGGGGGGTTTGGGAGGCACCTCTGGGTGCTTGTACTTTATGCTTGCAGCAGTTTTGCAATGGAAGATACTTTTGCATTTTATAAAACTGCATGGTAGATTCTCGTTATAGTTTACTTTATAGTACAATTTAAACTAAATAAACTAACAATGAGTGCCTTGTATTTGCTCCACTTTGTTCTGTTAAACGTTCCCCTAAAAGCACTTTGCTATAAAGCTTTGTTAATTCTGCAGTAATCCAGTGCTGTCCTGTGTACACTGTTATCAGTTAAACTGTTCCCAGCTATCTCGGACAACTACAAAACCACGTCTCTCTATTTTATGGGCAGCAGAGGGGCAGTGTTGCTTAGTAATAGCTGCTTTCTGTGGTCCTAATACAGAAGGGTTAGTGAGTGTTACCATTCTAAAGGCAGGTACACACGGGCCGAATGTCTGGAGACAATGTCTGGTTCAAAGAAAAAAAATGGCCGACATTTGGCCTGTGTGTGTGTCGGTCCGATGGGCTGGCTTCTTTCGGACGTGCATGCTGGAAAACCAGCAGCCGAGGGGATAGCTGAACTAACCTTGCATGGTTAGTACAGCGGACAGTTTTTTTTTTTCGTTTAACCAGCGGGGTTGAGCGAAAAAACACTAAGTGTGTACCGGGCTTAAGACTGGAAGTGTATTACTAATAGAATCACCAGATAAAAAAAAAAGAAAAGAAAGCTTAAAAAAGTAAACCAATGCAGCCACCACAGCCAAGGAGTGGTAAATTGCAAAAGATTACAGCTTTGTTTTTGGGTTTGCATAAGCTTTTAAGTATTTAATAACAAATACATCATTTGGCAAAATGCTAAATCAATTAGTATGCTAGTAATGATGCAGACACAGTAAAATGTTGTTAAGTATTTACCTCAAGGACAGCACATAGTTTTCCATGGCCAACATGCATAAGCAGATGAGTGAGGTGGGAAAAACACTCCGGGGTTGCACGCATTAGTCCCTGTAAGAACAGAAGTGTACACCATCTATGTTCAATAACACAGTGATAACCTTATCTCCGCACTTATGAATACAAAAAACATGAAATTAAAGAATGGCAGTTTGTCACATACCAAAACATCTGTGTGCTAGGCTCTGACTGAAGCAGTCATCTACTGGACTAAGTGCTGCATGCCAGTTCTATAGCCATGATAACCAACTAAGATTCACCAAGTCATTGCTCTTAAACAGCTATGCAGCACTTAAAGTGGTTCTAAAGGGTTCAACGTTTCTTTTACCCCAATGCATTAAGGTCAAAAAACTTCTGGGTCCACCCCCCCCCCCCGCCTCATATTTATAGTACCTGAGCTCCATCTCGGTCCAGCAATGTGCATGAAAGCAGCAGCTCTCTATCTCCTCATTGGCTCCCCCTGCTGTCAGTCACAGCCAGTGATCTAATTGGGGGGGGGGGGGGGGGGGCGAGCCACGGTCCTGTGTGCACACACACTTGCTATTGGGGGGCACTCAGCAGATGTAAGGAGCCAAGACTGACAGTGGGGGACCCCAAAAGAAAATTGGGGCTGCTCTGTTCAAAACCATTACATGGAGCAATGGTTTGTTATTTTTATTAGATCAGAAAGATGTCTATTGCAAACTTAGGAAAGAGGAACTGTACAATAAGATAATACATCTCCAGGACATACAGAGCACATATATACATGTTACAGCACAGTCATGTGTGGAAAGGTAAGGATATTGTCTTTTAGAATCACTTTAAGAGAATGGCTGCTTCTATCAAAGCCTTATCAGTTTTTTTTTATGACAGAATTAAAAATATACATTTTTCTAAAGCATTATTATGCAGAACATACATACCTCAGGGTCTCCAAATCCTGAATCATATCCAGCTGACACCAAAACAAGTTCAGGATTAAACTAAAAATATAAAGAACTTTGGTATTATTTCACTGCATGGAATTTTCAAAGATGCTATATGTCATTATATAAAGCTATAAAAAATGTAAATCTGTTAAACATGTAAATAAAATGCCCTACAAATCCACAAAGTTTTTAGTGCAACAAATCAGAAGGACCTATTCCAGGTCTATCTGCACCACTCATGGTCACGTGACTCGTTTGCATAAATTATTGAATATGGTAAATTAAGTCCAATTCATCAAAAAAAAAAAATTGCAGGTAAATATTGTTTATTGTTTTAAGCTCTTTAAGTGGATGTAAACCCGAAAATATATATATTGTAATATATGAAAATATATAAAATGTAAACCCGAAAATATATATATATTTTTTTTAAGGCTTGTACAGTATAGGACAGGGATATGCAATTAGCGGACCTCCAGCTGTTGAAAAACTACAAGTCCCATCATGCCTCTGCCTCGGTGTCATGCCTGTGGCTGTCAGAGTCTTGCTATGCCTCATGGCACTTGTAGTTCTGAAACAGCTGGAGGTCCGCTAATTGCATATCCCTGGTATAGGATTTTATGTCATCTGTAGTTAGTTCTCCCCCTTGCTGTGAGTGACAGGTGATTTACATATCTCATGCACAACCCTGAGAGAGGCTTTCTGTGTACTTCAGATCACCTCCTCCTTTCTTCTTCAGCTCTCCCACTATTGGCTACTCCACACCTCAGCATGATTGGGCATGCTGAAGTCATGTGGTGAATTTTATGAGTTTTGACTGGAGGTTAGTGATCATAGCAGACACTCAGTAATACAAACCTCATGGACATGTCATATGTTTGCCATTATGTAATGGGCCTACCATGTATGAAAAATCTCATCGAATTTCCTCAATTTTGGTTTGTCACATGCAGTAATACCCCATGTGGTTTAATGGGGTCAGAGCCCACCTCTATTCTCTCCCTTTTCATAAATAACTATTTTTATTTTTTATTTTATTTTTTTATTAATTTTTGCCATCGCATTGTAATATCATCACAATTTCTACTTCAAAATCGAACGTATGGTATTTTAATTCCCCCACTAGAAGGAGCCACAGACTGTTTTTGTCCACACATGGTTTACCCAATCTAGGAAACCATGTTTGTAATGGGGGGGGGGGTGTTATATTAGAGATCTATGTCATTTTAAACTAGTTTTATTTTTAACTAGTGATTTTTTTAATGAATGTATAGCCATCATTGTCAGATGCAATTGTTTAGTAGATGTGAATGAATGAATGAATGAAATACTTATATAGCGCACAATGCGAACTGAATCGCCTCTAGGCGCTGTGGCGAGCTTTGATCATCTGCTAAAAGAGGAAGGTCTTGAGTTTTTTCCTAAAAGCCAGGTGATTTTCTTCCAGGCGGATGTTTATTGGTAGAGCATTCCATAGCCGAGGCCCTTGGACAGCGAATCTCCGATCCCCCTTGGATTTATACCGGGCTTTGGGCACGAGGAGGAGGTTTTTGTTGGCTGATCGAAGACTGCGGTTTGGTGTGTAATGATTTATTTTCTCCATTAGGTATTGCGGAGCTTCTCTATGCACGCATTTGTGGGTGAGGCAAAGGGTCTTGAACGTGATCCGATTTTTTACGGTTAGCCAATGTAAGCTCCTCAGTGAAGGAGAAATGGATTCCCAGGGTTTTTTTCCTGTTATCAGCCTTGCCGCCGTGTTTTGGATCAGTTGTAATCGCGCAAGTTGATATTGTGGTAATCCTATGTAAAGCGAGTTTGCGTAGTCCAGTCGTGAATTAATGATTGTTCCAACTACCACTGCTTTGTCATTCTTTGGGATAAAAGGGATGAGTCTGCGAAGCATGCGCAGCAGATGGTGAGATCGACTGACTACTGCTCCTATTTGCGCATCCATTGACATTTGTGCGTCTAAAATAACCCCGAGACTCTTCGCTTTGGTCTTTGGGGAGATAGTCTGCCCAAAGACGGTTGGTGGAGACCAGGAGGTTTTGGTTGCGGGCTTATGATTTGGGTGTAAGATAAGAAGCTATGTCTTTGATTGGTTCAGCTGGAGGGAGTTGGTGGTCATCCAGTCCTCTATTGATTTGAGGCAGTTTTCAAGTTGTTGTTGGTGATCTTTTTTCCCATTGATCCGGAAATAAAGTTGCGTGTCGTCAGCGTAAGAGTGGAAGCAGAGATCTGAGCATCTGATGATTTGAAGGAGTGGGCGAATGTAAATGTTGAAGAGAACGGGTGACAACGGAGAGCCTTGAGGGACTCCCGAGTTTCGGAGAGGAGATGTGTGTGGCATGGGATGATATTTGAGAAAGAGATAGATTTTTTTGTCCCCAATCTCCATGCTTGGGCATCCTAGCCAATTACACCCCTTTGTGCATTATAAAAGCAAACAGAAAATGGCAGTTAAGGGTGAAACGTACGTAGAAGCGCAGACTCGTCATTTTCGGGTCCTCTATGTGACATCCTTTGGTATAACCAGAACGAGGCATGGATCGCACGCCACCGCAATTCTAATATATCCACCTGCACATGTTGTGGACACCTCAGTTTGTCCTTCGTGGAGTCTGTTCACTTACATCCTCAGCCGCCATCTGGAGGGTGTCACATAGTGGAGATGCCTACCTAGGATTCCTCTGGTCCATTTAATTTAAGCGCATTTTGACCTACTGTAAAAAGTGGTTAGACACCTTTGGTGAGTTGCCATCATCCTCATGAGCACTCGTGGTGAAGCTTTTATTTGCAGGAACATCAAACCAGAAGATTTCATTTATGGTGTTGGGATTGTCACTTTGGACTTTATATATTTATTTGCTTTTGTAATCACCATATGCCTTTTCACTTTTAGTTTGTATGTTTTTAATGCCAAAACCTTTACATTGGATTTTTTTTTTTTTTATACGGTTCAGTCTTTATACTTTCTTAAAGGAGCAGCTATGTTTTAAATGAATACACTAGGAGCCATTTTCAAAACACTTATCACATAACTTACCTCAAATGCTAAAGGAAGAAGCACATGGAAAAAAGCTGCAATATAATCGCCATTACTCATGCCAATCTGAAAATCATGGTTAAAAGAAAACAAAAAATGTAAATGTAATTTTAAATTATACAGACTGACAAAGAACTGATAGCCAAGTATAACTAAAGGTAAAAGTTTTTTTTTAGTTTTGGAGAGACTGGAGAGGGATTAGAACACTTGTCAGGTTTTTATTGCTTTCTGTGCCCCCATTAGGGAAACTCATCCTCTCTATTTGTTCTGTTTACCATTATCATTGAAAGCGAAAAAAGGAAAACCCACATGTTGTCCCCAGAAAAGTAATATAGGTAAAATCTTCTAATGGGGAACATTAGTTCTGGTGACCTGGGAGCCCCCAAGGGATTCCCTTAATAGGGATTTCCTCTCACTTCCTTTTTTATCTATGGGACAGAAGTGAAGGTAAATCTCCCCAGTGGAACACAGATGGCAAAAAAAAATCAAACATTGAACAGGGGTTATAACCCTCTCTTACTCGATCTAAAATTAGAAAAAAGTTTTGCCTTTAATACTATTTTAATACTTCAACGTAAGATTGGTTGTGCAACATCACGACTTCAGTCAGATTTAAGTCTGCCCTTTAACCACGTGCCAGCCACCTATCACATATTTACTGCAGCAGGCTGGTTCTATTGCGTGAAATCACTTACTTGTACATCATTTCATGCAATAGATACTGGGGGTGGCCCATGCCCCCAGAGGCGCGATCACGTGCTGATTGGGAAGGGGATGCTAATCACCAGGTCCGGCACACCCCATGTCCGCCGGCCACCCGGGACTGTTCCCAGGAGTGCCAGAAAGGCTATGTAAACGAGGCAGTTCGTCGTTCTCACAGGGGAGAAGATGGAGATCAGTGTTCTATCTTCTCTCAGTCAGAGCAGCCCCCACAGAGTAAGAAAGCATCCCCTAGGGACACACTTAACCCTTTGATCGCTTCTGATGTTAACCCCTTCCCTGCCAGTGTCATTAGTACAGTAACAGTGCATATTTTTAGCACTGATCACTATATTTGTGTCACTGGTCCCCAAAAAAAAGAAAAGAAAAAAAAAGCGTTAGTTAGGTGTCCGATTTGTCCGCTGCAATGTCTTAGTCCACCTAAAAAATGCTGATCGCCGCCATTACTAGTAAAAAATGAATAAAAATTTCAAAATTTCCTTTTGCACAAAACCAATCAATATACATTTATTGGGATTTTTTTTTACAAAAAATATGTAACTGAATACATATTGGCCTAAATTAATGAAGTAATTTGTCTTTTTACATTTTTTTACTGGATATGTTTTATAGCAGAAAGTAAAAAATAATATTTGTTGTTTTTTTTTTCAAAATCACCAGGTCCGGCACACCCCATGTCCGCCGGCCACCCGGGACTGTTCCCAGGAGTGCCAGAAAGGCTATGTAAACGAGGCAGTTCGTCGTTCTCACAGGGGAGAAGATGGAGATCAGTGTTCTATCTTCTCTCAGTCAGAGCAGCCCCCACAGAGTAAGAAAGCATCCCCTAGGGACACACTTAACCCTTTGATCGCTTCTGATGTTAACCCCTTCCCTGCCAGTGTCATTAGTACAGTAACAGTGCATATTTTTAGCACTGATCACTATATTTGTGTCACTGGTCCCCAAAAAAAAGAAAAGAAAAAAAAAGCGTTAGTTAGGTGTCCGATTTGTCCGCTGCAATGTCTTAGTCCACCTAAAAAATGCTGATCGCCGCCATTACTAGTAGATCAGTGTTCTATCTTCTCTCAGTCAGAGCAGCCCCCACAGAGTAAGAAAGCATCCCCTAGGGACACACTTAACCCTTTGATCGCTTCTGATGTTAACCCCTTCCCTGCCAGTGTCATTAGTACAGTAACAGTGCATATTTTTAGCACTGATCACTATATTTGTGTCACTGGTCCCCAAAAAAAAGAAAAGAAAAAAAAAGCGTTAGTTAGGTGTCCGATTTGTCCGCTGCAATGTCTTAGTCCACCTAAAAAATGCTGATCGCCGCCATTACTAGTAAAAAATGAATAAAAATTTCAAAATTTCCTTTTGCACAAAACCAATCAATATACATTTATTGGGATTTTTTTTACAAAAAATATGTAACTGAATACATATTGGCCTAAATTAATGAAGTAATTTGTCTTTTTACATTTTTTTACTGGATATGTTTTATAGCAGAAAGTAAAAAATAATATTTGTTGTTTTTTTTTTCAAAATTGACACTTTTTTTTGTTTATAGCGCAAAAAATAAGGTGATCAAATACCAACAAAAAAGCTCTATTTGTGAGAAAAAAAAAAGGACATTAATTTTGTTTGGGTGCAGCTTTGCAATTGTCAGGTAAATTAATGCAGTGTCATATCGTAAAAAATGGCCTGGTTATTAAGGGGGTAAAATCTTCCAGGGGTTAAAGTGGTTAAAGTTTAATCCGTTTACATATCAAACAAAGGAGGACAAAATTATTTCAGCACAGGCTGTCGAAAGCAAAACTACACATTCTACATGTAAGAAACTGTAATATTTGGCTATGCGCAGTGCATTAGACATGACTTTGTTTAGGGAGCCATAAATGGCTTGAATGAATTTAACTCAATTGCAGAAACGGAAATGCTCTTAACACATCTACTATTGTTGAAATTGTGCACTTTGTTCTTTAGTTTATATTATGATCAATTTTCAACAGGAATAACATTTGTAAAAGAACCCTGAACTTTGTACCTTGTTCCATGGAAGATTTATATTGTACCCTGTTCCTTTGTCTTTTCCAATAAAATCATAATCCGACTCACGTAGATTTGGCCAGAATGATCCATGTTCATAGCGATGCCAGGAAAAGTAAAGGACACTACAGTACAAATGAGGTACAGTCAAAATAAGGCCAATAAATCATTACACGGGGTGTTGTGCTCTAGATTCATATTAGCAGAATGAACTAAAAAAAAAAAAAAAAACACTTCTAGAATTCCCCACCACAAAATGCTGTTTGCAATTATTACTGATGGTGAAGTAACTTTAATGAGAAAGGTAAGACAATAATGGTGACAAAATATCATCTCTGCAGCTGTATTAAAAATATTATAAAATAAAAACCACCAATAATCGTGTCCACACACCACACCCATGTAATGTCCAATGTGAGTAACAGTTATCTTCTTATCCTGTGTACTACTTCACCCAAAACCAAAAAATGCATAAACGTCCAATACACTCCTATATTCAAATATATTCAACTGTGATTTTCAATCAAAATCATCAATCCTCTGTGCAGCTCCAACCAACACTGAAGATTCACCAATGTGCTCCACTCCTAGCAATCACCAGTTGTGCTCTCGCCCTATTTTATAGGACCTAGTGATCAATAAACACATGGTCCATGAAAAAAAAAATATAATTTTCCCTGAGGGTGACCGGGACTCTGACCGGGACTCTGACCGGGACTCTGACCGGGACTCTGACCGGGACTCTGACCGGGACTCTGACCGGGACTCTGACCGGGACTCTGACCGGGACTCATAGCACTTAACTAAACTATTATTAAAACTATAAAAGCACTCACATAATTAAAATCCAGTTTATTTAGGGAGAAAAGAAGTTGAAACAGTAGTATTTTATGAGTTGGGAATGCATTATTTATAAAGCTAAATGCCTGTTGCTTATAAGTGTGATCAACCCTTCTATTATTATTCTTATTTGATAGTAGAAGATAGGATTACAATACTTAGCATGCACCTTGGATCATCTTCAAAGATGTACTGGATCCCTTGTCCATGGTGAATGTCCCAGTCAACAATCAAAATTCTGTAACAAAATTGTATAGTTAGATTAAAAAAACAAAAAAAAAACCTGTTTCAGAACAAGTCACATAACAGTATACTTTTGTCATTACTTATTAATAAACACATAGGTGGAGATTTACTAAAACTAGAGCACTTAGAATCTGGCGCAGCTGTATGGTAACCAATCGGCACTTACTTCAGCTTGTTCAATTAAAGTGATATTAAAAGACAGTTTTTATATTTTAAAAATAACATGCCATACTTACAGTCCTCTTCTCAGGTTCCCAGCCGGGGTTTCTGGCTTTCCCTTGTGATGTGCCCCCAAAGCAAGCAGCTTGCTACAGGGACACCCAAGCAGGTTTGCTCCTAAACCGCAGCTCTGTGCGTCTATTCACACAGAGATCACAGCTTGGCCCTGCTCTCTCCTCTTTGGGTTACTGGATGTAATTGACAATAGTGGGAGCTGGCTCCTGCTGCTGTCTCAGTCTATGAGGAGGGAGAGACCAAGGAGAGCCGAGGCTCCCATTCACAGTGCTGGATGAAGATTGGGCTTGAGTATTGGGGGGGGGCTGCTGCACACAGAAGGTTTTTTACTTTTATGCACAGAATGTATGAATGTAAAAAACCTTGAGCCTTTACAACCACTTAAACCACCTCCCATTCGCCATATTGACAAATGACAGGCGGGTGACCGCTCTATTGTTCACATGTTGTCCCACTCTCGTCGCTTGTGCGCCTACAGCATGATGATCAGTGGTGTGCTCTGTTCCTGGGACATGGCATATCACTGATCTCAGTAAAGAGCTGATGACGAGGCGCTTTACCCATGTGATCAGCTGTGTCCAATTGCAGCTGATCAAATGTAAAGAAGGAAATGACGGTTATTGGCATTTCTTTCTTCACAGTGACAGTGTGTGAGGAGAGGAGAGCCGATCAGCGGTATTTCCTCGCAGAGATCTCAGTGCCCTGATTATGTGTGCAGCCCAAACAGTGCCCATTAGTGATGCCAGTCAGTACCGCCTATCAGTAAAAGCTATTACCTTTTGTACCACCACCCCCTCCCTTTAGAATGTAAGCTCTACGAGCAGGGCCCTCCTGTACCTTTTGTATTGTACTGTAATTGTGTTGTCCCCCCTATACATTGTAAAGCGCTGCATAAACTGTTGGCGCTATATAAATCGATAATAATAATAATAATCATAATCAGTGGCACCTCATCTGTGCCGTCTACAGAGCGCACATCAGTGCAGGAGAAAAACGACTTATTTACAAAATTTTATAACAGAAATTTTTGGGGGAAAAAAAAAAGTTTTTCTTAAGGTTTAGTCTTTTTTAGTTTTTTTTTTTACCAGAAAATAAAAAACCCAGTGATGATTAAACACCACCAAAAGAAAGCTCTGTCTCAAAAAATTATAAACATTTCACGTGGGTACAGCGTTGCATTAATTGTCTTTCAAACTGCGACAGCAATGATAGCTGAAAATTGGCCTGGGCAGGAAGGGGGTAAAAGTGCCCAGTAGGCAAGTAGTTAATTAAGCTTTCACAATAAATCCTGGAAGCTGGTTTCTATGCAGAGCTGCACCAGATTTTGCCCTTTTTTATTTTTTTAAATAGTATACATTTTATTCTATAAATGATCCTGTTAAAAAAAGACACCAAAACAATTTTCCTGGTACAACAAAAAGTAGAGGATGAAGTCCTTTGCAAATGAATTTTTTTTTGCACTATAAATGAAAAAAGGTTTTAACTTGACAGGTTTCTTTAACCACTACAATACAGGGCACTTTCACCCCCTTCCTTCCCAGCCCAATTTTCAGCTTTCATCGCTCTCGCGCTTTCAGTGACAATTGCGCGGTCATGCTACACTGTACCCAAATGAAATTGTTATCATTTTGTTCGCACAAATAGAGCTTTATTTTGGTGTTATTTATTCACGACTCCGTTTTTTATTTTTTGCGATATAAGCGCAAAAAAAGCGGAAATTTGGAAAAAAAACAACATTTTCTTTTTTCTATTTGAAAAGAAATCCAATAAAATCAAATTTTGTCATAAATTTAAGCCAAAATGTATTCTGCTACATGTTTTTGGTAAAAAAATTCCGTAAACTATATAATAATTGGTTTGTGTGATCACGGACATATGTACGCAAATGATCATGTACATATGTGTGCAGGTGATCACGTACATATGTGTGTAGATAATCATTGGGACATGTGATTTTAGTGGGACATATGTGGGGGACATGGTTTTTATTATTAGGGACATGTGTTTTTATTATTTGGGGACATGTATGTTTTGGGGACATCTGTGGTTTGGGGACATATGTGGGGACTGTGTTTGTACTGTGTGGTGTGTTGTGTGTTGACACTAGACTGATGATCAGTGAGTAAAAAGCTGTAAAAAGCAGCCCATACTCACTGATCATCAGCCGGCTGCAGCGTTCTGCTCTCCTCTCCTCAGCGATGACTTCCGTGTGAGGAGAGGAGAGCCGATTGCCTAGCAACCGGCTGTTTGTTTACATCACATGACGGCCGTGATTGGACACGGCCATCATGTGATCAGGAGGGCCAATCACAGAGCCCTCCTGCCGATCTCAGATGTGCCGTGTCCGGGTGACACGAGCACATCGGGATCGCGCCGCTGCGCGGGCACGCGCGCGCGCGATCCCGCTACTTCTGAATGACGTTCAGGAACGTCCTATCAGGAGTAGACGGCTCCCACCCGGCCGTATATATGCATTGGCCGGGTGGGAAGTGGTTAAAATATAATGAAAGGCAAACCCCATCAAGGAGATTCTCCCTATTTGTCACCTTTACTCTTATCACTGAGAGATTAATAAAATCCCAGAATGTGGGTTATCCCCAGGACAGTAAAGCCGGATGCACATGGGCCTAAGGTCGGGATACATTTTCAGTTTCAAAACAAAATGGCCGACGTTCGGCCCGTGTGTATGTCGGTCTGTCCAACAGAAGTCAGATGTTTGGCTGGTTTCTGTCGGATAAGCATACTGGAAAACCAGCAGCTGACCAACTACTGATCAGCTCTCTGGTAGATCCAGCCTGTCTTTTTGTTACACAAAGCCATAGGTTTTCATTGTACAACATTGCAACCTTGTACGCCATGTGAGACAGCCACCAGCGCCCTGACTACTGATGCCATTAGTTGAGAAAGAAGGACGTCTTTCACCTGGACAGCATCCTTGTTTGAACCCTCACCCCTCTGTCAGCACTAGGGTCGCGTTAGCAGCATGGGGGGGGGGGGGAGAGAAAATGAGTGAGCACAAATGCTGGAATATTAGTCAGTACCAGTGTGCAAAAGTGTATTTGCTGCGCAAGGAATAAACATCTCTAATGTTGAGTGTCTGTGTGGATGCCATTGCAATATCTAAAACCATTAGCGGTGCCTCTAAATTTTGCATAATTTTAAAGGTTGCCTTGGCTCCAAAAAGGATGAGAAACCCTGCATTAGGTGATATCACTTTGCTTTCCGATCTTATTTTGTCTACATAGGAATGAAATAGTAAATGCAATGAAACAATGCACTGATTCATTATATTTACGTAATGACACTTGCAGACTATATGCAAATGATACAAATGTTATTACACTGCATTTGGCAGACGCTCCTGCTGTGCATAACAAAGCAATTATCAGTTGTCATTTTGAAAGCTAGTAATTGCCAGTAATAGTGGCAGGGGGATTCAGATCCTTCTCTCTTGTTCTAAATCCTAAAGTGGTTAAAGTAAAATTGGTACTCCATTTTTAAAAACTTTTACAATTAAAAATACAGTAAAACCTTGGTTTGCGAGCATAAGTCGTTCCAGAAACATGCTTGTAATCCAAAGCACTTGTATATAAAAGCACATTTTCCCATAAGAAATAATGGAAACTCAAATGATTCCTTCCACAACCATTTATCCATAGGTCCTTCAGTTTATAGTCCATATAAAAAGATTATAGCAATGTGACCAGGTTGTGTATGTCCATCTACAAATGAAAGCCTCCACAAGGTGATTAGAAGCAAAATCCAGCAGGAGCTTTAGAGTATTAAAGAGAAGAGAGGCGCCTCTAAGTGTAGCAATGGGTTGCTAAATGTTGTACCTTCATTAAATGTAACCATATTGCTACACTTATACCATGTACACGAGATCGGAATTATGGTCGGAAAAAGGTCTGATGGTTTTCCCGACGGAATTCCGCTCAAGCTGTCTTGCATACACACCAAATTCCAACCGCCAAGAACGCGGTGACGTACAAAACATACGATGGGACTAGAAAAAGGAAGTTCAATACCTAGTAGCCAATAGCTTCCATTTCGTAGTTGAATCTGAGCATGCGTGAGTTTTTGTGCGTCGCAATTGCATACACGCGATCGGAATTTCCGATAGAAAGTTTTTCCTTAGGGAAAATTGAGAACATGCTATCAAATTTTTGCTGGCGGGAATCTAGCCAGCTAAATTCCGATGGAGCATGCACACGGTCGCATTTTCCGATGAAAAGCTCTCATCTGTCTTTTGCTGTCCGAAATTCCCATTGTGTGTACGCGGCATTAGAGGCGCCTCTCTCCTCTTTTATACTCAGATGTGACATGACACTACTTGTATAAAGACATCGCTTGTCTATAAAATCTAAATTTATTAAAAAATTTTGCTTGTATTGCAAAACGCTCTCTAACCAAGTTATGCCCCATACACACGGTCGGACATTCCGACCACAAAATTCTTCAGATTTTTTCCCGACGGATTTTGGCCAAAACTTGTCTTGCATACACGCAGTCGCACAAAGTTATCGGAATTTCCAATCGTTCTGAACGAGGCGACGTCAAACACATACATCAGGACTATAAACGGGCCAGTAGCCAATAGCTTTCGTTTCTTACTTTATGCTAAGCATGCGTGGCACTTTGTCCATCGGAACTGTTTACACACGATCGGAATTTATGCGATCGGATTTTGTCAGAAAAATTTAGATCCTGCTCTCAAACTTTGTGTGTCTGAAAATCTGACGGAAAAAGTCCGATAGAGCCCACACACGGTCGGATTTTCTGACAACATGACCGTGTTTATGGGGCATTACTCTCAAACAAAGGTTTTACTTTACAGGTCTTGCTATGGACATCGGAGGATGATTGCTATTACTTTTATTTACTAGAAAAGACTTGTAAGCTCTCCCTGTGATTTAGTTTCACTTTGTGAGGGCTGACATTCATTTCATAATGTCATGGCTACTGTAAGCCTCACTGAACAATATAATAGCAGTTGTTTAGCCTTGAAGACAGGGAAAAAGTCCAGTCTGGGAAAGTAAAACTATGAATTTGGCTACTAGCCTACTGACTACTGGGGTATTATAGTACGATACGTAAAGGGATTACAAACAGACATTTTAACTTCTTGCCAAACACGTAATGCAATACTGTATGTGCCGGCCACATGTCGCACTTATGCATCCATGGCGTCTGAGGTTTTGTTGTGGAATACACGCTCGCTGTGCATTCCTGGCACAGTGACTGAGCTCTCAGACAGCCAATCACAGTGATCACAGGATCAGAAAGTCTGTCCTGCCTCAGGGTGTTAGGATCCAAGGATCGCCAGGAGGGGAAAAATCTATATCAAATTGTAAGAAAAAAATTTAATGACAGATAAAAGATCCAAACCAATATTCACATGTGTTTATGTGCTTTGTGGCTTCTATAGCGAGCTGCTATGTTAACTGTAAGAAAATATAATGCACAGGATATGTAAATGGTAAAGAGAATTATACACATATTTCTTATTGATGGGATGTTTTTCAGCTGGAATATGGCAGAAATAAGTTCTGCCACCTCCGGCACTGGCAGGATGCTCACTACTGTCACCTGTAAACACATAAGCAGATCTCCAGAACTCTGAGCACAGCGCACTCCTGAACCCTTGACTTCCCCTATGCTCTGCCTTTTTGGGGGATTGATATTGAGATACTGTGCATGCCATCTTCCCAAGAGCTAGCGGTTGACAAACATACAAAAAGAAAAAAAAAAAGAGACTGCGCTATACTCCAAAATAGTACAGACAAAAAGCTGCCTACATACAAACTAACAAAGTCCTAAATCATATAGAAACAAAAAATGTGGCGCTAAAATCTGTGTACATTAAAATAAAAGCATATACATGCCAAAACTCAAAAGTGCATACAAGTCAACAGTACATAAAATGTTGCAACAAAAACTGAATAAATGTTGTAAATAAATAAGAGGGGTAATTACATCAATGTGCAACTACTCCCAAGGTTGAATAAAGTGTCCCATAAAGTGCCAAATATTCAATGGGTGTCTATAGGAGTCTCTGTGTAGTCAAACGCTGACACTCGAACAGACTTGCCAGAACTAACCTCAAAGTGGACTTTACTTTACTTTAAATTTAGGTACTCTTACCAAAACCGTTGGACACATCCACCCTACAGCAGTGTGTCATACAGGCTTTCAGCGCTCAACCTCCTGCGCTAAGGTAAGACGAACTCCAAGACCAGAACCAGACGGTAAGGATGATTGACAACCCCTGTGTAGATCAACAGACATCAGGACTGGAGACTCACTGTACCATCTGCACTGTGGTGTGCAATCATCAGACAGATCCTCCTGTACAGTACAAGGTGTCTGCTCTCACTGTCTTCATGGATGTTTCAAAACACCTATCGTTTGGAAACATCCATGAAGACTTACCTTACCGTCTGGTTCCTGGTGACTCCTATAGACACCCATTGAATATTTGGCACTTTATGGGACACTTTATTCAACCTTGGGAGTAGTTACACATTGATGCAATTACCCCTCTTATTTATTTACAACATTTATTCATTTTGTTGCAACGTTTTATTTTCTATTGATTTGTATGCACTTGTGAGTTTTGGCATGTATATGCTTTTATTTTAATGTACACAGATTTTAGCACCACATTTTTTGTTTGTATATGGTTGACAAACATATGTCAAATGCTGTGGTAAGCCTAAGGGCCGGTTCACACTGCAGGCGAGGCGACTCCGACTTGCCTCGCCGCGACCTGCCGCGACCTCAGCGGCAACTTGCAGATGACTTCTGTATAGAAGTCAATGCAAGTCGCCCCGAGGTCACCCAAAAGTAGTACAGGAACCTTTTTTCTGAGTCGGAGCGACTCGAGTCGCTCCTCTCAGAACGGTTCCATTGTACAGAACGGGGGCGACTTGCGAGAGCGAGGCGAGGCGAGTCGTGTCGCCTCGCATCGCCCGCTGTGTGAACCGGCTCTAAGGCAGTTATATCATGACATAACTTTCTATATAACATATACACTTGTGCAAATGCACCGATAGTAAAACCAATACCTTTTTTTGTGATTCCATTGACTTGCATAGACTTCTGTTAAATGAAGTCACAGGTCCAATTCGCACTGATCTGCAGCTTTAAAATCACACTGAAGTAGCGCGATTTCAAAGCCACAGAAGAACCGTTCTTCATAATTATAAAGAAACAGTAATAATTTTTCATTAGTCTGAAACAAAAACTGTCACAAAATTAAAAATGGGCATTGGTAATTTATTGCAGGGAGCACTTGAGAAAAAGTATCAGTACTCGTACTTCCTCTTCTGGGGGGGCCCTGTCGGTGCTTATTGCTCCTCCTGTCTTCAGAGTGCCCATATAGCAAGTCGCAAAGTATAATTTAGAGTTCCACTATAGCAAGGTAAAAAAAAAAAAAAAAAAAACACACAACATCTGCCTTTAAAATCAGTTTAAATCACTTCCTTCTCCTTGCCAGGACTACATGTCCCATGAGGTACTGCTCCTCACACATTCATAAGCTTACTGACATGTATGGAGGGTGTACTGAGCTGTATGTGTGCTGCACTGTATTTTCTGACATGAACTAATTGGCTGATCAACTAATCGTTTTTGAAAATAGTTGTCAACTATTTTTATTATCGATTATGCTGATTAGTTGTTTCAGCCCTAGTTATATCTAAATCGTGACGATATCTGTATGCTTAAAAAACCAGCGTTATTTATCTAATTTATGCATTTGTATTGATTTTAGTATTTGGTGAATTATTAGATTTGTAACTTCAATGCAATTGTTATGCATTATTCCACTGTTTACTTTAATGGGATTGAATAAATATTGTTTTACTCAACTGTATTGTTATGCTCCGTACACATGAGCGGATTTACCGTCGGAAAAAACTTGGATGGTTTTTCTGACGGAATTCCACTCAAGCTTCTCTTGCATACACACGGTCAAACAAAAGTTCTCTGAACTTTCGACCGTCAAGAACGCGGTGACGTACAACACTACATCGAGCCGAGAAAATTACTTTCAATGCTTCCAAGCATGCGTTAAATTGTTTCCGAGCATGCGTAGGAATTTTGCACGTTGGAATTTGTACAATCGGAATTTCCAATCGGAACTTTTTCCGACCGAAAAAGAGAGAACCTGCTATCAATCTTTTACTGGCTGGAATTCTGCCAGCAAAAGTCAGACGAAGCATACACACGGTTGGAATTTCTGACCAAAAGCTCACATCCGACTTTTCCTGGCAGAATTTCTGATCGTGTGTGTGGGGCTTGAGTCTTAGTATGGTGCCTTAAAAGTCCCTTAATTTTAGGTGAGCCTTCTTACGTTATTCTTGAAATATCTGGGATGTGGCATCATACGCTCACTCCCTGAGATGCGTTAACCCTTTCTGTATTGAACCCTGAACTATGTGCGTAGCGCACTCCTGAACCCTGTGTGCAAACCCGCTCCTGAACCCTAGCACTCTGTGCAATACAATTAATTCATTTTACAATGCCCCATTTAAAACCCTTCCACTGTGGGTGCAATTTGGCCACAACCACTATTTGACACAGAATGCACAATGCATCAACACTCCACTATCCCCTGCAGGGCAGGTATGCGTTCCTGCGCCCATTCTCTGACAAAAAAAAAAAACTCCAATAATACGTATCAAACAAAAAAAACACCTGCCAGCAACGGATAAAGAAAATGCTGGTCCTCCAACATGTGAAAGAAAATGCTGGTCCTCCAACATAACAGCAGAGTCGCATCAGTAGTGACCAAGGTGGGAAAAATGTTGGACGTCCAAACCATTCAAGAGAGACACCATTATGAATTGATGATACCCAGGCACACCAACCTGCTAAAGAGGAGGTTGACATAAAGATCTTTAACTAGCAGATTTTACAGTGCCTTGCGAAAGTATTCGCCCCCCTTGAACTTTTCAACCTTTTGCCACATTTCAGGCTTCAAAACATAAAGATATAACATTTTTATTTTTTGTGAAGAATCACCAACAAGTGGGACACAATTGTGAAGTGGAACGAAATCTATTGGATTTTTGAAACTTTTTTAACTAATAAAAAAATGAAAAGTGGGGCGTGCAAAATTAATCGCCCCCCTTGCGTTAATACTTTGTAGAGCCACCTTTTGCTGCGATTACAGCTGCAAATCGCTTGGGGTATGTCTCTATCAGTTTTGCACATCGAGAGACTGAAATTCTTGCCCATTCTTCCTTGCAAAACAGCTGGAGCTCAGTGAGGTTGGATGGAGAGCGTTTGTGAACAGCAGTTTTCAGCTCTTTCCACAGATTCTCGATTGGATTCAGGTCTGGACTTTGACTTGGCCATTCTAACACCTGGATACGTTTATTTGTGAACCATTCCTTTGTAGATTTTGCTGTATGTTTGGGATCATTGTCTTGTTGGAAGATAAATCTTCGTCCCAGTTTCAGGTCTTTTGCAGACTCCAACAGGTTTTCATCCAGAATGGTCCTGTATTTGGCTGCATCCATCTTCCCCTCAATTTTAACCATCTTCCCTGTCCCTGATGAAGAAAAGCAGGCCCAAACCATGATGCTGCCACCACCATGTTTGACAGTGGGGATGGTGTGTTGAGGGTGATGAGCTGTGTTGCTTTTACGCCAAACATATCGTTTTGCATTGTGGGCAAAAAGTTTGATTTTGGTTTCATCTGACCAGAGCACCTTCTTCCACATGTTTGGTGTGTCTCCCAGGTGGCTTGTGGCAAACTTTAGACAAGACTTTTTATGGATATCTTTGAGAAACGGCTTTCTTCTTGCCACTCTTCCATAAAGGCCAGATTTGTGCAGTGTACGACTGATTGTTATCCTATGGACAGACTCTCCCACCTCAGCTGTAGTTCTCTGCAGTTCATCCAGAGTGATCATGGGCCTCTTGGCTGCATCTCTGATCAGTCTTCTCCTTGTCTGAGCTGAAAGTTTAGAGGGACGGCCAGGTCTTGGTAGATTTGCAGTGGTCTGATACTCCTTCCATTTCAAAATGATCGCTTGCACAGTGCTCCTTGGGATGTTTAAAGCTTGGAAAATCTTTTTGTATACAAATCCGGCTTTAAACTTCTCCACAACAGTATTACGGACCTGCCTGGTGTGTTCCTTGGTCTTCATGATGCTCTCTGCGCTTTCAACAGAACCCTGAGACTATCACAGAGCAGATGCATTTATACAGAGACTTGATTACACACAGGTGGATTCTATTTATCACCATCAGTCATTTAGGACAACATTGGATCATTCAGAGATCCTCGCTGAACTTCTAGAGTGAGTTTGCTGCACTAAAAGTAAAGGGGCCGATTAATTTTGCACGCACCACTTTTCAGTTTTTTATTTGCTAAAAAAGTTTAAAATATCCAATAGATTTCGTTCCACTTCACAATTGTGTCCCACTTGTTGGTGATTCTTCACAAAAAATTAAAATTTTATATCTTTATGTTTGAATCCTGAAATGTGGCAAAAGGTTGAAAAGTTCAAGGGGGCCGAATACTTTCGCAAGGCACTGTATCTGTTAGTGTATATAAATGTTTAATAACTATTTATTTACAGCTCTTTTTTTTTTTATTTCAACTGAAGAATAATAATAACACATTCTATTAATAATATTTACCTCTGAAGATTGTATTTGTTTTTGGCATATTTAGCAGCTACAGCAACATTATTGAAAACACAAAATCCATTGTTCTCACTTGGTTGACTGTGATGTCCTGGAGGTCTGGAAACAAATAACATTGCACACTTTTAAACTGCATAACGTAATAATAATAGTGTATGTAACATAACACTACAAAATCAGGTCTAGCCAGTGCGCAATCTGCATGGCCACTTTTTTTATTTTCTATTTATTTTTCTCCCACTGTTTGTCACTACTTTCAATTTTGTGTGTGTTTTCTCACCGATGAAGGGTGCGAGTGCTCGGGCTTGCCTCGACGTCTAGGGTAAGGATGTGTGGCCCTCAGGTTCTTCCTCTCCTGCTCTAGTATCCGATGCATGGCTTTGGCTGTCCTAGAAGAATGGGGTCTGCCAGGGCTTCTGGCCAAGAAGACCATGTAAACCTATGTGCCCGTCGGGAGCCTTGCACTCCAGGGGTCACGGTAGAGGTCCTATTCCTTTGGGGGCTGGACTAAAGCAGTGGTTCTCAACCTCAGTCCCCAAATACCCCCAACGGGCTATGTTTTGGTTACTTCCCTTTAGATAAAATAGCCCTTCACTACCAGGTCATTGATTTAAAGCAGCTGTGCAAAGTAAAGGAAAACCTGAAAACATGATCCATTAGGAGTACATAAGGACTGAGGCTGAGAACTACTGGACTAAAGAAAACCCTTAAGTGCGCATTTTAGTGTTTCACATGCACATTTTTTGTTCACTTGCAGGTTTTTTCATTCTAGGTTTTGCTCCACTGCAGACTTAAAAAAAGAGAAAAAGAAAAGAAGACTATAAAATAAACCAACAAAACAATAGCTTGAATGTCTACGGTCTGCTATTAAAGTAAACATGCCGTGAGAGAAGTATAGGGACTGCCATTGCGACCTTCTGAAAATGCTGCTTGCCTGACTGTTATTGGGCTTATCTGCATACTTTTCTTTGGGCAGAATATTAGCCAGACAAATAGCATTTTTACAAAGGTGAGCTCAGCAACTTCAGATTGCATGTTTTCCTTGTGACTTCTTCCCTGACAAATTTAAGAATTTAAGGATATAAAAGGAATTTGCAATATTTTTTTTTTTTTTTTTTTTTTTTTTTTTTATTAATTTCTCTTTATTTATTATTTCAATTTATCATAACAATATCCAGATGTATTTTAAACAACCGTACACTTCATAAAAACACAAGTAAAAAAACATAATACAATAAGGTTTGCTATCTAACATGTCCAGTTTCTTATCTCCCTAACCCTCCCTTCCTTCCCCCACCCCCCTATCCCACCTCTATACCAGTTAAACATCACACAGTCTCCATAACTGTCACTATTTCGGGACTCAGCTATTAATAGGTATTAACCTCTTTCTACTCCTATCCTCGTGCAGTAGTATTAATCCATTGGGTGCTCCATTCCCTTCCACCAAGGGGCCCATATTTTCTCAAACCCTTTGAGGTTTCCCCTACGTATATATACCGTTCTTTCCTTCCACACCAGCTCATTGATAACTTGGGTCCAATCACTCAATAGGGGTGCTTCCGTCGCCTGCCACCTTTGCGCTATCAACTTCCGCGCTTGAAACAAACATCGTGTAACTACAGTTGTTATATTCCACCCTTCCCCCCGGTTTCTCCTATAACCCAGTATACATGTACCTGGATCTAGGTCCAGCTTTGTCCCAAATATTCTGTTTATAGTTTCAACTATTTCCTCCCAGTACCGGAATAGCTTTGGACACCTCCACACCATGTGTATGAGGTCTCCAAAGCCACCACATCTAGGACAATTAGCATCTGTCCTCTTACCGAACCTAAACAGCTTTTTGGGGGTAAAATAGGCTCGGTGTATCAACATTAAATGCGATATTTTTTGTGATGGGGAAATTGAGGTTAGTGGCCCAAGCTCCAATACTCTCTTCCACTGTTCATCAGACATTACACCTATGTCTTCCTCCCATTTCTCCTTTTGTTTAACCAGGTCGGTTTCCCCATTAGGATTTTTACATAATGATTCATACATGGCCGAGATAAACCCCCTGGACTTATCCATCGAGTTTATCTTCTGTGCTAGTGATGTCCTGTCCAGTACAGGTGTCTGGGAGCCAAATTGTGCTTCCAGGGCATGCCTGATTTGTAAATATCGGAAAAATGTCTGTTGGGGTATGCTATATTCCTCTTTTAAGTCCATAAATGACTTCAGAGTTCCATCCTCATATAGTTGACCCAGTCTTGTTATCCCTTTCCTCTCCCATACATTAATTTTTCCTACTGACAATACCTCCTGCAAGTTCTTATTATCCCATAGGGGCGTGTATTCTGACCATTCCCTGCATCCTGTCCGTTTTTTTACCGTTATCCATATTTTCCGCATCATTACTATTGTAGGGACCTTATACTTAAAGGAATTCGCCTCTAAAGCATCAGTCAGGGTTTCATGCGGGGTTTCTATCAACCTCCCCCCCCTATTTAAATTACCCACCTCTTTCTGATCGCTATCCACCATGTGTTGTAGCTGTGCTGCTAGGTAGTAGTTCCTAGGGCTGGGCACCGCCGCTCCCCCTCTATCTGTTGGTAACTGCAACGCCTGCAGCCGAATTCTCGCCTTTCCCTTTTTCCAAATTAACTCCCGGAAGAGAGTTTCAATTTTTCTAAACCACTTCTTACATATCCAAACTGGTGCGTTATGCAGTATGTATAACAATTGTGGCAGCCATATCATCTTGATTAGACTGCATCGGCCTGCCGCTGACAGGGGAAGCCGACTCCAGGCGTCGCAGTTCTTCTTAAATTTGCTCAACAACGGACCCACATTCCTATCCACATATTGGCTAACATCTGATGTTAAATATATGCCTAGATATTTCAATGCCACTACTACCTCCATTTGTGGAATCCCTGATGCGGTCACATCCCTCAGGCCATCAACCTGGAGCAGTTCTGATTTCCCCCAGTTTATTAATAACCCCGTAAAGCCTCCAAACGTTTCTACCACTTTGATTACTTTCTCAAGCGATTGCCCAGTATCTCCCAAAAAGAGGAGAACATCGTCCGCATATAGGGCGATCCTCTCCTCTCTACCTCCCCCCCTTTGAAACCCAGTTATCTCAGGATGTGACCTGACGGCTATTGCCAGCGGCTCCATCGCCAGCGCAAAGAGCAACGGGGAGAGTGGACATCCCTGTCTCGTGCCTCTGCTCATTTCAAGTTTTCCGGACTGATTCCCATTAATCCTTATTTTTGCGCTAGGTGCTCCATACATCATTTTAATCCACCCTATAAATATGGGTCCAAATCCACACCCTTCCAGGATGCGCCATAGGTACCTCCACTCTAAACTATCAAAAGCCTTAGCCATGTCTAAGGACAAAATGGCCCTTGAACCTCCTCTCTCCGCTGGGGTTTGTATATTCAAGAATGCCCTTCTTATGTTCATACTAGTTGATCTACCCTTTATAAATCCCGTCTGATCCGGGTGTATAAGCCTATTAATTACTTTATTCAGTCTATTAGAGAGCACTTTGGCTAATATTTTGATATCAGAGCATAAAAGCGATATTGGCCTATATGACGCTACATCCCGGGGATCCTTCCCTTCTTTAGGAATCACGATAATAATCGCCTCCATCATAGATGCAGGTAATCTCCCCGCCAATTTTGCCCCTTCCAACGTTCTGAGCAACTCCGGAAGTAAGATCTCGCTGTACTTCTTGTATACCTCCACTGGGAGCCCATCTGGTCCTGGGGATTTTTGGGAGGCCATACCGGCCACTGCCTGGCGTAGTTCACCTAAAGTTATAGGGGCCTCTAAATCCTCTCTCTCTTCTTGGGTAAGGGTTGGGGGCATCGCTTTCTCCAGGAAGGCTAACATATCTTCTTCCTTCCTTTGATCCCGTGTTCTATATAAATCCTCATAATAGGCCCTAAAGATCTCAACTATCTCCTTCCCATTGGTGGTAACTGTCCCATCCATGGACTTAATCATTGAGATGGAGGAGGGGGGGGAGTTGGCTTTCACAAGGCGAGCCAACATTCTCCCTACCCCCTCTCCATCTCCAAAGCTACACTGTTTCTGAAAGATGCGTTTATTTTCTTCTCTTTTTATAATCACAGATTTATACCCTTGTTGTTTATTTAACCATATTACCTGTTTCTCAGGTGTTGGATCCTTAACATAGTTAACCTCTGCCTCTATTACTTCTTTCCTGATTCTTTCCTCCCAGCTTCTAGATTTTTGTTTGATTTTAACCACCTGTTGAATCAGTATTCCTCTAACAAATGCTTTTAATGCATCCCAGGTTATATCAATTGGGGCTGTTTTTTTGTTAAACATTATAAATTCTTTTAATTTCTTTAAAACTTCTTCTACATCTTTCATTAACTCGAGCCAAAATGGACTAATTCTCCAACTCCCCATCCTCTCTTCCCTCCTACCAGTACTCAATGCTATTATCAAAGGCGAGTGGTCCGATATCCCTCTGGGCATATACTCGATCTTCCTCACATTTTGTAGTGCTTCTTCATTCCCTAATACCAAGTCTATCCTGGAGAGTGTTGAGTACGAGCTCGAACAGCAAGAGTATTGCTTAGTGTTCGCGTTCCTCACCCTCCACAAATCCATTAATCCAATCTCCTTCAAGAATTGGCTTAGTCTCGTTATCCCTACCCCCTGAGACCTAATTGGGAATCTGTCTATCCGACAATCAAGCACTTCATTGAAGTCTCCCATTATTATGACTGGTACATCCTCCTTGTCTACCAAAAAATTTGTGAGCTTGTACACCACCTCCATTTTAAACGGGGGCGGTATATAAACCCCGGCCAGAACATACAATCTATCCTCCAAGGTGCAATACAGAAAAACGTAGCGACCCAATTCATCAATACTAGCCTGCCTGCAGGAGAATCTCACCCCAGCTCCTATCATCACACTCACTCCCCTCGAGTAGGAAGTGTGAGTAGAGTGGTACTGAGCCTGATACCTCCTGTTTTTAAGTTGCGATGTTGTTATCTTAGTTAAATGTGTCTCCTGCAGGCAGGCTAGTCCGATCCCATATCTCTCCAGCATGGAGAGGACTACCGCTCTTTTAACTGGACTACCCAGGCCTCTAACATTCCAAGAGGCTATATTAAGTATTTTATCCTGCATCACTCAGTGTAAGAACAGTAACAAAATTATTGAAAAACAACCAAAGTGCGAACACATAAATTATCGGGGAGAAGCCCCTGTAGTGTTTCATTCCCCTTGTACTAATTCTACTCTCACTTAAAGTGAAGATTCTTACAAATTTCCTTCCTCTTTTATAATAAATCCCGTGATTTCCCTTTTGAATTGATATCTGTGTGCAAACTATATTAACTTCAACATTAACACTGTTGTGGTTTTCCAGACTTTTTTGATCCTTTCCCCCCCCCCCCCCTCTCCCCCCTCTCCCCCCCCCCTCCCCCCTCTCCCCCCTCTCCCTCCGCCCGACCACCCCCCCCCCATCCGCCACCTACCTAGGTGTTCCCCTAGGGGATTACACGTGACCTTTAAACATTCATCTCTTCTATCCCTCTCCTCCTCCAACTTCCTATTCTCATACCACTTTTCCCTCATACAGAAGTGAATAAAAGTGAAAGCGAAAACATCAAAGAAAAAGAATAAATGATTATCCTCTTCCCCTTTCACCCTGTCCATCCTAGATTCAAACCCCAATTAAACCCTCCACCCCCCCGACTCTCCCCCCCCCCGTGCGTTATTATCTCAAACCCCCACCACCCCCCAACTTATTTGCACTCTACAATAATCCCTTATTTGCTTCCAGCCATGAAATTACTTCCGCTGGAGAATCAAACAACTGGGTACCACCAAGCGCTGTTATTCTCAACCGTGCAGGATATAAAAGTGCATACGTAATCTTATGAGTCCGTAAAGTACGTTTGACTTCCAAAAATTCGGCTCTTCGCCTCTGCAATTCCAGTGAGTAATCTGGGTACAGAGAGATCCTTGCTCCATTATATGTGATGTTGCCCATCTCTCTCGCCTTGCGCATCAGAGTCACCTTGTCATTGTAATTAAAGAATTTCAGGATCATAGGTCTAGGGCACCCCCCGGGGGGAGGAGCTTTAAAGGGGACTCGGTGGGCCCGTTCTATAGAGAAAAAAGATGAAAAACTCTCTCTTCCAAATAGTTCACTAAACCAGGATTCTAAGAACTTTATCTGTTCGGAGCCTTCACATCTCTCGGGTAGCCCCAGCAGCCTGATGTTATCCCTCCGAAGCCTATTTTCTATTTCATCCATACCGGTGTTATGATTATGCAGTTGCTTTCGCATGTTTTTGACCTCTTCTCTCAGTGGGTGTAAGTCATCTTCCATTTGACTTACCCTTGTCTCCAATTCTTCCATTCTTTCCCCTGTTCTCTGTATATCCTGCCTAATCAATGACAGTTCCTCCTGCATGTTTTTAAATTGCCCACAAAGTTCTCCCAGCGAGGTTTTACACACATTGACAGCTTGCAGAACGTCCCTTAGTGTGGGGTCCTCCTCAGTCATAGGGCTACTCCCGGTGCCAGCATCACTTTCACTCTGAGCCACCCCCTGGCGCCTACTTGCGCTCTTTTGACCTGATACCGCGACCATAGTTGGGCCTGTGTGTCCTTGGCTCTTCCTGTCCACCGCCCCCCCCTGGTGAGATTTTACTTGCAGTGACTGCATCTGTTGCAGTGTCTGTGTCAGCTGTTCCCCCTTCCCCGGGGACTGACCTGGGGTGCGGGCATACCGTTCTAACTTAGTTGCAGCAGCCTGTGCTGCCTGGGCAGTCTTTTCCTTAGAGGAGCGAAGCTGTTGAGCCCCCCCATTTTCCTGTGCTGCCTGCTCCTCTCCTCGCCGTCTTGACATCTTACTAGGAGTCTCTATATGTATAAACAGGCGGTATCAGCAGGTCAAGCTTATATTTAGAGCTTATAGCCGAGGAGTAGGGGTGATGAAAAAGAGGGGGGGGGGAGGCCTCCTACCCTGGGTGTACCAAGTATGTATAGTCAAGTCAGCTTTCCATCGTCCTCCCAAGAAAAAGAAGGCACCAGTCTCTTACTTTGCAGGGGGGGGGGGGGAGGAGGAGGGGAAACAAAAAAAAAAGGGGTCACTAGTGTTCCTGAGGCCACTATTGTATGAGGGGGCAACCAAGGTTTTCAAATACATATATAAATAGTCCTGTATATGGCATGCTCGAGAAATAATTACAGCATCAGTCCTTAGCTTATACAGGGGGGAAATTTTTCGAATCACAGTAATCAGTCCTTTATCTCTCCACTTTACTGTTCTTCTACCCCCCACAGCTATTTCTCATACCTCATGCCTCATGCCTCATGCCTCGTGTCTCGATGCCGTCCCTAGAGGGTCTCAGGTGCCAGGTTTCACACAAGCACTTTCCCTGAAGATGTGTCTCCTCTCCCCAGCCTCTCTCCGCCCTCTCCGCGGGTGCTGTTCGGGACCATACAGCTCTGTCTTCCTGTTCGTTCACCCCGGGACCCGTCCGTCTCTCACTGCTTCCGGGTACCTCGACGGGGCTCGGCGGGGCTCGGCAGTGGTCGGCAGTATTCGGCAATGCTCGGCCGTTTCCGGAAGTTTCCGTCGTTCCTCGGCTCCTCGGCCCTTCCCGACGTCCTCCAGCTTTCACCCAGCAAGCTTACTTCGGCTAGTGCAACGCCAACGCACGGGGTAGGAGTCTACCGGAGAGCCGCTCACATCACAAGCCTCTCCACTCTCACCTCTCCAAGCACTCCTCCCTCTCACACCCTCTCACATCCGGCCACTTCCCGTCACCAAGCTTTTTTGGACAATGGTTACTAGTGCACAGCAGTATTCCTCAACATAAAGCATGCTGACTGATGTGAATCGAATTTGCAATATTTTACATAGGTCACTGGGCATGGCAGATTTAAGAAAACATTTAGAGTACATGCACACAGTCATTTTAAAGCAGAAGGAGGCCCTATCGTAAAAAAAAAAAACTCTCAGGCACCTACAGCCAGCCATAGAAGTGGAAACTGCACACACTTGTAAACGCTGATGTTCTTTTGCATCTGCGTTTACACGAGCATATACTTATAACATACTTTACTTAAGCAAAACTTCCAAACTCGAGAGATACAACATACATGCATGCAAGGATAAACTCTGTTGCAAGAAAGTATTTTCACAAGTACATGCCTCTACAGCCATGCACTTCTATGGCTGGCTGTACATGCCACCCGTGGCTTTGGGGCAACACAACAATGCTGTCATTACTGTATAGTGCAGATTTTGAAAGAAGTACTAAACATACTACAATCAGTCTGTGGAAAGTGGATGAGAACATTGCAGCGCACACACCATGCAATCTTCAGGGGCTTCTCTGCACCATCATACTTTAGTAATAACCACACACATTTGCAGTCTCTTACCTTATAAGAGCCAATCCATTGCATACATCCCCTGACATCACAGCATCAACAAGCTGCAACGTGCCACCAAGAGACAGCTTAGCACAGCGGTATGAATTCTGTAATGTAAAAAAAAATAATAATAAAAAAAAAAAAAAGTACAACTTTTATACAATTATTAAACAACAGCTTCAAAAGTATAGGGGTTAAAAGAAAAAAAAAAGGGGGGGGGTGGAGAATCAAGAAGTCTTCCCTACCGGAGGAATTTTTTAATCATTATTTCCTGAAATTATCTTAAACCAAACAATTACATTTTCTGAAAGTGGAGGCTTTGTAGAATATAATGTTGGCAGCTGCATTTATGCCATACATAATGTGTGCAAATGTTTATCAAATGAATTTTTTTTGGAAAAATAAAGTGGATTTTAGTGCAAATAAGCACACAAAAAAACAATTATAGATAACATATAAAAGTGCGCTTCTATAGTGTGCTTCTAGTGCGCTTAATATATTATGGGTGTGCTTCTAAAAATGTTTTAATTAGGTTTCATTTAACTTTGTTTCTATCACAAGGAGGCCAACAAGCCCCCTATGTGATAGAATGGGCAAGTGACGGGTCCTCTTTATGGAGACATTGGCAGTCTATAAGATCTTGAATGACTGACCTACAACTGATTGAGCAAAATACTGCTTCATCAGCTGCACCCTTAGCTACAGTAGCCAAGGAATGACAGCTGTAAACCTGGAAGTTATGCAATACATAAGGTCCTTATTTAGACATATCCTGTTATGAGGTGACACTCTGTCCCTGTCTCCCAATTGCTGTCATAAAAATGACAACCTGGTCTACGGTCACACCACCCGATCTTGTGAACCTGCCATTTCCATTGATTTGAGTAAGATGCCACTGCTAGCAAAAGGAGACTTTAAACTGGCAGCTTTTTTTTTTTTTTTCTAGAGGGATTTAGAGAAGAAAATCAGCTACAGTACGTGCTGTAAAATATATCTCTACACCCACATATACAACACCTTCATATCAATCCTTTTCTGGTAGTCTCTTGGGATTTATAAACATCTCTCCATAACTGTTATAACATTTTTATGAAAATTGTCATTTATGTAATAGTATTGCATCATTTATATATTTTTAGAATTATTCTGTGATCATACCGGATGAAAGAACGCAGCAATATACTTTTCTGAAGTCTTCCTGAGTTCTTCTACGTCCATGGTCTGTGTGCTCTTCACTACTTCAAGGTATTCTGGGCTAAAATTAAATACGAAACTTGCAGATTCAAAAGCATAAAACTTTGAGATCCATATTCATTTTTGCAAAAATTCAGTATAGACAAAACGGTGGAATGTGTCTGCATCTGACACGTCTAAGCACATGTTAATGCTAGTCGGGTTAAGCGCTTGACTGTTTTTTCATTTCATTGGCCAGAATATTCTGGCCAAATAAACTATTAAACTCCCAAGTGCTTAACGCGCCTAACTGCGCTTGACAAAAACACCACTTAGGAGCGTTTTTGCAGCTACTTTTCTCCTGCCGTTAGAAAAAGCATTTAGAACAGTCCCAGTGTGCATGCAGCTTAATGGTTTGGGATCATTTTTGTATACTTTTTAAATTACATTTGTAACATTTTTATTTTACGGTTTTGTGTTACAAATATATAACCACCCACACAGGATTCACAGCATTCTGGGTTTTCTAGAGCAGTGTTTCTCAATTCCAGTCCTCAAGGCGCCCCAACAGGCCATGTTTTTAGGATTTCCCTCAGATGAAACAGCTGTGGTAATTACTAAGGCAGTGAAACTTATCAAATCACCTGTGCAAAATAATGGAAAGCCTGAAAACATGACCTGTTGGGGCGCCTTGAGGACTGGGGTTGAGAAACACTGTTCTAGAGAGCACATCAGAAACGGTTTGCCTTCGGTCTCTCTCTGAATGAAAATGTTTTAGTAGAATGCTAAAGAATAATTTTAATAAGAGTTTTTTTAATGGTTTAACTTTTCAAGTAAAGAAAAGGCTTTTAATTATACACTTGTCCCACTAATCAATGTCAGTCTAATTATGATACACTTTTGCAGGTTGACCAATCCTGCAATGTCTCAACTTGTGTCTTATCGTTTCTACAATTGTCCTCTAAATCTACTTTAATGGTAAGCAAAATTGCAGTAATATCTATCACGAAGACCCAGAGGAATCATATTTAGTTACATATTTAGGTTATTTAGTTACATACCTGTGAATTAACATTATTTCCTCCTCTGAAGCCTCCCTGACTGGCAATTGTACACATCTCTCTGCAAGTCCATAATCCTGTAGCCTCTTGTAGGAGACGGATATTCTTTCAGGGACTTCAATAGCACACTCTGCACTGGAAATTAATAGAAAAAAAATGACATTACATTCCAGCACAACAACAACCATATAAAAAGGTGCACACAGCTATTTGTTGCATTGCTGTACTCCAAACAGCGCTGATGGAATATAAAATGAACAATAAATTTTACAGTGCATAAAATGAATGAATGGTATATGGAAGGGACAAAAAAGTCATCTGGTACACATGTGGCTCAAGCTGCCTGGAGCAAAGCTAGACCAAAGCATTGGAGCACAGCTTGGATCTGCAGAGGGTTCAGGCATGGCCTTCGCTAAGAGTGTGTGGAAAATGAAAATTAGAATAAATGTTCAAATGGGTTTCAAAAGCAAGGCACTTAAAAGGCACAAAACATCTTTAGCAATACAGAATACCACACATATGCAATGCTTATATGGACTGGCTGCTAGAAGTTTGCATCCTTAAGCTAAATTCCTCCAGCTGAGTAAAAGGACCCAAATGAAGAATTTACCTCTGCCACTTATGTTACTGGTTCATATGGAAGCATCTGACTGGTATATGAACAATGGAGCTGCAGTGCTTTTCACCCAGTGCAGGGACAATGTAGATCCAGAAGGTCTCTAAAAACTATCCCTATACAGCAGGAACCTTTCACTACACTAAACCTAACTGTCCCTGGGCAGACAGGTTCTTCTCCTTGCCTACTTTCACACAGCGGGTGCTCCAAAAAGTATATATATTTACTCTCTGGGTCCAAGATGGGCAGTAAACTTTCAGGAGAATTTGTACTCAACCAGGACAAAAGGCTCCCCCAAGATGGCCACTGAGAGAGTCCTGTACAAAGGACATACCAGCCCTCTGACAGGCTTCCCTACCAGCAAAGGTAAGCAACAGTAGTCACCTGACAGTTTTTTTTACTTCCCAAATAAGGAAGAGAGCGAGTGATCTTACCACTGCTGTCTTATGCTGGATTCACACCTATGCATTTTTTGTGCTTTTTGCATTTTGTAGATTTGCACTGCAGTCCATTTACCATGGTTTCCTATGGAACACGTTCTGTAGTACAAATCTTCAAAATGCAAAAAGTAATGAAAATGCATAGGTGTGAATCCAGCTATCCTGAGTGCCACCTGCCTTACATTGTATTAAAGGAGCATACTATAAAACACAAGAAACACTTGATGAAAGTAAAAACTAGTTATTGTAAAGGGAAATGTTATTAAAGCGGGAGTCCGCCGGGACTCCGCGCTTTTTTTTTTTTTTTAAAAGCCAGCAGCTACAAATACTGCAACTGCTGACTTTTAAAATAGTGACACTTACCTGTCCAGCGCGCCCGCGATGTCGGCACCCGAAGCCGATTTCTAGATCGTCTCTCGGGTCCTGCGGCTGCCATCTTGGGTATGGGAATCAGGAAATGGAGCCTTTCGGCTTCATTTCCCGGTTCCCTACTGCGCATGCGCGAGTTGCGCTGCGCAATAAGGACGGTCCCCGCTGCCTCTGGGATCTGTGTGTTTCCCAGCAGGCAGCGGGGCACTTGCGGAAAGGGGCGGGCACTTGCGGAAAGGGGCGTAATCTACGCCCCTTTCCGCAGAGAGCTATCCCGGAAGTGGGTGCAGATACCTGTACTGTACAGGTATCTGCACCCCCCTCCCCCCTGAAAGGTGCCAATTGTGGCGCCGGAGGGGGGGAGGGTTCCGATGAGCGGAAGGTCCACTTTAGGGTGGACCTCCGCTTTAAAAACAAACAAACATGGTTACTTGCTCTGTACAATGGTTTTCCACAGAGCAGCCCTATCTTCCCCTTCTTGGGCTCCCCGCTGAAGCTCCTGCCTCCTACCCCCTTCTGGGTGCCCCCATAGTAAAATGCTTGCTATGGTGCATTCAAGAGGAAGTAAACTCTCCCACACTGATGCTTCTTTTCATTTAGTCCATTATAATAAATAAATTATCAGACCATAGCCACTGTAATCCAGCCCAAATCGCAAATTACTTACTGTTTAAAGAAACTTGAAAAAACTTGTTTCCAGGGGTTAGGCAGCGGCATCTTAAGTATTGTTTTCTGAGTCCACAGTGGAGTGCATTTCTGCCCTTACATTAAGCACTTCTTGTACAGTTAACCAAGCCTCCTTCTCAATCCAACGTTTCTTTGGGAACCCTGCTTCCCTGCTCATAGCCGACTTTTTTTTATTTCATAGTATTTACTTGTGCCGATTATCTAGTGTTTGCCTATGTCAGTCTTATCAGCTTCAGCTGATAAGACTGCAGTAATGCTGTCCGATGCATTTTTTTTTCACTCCATGTAACCTCACATGGGATGTAGGAGGAAGCTCTGAGTGATTATGCAGTCTCGTAAGAGAGTGTGCCGTAAATCATAGGAAATATGGGCATGCACAGTGACTTCATTCTAAAGAACAAAAAAGATTTCAACAATACTATGCAAGTAAGGAGATATCTACAAGCGGCGTTCATTAGGGTTTTTATGCCGATTCACATGGGACAAAGTTGTGAGGGAGAGTTTACAACCACTTTCATGTGGACGCAATCCTGAACCAAGCCCCGTTTGTCTATTGGCACACTCACATTGCAGCTTGGCCCCACCCCTGCTTTCTCCTAACAGGCTGTGATTGACAGCAGCAGAAGAAAATGGCTCCCATTGCTGCCTCCATGGCCAGTGAGGATAGAGAGAGAATGGAGAAGGCAGCTGCTTTCAAGCACAGCGCTGGATAAAGATTGAGCTCAGTTAAGCATAGTGTGAACATAGAAGTTTTTTTTTTTTTTTAACTTAATGCATAGAATGCATGAAGGTAAAAAAACCTTCTGCTTTTAGAACCACTTTAAGACCACTTGGTGGGCACCTACTAGAGTCCCCTTATCCAGCATGTGCAGGTCCAGGCTAACAGTCACTGTTGCCCTCTCCACCACTTCTTCTAGATCCTGCATCATTCCTCTTTAGTTCAAATCTGTGCAGGAGTTAAATAATTCATCATCTGCTCCATACTTACAGATGCTAGGAATGAGCCAGAAGTGTGCACTGCACATGCGTAATGCAGTGATCACACACAAAAAATAAATTTATTGCTAAAAGGAAAAAGAAATAAGTCTTTTTTTGCACAAGTGATTTGAATGCCTCTTCTGCCCAAAAAACAACTCTACCATCTAGCCATTGTTTTATTTAATATATTATATATTATTTGATAGCACATGCATTATACATTACTTGATAGAACATACAATATTTTTACAGTTTTTGCCAATTTTATGTGTTATTTTACTTACTTGTCCCAAAGTAACTTATAGCTCGTCATTTCTTCATCATAAACCAAGGCCGTTGAAGAAGCCATTGCTGAAAAATGCCAAACGCATGTTGTTATCAACAAATGTAACCTTGAACAGGTATACACTGGGGAAGAAATAGAATGGAGCTGTTGACAGAATGGTTCAGTTATCCAGTGCTGTAGTATAATTGCCGTTCACACCAGCAGCTGGTGTGCAGTGCGATAACAGCGCTGCTGACATTTTACATGCATACACTGCAAAATATCAGAATTGCAATAGCAATGCAAACAATAGTTATTACTTTCTGTACAATCCAATATAAATTTACTTGAAAAATGTCCTTTGACGTTGTGAGTGCTGCCTATCTGCCATCTATCTCTTTCCACAATTTCCCAGATTCCTGCATGCCTGGCAGCTTCTGTTCTGCTGTTTACCTTCTATTTCTAAAAGACTACATATTCAATTGAACCTTGCTGTCTACAAGCAGTGATTCCCTTATGACTTAGGCCCCTTTCACAGGGGCTTTTTGATCAGGTCTGCCTGTCAGTTTTTCAGGCGGACCTGATCGGACACTCCATTCACCTCTATGGAGCGGCGGATGTCAGCAGTGACATGTTCTCTGACATCCACTGCTATCCGATCTGATCCTGTCTGTGAAATCCAGATGGATGGAAACCCTAATCAGTCCGGAGGATCAGATAAGATCGGATGAAAACGGACAGGCGGTCCGTTTTCATC
Organism: Lithobates pipiens; assembly: GCF_037356315.1. Taxonomy (NCBI): domain Eukaryota; kingdom Metazoa; phylum Chordata; class Amphibia; order Anura; family Ranidae; genus Lithobates; species Lithobates pipiens. The sequence continues at coordinate 194,693,206 of NW_027507903.1, forward strand.
CAATCTCCCATAGAGGAGAGCAGGGCTCTGTCTCAGCACAGTGAGCGGAGACAGAACTGTCATCCGCCTGCTCAGTGGATCGATCCCCCGCTGAGCAAGTGGAATCCGTATGATAGGACCCTTTATCTCTGGAAACTCCTCCTCTCAGCACCTCTGTAGTTCAGAAGGCAGGCTCTGTGAAATGTGTGACATAGCAGTTCCTATTCATAGGGCACAGGAAATGTGTGTCACAGAGTTCAAGGTAAATGTGTGGGGATCTTCACAAAGTGAGTTTACAAACTTCAAGATTTTTCACATGTAACATTTTGACCATAGATAAGCTTTAAAAAAAGAGAAGCATGGCTATGGGGAAAAACAAAACTATACTCACCTAAGTGGATGCAGCATTGATTCGATGCATATGTGCCTCGCCATCTCTACACAGAGAATTGAGCAATTAACCACCGTAATCTCTCAGGGTTCCCACTTTGCTTGGGAGTAGAGAGCCACGATTGTCAGTCACCAGCTCTCTGCTGTCGCCCAGTGTTCACTTAGCCATATGGTCAGGATCGTTTCAGAGCCTGGACTGGCTCTGTGACGTCAACCCACACTGTCAGCTGAAAATGGGTCACAGTAGTGCAGAACAAACTTGTGGAGAAATACAGCCAAAATAGCTTTGGCTATACTCCTTTAAAGCAGAGTTCCACCCAATAATGTAACTTCCACTGTCCTGATTCCTCCCCCCTCTGGTGTCACATTTTGCACATTTCAGGGGGGAGCAGATACCTGTCTAATACAAGTATTTGCTCCCATTTATGGCGAAAGGATCGCCGTAGTATCCACGGCCATCTACGTCATGTCCGTCCCCCCTGCTGTCTTCTGGGAGACACATAGTTCCCAGAAGACAGCAAGGACAACTCAGAACGCGCAGCGTGACTCACGCATTCACAGTAGGGAACCAGGTTTCACTTCCTGATTCACTTAAGATGCCGGCACCTCCACCCAGATCCGTGGGATGGGTCGGCTTCAGGCGAGGACATCGTGGGCACCCTGGACAGATAAGTATCCTTATTTTAATAGTCAGCAGCTGCAGTATTTGTAGCTGCTGACTTTTAGATTTATTTATTTTTTCAGCACACACACCACCACAGCATTGTGGGGTAACCTGGCCTGATAGGGAACTAGGCTTTGGCCGCGTACACACGCGCGGACTGTTCGCCCAACTTTGTCCGTCCAACAGTTTCGGCAAACAGTCCGCTCAAAATTAGCATGGACGGACATGGCCACACACGACGAACGAACAGTTTGCTGAAACCGTGCGCGATGACGTGAACGGCACGTACGACGGGACGAAAAATACGACGTCCTATACACTGCATTATAGCTTTCGGCGTGAAAATCCTTTCTGAGCATGCGCGCAACTTTGTTTGACGAACAAGCCTACACACGGGCGGACTGTTCGCTCAAACAAGGTTTCAACGGACAGTTTTTCGGAAATTCCGAAAAACCTTGTCCGTCCAACTGTCCGCTGAAACTGTCCGCTGAAAGCCCACACACGAGCGGACTGTCCGCCCAAACACTGTTCAGCGGACAAAGTTGGGCGAACAGTCCGCCCGTGTGTACGCGGCCTTAGTGTGAATGGGCTCTAAGGGTCCCTGAATTTCAGTGATAAACATAAATAACGCAAATGCATTATAAACACAAGTGCACATGCAAAACTGCACACAGAACACAAAGATTGTGGTGTAAACAAGACTTGTATCTTCGTGTCCTTTATAATATTAATTGTTCAGTCTGGTTTCCATTTTGTGTTCCGGCAAGCTCTAAAAAATAAATAATAATAATAGTTTTAGAAACTACATTTCCCAGCATTCATTGTGCCATTTCCTACTAGTGGAGGGTTACAATAGGCATGTCATGGGATGTCCGCTGTGCGGGTTAGAATTCAATAGATTGCCAGAATAAAGCCTCATACACACGATCGGATTTTCCACAGACAAAACCTCTGACTTTTGTCCAAAGGCATGTGCCTGGATTTTGTCTTGCATACAAAATGGCAAGGAATTGTCAGCCAAACACAAACGTAGTGATGTACTATGTGGTTTTTCAGCTCTTTAGCACCACCCTTTGGGCTCCTTCTGCTAATTTCTTGTCAGTAGTGTTGATTTGTGCTTTTCATTTAATTTCTGAACGGCCGTTCGTCAACCAGCCATGCTATAGAATTGGAGGAGATAACGTGTTATTTATTATTGGCCTTGGAGGTATTGCTTTGACCCAAGTCCAGTCCAGGAAAAGGAGAATGCACAATAAATGCACAATAAAATTGTGGAGAATAATACTTGGCTATGTGTTTTACTTCAAATGACAGTTTGGGAGTAGGCTGTTACATTTAAAAAAATACAATGTAAAATGGACAAGGGACACCGACATAGTTGTATCTTTGATCTTAAAAACTATGGGATAATGGTGTTGTGGTAATTTACCCAAAAAAAAAAAAAAAAACAACATAATAATATTATTCTCGATATCACTAGAAAAAAAAAGTTATTTGAAAAATTGTTTGCAATACTCCATCAGTATCACCAGCAAAGCAGCTTCATTATTATCCCATTAAAGAAGAAGAGAATATGCGCTGCATTTCGAGAGTTTATAATCTGCCACGTTAATGTTAATAAGTCTCCATTACGAACGCTAGTTTACAAGACCGACCGCTTCTGGCTCGACCTTGCTTCCGAGCATGCGCGTTTGTACTATGGACTTTTGTCCGATGGATTTGTGTACACGCACTCGGAAAATACAACAGACATTTGTCTGTGCAAAATTTTAAAGCCTGGCATCCAACATTTGTCAGTGGAAAATCTGACAATTGTTCGATGGAGCGTACAAACAGTTGGATTTTCTATCAACAGCCTGTCATCACACATTTCCCATCGGAAAATCCGATCGTGTGTACCTGGCTTAAAGCAGAGTTCTGCAAAAATTAAAAAATTTAATAAATAAAAGGCAGCAACTACAAATGCTGCTGTTGCTGACTTTTAATTATCAGACACTTACCTGTCCCAGGGTCCAGCGATGCGGGGGAGTGAAGCCCCGCTTGTCTCCCCCTCCTCTCTGTGGCGCTGGCACTGTAATTGTGGGCGCCCGGCTGCGCATACGCGAGCCGTGCTAAGGCCGTGACTGGCCGGGCAATCATCTGGGGCCTGTGAAGTGTCCCAGATGATTGCCGAGAGGGGGGAGGGGGGGAGAGATGGGATCTCCCCTCCGGTGCCGCGGTGCACCATGAGGAAGTGGGAGCTGGGACCCTCCCGACTCCCCCACCCCAAAAAAAAAATTACATGCCAAATGTGGCATGTCAAGGGGTCACCTCCCTTAAAGTGGAAGTTCCATTTTTGGGTGGAAATCTGCTTTAAGAGTATGTACATCTTCTCCATAATCCACAGTGATAGCTTCCTGGTGGGATAGCTCAGGTGGGTTTCGACTAGTATCTGAACACGCTTGAGCTCATCCTTGATATACTGATAACAGATTCCATTAATGCTATATGGCACAGATGGACGGATCTCCCTTTGCGGCCGTTGTTTTTTGACAGTCGGCCCCAGCAACTGTCAAAATACCCAAATAGCTATGCAGCAGAGCAGATTTTTGGCTGACAATTTTCCGCCCACCTCCTCTGAATTATTTAAGCAAAGGATTTTGGGCAGGAGGCAGCCAAAATGGCTACCCACTGAGCAAACATTGGCCAGTTTCTGAGAAACTGTCCAAAATTTGCAGTGTATAGTCAGCTTTAGTGTCTCTTTGATGCATTTACCCGGCCAAATCAAAGACATAAAACACAAGGTTGTGTTTGTGCATGCAGTGAGTGTGCTGAGATCCTTTCTCCAACTTACAGCTCAGTCTGCCTGCACAGCCATCTAGCCCTGTGTTGTGCAGGGAGGGATCGGGTGTGAATATTCAGATGAAGGGCTTTCTGAGAAGGAGGGGTGGGAGTGCTTTCAATACGAAACAATGTTAAGCTATAGTTCTAAAGACTACAGTACATGCAAATGTGACCATAGAGCAGGGGTTCTCAACTCCTGTCCTCAGGACCCACTAACAGGCCAGGTTTGCAAGATAACTGAAATAAATCACAGGCAATATAATTTGCTGCTCAGTGATTGCAGTATTCTAGTCTGCATCTCCCCAAGGTAATACATAAAATCTGGCCTGTTAGTGGGTCTTGAGGACAGGAGTTGAGAACCACTGCCATAGAGCATTCAGGAGTAGTGATGGACGAACGTTTCGCCCGGCGGTCGTTTCGCGGCGAATTTCCGACATTCGCGGTCCGCACGTTCGAACGCCTTTTTCCGTCGTTCGCCGCGGCGGACTTACGTGTTTAATGTATACAAGAACTTTAACCTTTGGTGACACGTTTATCATGTGATACAGGACAGCCAATTGAGACATGACAGCACATGGACACTTGGACATTCCCCCTAACCTATAAATACACCCGATCCGGTGGCCATTTTACATTCTTTCTTCTGTTACGATAGGGACAGGTTCCTGTGTGGAGTAGGGAGAGATAAACCACTAGCTATTTGGTACACAAAAGTTCTTTTCAGGACTGGTATAGGTGTTAGGTGTTGATAGGTTTGCTGTGCTGCTGATTCTTGCAGCAGCCTGAGTGTCTTTTGTTAGTTTAGAGAAAGGGAAAGGACGGTGTATGCTACAGGGACAGCCAGATTAGTCTTTCATCATCATCATCATCATCATCATCATTAGCTGTTACTATCAAGGTCCACAAAAGAGCTGTTCCAGTAACCACTAATCGTTCTCTTTTTTTGCCAATTTGTATAGGGACAGGAAGGAAGCAGTGTTGTCAGGCAGTGAGGGTAATTTTAAAGACTTGCTGTTATTATTAGTTCCACAAAGGTTCTTTTCAGGACTGGTATCAGTGGTACAGTAATAGGCTTGTACATGTATAATATTCTTTCTTCCAAATATAGAAAGGATATTATACTTGACTGCTGCCCTTCTGCTGCAGTCTGCTAAACATTCACAACTCACTTGTTCCACAAAAGTTCTTATAAGGACTGGTAACTTGGTATAGGGTGCTACGGTACATAGGCTTGAGTGCGGTACAGTCTGCTGTTCTGTAAGGACCGCTATCGGTCCACAATAGATAGGGTTGACGTGCACCACTGCTGACCGCTGCCCTATACTGCAGCAGTCCTTCAGCGGTATAGGGACTGACGTACAGTCTGCTCACTTCCTTGACCCAAAAAAGCACACCGTACTATATGCCCCTACCCTCCTCTTTGAAGAGGTTGAGCGGTGTCATATTTCTACTGGGGCTGCTTATGATATCCCTGTGCTGTGCTGACTTCCTCCTGGGGGTTCTTATTATGAGGGGATCACACCATCCCTGTGCTGTGCTGACTTCCTCCTGGGGCTGCTTACGGTGCTGCTGTCAGTGCTGTATGTCACGGTGCTGCTGTCAGCGCTGTATGTCACGGTGCTGCTGTCAGCGCTGTATGTCACGGTGCTGCTGTCAGCGCTGTATGTCACGGTGCTGCTGTCAGCGCTGTATGTCACGGTGCTGCTGTCAGCGCTGTATGTCACGGTGCTGCTGTCAGCGCTGTATGTCACGGTGCTGCTGTCAGTGCTCTGTATTACGGTGCTGCTGTCAGATGCCTCTATCACGGTGCATGTGTCATTCCGGTATGTCACGCTGCTGGTGATCATCTCCTGCACCCTCTTCTTTGCCTACCCTGGTCCCTGACCTTCCCTCTCCTCCATTGCCTTCATTAGCTCCATAGTCCTGAATTGTTAGAACAATTTCCCAAATAAAATAAAAATGCTTGTAGTTATCGATCCCAAATTCACCTCATACATGTATTATGTCATTGTCCAGATGGTGGGACTACGTTTTACCCCCTAATAATTACCACGTGGCCGCAAATTCGACATGAAGGTTTGCAAAGTTCGCCTCCCATTGAAGTCAATGGGGCCCGCGGCGAACGTTCGGTTTCGCGAACGTTTGGGTCCGTTCGCATTTCACTTTCGCGAAACGTCCCGTCGGAAGTTCGTCCATCACTATTCAGGAGAAGAACAGTAATTTGATTAACCACTTCAGCCCCGGACCATTTTGCTGGTCAAAGACCAGACCACTTTTTGCGATTCGGCACTGCGTCGCTTTAACTGACAATTGCGTGGTCATGCAACGTGGCTCCCAAACAAAATTGATGTCCTTTTTTCCTCACAAATAGAGCTTTCTTTTGGTGGTATTTGATCCCCCCTGTGGTTTTTAATTTTTGCGCTATAAACAAAAATAGAGCGACAATTTTGAAAAAAAAAAAAAAAAAATGCATTATTTTTTACTTTTTGTTATAATAAATATCCCCCAAAATTATATAAAAAAACATTTTTTTCCCTCAGTTTAGGCCGATACGTATTCTACTACATATTTTTGGTAAAAAAAAATTGCAATAAGCGATTATTGATTGGTTTGCAATCAATTTTGGTTTTACAAAGTAGAGGATAGTTTTATGGCATTATTATTAATATTTTTTTTTTTTTACTAGTAATGGCAGCGATCTTTATTGTGACTGCGACATTATGACGGACACATCGGTAATTTTTGACACATTTTTGGGACCATTCTCATTTATACAGCAATCACTGCTATATAAATGCAGTGATTCCTGTGTAAATGGCACTGGCAGTGAAGGGGTTAACCAGTGGGTGGCAATGTAGGGGTTAAGTGTTCCTAGGGGTGTGTTATTAACTGTGGGGGGCTGGGCTTTCATTTAGTGAACACTGATCTCTGCTCCAATCACATGGATCAGAGATCAGCGTCACTAGTTGCTAGGCAGAACGGGGAAATGCTGTTTACAGCGGCATTTCTCTGTTCAGCCGCCCCGTGAGACGATCGCGAGTATGCCTGCGGCGATCGAGTCTGCGGGACCTGCGACCGGACTCACAGGGGTCCTGACCGGCGCGCTCGCGATGGCAAGACAGCAAATTTAAAGGGGCGTACAGGTATGCCCATTTGCCTGCCCGTTCCATTCTGCCGACGTACATCGGCATGCGCCGGTCGGGAACCAGTTAAAGGAAGTGTTGAAAGCATTGGATATAAGCACCATTTAAGTACTGACACTGTGCTCAATCCCAGATGTTTTAAAGAGTCTAAAGCTGGCCACACATGGATCAGACTTTGGCCAGTTCAGCAGGGACCAGCTGAACTTTAATCCATGTATGGCCACCCTAGCTGTACAGCAGTTGTTCTACTGATCAACTTCTCTACAACCAGCCTGTCAGGTTTTTCTCACTCAATCGGTAACTCCAGCTATAGCTGGCAACACAGATCATTGTATTCTGACGGCGGGGAAGGCTCTCTGCTGTCAGAGTAGAAAGCGGGAGGATTCCCCCATAAACATTGAATGTGTGAATGGGGGGAAAATCAGATAATTTCTTTAATTCAACCCCCTGGTTGGAAAAAATAAATAAAACGTATGGCCTGCCTAAGGCCTAGTTCACACTCATTACCCTGTGGCCACGTTTGCTGGGCTGCTGTTATCTGTGAGAAATGCGGGGAAAAGGTCCATGAAACTTTTCTGAAACTAGAGCCGCACAGGTATTGCTATGCGTTTTTGCAATAATGGCACCCCCGCGTCTTCTACATAGCAGCACATTTCTGATGCAAGTGCAGGAATGCATGCGATTAATATGCAGACCCCCCTCCCTTTCCTTCACAGCCCCTACTTGTAAAGAAGGTCTTCCTACCTAGTCTCAGATCGTTTTCACAAAGTTGACATGTTGCTGACAGTGGCAGTAAAGAGCTTGATGTCTGAGCCCAATGTCACAGAGCATCAGTACTGCACAACACGGCTCCCCTTCACCCACTCGTGCCTTCTCCTGGCTCGGGCGTTCCCCTCTGGCCCCCGGGGCCCCTTACAGCTGTATCGGCTGTACCCCCCTGATGGCAGCCCTGGATGGCAGGCTTCTAAATTTTCAGCGGACAACGGTCTGTTGTCAGATTTTCCTATCGTGTGTACACAAGTCCAAAGTACAAATACACATGCTTGGAATCAATGCTCAACAATAAGAATGAGCTCTGGCGTGTTCGCATGCTCCACGTGCAGAGCCCGCCAGGAAGTCGGCGCAGCGATGCGCTAATCACAGGCAGTGAGACATTGCCCTGATGCATGGCTGCAGAGATTGGGCAATGTCTCACTGCCTGTGATTAGCGCAGCGCTGCGCCAACTTCCTCGCGGGCTCTGCACATGGAGCATGTGAACACGCCGGAGCTCATCCCTACTCACCCAACACGACATTAGCAGAAGGTGCCAAAAGGGTGGCGTTTAAGAGCTGAAATTCCTCGTAGTACGGCACTACGTTCCGTGGTTGTTGTCCAACAATTGTGTGCCGTTAGTATGCAAGTTCCTGGCACACGCCCTTCAGACAAAAGTCTGACGCTGTCCGACTTCATCTCATCGGCGGGGACACGCTGTCCCTCTCTCCATGGGGTCCCGTCTCTTGATTGGATAGATTGATAGCAGCGCAGCCATTGGCTCCCGCTGCTGTCAATTCGGGGGGCCGAATCCGGCATTCGTGTCCGTGTACGCAAATGCTGGACTTGGGAGCGCACCTGCAAGGTAACCCCCTCGGAAGAGAGCTTCTCCTAGGGCAGGGATATGCAATTAGCGGACCTCCAGCTGTTGCAGAACTACAAGCCCCATGAAAAATAGCAAGACTGACAGCCACAAGCATGACACCTGAAGGCAGAGGCATGATGGGTAGTTTTGCATCAGCTGGAGGTCCGCTAATTGTATATCCCTGTCCTAGGGGGTTTTCTGATGCGGTGTGGAGCTGCTGGGGGTCCCCAGAAGAGGATGTTGGGGGCCACTCTGCTGGGGGTCCCCAGAAGAGGATGTTCTGGGCCACTCTGTGCAAAACTAGCTGCACAGTGGAAGGTAAGCATGACATGGTTGTTATTTAAAAAAATAAAAACCGATCCTTTACAATCACTAAGTTTGTACCCAGATCAGTGTTCTGTGAGCCGACTGATTGATTGCAGGGAGGGGCTGAGCTCTATCACTCTACAATCATATTACCAGGCCTGATCTGCTATTGACTCCATAGTGATCTGTCACATGGATCAGTTCAGTCAGATGGATCGATTCATCCTTCCAGTAAATAGAATCGATGCAAAAGAACGATTGATTCATGAACTGGACATCACTAATTGTCAGTGGTGGGGTGTGAGAAGGTTGCCGGCCTGTATAAGGTAGAGGAGAGCACAGAAGAATGGGTAGAGCTCACTTCCATTGTCAGTGTAAGTATAATAAACAGGAAGGAATCATAACATACACACTATTGCTTCCAGTATAGAGACAGCAGGAAGAGCACACTAATATCACTACAAACATACAGAATCCTGCATGCAGGAACCAACATATCATAGGAGAGCACACGGAAAACATAATGAAAGTGGAACTAACCTGTATCAGTCTTGTGTTCAAAGTCTAATGCGAGCTAGATGGCATCATCTTCTTGTGGTTACACTATAAACATTAGAGCTCCACCTAGTGGCAGCCTAAAGATAACATAGCTTGGAGGTCTATTCATTTAGCTGCTAGCCTTGTACAGTTTGAATATTTATATGAAACTCTACAAACGTTTTTTTTTGTTTTTACATACAAAATGGGGGTTATTTACTAAAGGAAAATACACTTTGCACTACAAGTGCGGTTGAAAGTAAAGTCGCTGTAGATCCGAGGGGGACATACAAGGAAAATAAAAAAACAGCATTTTAGCTTGCACATGATTGGATGATAAAATCAGCAGAGCTTCCACTCATTTCAGATCTACCCTTTTCGATTTAGGGCGGCTGCACTTCCAAGTGCACTTGCAGTGCAAATCGGATTTGCCTTTAGTAAATAACCCCCAAGATATGTTTTTTTTTATGTTAAGACCAGAATTGCTTTCTATGACTCCCATGCATTCATGCTTTATACCCACTTTATACCCACTCTTTTTTTGATACTTTGATAAAAATAAAGAATTACTAAACTATTGTTATTTGCCTCAAATACCATCTTGCTGCTAAAAAAAACCTTGAGACCCGGTTCACACAGGGGCAACACGACTCTGGCCGCGACATTGTGGGGTGACCTGGACACGACCTGAGCTCGCACCACAGCGTGACTTGGGGGGACTTACAAAGCGACTTCAAGTCACCTCCAGGACAAGCGACTTTCCAGTGGCCAATCAAACAACAATCAGCTCTGTGGGAGGGAGGGGTTTTTCTCTTCCTGTATTGTTGCTTCAGTTAGGCTGGATTCTCACACCTACGCATTTTTGTCACTTTTTGCATTTTGCAGATTTGCACTACAGTCCATTTAAAATGGTTTCCTATGGAACACATTCTGTAGTGAAAATCAGCAAAATGCAAAAAGCACTAAAAATGCATAAGTGTGAATTCAGCCTTAAGACATGATCCAACTTTGGAGGTGACTTCCATTGAAATCAATGGGTACAAGTCGCCAAGAATTCGGATTGAAGTAGTACAGGAACCTTTTCTGAAGTCGGAGTGACTTCAGTAGTGTGCATTAAGATGGCTCTCATTCACTTACATTGATTTTATCATGTCGTGCGACTTCAAGTCGGATCCAAAGTCACCCCTATGTGAATGGGCTCTGAGGGATTTTCTATTCAATTGTACAGTAAAATTGCGAGCATATAATTTGTTCCGGAAACATGCTTGTAATCCAAAACACTCATATATCAAAGCTAATTTCCCCATAAGAAATAATGGAAACTCAAATGATTAGTTCCACAACCATTTATTCATAAATCCTTCAGTTTATAGTCCATATAAAAAGATCATAGCAATGTGATAGGTTGTCCATCCACAAATGGAAGCCTCCACAAGGGGAATTAGAAGCAAAATTCAGCAGTAGCTAGAAAGTATAAAAGAGAAGAGAGGCGCCTCTAGGTGTAGCAATATGGTTACATTAAATGAAGGGGATGATTTAAAACAGGAACATCTAAGTATGCAGGCATCCGGCCTAAAGCGGTCCACATAGATCATCCTCCTCACCGGTGGCTCTTACCACTGTCAGTCCGCAATCATGACTAGGGATGAGCTCAGGCGTGTTCGCACAGCCCACGTGCAGAGCCCGCCAGGAACCCGGTACTGCGTTGCACTAATCACAGACAGAGAGACATTTCCCGATCTCTGCAGCCCTGCAAAGGGACAATGTCTGATTGTCTGTGATTAGCGCAGTGCAGTGCTGAGCTGACTTCCTAGCAGGCTCTGCTAGGCTTGAACCCTGGATGCCTGTATACTTAGATGTGCCTGTTTTAATCATCAATCACGTGAGTCACTAAATGTTATACCTTCATTCAATGTAACTATATTGCTACACTTAGAGGCGGCCTCTCTTCTCTTTTATACCCAGTTGTGACTTGACGCTAGTTACATAGTTAGTAAGGATGAGTAAAGACACCAGTCCATCCAGTTCAACCTGAGTGAGTGTGGGTGCATGTCTACAATTGTCCCTATCCCTGTACATTGTGTCTCATTAAGATACTCCTCTATTATATATTATTTAAGGTACCCATATAGAGCCATCAATTTGCACTCCACGCATGCATCACACATTCACATCGGTCCCTACCCTCAAGGAGCCCACAATCCAAGGTCCCCAACTCACATTCATATACTAGGGCCAATTTTGGACAGAAGCCAATTAACCTACCAGCATGTCTTTGGAGAGTGGGAGGAAACCGGACTATCGGGAGGAAACCCACGTATATCAAGACATTGTTTGTATATCATAGACATGACATAGTTCTCCCTAAGATGACAATGGGGGGGGGGGGCACTCCGAATCTGGTACAGCTGTGCATGGTAGTCAATCAGAATCTAACTTCAGCTTGTTCAGTTAGGCCCCTTTCACACTGGGGGGGTGCGGGCAACAGCAGTAAAGTGGCGCTATTCTTAGCGCCACTTTACCGTCATTTTAGTGGCGGTATTTCAAAAATCAAAACAATTGAAAAGTGACTGTATAGTCTAAACATAATCTTTAATGGCTATGCAGACAATTTAAAATGAAAGGAAATTGATTTAAAAAAACAAACAACTGAAATTTTAATTCTTTAATGAAGGGGAGGGGGGTAGTGGGGGCGCCGATACAGATTCTCGCAAAGGGCGCTGGAGACCCTAGGTACACCTCTGCTGCGAATCACAAACAGCAGAAACATTTCCTGCCCCACAGCTGCACACACACAAGGCCCATGCTGTGGTGTGGGGAATGCCCTGCCATCTAGGATTGGCTGTTGGCTTCCCAGCTGGAGAGCTCAGGCACATTGAGGCTCATGTCTGAACAGGTCTGAGCTCATCATTTCCCTGTGCTGCACTTGAAAGTCAGCAAGGCATGGACGTGCCCATGATTAGGGATGAGCTCAGGCGTGTTCGCACACCCCACGTGCAGAGCCTGCCAGGAAGTTGGCACGGCACTGCGCTAATCACAGGCAGTGAGGCATTTCCCGATCTCTGCAGTCCCACATCGGGAAAATTGTCTCACTACCTGTGATTAGCGCAGTGCCGTGCCGACTTCCTGGTGGGCTCTGCACGTGGGGTGTGTGAAAACCCCGGAGCTCATCCTTACCCATGATCAAAAGGGTAGTTCATGATTGATGAGTTATTGACCCCTTTTCTATGATATAGCAGTTTTATACTACTGGTACTGTAGTATAGAGACATCTCTACTTTATAAGCTGTGTTCTAATGCTCATTTAATAATAATAAATAAAGTAGCTAAAAGCGGAGAAGGGAATCTGCATCCTTGGGGCATATTTATAAAAAAATTCACACAACAATTCACCCACTAAAAGTGCATGTATATTAGTTTTTTCAGAATAGGACAAAAACAAATGTTGTTAGGCTATTTCCTGTGCTGGTTGAATGTTTTCCATTGATTTAAAGGGCAATTTCTCCCTTTAGCATCATGTTACACCTACAGTATATTTAGGGTGAAAAATGTAACATGTTTCCAAACACCCCAGCCCCCATGACAGTGGACAGAGGTTTCCCACAGCCGCTGCCACTTTTAAAATCCGCTAAACCCTAAATTAATTCACAGTAAATGTGCTGGTAGTTATAATGCTGATCAGTGCACCAGTAATCCATTGAAACTTCCTCCATATCAGTAATCTCTGGTCACAAACGTTACAATTATACCTCGTACACGCAATCCCAAAATCGGACAACAGATCGTCCGTTTTTTGTTTTTGTTTGCATGCTAGTCGTTGTAACCTGGGGGACAGGTAGGTGGTACAAAGTTCCCTGGGATGAGCAGTCTTTCAGGCACAGATACCAAATCCAGTGAGGTAGTGACAAATAGTGTGGTGTTTATTGGTGATATATACAATATACAATACTCTTTCCTGCCACCCCCTCTAGCACCAATAGATTGCATTGCATGAATCTATCTATGGGCGCCACTGCCACCCCGTGGGAGTTTTTTCAGAATTTTTCAGTTTGTTTGCGCCCCCTCAAACATTTGAGCACCAGCCACCACTGTGCTGACTGTGCTGTACAGTGTTTCAGAAAACACAGAACAAAAACCTAGTCGTGTCTCGGCACTAACTACGCAATATAAACAGGCCCTAACTACCGGACTGAGCAAGCCTAAAGCTTGTTGGCTTCCACAGATAGCTTTTTCCCAACCTTTTGCTCTCACAGACCAGTGTTGTCTGTGTTTCCCAGGCAGAGAGCAAAGGCTATCTGTCACATGTGAGACGTATAAGCCCCAAACAGGACTTTCCCTGGCTCTCTCTGGGACGCCCCGCTTCAACGTATATTAAACTTGAAGAGTTTATTAAAGTTAAGAACATTCTCGTACGACAAAATAAAAAATCTCAAGTGATGTCATGTGTTGTATTGTATTTTCGGATGACAACTGTACTGATTCAGGCTGGGTTCACATCACTGCGAATTGGATGCAGAGATCCACATCCAATTCGCAATAGGAGGAGATTTTGACTGGCTCTCTATGGAGCCAGTCTACATATCTCCACAGCAGGTCCAGTGCATTTTGTACAAAAACGCTGTGCGTCTTTTGGTCCGTTTCACTTTCAGGTCCAAATTCAGCTCATAATTTGGGCTGAAATCGGACCTGAAATGGTAAACCAGGATCCCCTGCTATGAGATGGATGTGGTGATGGTGTGAACCCAGCCTAAATGAAAATTGTACGATCTGGTATCATACAAGGAAGATTTTTGCATTTGTCCGATCGGATAATATCGGATGAACTGTCGTGATCGGCTCTCGGAAGCTGTGTACTAACGATCCGATTATCATACGATCGCGTCAAAAGCAGTATTTTTCATCCGATTTTCGGCTCGTGTGTAGGGGCCATTATACTGTACACTCTCCATTTGATCTACTAGCAACTATGTAGTGTAAGGGCTTGTCTGATTGGATTCTGATTGATTGTATAGTTCAAGTGAGCACTAACATTACATCGTTTTAGTAAAGCTAATTGTACAGAAATTATACATGCAGATTGTAACATATAAGGTGAACTTTGGATCTACTGACAGTTATGAAGTGTTCTATGAAAGGGTCACCATACAGATAACAATCTGACCATACAATCTTTCTACAACCAGCTTTTGATTTGACAAATCTATATAATTTCATGACCTAGTTGAACTCCCCAATCAATCAGTAGCCAAGAAGGCAGACCATTCCTCTACATTGTTGGTAGATCAAAGGGAAGTCATACACTCCGACTGTAACATCTGTGGTGAGCTTTAGTGGATACAAATTGTATGGATTGTTTAGAAAGGCCCATTACACAAAGAAGTTGATGGTAAATATTTATACAGTCAGCCTTCGATTTACCAAGACTCATTTATTACAACGACCTACCCAACTCAGAGCTAAAAAAAAATTAAAAATACCCTAGCAGTAGTCTCTGCCCTTCCTCCGCTGCAAGAGTTAAATACTTGTTAAAGGGGTTATAAACCCTCGTGTTGCATTAAGGTGAAAAAACTTCTGTCAGTGACCGCCCCACCCCCCCAGCGACCCCGGTTTTTACTCACCTGAGCCCCATAATTCTCACACTGGAGACGCGCTCTTCCCCCTCTGTTGTCTCGGCTCTTGATTGGATACATTGAAAGCAGCGCAGTCACTGGCTGCCGCTGCTGTCAATCAAGTCAATCAAATCCAATGACAGCGCCGGGGGGCAGGGCTGAGTCTGGCATTCTGCGTCTATGGACACAAATGCTGGACATGCGATAACCCCCCCCCCCCCCCCCCCCAGCCAGGAGAGAGCTTCTTCTGATTTGTACATGATGATGCCCAGCAGCATCATTTTGAGAATGGATTGGGCCCGTGTGCAGGATCATAAGTTGGGCACACTATAAGCCCACTAGTCATGTGCAGAATGGAAAAATGTGTTTGGTTTAATGTCAGATAGGTTCATAATGTTACTAATTTCCTTTTGTTGATTTCGAAATTTGTTTAGTTTCATTTCGTTGTGTTTAATTTTGTTTAATTTATTAATTTTCTAACAAATACCAAATTTGCACAACGATTCAAATTTTAATCGGTCAAAAAGTAATTGACCTATTTGAATTCTGTGTGAAGAATAGCTGGTTGTTAAGGAGTGGGCCGGGAAGCCAGCCGCCATGTCCTTAACAACTGATGGCATTTTAGCTGTCAGCTGGCTTCCCCGCTGACAGCTGAAATGTAAACAAATGAATACTGGCAAAAGTCAGAAAAAAAAACAGCGTAGGGTCCCCCCCCATCTCCGATCTATACCAGGCCCTTCGAGGGCCATTTCATCCAAATCTCTGAATAACTACACATCCGACTCTCCGAATAACCAAACATTTGTCTGAATTTACATTCGGATTGAAAGGAATTTCACATGTCTAAAGCTCACAACAAGGGAGATCCATGCTGCACTCCAGCCATCTACATGTACATTTTTTAACACAACCCTTTCTAACATAAAATCTGCAGCGTGCACAGCACACCAGTGGCTGTGGTCAGATTGTGCTAACAGTGGGAGGGTCTTAAAGGTCAGCGTACCCCCCTTTACATCATGTGCCAGTCTCTCTTACATTAATGTGCTATTACTGATATTAAAGTTGTTTTTTTCTAAATTAAAATAAAAAAGAGGTTTATACGTACCTGCTATGTGCAATGGTATTGCACAGAACAGTTTCTTACCTCTTCTTTGGTGGTCCCCTGTTGGCGCAGTCCAATCCTCCTCTTCTCCGAGTACCTCTATAGCAAGTCATGGGCTATGGGTAGGGTTGCCACCTCATCCCTTTAAACCCATACACATATGAATTACACAGGTTCTGTGGCTGATTCAGGTGCAGATGAAACTAGGGTTGCACCGATACTGGCATCGGTGCCGATACCAAGTATTTGCACAAGTATCGGTACTCCAGTAAATGCACCGATAACTGTTAGTTTTAAAATAATAAACTAATTGGAGCTGTCAAAAAAACCAACATTGCTCAGCCCTGAAACACTAAAATAAAAAGAAACATTTTTTCTTTTGTATATTTCTGTTTCTTCATCTGCAGATCAAAGGCATGAACAAATGTTCCTCTGTTTAACCCCTTAATAACCCTTAATTTACT
The DNA here is from genome assembly GCF_037356315.1 of Lithobates pipiens. NCBI lineage: Eukaryota > Metazoa > Chordata > Amphibia > Anura > Ranidae > Lithobates > Lithobates pipiens. Next base: position 194,709,839 of record NW_027507903.1, read on the forward strand.
CTAATCAGCCTTAATTAACTCCCTATTCTCTTCCATTTAATTCTTATTTTCCTGCTTTTTTCTTTTGTTTCACGTCTATTTTATAAACGATAAACAATTAAAACGTATTTTAAATAAAAAAATATATATATCAATTTTATTTAATTTGTAAATAACTTTTCAATGCTTTGTACCATTGCTGACAGCTGAAGTTAAAACAAAACAGTTGCGGTAGGTATCGGCAATTGGTGTTGGCGAGTACAAAAAAAAAGTATCGGTACTTGTACACATTGTAACAAAAATGGTATTGGTGCATTCCTAAATTAAACTCACTTGGTGCCTTATCTGCATTAATTGAGCCTCAGAACCTGTGTAATACATATGTGTTTGGGTTTAAAGGGATGGGGTGGCAACCATAGCTATGGGGGCACTTGTACAGGCATGCTTCCAAGCTGGGTTGTATGCATCCATAGACACACACAGTGTGTCTCGGCCCCACCCCACGCCTCACAGGATTTGACTGACAGCAGCAGGAGCCAATGGCTGCCAGTGCCCTCAGTGAAGCCTGTGAAAGCAGAAGTGAAGAGAGCAGGGCTGCCGGAGGGCATATCTCTGGATTGAGAGTGGTGTCAGGTAAATGTTTAGGGGTAGAGGGATATAATTGCTATGGGAATGGTCATTTTTACCTCAACCTCCTCACGCCCGCGCTATAGCCGAAAGATGGCCTAAATTTCCGGGTGGGCATACATGTACGTCTTCCTGAGCATGTGCCGCCAGAGCGCTCCCTGTGAGGCAAGCAGCCTGTTCTGTGATCAGCGGGTCAGTGAGACTTGGCTGATCACAGATCAGAGTAAGGGGCCAATCCCGGCTCCTTATCATGTGATCAGCTGTCAGCCAATGACAGCTGATCACATGATGTAAACGGAAGATTGTAATCAGCTTTTTTTTCCCTCACGCTGTCAGTGTGAGGAGAAAAGAAAAAAGCCGATTACCAGATTCTGTCAGAGGGATATCAGTCCCACACACAGACACCCACTGCTCCTAAGCAGTGCCACCTGCCAGTGCCACCTTTCAATGCCCACAAGTGCCACCTATCAGTGCCCATAAGTCCGCCATCATCAGTGCCGCCTATATGTGCTGCCTATCAGTGCCCACCAGTGCCGCCTCATCAGTGCACCAGTGCAATTCCATTAAAACCTTTATTAAAGCATAAAAGATATCACAAAAAATACAAACATAGGTCAAAGCAGGATATGAACTGGACACCTACAGGACTACTGGAATGCTCCACGTAAACACTGCAGGGGAGGCGTAACATGGGGGGGAAGCATAGCCAGGAGGGGGAATCGGCACTGTACATAGAGATTAGAGTGTGCTCAGTCACACCTGGCACAAACCCTGTGCACACCTATGCTTAAACCTCATTTGCCACATCGTCAATTAAGCAGGGCATTGAGGTGTATTGAGGTTGTCTTGTAATTTGTAGACATCCTGTAAATATGTTATTCCACTGCATAACTTGGTGTCATCTGCAAATACTGAAATTTTACTTTTAATCCCAGACCCAATATCATTTATAAAGATATTAAAAAGTAAGGGTTCCAGCACTGAACCTTGAGGTACACCACTAATAACCTTAGACCATTCAGAGTAAGAATCATTAACCACTACTCTCTGAATTCTGTCTTCAGGCCAGTTTTCTATCCATTTACAAACTGATCTTTCCAAGCCTGTAGACTTTACCTTACACATTAACTGTTTATGGGCAACTGTGTCAAACGTTTTTGCAAAATCCAAGTAAACAAAGTCTACAGCCACTCCTCTGTAAAAGGTTTTACTTCCTCATAAAATGAAATCAGGTTTGTTTGACAACTTTTGCCTTTCATGAATCCATGCTGTCTGTTGCTTAAAATATTTTTTTTCAGCAAGAACTCATCTATGTGGTCCTTTTATTAAAGTGTTTGAAATCATAAAAAAAAAAAAAGAAAGAGATATCCTGTTCCGTTATAGCAGATTAAATAGCATATTGCTTGTGCTGTCTAATCTGCCCCTCTCTAAACTGTAGAAAACCTGGCTAATCCTACCTGTTTCTGTGTCCCCTTCTGTGTGCTGACCACGATAATCATGGCTGCTGAGCCCTGACACTGTGGTCAGTTTACATGCCTCTCCTCGGTCCTCCTCTCCCCGCTTCCTCCCTACCTATCAGCTTTGTGTGTCTGTGTCTATGCCCCCCTCCTGCCACTATTAGTAGCGAAGAAAAGTTTTAAAATTGGCACTGCCAGCCCCTCTGCTTCATCCAGATATACCACACTGTGTAAGTGTTTTTAAAAACAAAGCCTCTGGACATGTGACTCCCATCAGCCCAGCTACTCCGATCCAGGGCTAGAGTAGGAGACGCTGAGTAGCCAGCACAGGGGTAATGTGACCTCCCCGACTGATAGAGATACAAAAAGATTACCGCTCCAAAGTAATGACCTCTCCTAAAACAGCTGTCTCCACAATGCCACAGGGTGCCGGCTCTGTTTGCAACAGAAACCACAGTGGAAAAAATGTAGCTGGATAGCCGCACTCCAAAGTATTCAACTTTATTGCAAAAATATGATTAAAATCATGCCATCTAGGTTATTGTACACACTAACTGCACAGCCGCTGACATGTTTTACACCAGACACGGACTGTGTCTGGTGTGAAACATGTCAGCAGCTGTGCAGTTAGCGTGTACATTAGCCTAGATGCCATGATTTTAATCATATTTTTGCAATAAAGTTGAATACTTTGGAGTGCGGCTATCCAGCTACATTTTTTTCACAATGTGACCTCCCCGGCTGACGTCAGAGGGAGATCTCTCTCTCCCTCCCACTGTAGGCCTGGATCGGAGTAGCAGAGTGGCCGAGAGTCACGTTACTGGCCTGAATATAGCTGAAAAAGGGTATTTATAGGGAGAAAAAACAGTTATACAGTGTGGTATGCCTGGGTACAAGAGAGGGGCTGGCAGTGATTTAGTTCAATCTTATTTTATTAAGAAAGGAAAAGTGTACTTTACACATGTGTTTTGTACATTGACATAAAGGTAGAAATAGACATTTCAATATTGGTAACATAACGTCACATTGTATAAAAAATTTGTTAGCTTCAACAGAATTAATTTAGTATATAAGCCTGTGTAGCTATAACATCTATCAAGACATATTGAGGGTCTATGAGCACCACTATCTGCTCAACGAGCGGTGCCCATCCATTATAAATAATAAATATGCTAGGGCTTTTGTTATTTTGCTAAACACCATTTCTCATATGGGGGAACTCTATGTGGGTCACAGAGTTCCCATCTGTCGCATCTAGAGATTATGGTTCGGTTGTTCATGTATCGTGGCTTTGTGTAAAGAGAGGAGGGGGAGTGATGGTGAAAATAGAGGGGTCAAAGCAGTAAGGTAAGTAGATATTGAGAAGGAGACATTCCACTTAGGTCAGACAGATGTGATGTTAGAGTCCTCTGTTGCCCATGGAATAAATTCCGAGGAGTATCGAAACATAGACCATGAGATCCAGGTCTTGGAGAATTGTTCCTCTTTACCCGATTCCTGCGACAACATTCATTCCAAGCTATTGATTCGATCCACCTCAGTTGCCCATTCCCCCAGGGAAGGCATGTCAGTCAACCTCTAGTATCTGGGCAGAACCATTCTAGCTGCTGCCAGAAAGTGACAAAGAACGTTTTTTTTTTGACCGATTTAAGTGGTCCAGGGAGCATAGATAGCAGAACTACCTCAGGAGAGGGTCTAAGCGAGGTCGCCATAAGTCTGCAGTACAGGTCGAGGATCTTTTGCCAGAACCTCCGCACAGGGAGGCATGCTCACCAAATGTGGAGTAAAGTTCCTTTGGCTGACAGGCAACGCCAGCAGGTATCCGGGAGCGCCAGGTTTATCCAGCGTATCTCAAGTCGAGGGGCATCTGTACAAACGAGTCAACAACTTGAACCCCTTTTCTTGAGCTTTGGAGTCTAAGGATATTTTGTGAGTCAGAATGAAGCTCTTTTGCCAGTCAACGGGTGAAATGGAGTGGCCCAAGTTTACATTCCAGGCCTGTGTGTATGGAGGGAGGTCAGGATTAGAAACCATATGTATGAAAGAGTAGAGTTTAGAGACCACATGTGTGGGGGGTCAGCCTGAAGCAGCATGTTCTCCAAGTCCGTTAAATCATTAAGTATATAAGGCAAGGAAGAAAAGGTACGAATGTAGGATATCACTTGTTGCCTCTGCAGCCAATGCGTCGAGGTATGGGGAGATGGACCGGAGGGAGCGTCTTTCATCAGAGAAGAGTCTGAATGAAGGACTTGGGCAACTTTCCCCCCTGTAGTGCCAATGGAAAAGCCGATGTCCCAAACAGAGGTGTCATGAGTCCCTTAAGTGGGGATAAGGTCTTGGAGGAATTCATTCGGGTCAATATTTGTATAGTTTGTTGAGTGAGGTCGCCAAGGAGTAACCCCCCCCCCCCCTCAGGAATTCAGTAGGCGTTCAGCAGGCGCTCAGCAGGCGCTAAACTAACAGGTCTATGGTTACTTGGTAAAGACTTTGATCACTTTTTAAATATAGGCACCACATTGGCCTTATGCCAATCCAGTGGTACCATTCCAGTCATAAAAATGTGTCCTTAAAAAATAGAAACAATGACTTTAAAATGACAGAGCTCAATTCTTTTAGGATCCATGGGTGGATGCCATCTGGTCCAGGTGCTTTATCCACCTTTATTCTGTCTAAATATTTCTGGACCATATCACTTTTGAGCCTTTGTGCTATGCTGAACCAATGTAACTATGCAATACAAATAATTCCTGAAGCCCCTTGGAAGTTATATCTGGCTGTAAAACTGGGCCTGCACTTCATGAGTTAATTGTTCGTTTCATCTAGGGGAGAGTAAAACTGCTTTTATCTACCCAGTCCTCTCCTCCCCCACACTGCATTGGTGCATTGCACTGTGCATCGGATTTGATGACACCAGGAACTTAGATTGCTGGAGCATAGGGAAGAAGACATTGCTGGGCCTGGTTTAGCAAGTACCTTAGGGCCACCTGTGCACTAGCGCTAAAGCGCTGCTCGTTTTAGCTGCGCTTTAGTGCTGTTTAAGCTGTGCTTTTTGGTCGCTAGCGGGGAGCTTTTAACCCCTGCTAGCTGCCAAAGACAGGCTTTAAACCACCCGTGTTGTGGTGTTTTGCAAGCGCTGCCCATTCATTGCAATGGGCAGGGGCGTAGCGCTCCCAAACTGCCGCAAGGATGCTGCTTGCAGGACTTTTTCTAACGCCCCACAAGCGCACCACCCCAGTGTGAAAACACTTGGGTATGGGAGGCAGTTTTCAGGCACTTCACAGGTGTTATTTCCAGCGCTAAAATGCCTGAAAACTGCCTCAGTGTGAAAGGGGTCAAAACAAACAATTAACCCTTGCAGTCAGCCCCACTGCAAGAGATATTTTTCAAGTTTCCCAGATTTGGGCTTTAATCATTGTAAATGAACACATACTTGGATGAATTGATGTTTTTTTTTATTTATTTTTTCAATTTCCCTGAAGTTCTGCTTTATTTAAAATAACAGTATTTGTTGAAAAAAAATTATATTTTATAAGTTGTAATAGTTTCTTCTATGTAAAGACTTAAAACCTTCTCCAGTAATCATATAAATGCCACTAGAGCTAGAACCTTTTTTATCACCACTAGGGGGAGATATTGCTTCTTGCATAGCACTTGAGCAGGTTCATATTTTGTCTATTTTATCCACTTTTCATTAACTGTAACCTGCTGGATAAAATCAGCCATTAGTTATGAAATCATCACTCAGGTTTCCTGCTGTAGGATCCTTAGCATTTTCTTGATAAGGTACTGGCATAGTGTAAATCCTTGAACATGGCTTTTCTGCATCCAGGAATTTATGCTCACACACAAGTTTACGCAATCACAGGATACAGAGTATCCCAAAAGTATTCACAGCGCTTCACTTTTTCCACATTTTGTTATGTTACAGCCTTATTCCAAAATGTTGTTAAATTCATTATTTTCCTAAAAATTCTAAAAACAATACCCCATAATGACAACGTGAAAGAAGTTTGTTTGAAATCTTTGCAAATGTATTACAAATAAAAAAAAAAAAAAACTCACAAGTATTCATTGCCTTTGCCTTGACACTCAACATTTAGCTCATGTGCATCCTGTTTCCACTGATCATCCTTGGCAGGTTTCTACAACTTTTTGGAGTCCACTTCAGTAAATTCAGTTGATTGGACATGATTTGGAAAGGCACACACCTGTCTATGTAAGGTCCCAAGTTACCAGTGCATGTCAGAGCACAAACCAAGCCATGAAGTCCAAGGAATTGTCTGTAGACCTCTGAGACAGGATTGTATCGAGGTACAGATCTAGGGAAGGGTACAGAACAATTTCTAAAGCATTGCAGGTCCCAATGAGCACAGTGGCCTCCATCATCTGTAAACAGAAGAAGCAGCTAGTGCAGTCAGCCTCAGTACAGGGAGCAACCCACAGCTTCCATAACATGATTCTATCCACGGCCACCACAGCCACCCCCTATTCATGCGTCCGGCCCCTTTCAGGATGCCGAGCGCCTGAATTACAGCGGTTGGGGTGTTTTTTGAAGCATCTGATTAGAGCCATAGGCCCTAATAGGCTTCAAAATAGGGTGGGCTTGTGGCACAGAGCATTGCGCCAGGAGCCCACCCCGGTTGCTACAACAGCAAATGAATATTCGCTGTTGAAACTCTGCTCCTCAATCCGGCCAATCAGAAGCAGGTGTAGGATTGGGCAAAAAAGAAGACTCCAGAGGAAGGGAGGAAACGGAATCTTCCGTGATGAACCGGGGAGAGCAGGGGAATGGGAGGCCACCGCTGCCACCGTGATGACCCGTGGAGAGCAGAGGAATGGGAGGCCGCGCCAAGCAGCCTTACCTTGAATTTTTCCTGAACCCATGCAGTGAGGTTCATCACAGAGTCATGCCTGTTTTTAATGCCGGCCATCTGAGGGCCTGAAGATTACAGGCATCCAATATTGCGTTTAAGCTTTGTCCCTTGCGAACAGAGTTTTCTCCAGATTCTCCAACTATTTTGATGATATTATGTACTGTAGATGATAATATATTTAATGTTTTTGCACAGCTTTTCACAGATTGGTGAACCTCTGCCCATCCTTACTTCTGAGATACTCTAATTCTCTAAGATGCTATTTTTATACCCAGTCATGTTACTGACCTCTTGCCAATTAACCTAATTAGTTGCAAAATGTTCTTCCAGCTCTTCCTTGTTAGTACAACTTTGCCAGCTTTTTGTTGCCCTCTCCCAACTGTTTTGTGACGTGTTGCTGCCATCAGTTTCAAAATGACCTTATTTTTTCTTAAAATTGTATATTTTCTCAGTTTAAATATTTGATTGTTTTCTATTTTCTATTGTGATTACAATATGGGTTTATGAGATTTGCACATCATTGCATTCTGTTTTCATGTAGATTTTACACAGTGTCCCAAATGTTTTGGAATTAAGGTTGTACATGAAAATTATGGGGACTATGAGCTGAAAAAAGACACATGTGAACACATAGAAAAAAATATATTAAGGGTCACTTTAACAGCGGTAGTTTAGCATTTGGGGGTTAAATATTGTCATACTGATTTTTCCAGTGTCAACATTCAAATAGTTCATGTTGACCCGTGCTCAAGTTAATACAAAATCAGTGGATGTGGCTATATTTTCTTTTGTTGAAGCTACCTTGATAATCTTCTTTAACGAGTTACTATAGTTACTACTCTGTTGTTTTTTTTCCACACTGTATGCTACAGTATGTCTATTTTTATTTGACAATTTTTTGACCTTCTAATTGATTTCAATCTCTCTATCATTTAGCATATGCTCAAAAATTAAAACAAATACATCCCTTATACAAAGTTATTTATTAATATTTGGTAATGCTGAGCGCTGATTCCATGGCACTTACAAATCTACTGTTCATGATCTGAATCTAGTTATCCTTGATTGGAATCCTAGTCAAAGAGATGAATTATTGCAATAGAATATCCTTTAGATTGTAAGCTCCATGAGCAGGGTCTTCCTTTTCCTGTGGTATTGAATTGCATTGTAACTGGCATAGGCATGTACAGGGGGTGTGGCTGGGCATACCCTAATCACTATGGGTGGTGCCAATTCCCCCTACTGCCCGGGCTTCACCCCTCTTGTCGACTCCGCGGTGCTGCTGACTTCCCTCCTCTCCCCCCAGCTGCTGTGGCGAAGTTTCAGGATGGAGAGCAGGGGAATGGGCTAGTAAATATATGTAGCACCCTGGTATTAGGCAGGGTTGCTAATAAATTTATAAAAAACAATATGGTGTTCCGCGCCAGGAGATGAAAATTAGCTGCAGCCTATACCAGCTGTACCCACAGGTGTAGGAACGCAGGACAAGAGCTGACTCCATTGTGAAGCCTTTTATTACTGCAGGGGTACATCCCTTTGGCGATGGACCTGAGGGGGGAGCACATGTGAAGAGTCACCAAATTTGTCAATTAAAATCATTTTTTCACTTTACCACTATTTTTATGAACTTTAAAATTGAATGGATTCTATGTGAATTTTTTGTTATGTTAATGTTCTTTTGCTGATCTATACACTTTATTAAGTGTTCATTTTTTCAATCTATTTTATATTTAATCTCCCAAGGATTTTTTTTAACATACTCTGTCACATTGGTAACACTTAGCAGCACCAGTCTTACCCATATATAAATTTCTCATATTGCTAACAAATTTAGTTATGCTAGGTGGTAACTAGCCTGGCTATCTGGTAGTTGTATCCACTGACATTTTGCCCTAATCCTGAATCTGGTGCATTTCTCTCTTCTGTCAAAAGGTGGCACTGGTCCCTTTGGCATTAGAATGACAAGACCACAGTGAGTTCAGGTTATGAATAAACATAATTTCTCAGCTAATCAGAGTAGCAACTCTGCATGCTGGGATTGTCTATTTAAGGGGGGTGAGTAAGGTGATCTGTGTTCTTTTAGCCCCAGGCTTAGGCCTGGGAGCTGTGTGTGAAGAAGCAGCTGAAGGTTAAGCCTGGGGCCTAGCCACGTGTGTAGAGGCTCAGCCCCGGGGGAGCCTGATTGTTGCAGAGGTTCAGCCAGATGGGGAACTGAGTGTTGCCAGAGGTGAAGGAGGGGCAGTTGCCACATGGGACAACCACTCCTGTTACCAGAGGCAAGTGAGAACCAGAGGTCAGAGATCAAGGAGACACAGTCGCCAGCAAGGGACAACTAATCCTGTTATCAGAGACCAGGTTTGTAAAGTCTGAAGAAGTACCAGAGCAGCCTTTTTTTACTAGCCAGGGATGATGAACAAGTTGGGAAAGCTTCAGCGTTCAGGTCAGGGACCCAGCGAGTGATTGTGGGTAACACTTGGAGAGGATTCAATGGGTTAGCTGAGAGCCAAGCCAGGGACCCAGCAGGTACCATGGGTGATGCTTGGAGTGTACAGCGGGTTAGCTATGGAAGAGCTCAGAGGATCCAATGACCGGCTGGGATTGAAGGTCTGGTAAAAAGACTGGGAGCTCAGTGAGAAAATGTACAGTAAGAGTCTGTGAGATGTGAAGATCTGCACTGTGAGTTAAGTGCGCGCATCTACATTGAAGTTGGAGAGTTACATTTTTTTTCTTTGCAAACTCCGAGATGTAGTTTCCTAGGCAGGGGAGGATGTAGCACCCTGGTGTTTAGGCAGGGTTGCTAACAAATTTAGTTTGCCATTTAGTTTGCCAGGTAGTAATTGTCCTGGCTAATTGTTAGAAGATCCACTGATTCCTCGCTAATTTTGGAATTGCTGCACCTCTTCTCTTCTGTCACTAGGTGGCACTGTGGCTGGTGACATTAGATTGGCAAGGGCATAGCAAGACCAGGTTATGAATGGATGGGGTGTCTCAGCCAATTGGCAGGGGTTTTTTAGTCCCTTGGCCTGCTGGGAGAGCTTATTTATTTGAGTGGAGTCAGGTGATCGGTGTTCTGTGCCACACGGACGGCTGTCTGGGTGGAGATGTGTGTCATCCTGGGTTGCTAGGCCCGAAGCCAGAGGCCTATCCCGGGGACACCTGGCTGCTGGGTTGCCTGAGGCCTATCCAGGAGCAGGAGATGCAGCGTAGGGTTGGGACTGCAGGATTGGGAAGCAGTTGCCACTAAGGGACCATCCACCTTATCATCGGAGACTACTGTGCGTGAGCTTGAGCAAATACCAGAGCAGTCCTCTTACCTGCCAGGGACAGTAAAGAAGTGAGAAAGCGTCAGTGAGTGCCAAGCCAGGGATCCAGCGTGTTAGCGGGAGTGCCGTTTGAGGAGTATACAGCGTGTTAGCTGTGGAAGAGCTCAGGGGATCTAGCGGGCGGCTGGGATCTAGAAGTCTAGTGAGAGACTGGGAGCTCAGTGAGTGAAGACCTACAGTGGGATACTGTGAGATAAGAGAAGAACCATTCTGTGTTACCAAGAGTTATGTACGACTACCTTTAGTGACTGTTATGCTGCGTACACACGATCCGACTATCCGGTGGACTTAGTCCGGCGGACAACCGACTTTGCAGCGGAGGTCTTTCCGAATGAGCAGACTTGCCCACACATGCCCACACACGACCGGCCTTTTGAAATGAACGGACATGCCCACACACGGAGTAAAGTCCATTCATTTTGAACATGGCTCCAGGTAGACAGAACTAGCGAAGGAAGTGAATGTCGCCGCCTCCATCGGCGAGATTGACACCTCGCTAGCCCCGTCACCTGGTATAGATTTAAAGGGGAACCCCTACGCCGAAAAAACGGCGTGGGGGTCCCCCCAAAGTCCATAGCAGACCCGAGCACGCAGCCCGGCCGGTCAGGAAAGTGGGTGGGGACGAACGAGCGTCCCCCCTCCTGAGCCGTACCAGGCCACGTGCCCTCAACATGGGAGGGTGCTTTGGGGAAGGGACGGATTGTCCGCCGGATTGCCGAGTCCGGCGGACAATTTTGAGTCAAGACTTCTTTCTAAGTCCGCCGGACTTTTGGGAACAAAAAGTCCGCCGGAACCCACACACGGGCGGATTGTCCGGTGGACTCTGGTCCGCCGGATAATCCGATCATGTGTACACGGCATTACAAGTTCAGTTGCCATAAGAGACAGTGGTTCTACCTATACAGATGTGGCATCCGGCTGGTGGTCTATAGCTGTCTACCTATAGTGTCTCGGAGTCTGTGAATTACCATTGCATCTACCTAAGGGTGTCCTGGCCCTAACCCGCTCTCCCACAGTTCTTGTTAAAAAACAATAAATCTCTTTGCATCCAAAAAGTGACTGGCACCCATCATTTCATCTTGCATTACACCCACCATGCCTGCTAACCCACTCTACAAGGAAGGATGTCAGCTCTCCCTGACCCTGGAGGTCACCATCAGGCCTCTAGAGGTCACAGAGGTCGATATATATATAATTTACTGGCCCCTTCCTTTTCTAAATGAACACAGTGAACACACTCACTCACTCACTCTGTCCATTCATAACTGAAGCATAGTAAACTGTGTTTACTATGCTTCAGTTTGTGAATGAACAGGAAGCCACTCAGCACAGAGCACTTCCCATTTATGCATGGCCAAATGCAGCTGAGGCTGTAGAGAAAGGCATGTGTATTTGAGCTTTAGGGTGCACACCTTAATGCAATAGGTTGCACACACCTATGATAATCACACTGTCTCCCTTTATATTATAAAGCGCTGAGCAACCTGTTGGCGCTATATAAATCCTGTATAATAATAAATGTAAATGTATTTATGATCAGTTAAGCTAAACATTAGCAACCATTAAATGAAAGCACCCAGTCTGTGCTTATTTATCAAATCATTATATTATAACTTCCCCCATGTATTTTTCTTAAACTTGACACCAGTCCAGCCAAAAATTAAATTTCAGTAATAAATGGAGTCTTGTGGGCAAAGTTATCCACTGGCTTCCTATATTTCCTGGGAAGTGTAGCAGTGAGATGTCCTTTGCCATATCTCCCATCCCTTCTGTTCACCTCCTTTTATATTCGCTATCGCATCGCTGCCCTATTTATTTCAATGGGGAGCAGTGGTGGAGGAGCCATGAGTTCATCACTCCTTCACCGCTCCAAAGAAGCTGCTGGCAGGACTTTTTCTGAAGCCCTGCCAGCGCACCACTCCAATGTGAAAGCCCTTGGGTTTTCACACTGGAGTGAATGGAGCAGCTTTTTTCAGGCGCTATTTTTAGCGCTGTAACGCCTGAAAAACAATAGCAGTGTGAAAGGAGTCTAAGGGTGTCCTTGACATTAGACAGTGTTCTAAATTCAGCTATTTTCTGCCAAAACCATAAAATTGTCTATGAGCTTCCTTTAGGCAGCTGCCAAATAATGATCAGGGTGCATAGTGGTTGGGGGAAGTTGGAAAGTCTTGTCCAATCACTATTGTTTCCCCCATGAAAACACAGCAGCAGAGGTGTCAGCAACATGGCTTTCCTGCCCTGGGCAATAGGTTTAAACATGAAGGATTAGGAAAGCGCTAGCCAGTCCAGCTGCCTAAGGCAGTTGAAATGTACTTGCTTTTCCAAGCGGTCTTTACTGTCTATAGACAACTTTAATATTAGGCACCATCAAATGTGTCAAATGCACAAATAAAAATATTTAAAATAGCTATAGCCACAAATGCCTGTAGTTAAAGACTGCTAGTTACAGTTTGAATTGAAAGTTTCACATACTGTATATCAGGGGTGTCAAACTAAATTTTATTGCGGGGGCCGCATCAGCAGTATGGTTGTCTGCTATGGTCTGGTTGTATCTGGATGCATTATGTACAGAGTGCAGGGTTCAGTAGTGCGTTATTTGCAGAGTTCAGGAGTGCATTATGTACAGACAGCAGAGTTCAGAGGGCCACATTTAGGGGTGCACTATGTACAGAGTGCAGGGCTCAGGAGTACGTTATGTACAAAGTGCATAGTTCAGGAGTGCGTTATGTACAGAGTGCAGAGTTCAGGGGTATGTTGTGTACAGAGTGCAGAGTTCAGGGGTATGTTGTGTACAGAGTGCAGGGTTCAGGGGTATGTTTTGTACAGAGTGCAGGGTTTAGAGAGCTTCCTTGTATCTCTCTCTCCTACCTCGTCTGGCATAAGTACCTCCCAGTGTAGCTGCTTTCCCTCGCCTTGCAGGGAGATTGTTCTCTCTCTCTCAGATTCTGGAGATCTGTTCCATCCCATCCCAGTGCGTGCAGGGATCTGTTCCCGGGAGCTGCTGAGAGCAAAGCTGTCCCTTGTAAACACAGAAGGCTTCTCTGTTTACAAGACACAGTGGGAGCGGAAGTGGAGGGTGAGAGTCAGGGGTGGCGAGGGCCACATGACAAGGCCTGGCGGGCTGGATTTGGCCCGCGGGCTTTGTGTTTGACCTACGTGCTATATATAGAATTATATGAGCTGTGGCCATACATATAAGTATAAGTAGATAAAAACTGTTAATCCTTGAACCTTGATTGATGAAACTATATATAGTCCTGTTGTTTAGTTGCCTTTATTCAAAATTAATTTCAATGTTCCCACAGGGATAGGTAGTGATATCTACAGCTCTATCCAGACTGGGGAACCATTGCACAGCGCTACACAACAAATGAGTGCACTGAAATTGCGAGTTTTTTGTATAACATATTATATTATACTTACAAAGGTCTGGATACTGGATACTATGAAGATTTGACTGTTGAACCCCTTCAGCACTGCCTCAAGTATGCATCCTGGCTTATGCATTTCAAGGGCGAACCCTCTAACCTAAGAGCTACCTTGCTAGCACACACAATGACTATATGGAATAGGAGCCTGACACACCCTTCTCCCTTTCCGCATATGTCTTGATGCTCCTTATCTCCATAAAGTGCTCGGAGCCGAGGCAAGTGGCCAGTACTAGGCGGCCGTTTCCTTCCTAGCTATGTTGTTGGATGGCTGCGGTGGGGGGGGGGGGGGGGAGAAGGGATGCCTAGACCGACCTCATACCTAGGGTTAGAAACCAACTAGAAACATGGGACAAAGTATTACGTGTACTATGTCTTGTTGGGGACAGACATCCATAGGCGATATTAATGAATACAACTTTTAAATGACACCCAGACACATGTATTCATACATTCTACAATAGTTGTACCTATGCTTGTAAGAAGATAACAAGATATTTACCATTCTTTATGTTGAAAAGGGTGGGCAGGAGGAGCACAGACACACTGGAGGAAACCATTTTGGAAAGACAATACAAACATGCATTGCCTCTCCCATATGTTCTTCTCCTACATTTCTGTGGAAGACTTGTGGCATTGGCTAATATCATCTTATGGAGGTGAGCTCTATTGGTCCCACACATTCACTACAGTAAGAGCTCTGTTCTCTCTACCTACGCAGCAGCTTTATTGAACTTCCCCAATTGTGTGTGCTACTCGGATACCTCTAATGGAAGAGAGTTTGCCCTTAAAAACTCATAAGTCAGGATGCATGCATGAGGCAGTGGCTGAATGTTGTTGAAGGGGTTTAACAGTCAAACATTCTTTCTATCCAATGAATAGGGCACATTTCCCTTGGATGGATTTTATGTTACATGCTGTTTTGCCAAGTACCTTTTGTGAGGTTAATACACTATGGGGGTTATTTACTAAAGGAAAATCCACTTTGCACCGAAAGTGCACTTGGAAGTAAAGTTGCTGTAGATCCGAGGGGGACATGCAAGGAAAATAAAAAACAGCATTTTAGCTTACACATGATTGGATGATAAAATCAGCAGAGCTTCCCCTCATTTCAGATCTACCCCTCAGATTTAGAGTGACTGCACTTCCAAGTGCACTTTCAGCGCAAAGTGACTTTGTCTTTCGTAAATAACCCCCTATGCTATAGTTACATTTTAATGAAGATATCAAATATTTATATTAGATAATAGCCTAGTTACTTCCTTTGGACCAGTGCTGTGCAGTGCCATGGTCAGTCGTTATTTTTTACTAAATTAGTCGAGAGTAATAGAAAAATGGAGGAAAATTCCACCAGAACTGTTGGTTTCCTGAAGTTTGCTTTTCTGATAATCTGCACTCCATCCAAGATGATATTGTTATAATAATGAGCTAAAATGACCTGTGTTATGCTCCATCTTGTTCTTGGTTAATTTAGGTTAAGTAGACACCAAATTGGGTACTTGGCAGGTGTTTCGGCCAAGTTGTGCATGCCAAGCTTCCCAACCAGTGGGTAGTAAAGGGTGTACTAAACTAAATGGCAACATAAAATAACATGGGCTTGAAGCTCCTCATCCCTCAAACTATAACTTTCTTCCTAAGCTTATATATCCTAATTTCAGCTGGCTTGGATAACCATTTTAGTATTAGGCCGCGTACACACGGGCGGATTGTCTGCCCAACTTAGTCCGCTGAACCGTGTTTCAGCGGACAATCCGCTCGTGTGTGGGCTTCAGCGGACTTTTTCAGCGGACAGTCTGACGGACTAAGTCTTTCGGAATTTCCGTAATTTTGTCCGTCCAAACTTGGTTTCAGCGGACAGTCCGCTCGTGAGTAGGCAAGTTGGACGGACTAAGTATGGCGCATGCTCAGAAAGGATTTACACGCCGAAGGTTGCATTGCAGTGTATTGGACGTCGTATTTCTAGTCCCGTCGTACGTGCTGTACACGTCATCGCGCAAGCTTTCAGCGGACTGTCTGTTCATCGTGTCTGGTCAAGTCCGTTCATTCAAAAGTTGAACGGACTGTCTGTCGGATTGTCTGACGAACTTAGTTGGGCAGACAATCCGCCCGTGTGTACGCGGCCTTAGTCTAGATTCTTATACAACTTTTACCAACGTTCTTATTGCATTTTTGGTGACATATTATATGTTGAGAAAGTCTATTAACCTAATGGTGATGAGCTTCATTTCTGTTTGTCAAATATTATGTATTCTGAAGATATCTGTAATGTCCTTACCATTTGACAAGGAAAATAACATGGGCTCTTTGCATCTAATACTAGAAATGTAGCCTTAAACTATGTAGATGGAAAAATCAAAGGTAGTACTTTCTTCTATAGTTTAGTTCAGGGCTCTCCAAACTGCAGCCCGAAGAGGAGATGCAGCCCTTGGGGCACTATTCAACAAATTGATATGAGACACTATTTTGCCCACTGACACCAACAATGGGTTGTTATTTCTCCCAATTACACGAATAATGGGGCACTATTCCTCCCCCAATACCAAAGATGGGGCATGGTTTACTCTCATTGATGTCAGAAAAAAAATTATATTCCCACTGGCCACAGTCTAGCCCTCCTAGAGTTTGGAGACTCCTAGTTTAGTTATTAGTGGTGACTCCTATAAAATTGATTGTCATGCTAACTGTGAACATCACACATTTGTACATCACCTCATTTACTCTGCAGACAGGTTAAACAGACTAGTTTGAAGTCTTGTTGTACGTCTACCCTTGTCTGGAGCTTGTACTGCCATTAACATTCGGTCAATACAAAGGCTACGGTGCCAAGTATTGATAGAACCGGATTTAACTAATGCTGGCTATAACAGTCAACAAATCTATACCTAGACAAATGAATTAGAAACAACAATATAGAGAAAAATATATGGCAATAGCTATGCAGTGCTCCTCTGGCCAAACAAAACTGCATAGTATTCCTTATTCATCTGTGGTATTATATGAAAATAAATGTAAGAAAGTGGAACTAGCCTTAAAGTAAACTAAGCATTTAAGAAGTAACCATTTCCTGTACAACAGCGATTTAATATGTTGGTTTCTTTCTGTGACTGCATATCATTAAAGCAGTATTAAACCCCAAAACAAATATTTATTTTTACTGTGTCTTATGCCGCGTACACACGTAGCCGTCTATCTGACGGACTTAGTCTGGCGGACTTCCCGCCAGACTGTCCGTCGGACTTTCCGAACGGGCTACTTGCCCACACACGCCACTTTTTCAGCGGACTAATACGGCATACTAAGTCCGCCGTACTATCCGCCCTACTTTTGAAATGAATGGACTCGCCCACACACGCGGAGGAAAGTCCGCTCATTTCGAGCGGGTGTCCAGGTAGGCGGGGCCAGCGAAGGAGACGTCGCTGGCCCCGCCGCTTGGTATGGACTTAAAGGGGAACCCCAACGCCGAAAAAAAATGGCGTGGGGGTCCCCCCAGGTCCACATCAGACCCTTGTCCGAGCACGCTACCCGGCCGGCCAGGAAAGGGGGGACGAGCGAGCAGCCCCCCCTCCTGAGCCGTACCAGGCCGCGTGCCCTCAACATGGGGGGTGCCTTGGGGAAGGGGGGGCCGCGCGGCCCCCCCACCCCAAAGCACCTTGTCCCCATGTTGATGAGGACAAGGGCCTCTTCCCGACAACCCTGGCCATTGGTTATCGGGGTCTGCGGGCGAGGGGCTTATCGGAATCCGGGAGCCCCCTTTAATAAGGGGCCCCCGGATACCGGCCCCCCACCCTATGTGAATGAGTATGGGGTACAATGTACCCCTACCCATTCACCTGTGAAAAAAGTACAAAAAAACACAACACAGGGTAAAAATAGTTTATTGCACAGCTCCGGGGGTCTTCCGTCTTCGGGGGAGTCTTCTCGCCGGACTCCTCCGCTATCTTCTTCTAGCTCTTTTGCTAGCGGAGGACATCAACCCATGGGACATCAACCCATGTGACATCAACCGATGACACCGCCCCTTGTCCCTATATAAGTCCCCGCACAGCGCGTCCCTGGCATTGCGGCCGGAGAGAGCGTCGAGTCAATATCTCCAGGAGGAGAAGGAGAAGAAGAACGGAAGGCGGCGGCGGCGGCGACAGAAGACCGGGTCACCGCCTGTAAAAGAGCTATAAGAAGGCACGGTGGCCCGCAGAAGAACCGAAGAGGGGGACAAGACCCCCGAAGTCGGAAGAAGAATGCCCGGCTCCTCCGCTAGCAAAAGAGCTACAAGAAGATAGCGGAGGAGTCCGGCGAGAAGACCCCCGAAGACGGAAGACCCCCGGAGCTGTGCAATAAATTATTTTATCTTGTGTGTTGTGTTTTTTTTTGTACTTTATTTTACAGGTGAATGGGTAGGGGTACATTGTACCCCATACTCATTCACATAGGGTGGGGGGCCGGATTCCGATAAGCCCCTTGCCCGCAGACCCCGACAATCAACGGCTAGGGTTGTCGGGAAGAGGCCCTTGTCCTCATCAACATGGGGACAAGGTGCTTTGGGGTGGGGGGGCCGCGCGGCCCCCCCCTCCCCAAGGCACCCCCCATGTTGAGGGCACGCGACCTGGTACGGCTCGGGAGGGGAGGGGGCGCTCGCTCGTCTCCCCCATTCCTGGCCGGCCGGGTAGCGTGCTTGGACAAGGGTCTGTTGTGGACTTGGGGGGAACCCCCACGCCAATTTTTTTCGACGTTGGGGTTCCCCTTTAAGTCCATACCAGGTGGCGGGGCCAGCGACATCTCCTTCGCGGGCCCCGCCTACCTGGAGACCCGCTCGAAATGAGTGGACTTTTCTCCGGGCGTTCATTTCAAAAGTATGGCGGACTGGCACACACACGGCCGGATTGTCCGCCGAAATGCGAGTCCGGCGGGAAGATTGGAGTGCAAAACTACTTTCTAAGTCCGCCGTACTTTCGGGTCAAAAAAGTATGCCGGAGGCTACACACGGGGGGATTGTCCGGTGGACTTGAGTTTCCCGGACTTTTCCACCCGCTTGTTTGATCGTGTGTACGCGGCATTAGATGCGATGTCTGCATTCGTTTTCTTTCTTTTATTTCCACCTGGTGATCCTGCTAGTAAGTCTGACAGGAGTGCTTACAATGGTCAGCTTGTATTTATTTATGTAAAATCTTTATCCCAAAAGAAAAAAAACACTTACTGTGACTTCTTATAAAGTGTTAGCTGGAGGTTGGCTTCAAGTTGTTAGTGTATTTAAATCTGATAATACATCTAACTCTCATCATGGACTGACTGTCCAAAGGTGTCTCTGTTGCTCCTTCAATCAGAGTGGGAGGCATTCTAATACATATTATTCATTATTAACACACTGTAATCATTTATTACAGTGTGTTACTGGTCAGATCACCAATTAGAAAGAAAGAAAGAAAGAAAGTTAATGCAGGTAAAAGGTAAGCTGCAATATACCGGTATTACATTTTTGGTTTTGGATTTAATACCGGTTTAACATGTTGTGCCAGTTTGTCATAATCAAATTCACTTCAGATTTTGGATCTGAGACTTTTAGGGCCCGCTCACACCAGAATGTGGTGCAGAAAAACCTGTGTTATGTGCGTGTTTCCTGCACCACATTCAAAATGGACTGCAGTTGTGATCTGCAGCGGGTGTCAATGTGAAATTAGCAACGCCCCAAATACTCAGGTCACAAATGCAGTGCGTTTGCCTGCCCCAGGTTGCATGGTACAGAAATACCATGTGATCCGGTTGCAGTGTTTTTTTTTAAAGTACTGCATGCACTACTTTGGTTGCAGTCCAGTGCGATTCAGCTCATTGAAATTGAATGGGCACAAATCGCACTGTACCACATGTGAATCGCACAGCACGCTCCTGTGCGATTCCTGGTATGAACCAGCCCTATACACAATTGATTGTCTGCAATTGTACAATTCCAGATATTTGGCTATTTGCCTTTAAAACTTTTTTACTGCTCATCTTTTTTTTTTTTTTTTTTTTACTGGCACATTTTCTGATGATATAGACTTTTTAAAAAAAAAGGGCGTTTTAAAGGAATTCCGACGTGGGCTGCTATTGCTGATCCTTCCTTCTGAAAATGCTAGTTGTTTGGCTTCCATGCTGATGCATATGGTTTCAGTATTTCAATTTCAGGGGATGTCAACCTGGAGCAGCAAATTCAATCAGCAGAACTCCTGCTCTGGTTACTGGTCCAGGTGAGTGACTCTGAATATAGCATATGTCCAGCCCACTTAAAACAAGGCTCTCCCTGTGTGGCTGATACAGTTTTTACAGCACTTTGGCAGCGCCTGTCATTGAGCAGCCCTGGTATAAAGTTCAGTGGTTGGGAGCATTTTACATAAAGCACATATAGCATTCTATAATGTACAGATATCCAAAAAAAGTTATGTATATCACAGCATAAAGGTAGAGGACTTACTATAGACAGACAGACAGGCTTGGCAGTAATCCTACTGTGACTTTACAACCACTTAAAGCGGGAGTAAACCCAGTTTCAAAACACGCTTACATTCCCGGCATGCCGGAAATGCTAACGTTCACATTGGTTGTGCTCTCAACCAATCTTTCAAACCATCCAATAGCTGGTGTCATAACTGATCACATGTGCAGCATTATGGCAGTTGAAGAATTATTAGAGGCCAAGATGGTGGCTTCCTTCACTGAAAACGATAGAAAAGTTTACTTCCACCTTAAGGCTGGATTCTTTAAAACCTGTGCAGTTTTAGTGCTTTTTGCATTTTGAAGATTTGCACTACAGAACGTGTTCCATAGCAAACAATGTTAAATAGACTGTAGTGCAAATATGCAAAATGCAAAAAGCACTAAAAATTCATAGGTAAAAATCCAGCCTTAAAGTCCTTTCTGGATTTTCATTGGGTCTGTGTGCTGTTGGGGAAATTTCTATTCACTTCCTGTACCAGAGACTCAACAGGACATTTGAGTAAATTCAAGGAAGTCAGGGGAATTCTGCTCCTAAGACAAATGTCCTGATTGGCAGATTGTCTCTTACCTCTTGTTCTGGTGAATACTTTACAGCTGAATTTAGATTTATGTGTAGCCCAATTTGGTCAACAGAAGTCAGTTGTTAGGCCAGTTCTGTGTAATGTATTTGATGAGCTGCTGTAGTCAATGGCTACAGTGAGGGAGTCTCCACTGTCAGAATACAATAGGCAGCTAGGGAGATCCTTGCATCCACATTGCGGATGGATGTGGATGTGGATGTGAGAATCTTTTTTTCCATTCAGCACATTGGTTGAACGAAGAAAAGAGCTTAAAGTCTTGGATTCCCCCTCACTTTCGTTGTCCATTATGGTTGCCATCAGGTCAATTAAGACAGCAATAAAAACATCAGAGGGCCTGACCATTGTAGACTTTACCCAAAATGAAAAAAAAGGTTTTGCCTAAGGCCTTGTGTACTCTGCTGCTGGTAAACAGACGTTCAGAGGCAGTTGGCTGCTTTTTTCAGCTGCCCCTGAACTCATCCAATGTTATCTTATGTGTACATGTACACAGGTTTGTTTAATGTCGTTTTTAGGCAGTTGAGTTAAGAGGCCTTTTTTGGAAAGCTAAAAAAAATGAGTTCAGACGATGAGTTTAGAGGCATTTCAAGCGACAAAAGTTTCTAAATGTGGCTAGACGCGTTAACTCGCGCTTCATTTTTTACTATTTTTGAAAAAAAAAAACATTTTTTTTTTCAAACTCTTTTAAATGCGGCAAAACTGGCGTTTTAAACATGGGTTACTATCTGTCAAGTTAAATCGTTCAGGAGAGGTTGTAAAAACGTCCCGTGTACATTAAGCCTAAAGATGTTGTAAACTCCCAGACAAAAGGGTAACAATAAATTTAATTAAAATGAATAAAAAAAAAAAAAATGGGACAAACTGCATGAACCACTTGATATTTTTTCTGCTATGTTTCGAGATAAGCTAACTGACAGGGAGAAAACTACAGCCACCATTATAGGACTCTACATGAAGTTATTAATGGACATTACATGGCTGTCATCTTCTACTTGTGACGTCAGCATACTCAAACAATCATTGTGGTATCTGTGAGTTTCCTATGGCTATTGCAAAGAATCTATTTAAAGCTCTAACAAGAGAAAGTGTTTAGCGTTATCCTTCTGCACTGGGATTATCATCAAGACGTAAATGCATACGCCTCATAGTATGATCGCATTTATCCTGCGGAGAAACGATCTTCTTACAATTGGGATGCTGAACGTTCCAGCATCATGTCAAAATTGTGTCCAGCTTAAAACACATCTGAACCAAAAAAACAATATTGTATATTGCATCTTAACAGTTCTTAGAAAGGGTGGCTGCATTTGTTTTCTTATTATTGAGTTTTCTTTTAAAATATATTTTCACCTGGTAATTCTGTGACTTAAAATGTCCTGTTCTTGCTGAAAATATACCTAATCTGCAAATAGAAAACGAATGTAGCCACCGCAATGAAGAACCAGCAAGCTGCAATATATTACATTTTGTTCTTGGGTTTAGTTATCCTTCAATCTTTTTGTCAAAAAGGTCTACAATATAGAATTACATATGTTTTTATAACTAGGGCTGGTAAACTGTTAATACGCACATTCGCTCGTGAATTGTAAATATACACTTGGAATGAGTGAGACGAAACGCATATTGTTTTAAAGTAATAAAACATTTTATCATAATATATTTTCATTCTGTACACAGGATATAGTTTTTACAATTTGACAATTGTGGCACAGCAGGGATTGCGGACACAACATTGCCTCCTGTCTAAATAAAACTTTATAAAATATATATGTATATATAATGTAGCTATTTACATTCCATTCCGGTAAGAGTGCCTTAAATATTTTCAGATTCCAGTCCAACTGTCCTATTAACATTTATGGTACCTCCACTTTCTGGTGGCCAGAGTCAGCTGAATGTCTTTCTTCTGCAAATGGAAGACCCTGTTGACCACAGCTTCTCCATGTTGGACATTACCAGCAATGACATAGATCATAGACCTGGAGTGACGGATCATATGGTGTCCACAGTTGTCATTGATGCGCAGCCACTGTTCGATCATGTTGCGTGTGTCATATGGAAACAGCTGTCCCTGTTTAATAAATTCTACCGGACCCTCTGTCATAAACTCATAATGTCCTTGGGTAATCTTTCTTCTTGTTAGCCTTACTTTCACAGCTGTAAAAAAATAGAAATAAAAAATAAAGGTTAATACATTATATCAGATGCGTTTTTAAACAATTATAGATTGGCTTTTACTGAATTTTATCAACTCCAGCTGAAGGGTCCACACCAGGGCAGCGTGATTTATTTTTACAGAGCTTTTTCAGCCCTGCCGCAATTAGAAAGCCTAATGATCTACTTCACTCAATACTATCTGTGGGATGATTGAACATACAAGCTATTAACACTATCAGCCAATTAGTATTATCACAGCCTCCCACTGTTTTACAACACCTAGTGAAGCCTTTAGGCATGCAACTGTAGCAAAGAAATGTGCATTTGTGACTGTCTTTTCATTCTGTTCCATTATCACGATTTTAAATGACAGTATATTGAAGCTAAATAAAGGCTGATCGTTGCGAAGTTTGCATTAAGTTGATATCTTGATGAAGATCCAAGAGAAGAAAAACAAAACGGAAGTTCTATTTTACAGTGAAAATAATGCAATACGGTGCAATGAAGCATTGGGGACCCAGCAGATTTGCTCCTGCTGGCAGCCTAATTTCAGTGTACTGTATATGGGAAGAACGGGTTGCAAATGGGCAGGTACAGCACTAGATATGTCACCGTATAATAGATGTCAGAACATCCTCAAGAAAGCAGGGCACCTCATTACACTAGGCCATTAAGCTGGCCATATATGGATTCAAAATTTGGCTGGTTCAAGCAGGGACCCACTGGGTTTACTGTAAAGTAAATTTTGACCACATTCACTAAACTAAAGGAAAATTCCCTTGCAAAGTGAGCAGTCTATCTGCATTTGGTAAATCAAATGCACTGGATTCAGTACATTGGGGGTTATTTACGAAAGGCAAATCCACTTTGCACTACAAGTGCATAGCGCACTTGAAAGTGCAGTCACTGTAAATCTGAAGGGTAGATCTGAAATGAGGGGAAGCTCTGCTGATTTTATCATCTAATACTGAGCAAGCTGAAATGCTTTTTTAATTTCCTTGCATGTCCCTCTTGGATCTACAGCGACTTTACTTCCAAGTGCACTTTGCACTTGTAGTTTGCACTTGTAGTGGAAAGTGGATTTTCCTTTCTTAAAATAACCCCCAATGTGTTTCTGACCTAGAATGTATAACAAGTTTCACTTTACTTTAGCCATTGAGTCAAAGCATTAAAACCAGGGACAGATTTATACCAATGGTAGGTCTGTACCTATAGGCAGCAGAGACAAAGAGGCAGATTTTCCTCTTATAGCTATGAGCCACACATTGGGACATCAAATGTCGTGTTCCTATAAATTGCAGTAATGGAAATGTAGCCCCTATTAAACCTAGCATTATTAAAAGGAAGCTAGCAATAGCAGACATTATAAAACCCATTTTTACACCTGGAAGTGTTTAGACATGTTTTAGTTAAAAAATAAAAAACTTCTGCTTACTAAAAAATGTGGCAACATTGATTTAAAATAAAAGTCAAAGTGCTCTCTGTAGTGCCTGTTAAATAGATTATAACCAGTGCAACAAACACAGAATGCCCCCCTCTTTCTGCCAACATAAATAATGGAACTTACCAAAGTCATTGTCACAGAAAGCATTCAGGGCAGTTTTATATGAATAAGTCTCTTCAATCAGTGGGCATCCCTGACATGTTGGCTTTGGCAGTTCTGCAATGAAAACAATGCTACATTTTAATATTACAGAAAGACAGAATACATAGTATATGGAATAGTAACAGAAAAACATAAAATAGCATTATTTACTTATAAAATACTATGCACAAAAAGATCAAATGGTATTAAATATTTATACTATGCACAAAAAATATAATATTAAATATGTATAATTATAGGCTAACCAACATGCCATTTAAATTAGGTAGTTCTTAATAAAAATAAAATATATTTATTACTACCGGTCATGGATTAATAGTATGTATTTCCCTCCTAGCAAATAATCATCAGTTACCTAGTTCCAATTCCACATCTATTTACTTTACACATTAATCCCAATAGTAGTTACCTTTGTATTTGTTCTGGTACTCTTTGCCAAGGTTGTCAAGGCACATGTTATCCCCAGCAGGAAAACGGTCACAGTTAAGGCTTTCAGGCCAGGATTGTTCGTGGCATGCCAACACAGGGGCACAGCTGTCTCTCACAGACTCACACATGCTGCGACAAGGTGGGATGAACCTGTAAAGGAGAGGTCAGGTCAATTTCAGGTCTAGTCCAGTGTAAATGCACTCTTATACTGTCTAGAGCAGTGGTTCTCAATCCCTGTCCTCGAGGGCCCACTAACAGGCCAGGTTTGCAAGATAACTAAAATACATCACAGGTGATATCATTTGCTGTTCAGTGATTGCAGTATTCTAGTCTGCATCTACCCAAGGTAATACTTATAATCTGGGCTGTTAGTGGGTCCTGAGGACAGGAGTTGAGAACCACTGGTCTAGAGTCATGTTTATGTTACCATTGATTCCCTGCTAAATGGAACCTCCCTTGACAATAATGGCCTGCTGGGAGACCAGTATTTCGGGTGTGTCTGTGTGTATTTACAAAAGCAAATTTGCACATCAATATAAATTCTATTGGCCTCAGACCTTTGACTCTCTAAGGTTTTAGTCCATAGAAAAAGACATTAAAAAGCCAGAAAAATTACATGAACAGGGCCCAAGACAGATTTTATTTAAATTGATGGAAATGTATTTAAACCCTGTCTTATAGCACTGCGATACAGAAAATACTTGTATTGGCCATCTTTAAATTTGCAGATGTAATTCTCAGTAGCAAACACTCAAAAACTGATAATCCAAAAAAGAACAAATTGTGTAACCTAGTCTATAGTAAGCTTCATTTCATGTCTAAGGAGAAGATACTTACGTGTCCAAGCAGACAGGGGAGAAGAGGGAACACAAGAATGTTCTGGCATATGGGTGGCAGCCGGTATTCAGCAGTTTATGCCATTCAGCAGACTTGGACACAACCTCTGCCATGCTGGTGTGCCCCATCAGGTTGGGAAGTCTCATTTCTGTATAGCCAACATCATGACACATGCTCAAGTCTTCAGGTATAGAGGCACATCTTGTGGATAATCCCATGTCAAATGCTTTGCTAAGTCCAGCAAGGAAAGTACCAAAGAGAAGAACGATGGAGGAAGAAGTCATCTTGGCTGAGATGTCAACTCTTGCTCAAGTGCTCAGGTACTGACAATATTGAGCTACTCAACCTTTTATAGTGATGCAAATAGAGTCCAGCCCATTCATTATCCTCAGCTTATCAAAACACACAAGACGCAACTTAGACTCATTGCCCACTCAGGTGATTGTTGTGATAACTAAAAAGGTGGAGACACCCCGGCATGGCAGACATTTCTTGAAAGTGATGTTTGCATAATAGATCTCATTACTTTGAAAGTGGGAAAACTACTGCAACATGTAGACTGGGATATTAAAATAGAACAAATTGGGGTATTGTTATGTACATGCTAAGTGGTAAGTGGAGTGAACCTGGACAGACTGGCTGTCTCCTGAGCTGGGCCAGCCTGCATTGTGCTGTACCAACCTAACATATCCTAGGGATGGACTTATCAACAGAACATGCTTTGCTATTGCTAATTGCTCTATGTCTCTCAGTACATTTTTACAGTCTAATAGGAACCTTTTACCTACGTTACCAGACATGATCAAATCTTCTGCTTTTTCTCTGGCATTTGGACAATTTTGAGTCTGGAGCCTATCATAATTAACAGACTTTACTAATTATTTGTTTCATGATCTGCTCTTGTGGGTAGATGACACAGAATGGTAGGGTGGCAAGTTTCCTGTATATAAAATACAGTTATATCTTTTATCATGGAAACCCTAAAAAGAAATTTAGGCAACCTGCATTACTTCGTCGTTGAAAGGACTACAAGTCCCAATTTTCTACAGCAAGTCCACAAGTTCTAATGTTCTAAAATGCCAGTTTAACACAACTCAGGGTTAAATTGCATGACGGAACTTATAGTTCTACTGCAGCTAAGTAATAATTTTTCATTCTCTGACCAACATCATGGGCTTAATTTAATAAAAGACAAGAAAATATTAATCAGAAATAATGTTTCTTCACATTAATATGTAAAATCATTTGTTTACAAAAATATGCTTTAGTTATTTGCAAAAAATCCCCTTTCTGCTGCATACTTGGTGCAGTTTTCAGCACACCTTCTACAGGGATGTATGATAATTCATGCAAAACGCTATTACGCCCCCATTCACATTATGCGTTGCCTTGGCGCAACATGTTACAAACATTTTCAGTGTGGTGGCAGTGCATGAAGCGCACAGCATTGGGGTTGATTTACTAAAACTGGAAAGTGAAAAAAATCTCATCTCTTTTTTTTCAAAGTTTAATTAAACAATCTGAAAGCTGATTGGCTACCATGCACAACTGCACTAGATTTTGCACTCTTTAGCTTTAGTAAATGGACCCCAATGCATGGTACATGCAATGCCCACTATTGTAATGGTACATTGGGGTGCTACTCAAAATGAAAGACCCCTAATCGGGGTTCTGTGTTTTGAAGTAATGTGCAGTAATGCTCAGCTGGGCATACACGTTTATATGCAATGTTGTTCCCTGACTTCAGTACATGCTCAGTAAAAATTACTTTTTCAATTTTTGTAGAGAAAAATGAACAATGCTCAGGTACAGAGATCATCAACCATGCCTTGAAGTCCTGTCGTTCATTGTTTGTCTATTATCCACAGTCTGCTCAACTACTGATTTTGATATTGATGACATTACTAGTGAAAATTGAGACTGATATGGTAATACACAGCCAGATAAATGCCATGTACTTATTAAAAGAAGCTTTGTAATAGCATTTTTGAATCTCAAAAAATGGCTATGTCACACAGCGATTTTTCTATTTTCTCCACAATAGAGGGGATAAGCCTCACACTACTTATTGGCTACCTAGGGAAGAAGGGCCACAGCCTGTTCCAACATCATTGATCCATGATCATTGAAAGGACAGGTAGACATTATTTCCGATGAGACATGGTTCATCTGTGGGCATCATTAAATAAGGCCTGCAGTTTCCAGAAAAGTGTTGTCAATGAGTAGTATTGACCTAAAATATTTATATTAAAAAAAAAGTTACATTTTAGAAAGAAAAGAAAAGTGGAATGGAATTTAGATCAGAACCTCCTTTCTTCCTCAAAAGTACTATGCCAGATAATATTATATATTAACAATACCCATCTTCCAATGAGAAAGAGTGTAAACTAAAGTTACAGCATAACATACATATAGGGGGTTATGTACTAAAGAAAATCCACTTTGCACTGCAAGTGCACTTGGAAGTAAAGTCGCTGTAGATCAAAGGGGGACATGCAAGGAGAATAAAAAACAGCATTTTAGCTTGCACATGATTGGATGATAAAATCAGCAGAGCTTCCCCTCATTTCAGATCTACCCCTTAGATTTAGAGTGACTGCACTTCCAAGTGCACTTGCGGTGCAAAGTGGATTTGCCTTTCGGAAATAACCCCCATAGTTAAAGTCAGACTCTTTAATGATCCAATGATAAAATTGTAACAAAAAATTTAAAATGTTGATCAAGCACATATACACGTTGTATAAAAAATTTTGACATACAACATCAAAATGATATTCTATATGTCTAGATTCAAACTAGTATTCACTTTAATGGCTGTTCCACACTGGTCCGACATGCTCCGACTTCCAGAGCACAAGTTGCAGGACATGTCAAAATCAATGGTTTCCTATGAGAGCCATCTTAACTGATCCAACATGTGTCGGTCCAACTTTGATTGCACTACTTTGGTCCGACTTGGGCACGATTTCAGCCACACTGATTTGAATGCAACTCGCCTCCAAGTTGGATCACCATCTTAACTGATCCGACTTGTGGCATTCGGCGTGAGGTTTCCTTCATACCTTAAGCAAAGGAATTGTTTTGATTGGTCAGAGGAAAAGTCGCAATCATCTCAAAGTCGGATCCTGTTCATTGAAGTAGCATAGAAGTCAGACCTGAAGTTGCAGGGCAAAGTCAGATGGGAAGTCATACAGCTTTCGTGTCTCGACATATTTCACCGTATACCATAGCTTCTTCAGGATTGGTAGTTGACAATGTCCATACATAAATCAGTTCATCTACCTGTGATAGACACATATAGGTGTGACAAGTTATGTATATGCATGTGGAAGACTTGTTGGCTATCATGCGGCTTATCATCGAAATCCTAATAATTCCTACATGGCTAGTTTACATCATTAATGGTTAACATACCGAAAAATGCACTGCACCCTAGTATATAGTCTTTTATAACTCCTGTTTTCAGTACAAAGATTGAAACGGTCTTTCCTTTAGCTACAATAGCTGCGACAGTTGTGTTTTTCACTATATTGCACAGTACACATCGGATCCAGGAGTAAGACATTAATTTGTTTTTAAAAATGTATAACTATGAGTTCCGAGCATGGAAAAAGTGAAGTGTCTATTCCTGCAGATCTGCAGACGTTACATTACTGCAGCAGTCTGGCACAAACAAGCTGGCTATACTGTTACACACATGGCACTATATTAATTAGCCTCATATTAAAGAGATAACATAAAAAGTCTTGGATATGCATAGACTGTATTGCCTATTAGTGGAGCTGTGCAGACACCTGTCTTGATATCAGACAGAGATGCCCGTCTCCCAGGATTCATTAGGAGGAGACAGGACTGGGGTAATTACCTGGACTGATAAACACCCATCCATTAACACTCCATTGTCAAGTTCATCAAGCAGAAACTGCACATAGTCTCACTTCTTTGCTATCTAAATACTGTTTTTTGCCTTTTAAAGAAAATTGGATTATACATCAAAGTTTGTTTAGCATATAGCACCAAATTTATTACAGGAAATGCATCCCGCCTAAGTACTGAGGATTTTCATAGCTCTGTAAAATATCAGCTTTAAGCTCAGTTATCATCTCCGTTTTAAAAAACTTGAAAATAGTAGTATCATCTTGTGTGACACATGCCCATTATTTCTTAGTTTAGAGACCTTTTGCCCACGTTCACATTGGGCAGATTTGGCATGCGATTTGACATGCCAATTCGGTGGCTATTGCCAGCAATAGCACCGTCCAAATCAGCGAGGCATCGCACTGATTCCTAAAAGTAGTTCCTTACTTTTGGAGACTTTGGGGGCGATTTGAATAGATATCTGTGCATGAACCCGCACAGATGTCTGTCAAATCACCCCCGAAGTCCGACTGCATTGGCGATTTGAAATCGTGCGAGTTAAGCTGAACTTGCGCGATTTCTAACCCATATCAATGTGAGCCTGGGCTGAAGCACATTTAGGCCTCATGCACACTGGACATTTTTACAGCTGCTGTTTTTGGCTTCATAAATAAACTCACCAGCATGTCCTCCTATGTGTCCATGTACACATAGGGGGTTATTTACAAAAGGAAAATTCACTTTGCACTGCAAGTGCACTTGGAAGTAAAGTGGCTGTGGATCTGAGGGGGACATGCAAGGAAAATAAAAAAACAGCATTTTAGCACATGATTGGATGATAAAATCAGCAGAGCTTCCACTCATTTCCGATCTACCCCTTAGGCCACGTACACACGGGCGGACTGTTCGCCCAACTTTGTTCGTCAAACAATCCGACAAACAGTCCGCTCAAAATTTGCATGAACAGACTTGACCACACACGATGAACGAACAGTCCGCTGAAAGCGTGCGCGATGACGTGAACGGCACGTACGACGGGACGAGAAATACGACGTCCAATACACTGCAATGCAACCTTCGCCGTGTAAATCCTTTCTGAGCATGCGCGAAACTTAGTTTGTCGAACAAGCCTACACACGAGCGAGACAAGTTTCAGCGGACTGTCTTACGGAAATTCCGAAAAACTTTGTTCGTCAGACTGTCCGCTGAAACTGTCCGCTGAAGCCCACACACGAGCGGACTGTCCGCTGAAACACTGTTCAGCGGACAAAGTTGGGCGAACAGACCGCCCGTGTGTACGCGGCCTTAGATTTAGAGTGACTGCACTTCCAAGTGCACTTGCAGTGCAAAGTGGATTTGCCTTTCGTAAATAACCCCCACAGGCTCTTATCAGAAGTTTTTGGCTGGGGCGTTTTCTGGCTGGAAAAAAAACCCAGGACTAGTGAGTTTTGAGAAGAGTTTTTCTGCTGCAAAAACGCTCTTACTCTGAAAAAAGCTTAAAAACACTGAAAAATGCAGCGTTTATCAGCATTTTTGAGCCATAAGCTTTTGAGGGAGTATCATTTAAAAAAAAAAAAAAGATAAAAGACGCTACAGCTAAAAAAACGCTACTGCAAAAACACTGAAAAACTCAATCCAACAGCTAACGCTACTGGCTTTTTTTATAACTTCCAGTGTGCATGAGGTTAAAGTGGTCATACATGTTACCTATAGTTACATATATATGTGGGAAAACAATTGCTACAAAATGAACAGGGATATTACATACGTAGCAATATGCATCCACCATTCAGTGCAATCTCCCCAGTACAGAAGGTGAGCCTGTACTGTTTAGTGCCATATTATCTCTCTTTCATTACTTTTTTTTATCATAGACAAAAAGAAAATTGGACAAGGTTTCTGATCTACAATATATCTTCAGTGTTAAGCTGGACATAAATGGTTCAAATCTTAGCCAGTTCAGCAGGGATCGGCCAAGATTCAAACCATGGTGGGCAGGCTGGTTGTACCTGAGTTGATCGATTGATCAACTTGGGTATAACTGTGTGGGGATGAGTTGTTCAAAAAAGTAAAGCCTCATACATATGATCCGATTTTCAGGCGACCGTTCGTCCATTTTTTGTTGCATGCTAGTCTCATGTCGAAAGTGAAGAGGTTACTCACCATACGAAAATTCTCATACGATAGAATACAACTTCAGAAGTGACACAATGGGGGTTATTTACTAAAGGCAAATCCACTTTGCACTACAAGTACAAACTACAAGTATAAAGTGCACTTGAAATTGCACTGAAAGTACACTTGGAAGTTCAGTCGCTGTAGATCTGAGGGAGACATGCGAGGAAAATACAAAACGGCATTTTAGCTTGCACATGATAGGATAATAAAATCAGCAGAGCTTCCCCTCATTTCAGATCTACACCTTAAGCCGCGTACACACGGGCGGACTGTATGGCCAACTTAGTCCGTCAGACAATCCGACCACACACGGATGCAAAACAGTCCGTCGAAAGTTTGCGCGATGACGTGTACAGCACGTACGACGGGACTAGAAATAGGAAGTCCAATACACAGCAATGCAACCTTTCGCCGTGTAAATCCTTTCTGAGCATGCGCCATACTTAGTCCGTCGAACTAGCCTACTCACAAGCGGATTGTCCGCTGAAACCAAAGTACGACGGACAATATTACGGAAATTCCGAAATACTTAGTCCGCCAGACTGCACGCTGAAAAAGTCCGCTGAAGCCCACACACGAGCGGACTGTCCGCTGAAATTTGTTTCGACGGACTAAGTTGGCCAGACAGTCCGCCCATGTGTACGCGGCTTTAGATTTACAGCGACTGCACTTCCAAGTGCACTTTGCACTTATAGTTTGCACTTGTAGTGCAAAGTAGATTTGCCTTTCGTAAATAACCCCCAATGTGTTCAATTTGTATGTATTCTTTCGTTCCTTAGCATGTGTAGTCTTGCTCTTGCGTTTTTTTTTTTTTTTTAAACTGGACATAGAGTTCACTTATGACACAATCTTATAGCCTGCATATCCAGCTATTGTCAGACGAAAAAACTGAACCGGCTGTTGAAAGCACCATAGTAACGATCTGAAAATTGTCAGATCATTCATTGGACAAAATTTTACTTCCAATTTTCATATTGTGTGCACGGGTCTTAAGATTCAGATGCTAGCTAGAGGTGGGATAGACTTCCCTAAAGAGAAAAGTTTTCAGGGTTCGATTAAAGGTAGATAGAGTTGGAGATAGCTGTAGAGGTTGGGATCAGGGGTTCCAGAAAAAGACTCAGGGCATATGCATAGGAGGGGTTGACAATGGAGCTTTTGAGCAAGAAGTCTTGGGAGGAACAAATTGGATGGTTTGGTTGATATTTTGAGATAGGATTGGTGATGTAGCTGTGGGCAGAGATATGGGTGACTTTTACGAATTTTATCAGTTGACGGATTGGCAAAAAGGGGTGGCAGACACTAACGGTTGGTAAGGTGGATGAGTCTGGCAGTGGCATTCTTGATAGACTGAAGGGGGGTAGTCTGTGTATAGGTAGGCCAACTAGGATGGAGTTGCAGTAGTAATTGTGAGAGATAACAATAGAATGAACTGATAGTTTGGTGGTATCATTGGTTAAGGCAGGCCGTAAACGATACAACCAGTTTTTGCAGGAATGAAATTTGCACAATTCCCCCATCAACGCAGGCAGCACTGACAGAGGAATCCCTCCTGCCGAGCCATTGTCTGCTCCCAGCATGGGCGGGCGGGGAAAGCCGTCCCCACCAGGAGAAGACGTGAAGAAGTGATTATTAGTAGTGGCTATAACAGCCGCTAGTGATAACCGCTAGTGAATGCGGAAGGCTGATTGATCGATCAATTTGTTACATTCAGCCTGCCCACACATGGTTCTAATCATGGGTGCTAATATAAGGGTGCTTTGATCTGCTAATCTAAAGGGGGTGCAAACAGAATTTTGGGGAATGCTATAGCACACCCAAGCACCCCCTGGCACTGGCCCTCTTCAAGTGACATCCAAGGGCTTGTGCCATATGTGCCTTACCCAAATATGCCACAGCCTTTTTATTTTTTTTGTGTTCCAAATGACTAAAACCCAGCTAAGAGCATGTGCAAAGAAAATAACAAGGGGCTCTCTTTGTGTGTAGGAGTTTATTCAACTCTACCTTTTTTCTTTAGATTTAACACACTTTTTTTCTTTTGTCAATTGTCCTGAACAAGACAAGCGTACTTAATCAAAATGCCTAGTTGTATTTAATATATCACAAATCCTTTGTAGTTGGCAGACACTTCTGAATTTCATTTGCATAGTTAGGCACACACGTGCCTGCTTGTCCATTGGAAGGTTAACATTTACATTTTTATTCCATTCTGTTTCTTACTAATTAAAAGTTACAAATTGTAGGTTTATGTGTGTTTTCAACTGCAGACAATGGAAAGCAGATGCAAAGTCTTTGTTCTTTGTCTTCTTTTTTTATTCTTTTCTAGTTCTGTTCACAGTGACCAGTGGAAAGGCATCTAGAAACAGAATAAATACTAAGGTTTGGTTCACACCAATGCAGTGTGCTTTTGATCCATTTCTGCATTGCTTTTTGTGGTACATTTTGCATTTTTGCACACACATTTTTTGATGCATTTTGCGTTTTTTTTTAATGCTTTTTTTGGCCAATTAGTTTTTGGGTGGATTAAAAAATGCAAATCATGGTAAAATCATACTACATGCTTTTCTGCAGCTTCTCTGTTGGAGACTGCTGAACCAAAAACACACTGTTTTGCTTTGAGCCTCGGTTCACACTGGATGCAGTGCGAATTCGCTGCAGATTCCGCACTGCATCAAAATCTCAACCTGTTCACGCAAACTGATTGCAGAGTGTATGTTAAGTTAACAATCCACCCCCCCCCTCCCCCGAATTGATTTGAAAAACCAACACCCTAAACACAGAGCTGATTTTCAGATTCGGATTGCATGGGTGTGAACATGCATGCAATCCGATTCTGGTGCAGACAAAAAAAGGGTCCTGCACTAGTTTGTTGCAGTGCCATTTGAGCCATACTCAAATCGCACCCTAGAGACACTGCATATAAGTCGTACAGGAATGTGCTGCGATTCCTGTGCGAATTATATGCAGTGTCCCGCACCACATCAGTGTGAACCCAGGCTTAAAAAAGTCCTTGACCCTTTCCAAAAAGCAGCAGCTGAAAAAAAAAAAGCATAGATGTGAACGTGTGCCATAGGAAACCATGTTAAATGGACTGTAGTGTGTTTCTGCAAAAAGCATTATAAAACGCATGCATGTGAACCGAGCCTAACATATTGATTAAACACTGACTAAACCAGGGTATACACACATATATACGCATGTAGTTTTTTTATTGTAAAACCAGCAGGTTGAACAAGAAGACTCATAGATCCCCACACCCACACAAGCGATGTGGATGCAGGGATCTTCCTTCGCTGTGCTATTGTATTCTGACAGTGAGGACTTCCCAGACTAACCCCCATCAGAATACACAGTCCAGCGCTGCAGGGATTGGCTGCATGCGCTGATCGAATGCTGGTTTTCTAGCAAAAGCGTAGGTCAGTTAGTAAGTAGTTAGAAAAACTTCACCACTTCAAGCTCCTAATATAGACTCTCAGGAAGTCCACTGCTCCAGATGTAGGTCACAAGAGCTTGAAGAGTTTGTCTAGCTCAATACATATAGCAAAACCACAAACAAGGCTGCACTCCATGTAAATCCCTCTGATAAGTTTACTGTGTGCTGTTGAAACCACCCTTGGGCAACACCTATCTGACATGTTTCGTCCCTAAGGCTTAATCATAGAAATCTTTGCTGAGAAAATTATAGTATCTGCCATAGCTTTTTTTCCTTCTGAAATCACTAGTTGCCTGGCTCTCTTTTCCTGGCTGTCTTTGCTTCATCAAGGCACAGGCATTGATGAATCATGCAGAATGAAGTATGAACTTCTAACCTGCATACTTGTTTCATGTCAGGAAATACTGAAGTCATTGGATCAACATAGTAGCCACAGAATTTGTATATTCAGAAAGCTAACTAACATAGCCTCTATGCCAGTGGTGATGAACCTTGGCACACCAGATGTATTGGAACTACATTTCCCATGATGCTCATGCACTCTGCAGTGTAGTTGAGCATCACGGGAAATGTAGTTCTAAAACATCTGGGGTGCCAAGGTTCACCATCATTGCAGAGTCTATGCTTTCTCATTGTAAGTTTTCTTAAAGTGGAACTCCAGCCACATGACCATGCACATCATTCACCCCCCCCCCCCCCTTCCTTGAAGCTCCCAATCATGTTATAAATGTATTATTTATTTGTTTATTTATTAATACAAATACTCTATACTAACTAGTCTTCTGGCCACTCCAGTGATGTCACGTGTCCTTCCTTCTGGACTGAGCGCAGAGCCGGGACAAGAGATGGGCAGGAGTAGTGGCGGCCTGTCCATAGGGGGCGCACAGGTGCTCTGCACCTGCTCTGTGCCGCATTCCATTGCGCCAAACAACTTCTGCCTGTAGTATCATTGTGTTAGGAAAACAAATGACTATTCACTTTCCTAACACTGAACTGCCTCTGCGTCAATCAGGTGCTTGGGTCTGTTACCTGTCATCTGATTGGCTGAAATGACAGGCGCAGCTATTGGACGCCTATGGAGGAGAGGACGGGATATGAGGCAGGAGAGGAAATGCACAAAGGACCTCGCTCTTCAACGTCACCCGATGCCCCACAGTCACAGAGTAAGTGCCGGGCAAATGGCGAGCGGGCGGAAGGCACACTGGTAGCATTTACTGGGCACACTTGTAGCATTTGATGGGCACACTGGCAGCATATAATGGGCAGTTGGGCACACTGGCGGCATTTGATGGCCACACTGGCAGCATATGATGGGCAGTTGGGCACACTGGCAGCATTTGATAGGCACAGTGGCTGCATTTGATGGCATAGTGGCTGCATTTTATGGCACAGTGGCAGAGATTGATGGGCACAGTGGCAGCATTTGGCACAGTGGCAGCATTTGATGGGCACAGTGGCTGTGTTTGATGGGCACAGTGGCAGCGTTTGATGGCACAGTGGCTGCGTTTGGACACAGTGACAGCGCTTGATGGGCACAGTGGCTGCATTTGATGGGCACAGTGGCTGAATTTGATGGCACAGTGGCATTGTTTGATGGGCACAGTGGCAGCGTTTGGTACAGTAGCTGCATTTGATGGCACAGTGGTTGAGTTTGGGCACAGTGGCAGCATTTGATGGCACAGTGGCTGCGTTTGATGGACACAGTGACAGCGCTTGATGGGCACAGTGGCTGCATTTGATGGCACAGTGGCTGCATTTCATGGCACAGTGGCATAATTTGATGGGCACAGTGGCAGCGTTTGGTACAGTAGCTGCATTTCATGGCACAGTGGTTGAGTTTGGGCACAGTGGCAGCGTTTGATGGCACAGTGGCTGCGTTTGATGGACATAGTGACAGCGCTTGATGGGCACAGTGGCTGCGTTTGATGGGCACAGTAGCTGCATTTGATGGTCACAGTGGCTGAATTTGATAGCACAGTGGCAGCGTTTGGCACAGTAGCTACATTTGATGGCACAGTGGCTGCGTTTGATGGACACAGTGGCAGCGTTTGATGGGCACAGAGGCTGGATTTGATGGGCACAGTGGCTGGATTTGATGGGCACAGTGGCTGGATTTGATGGGCACAATGGCTGCGTTTGATGGGCACAATGGCTTCGTTTGATGGCACAGTGGCTGTGTTTGATGGCACAGTGACTGCATTTGATGGCACAGTGGCTGCATTTGATGACACATTTTTTCAATTTGTGACAGTGGAAATGATTTTGACAAACAAGTGAATGCATCTTTGCCCTGGGTGTCATGGCCGACTGAAAAGGTTTTGAACAATGTCAAAGTGAGCCTGGCCTAAATATGTTCTCTTTAACATACAATGTGAGAATCGCAGCCTCTCTGCCTTTGACCCTTTATTAAGGCAGACAGTGTTCAAATCTGATTACAATTAATAATTTTAAATAGATTTCAACACTACAGACAGGGATAATTACGGCACACCCAGCTGCCCAGCCCCCTCATAAACAAAGACAATAAATGATTGTTTCTAGTTCAAGGGTCTAGCGTCTAAAATAGATAAGTTGAATTTTTTTTATATTTTTTTATTAAGTTACACAATGTGAATGGGGACATGTACTATAACAAATATAAAGTGGGTGTTATCTCAATCTGGCTGCAAAAGTGTAAATAAACTTTAAGACCAATTCACACATGATTTTTTTATACACACATTTTAATGCACACAGGTAAGCCATTGGTGTAAGTAGTGCTAGTTCACATCTGTGTAATGCATTGATATTGTCTGTTTTTGGTGCACTCGAGTGTGCTTATTGACAACAGTGGCTGTGAATGAAAATGCATGATTACTGGTAATGCTGAATGTAACTACACATGAAAACATGCAGAAAGGTGTGAATCCATCTAAACCCAAAACCAAAAATGTCCTATATTGAAGCTCACTAGTCTTTAGATGTGGTGGCTGCATTCAATTTTCTTCTTGGGGCATTATTTTCTTTACTTTCACTGGGTAATCTTGCCAGTAGCACACTATTAGTATGACAATGCTATATCACAGAGCATAACTACTGGAATCTCCCCATATCCTCTTGTCCATAACATAGAAGGGTGGGGTTCTGTATGTAGACAGGTATAGTCTGTTCTCTCCACTGCAGGTGGTGCTTATCTGCAGCGGCCGTGCAGAGGGAGAGGAAGTCAGGAGGAAAATTGGTTCCTCTATGACTTTCTGGGTCACAGGGGCAGGGATCCGGTTGGATGCTGTCTGCTCATATGACTCTGGCTGCCATCTTAGGTGCAGCAGAGTCTATCTAAGACCCTGGCTACTGGGTTTGGCACACATTCGTGTGTGGGTATTGTAGGGACAGGTGACCCGTCTGTCAGGGGCAGTATTAGCGGTAGGGAAAAGTTCCAGATGAGTAGGGAAAGCTTATGGCTCTGCACTCTCTTTGGACACCTTCCCGTTTGGGATTGGGCTGGCCAGGCTGCATTCCGCACCACCAGACAGACAATTTCAGTTTGGCTGAAACCTGCTCCACTATACACTTGGCTTCCATGAATGTTCCCGGTGGGGCTTCCTACTACTGTTTTGTTTTTTGAGCACTGTTTTGCCTTTACTTTAATACAAGTTTCATTATTTGCGCCTTGTGTGTGTTATTGCCGCTGCACCACGCTGTGCCCACCTACATGTGGTCCTCAGAACAATGTAACTGATAAGAAAGAGTACAGCACAGTCATGGAGCACAGAAAGTATTCAGCTGACAAGAAAGCTGGCAGAATCTACAATTTTTGTTGGCACTAGTATATTAAGCAGACCAAAAGGAAGCAAATTATAGAAGTTAATTGTTAGGGTCTGTGTATTCTTTAAGCTGACACTGAACATATAGGTCCTCTGGCCTCCAAGTATGTCTAAGCTAAATCTGCTTCAGCTCACTTCCATCCATAACAATGATCCCTTTCCATTGTAAGTACATACCATACTCAAATGTGAGGACTTCCAGTTTGTGTATGAATTATGTAACACTGGGAAGCGTAGCCTGATATGTGCATCCATTGTTCACTACATGTATACCATAGACTCCTTCTTAGACCGTCCATAGACTGTTAGAATCTTGGTTCTGCACCGGCCGAGATTCGAACCACGTGTGGGCAGGCTGAATGTACCAAGTTGATTGATCGTTCAACTTGGGTACAACCAGCCTGCCGGATTTACTTTTTGCTAGTGGCTTGCTAACAGTAAATACTCTCTTCTCTTGGCAGGGACAGTTTCCCCACTGTGTTGATGGGGGTACGATGCATATGTCTTTCCTGCAACCAGGGTTGCAGGAAAGAAATTTGCACCATCTATGCCCTGTCTTAAACCTAGTACACAGAAAACGTTTTTTTTTTGTTCAACCCAACGGGCTAAATGAAAAAAACCTCATACATCATTGTACTAACACAAGCAATGCAATGTAAGTACAGGGATTTTCCCCGCTGTGCTATAGTGTTCTGTTGTGTCCCCATCAGAGCACACAGGTCAGTACTTGCAGTTATTGGCTGCCAGCGCTGATCAGATGCCAATCGGTTGCTGGTTTTCCAGCATGCCCGTTCCACAGAAGCTGGTCATGAGACAGGGAGCTATACACTCAGGCTCAGTGTCAGCCAGTTTCTACTGTACCAGACGATTTCAGCCCTTGTGTACCTGGCTTTACTCGGTTAGGATGGCTATACACGGAGTGAATTTCAGACACTTTCCAATGAACTGGCTGAAATTCAATCCATTGGGGACCTCCCCAACATCCGTTGTTCTAAAAATCGAAGGGGTGGAAAATTGTTGACCGAACAGCAACTCTATCAAATCAAATGCAGCTACTGTCTGGGTTTTCTGACAGCCGCAGTTGCTGGCTGGCAGGAGAGATTCCTCTATCCAGCCCAAGAGGTTGGGCTCATCCATCTTTTCTGTTGATTTCTGCTGATGTAGTAGAGATGAATATTGATAACCCTCTTGGTGAATGCCTCAGACTGTAGTAGTGTGCTGCCTGTAGTGCATAAAATAGTGAAAGTATATATCAAATAAATGGTTATTGTCTACAAGGCATAATGTTCACTTTGGAATGATCAGATCCCTGTATGCATGTATTGGCAGCATTACAGTGTAAATGGTGACAGACGATAACCACACATAGACTGAGAGCAGTTAGCATCCAAAACATGTATTATTATATCCACCAAGACATTCCCCACACTGCTGCCAATGCCAGGAGCCTCAAGCAGAGAAGCAGCCAATGCTCATATCTACACCTACATATTGAGCGTACTATTTCAATTTATGAATATGTCATTTCACGAATGACTAATGCCTGTAATGTCTCTGGCTTTTATATATTCCATACATGGTGCAAGGAAGCCTTCCACCGTTTTTTTTTTGTTTTTTACGTCGGCGTGACACGATGTAGCTTAATGTTTTTCAATTGAACAATTTTGTGAACAGTGTCCTTATTACAGAATTACATAAAAAATAAATGCACAAGTCATTTTGATACTACTACAAATGTAGGAGGAAAGATACAATAGGTACAATATGATGGCAATACTTCATGCATAACATTTTTTTTTTAAATTAATACATGAACAAATACATTTAGGAATGAATAAAACAGCAGGTGAAGCCAACAACTATGAACGCAAAGGTACAAATTAAAATTTTATTCTACCCTATAAGTATTTGTATAAATAAAAAGCTACTTTAAACCTAGGTAGACATCGTAAGACGTAAGAACATACATTTTCCTGATGTTCAAGAAATTACATCTCTGATAGCTGGCAAAAACTGGGTAGTATAGGAAGCACTATCGAATGGGGGGCAATTTTGGGACTTTTAGATGAGGCACATATGCGGTGCGCCTCCATCCCTGTTGTACATAGAAAAGAAAGGGAAAAGTGGGACTTCGAATGAGAGCGATGATTTGAGGAGGTGGTTTGAAGAAATTAAAAATTGCATTAATAAAACTTTTTTTTTTTTTTTTTATTTGACATTTCTTCAAACCGCCTCCACAAAGTCATCTATCTCATTTAAAGTCCCACTTTTCCATTTCTTTTCTATGTATAGGAAGCACTAAGGCTTCGTACACATGTGTGCATTTGCAGCGTATTTCTGGTGCTGGGGATGCCCATGAGCTATATAGAGACACCCATAGACATGGATTGGTGAAGGTGGCTGTACATAGCTATGTGCTTTTATTAGCACTTTATTAGCATGTACTTCTAGCCTCTGCACTCTGTAAGTTGGGGCTGCAACAGGCGGGAGTATGCAATGTGTGCAATGTGTGGCACAATATACAGAGAGCTGTGGTCAGGATTATGTAACATTAAATACTCCTGGCCACCACACTGTACACTGTGCTGCACACTACAGTACATACCCCTTTCTATTAAATGTGGTATAATTATGGCAATTGCACAATATACACTACTGTAATTGCATACTCCTGACCAAATGTTTCATTGTTTTGACAGGTGTTGATGACGTTCATCTTTAAAGCATAACTGCGCTTTTACACCCTTCACCCTTCTGGGTGATCCATGTACATTGCAAGGATCTTACCAAACTAATAAAGCCACCTTCACTCATTCAGATGCAGTCACTCTTTGGCTGACAACTTTCCACTTGGCTTTTGCATATGACAGCTGATCATGTGATGTAAACAGAGCCGGAAATTAGCTATTTTTTCTCCTTGCGCCGATAGCGTGAGGAGAAAAAAAAACCTGATCACTGTGCCACCTGCCAGTTCCACCTACCAGTGCAAACAGTGCTGCCTACCAGTGCCCACACAGTCACCCATCAGTGCCCACAGTGCCACCTATCAGTGTCACCAATCAGTGCCTTATCAACAGTTCTGCCCATCAGTGTCACCTACCAGTGCCCAGTGTCACCTACCAGTGCCCATCAGTGCCACCTATCAGGGATACCTATCAGTAGCACCTATCAGTGCCATCTTATCAGTGGCCATCAGTACTGTCTTATGTGACCCCATCAGCGCCGCTTTATCTGTGCCTATCATTGCTCATCAGTCCAGCCTATCGGTGACCACCAGTGTAGCCTATCAGTGACCACCAGTGCCACCTCATCAGTGCATATCAGTGAAGGAGAAAAATTACCTGTTTGCAAAATTATATAACAAACTATCCACTTTCAGACCGGACCATTTTGCTGGTCAAAGACCAGACCACTTTTTGCGATTCGGCACTGCGTCGTTTTAACTGACAATTGCGCGATCGTGCGACATGGCTCCCAAACAAAATTGACGTCTTTTTTTTCCCACAAATAGAGCTTTCTTTTGGTGGTATTTGATCACCCCTGCGGTTTTTATTTTTTGCGCTATAAACAAAAATAGAGCGACAATCTTGAAAAAAACGCATTATTTTTTACTTTTTGTTATAATAAATATCCCCCAAAAATATATAAAAAAACATTTTTTTCCCTCAGTTTAGGCCGATACGTATTCTTCTACATATTTTTGGTAAAAAAAATCGCAATAAGCGATTATTGATTGGTTTGCGCAAAAGTTATAGCGTTTACAATATAGGGATAGTTTTATAGCATTTTTATTAATAATTTTTTATTATTATTTTTTTTACTAGTAATGGCGGCGATCAGCGATTTTTATTGTGACTGCGACATTGTGGGGGACCCATCGGACATTTTTGACACATTTTTGGGACCATTGTCATTTATACAGTAATCACTGCTATATAAATGCAGTGATTCCTGTGTAAATGACACTGGCAGTGAAAGGGTTAACCAGTGGGTGGCAGTGTAGGGGTTAAGTGTTCCTAGGGGTGTGTTACTAACTGTGGGGGGGTTGGGCTTTCATTTAGTGAACACTGATCTCTGCTCCAATCACATGGAGCAGAGATCAGCGTCACTAGTTGCTAGGCAGAATGGAGAAATGCTGTTTACACGGCATTTCCTCCATTCAGCCGTCCCGTGAGACGATCGCGGGTATGCCCACGGCGATCGAGTCCGCGGGTCCCACGACCGGACTCACGAGGCTCCCGACCGGCAGCGCGGGAGCGCGCTGCCGGCGGCGCGGGAGCGCGCTGCCGGCGGCGCGCTCCCGATGGCAGGGCGGCATTGAAGATTGGACGTACATGTACGCCATAATGCCTGCCCGTGCCATTCTGTCGACGTACATCGTCGTGCGCTGGTCGGGAAGTGGCTATAAAACATAATTTTTTTTTCAACGTTTTTTTTTGTTTGTTTAGCAAAAAATGAAAACCCAGCTGTGATTAAATATCACCAAAAGAAAGCTCTATTTGTGTGAAAAAAAATATAAAAATTGAATTTGGGTACAGTGTTGTATGACCGCGCAATTGTCATTCAAAGTGCGTCAGCGCCAAAAGCTGAAAATTGGTTTGAGCAGGAGGGGGGTTTAAGTGCCCAGTAAGCAAGCGGTTAACATGCTGGTTGTACCCAAGTCATTCGATGGATCGTCTTGGGTACAATCAGCCTGCCCATAGATGTATTAAATCTTGCCTGTTCCCTGCTGAACCGGCCAAAATTTGAACCGTCTATGGAAAGCTTAAGATGGCTACCCAATCTAATTGCAAGCAGTTGTATCAGGCATATGTCGAAAGCTTTCTTAAGTGGAGACAAAGTGTTTGAAGACGCAACTGTACATGTAGAAGTGTTATGAGGGGACTAGAAATCCCTTGTTAAGTAAAAGTAGACTATGGGATTAATTAATTCA
Source organism: Lithobates pipiens (assembly GCF_037356315.1). Classification (NCBI taxonomy): domain Eukaryota; kingdom Metazoa; phylum Chordata; class Amphibia; order Anura; family Ranidae; genus Lithobates; species Lithobates pipiens. The sequence goes on from NW_027507903.1 coordinate 194,753,801, forward strand.
TTTGAAAGTAAATGTCAGGTACATAACAATTGTTTGTATAGCAATGACAACAAGCATCTTGTCTGCTCTAGTGACTCTTTGTCTGTGTTTTGTAGTCGTCTACTGATTAATGTGATAAGACAAAGACCATTATGTCTGGCCTGTGGCTGTGACCACCAAAGCTCTCCATACTGTCTACTCAGAGTCCCGAGTCCTTTCCTATCAGTCTATCATAACAGATTGTGCTATCTTAAATAGTGTTTAGTAGAAATTATGCCATTACATTGTCTAAACAAAGCCTGCACAATTCTACCTTGATAAAATAACTTGTACTTGTCTGGGTCCATGTCATCATAGGCCTAATCATAAGCAGATGTCTCTCCAAGAAAGAGTGAGCAGACATCTACCCATCATCTTTAGCTCCGAGACACTCTTTTATTTCTTGTATGACTTACACAAAAAAATTAAGAGGTGCAAACATTTAATACGTTCCTAACCGCTTTTCATTTCGAAAAGGGTAGGACTGGTCAAGTTGTATGGAGATTTTCTGAAATTTTCTGAATGCTTTCAAAGTCATAAGCATTTCTTATTACCTCCTAAATGGTCCAATCTAAGTCAAAGAATTTTACTGGGCTATTGGATGGTTGGGTACTGCCGAAGCTGAGTTTAATGAAGGCCACCACAGACACATATTTACTTTATTTTTGCTTCCACAATGTTCTGTTCGGCCACTGGGAGAAAAAGGAAAGCCCTGTGTACATTTACAGGCACCAGTGGTCACCCATGTTAGATCATTTTGACTGACCATTATTGGTTTTCTCTGAGCTAAGTTGGAGGAAGAATTCCATTTTTTTTCCAGATCATCATGGCTATAAAAAATCTTAACACGGTTAGCGCTTACAAAACCTTGAAAGTTAGGGTAAGTGCCATATGACCGAAGTATACAAATTGAAGTTCTGACAGGTAGGCCAATGTTTCATGTGTGGTTATCTATAATAAAGAGCCATGTGTACAACTTGCTTACATGTTTTATGAGCTTGTTAGTATTTTCCATTAAGAATTGGCAAATAGGTCTTCTAAAACCAGTAGAAGGGTGAACTCTGTGGTGGCCTCTGGGCAGTTGAAAACTTGAGGCCTCCTTTGTAGATCTCTGGAGATTTCTCCTGCATGCATTCTAGTGGGATAACATTGAACTAAGTAGTGTGCATGTGGGCTGCTAGATGGAGAAGACCATCACTACTGTACATTACGCATACCTAGGTTGCATCAAAACTTTGACAACTGAAAAGAGATGAGCACCAAATTGACAGCTGAAAGGAGATGAGCTTTTAAGACAGAAACTGTAATGTACACCTGATGTCTATGTTCATGTACTTTAAGGTATTAGGTACATTACATTAATACAGTACTTTTGCCCTATCCACAGCCCAGTGAGCCCTGAAGGGGCACAGCACAGAGCGATAACTAAAGCCGCGTACGACGGGACTAGAAATAGGACGTCCAATACACAGGAATGCAACCTTCCGCCGTGTAAATCCTTTCTGAGCATGCGCCATACTTAGTCCGTCCAACTAGCCTACTCACGAGCGGACTGTCCGCTGAAACCAAAGTTGGACGGACAATATTAAGGAAATTCCGAAATACTTAGTCCGCCAGACTGCACGCTGAAAAAGTCCGCTGAAGCCCACACACGAGTGGACTGTCCGCTGAAATGTGTTTCGGCAGACTAAGTTGGACAGACAGTCCGCCCGTGTGTACGCGGCTTAACAGTCACTTCTCTGAGCTTAGAGGAGACCTGAGAACTGAGCAATAAAGCAGTCTTTGATTGCTCAGTTCTTGGTGTAGAGCTGATGGGGGACAGCTGCAGCTCAGATCAGTGTTACAGCCATCTATGTAAGTATTAGCCCTGGTTCACATTGATGTGATTTGGCATCTCATGCTAAATCGGCGGCTATTGCCGGCAATGGCAGCGTCAGAATCGGTGCTACACCGCACCGATTCTCAAAAGTAGTTTCTGAACTACTTTTGGCAATTTTAGGGTGCAATTTCCATTGACATCTGTGCATGTCTCTGAAATCACCCCCAAAGTTGGGACTGACATGCGTGAATGAAATTGTGTGAGTTCAGCTGAACTTGCACCATTTCATTCCCGCAGTTAGTGTGAACCTAGGCTTAATAGGTTGTTTTTTTTCAGATCTGACACTTCTATTATAATGTAAAGTTTTCATTGGAGTCGATTCATTTTTTTTTCTATCTTTTGTAAACAATTTAAGAAAGCTTCATTGTAAGTCAATAGTATTTTGATCTGTTGTTACGGGACCCTTAAACAATGTGGGGCTCATAGGCCGGTGCCTGCTCTGCCTATTTGGTAATTCGGCACCGTCTACAACATGCAGCATGAGAAAAAATGATACAAAACAATAGAAGGTAGATACCTGTACAGGTATCTGTGGTCTTTAAACAAAGTTTTATTCCACAGAAGTGAGATTTTTCCGGTAGTGGCTAAATTTGTGTTTGTATTTTTAAAGGTGATTACCAATACGTTGTTTTTGTTCTTTTTAACAAACCTGACGGGACAAAATATTCGAGCTACCGCTGCTGATTTGTTTTTTGAAGGAGCTTCCAAATGACATGAGAGAAGTGCCTCCTGTGATCATCTGAAATATACTGTAAAACTTAAACAACCAAAAACCAATTATATTTAAAACCATAAAAGTCAGATAAACACATTGCAAGAAAAGTTATTGTTGTTCATAAATGTTTCTTTAACGGGACACCATTATTCCTGACGGAAAATGGTCTGTAGGATGGGTTGTGTTTAGCCTTGGTTTATAGGGGATAAAAAGTTGTGCTGGATTATTTTAACTCTTTAGAGAAAAGGTGTTTAGAAAATGTGTCTAAAAAATGGCTAGCGATATCCTATGTTTGAAGATTAATCAATGGTAGGCTTACTAAAATGCTGGAATAACTACATATTGAACGGATTAATGATAGAACATTTTAGCAGTAAAATCTATTCAGTAAAATAACATTCAAAAGGAAAAATGTTTGAAATGTCTGAGCAGTAATGAGTGTTGTAAAATAATGAAGACTGGTATTCACCATGGTATATTGTCTGTTATAGAACGGTGCCATTTTGTCATTTTATTTCGTATCGGGTTCTATTGGAATACGCCATTCATTTGAAGAAAAACTTCATATACACAAGTTTAGCACTGGCTTCTCATCAATCGGACTGCTCTCAGGGCAGTAAATCTTTCAAGGGTTGCAATCCACTCTGAAAATTTGCTAGAACGGCTTTGCAGTAAGGAGAAGATCAATGAAGACCGATACTGTAGCTGCCGTTTTTCTTAGCACATAATAGCAATAGAAAGGCTTTTCAACCTGCTCAATCAATTTTCATTCTGAAAGTTGCCTACGAACATAGACACGTCATTAATTCCTGGATTTCTATAGGCTGCTTAAAGTGGGACTTTACTTTACTTTACAAAGTCCCAAAAAAAAAACCTCTCTTTTTATTTACGATCTAGAGATGGAGGTGCACGTAATCATGCACATCATTTAAAGTCCCATAAGCCTCTTGCTTTCTTTGACTGCAGAAAAGACATACTTTGTCTCCTCTGATATAAATACTTCTTACCTGCTAGTTAGAAAACTGCTTTAATGCTGGTTCACACTAGTGCGATCCCAGACATTGCACGTGATTCGCACCACACTGCTGTGCAGATCACATGCGATGTCTGTGATATGTGATTTCAGTCATACAAACTGTATGGCTGAAATCACATTGCATTCACACCAACATGGTGCAAGGCCCTTTTCTGGTTCGCACTGGAATCGGATTCGCATGAGTGTTCACACCTATGCGATCCCATTTCTGCACCATTTCACAATTTACACTGAGATCTGCGAACCAACCTGGGGGTGTCAATAACTTTACATTAACACCACTAGCGGTTCGCAGATCTCAGTGTGAACCACTGTGCGATTCAGGTGCAATGCAGGAACCGGCACTAAATTGCAGTTTCCCGCTTCGCACCAGTGTGAAATGAACCTCAGTGTGTACACTGAGCTATGTACAGGATGCACAGCTCAGAGTGCAATCTTGGCATGCCTCGGTGCCAGGCTGAATTAACTCCCAATTGCCATCCCATGTTGGCTAATCAAGATGGCTGAAGTTGCCAAACCCAGCTTGCATAGCTGGAGGGCAAGTAAATACTACAGACTTCAAAATTCTGTTAATAAATATTATACATATTACACTTCAATTATGTTTATCAGTAGTAACATGTGATCTAAAATGTATGCATGTATCTGATACAAAGTAATATTAAGTAGATGAAAACCAAACACTAAAATCTTATAAAGGCTTTAACATGTTAATGTCATTTAAAAAGTAATTTTCAATAGTTTTAAATCTCCAATGTTCAGTAAAATAATACATAGTGGGGTTGATTTACTTAAACTAGAGAGTGCAAAATCTGGTGCAGTTCTGCTTAGAAACCTATCAACTTCCATTTTTTTTTGGCCTAATCTTAATTGAATAAGCTAAAGTTAAAAGCTAAATGGCTATCATGTACAGCTGCATTGGTGTATAAACCCCAGTGATCCTGCCATGAGAGTCTTTGTTCAGGCTCTTCCTGTTACAGGGTGATAATGCTCAGTCCTTGTTTGGTTCATGCATTGAAACTTTATAACTGGGGCTTTCAATGAAGACTTTAGCTGCCTAGTTTTACACAGATGATGCAGGCATCTACACTTTGTAAACATCACAAAAGCTCTCCTTGAAAAACGCCATGCAGTTTTTAGTGGAGTGTACGTATGTAACTGGGATTTGGTTGAAAAGGAGTTGTAGGAGATCACCAGCACTGAAATGCAACAAACAATAAAAATGAGCGAATACATTAATTTAATCATAAAAAACAATGTCAATTGTTTATCATACCTAATGCTTTAGTAAATCAAATTTTGTTTAGTTGGGTTTATATGTATTTAGCCATGTCACAGCAGCCAGAACATTCTGTACTGTATGATTAGCTGTTTCATTAGATGTACAAGTAATGGCATACCACACTATAATATATGGCGTGGCCATTGCGAAATCCAATATTGTCTTAAACGTTATGGCATGACTATATTTTTTTTTTTTCCGCATGACTATTGCAGTAGCCGATGTGACAACACTTGTCTTGTGGGAGAGGCATGGTGCTTGCACTCAGCATCTTTTGTCCCAACTGTTTCTTTTGTAAACATCAAAGACGCGGACAATTGATTCCCATTATCATATCTTGCCTAGAAGCCAACTGATAGAGATGTCTCCACCCTAATGATTAAACCTCATTCAAGTAAAAGTAAACTAGCAGAATCCTTGTGGCCTCTGGGCATGCAGATGAAAGTGGTGACTCCACAGCCCATTTGCTGGTCTGGACATAATGAGAAACGATATTCGTCCCTCCAAGTTCCTAGCACTTAGTTTTTTTCTCACAGGCTACCATACTTGCATGTCTCCTAATAAAAGGTGACTGTAAGCATAGTTCTGATGATCTGTTAAGCTAGCCAAAACTTCAAATGATCATTGTAATAGCATGCACAGCAAAATGTGTATGCTAATGTTTAGAGAACAGAGAATGCAGGCAGACAGCACTGGCCCCAGACTTTAAGGGAAACAAACATAGCTGCCCAAAATTACCCAATACAACCAATTGTTACGTCCCATAGGAACATTTAGCTAGGACTTTCTACTGATTCCAATGGACATGAGGATCATCACTTTTTGCAGTCCAAATCACCTATGTGCATCTTATGTCTATGGGGCTTGTTCAGATGGGTGCACAAATGTGGCACTTCAAATAACTGATCAGAGTGTACTTTGCTAAACTGCTTATTGCATTCAACAGGGTGGTGCCGTGTACATTGGGCCCTAATTGACTGCAGACATCCACTGCTGCTGCTGCTTCAGTTTCTACAGCCAGGAAATGCTTCAAATGCAAATGGAATACCTACCCAAAAGCATGGCAATTGAATTATTATCTGTATCCTGCACCTATCTATTATAGGCCCTAAAGTATTCCTTCAATATCAAAAGGCAGAAGATAAGGCTGGACAGCTCAACGGCATTCAGGGCATGCTCTTGCTGAAGCATTCTATGGCTAAGCTTGCACCTTTTTATTGTGGGGTGGGGAGAGTAGGGAGCAGGTCATTAACCTGTCAGAAACTGAAAAAAAGTCAAATTTTCTCTATAAAAAAGTATAAATATTTAGCTGCATTTACAGTGGGGAAAATAATTATTTAATCCCCTGCAGATTTTGTAAGTTTGCCCACTTACAAAGAAATGAAGAGTATATAATTTTTATCATAGGTGTATTTTAAATGATAGAGACAGAATATCAACCAGAAATCCAAGGATAAAATAATTATTTGATCCCCAAGAAAAACATGACTTCGTACTTGGTGGAGAAACCCTTGTTGGCAAGCACAGAGGTAAGATGTTTCTTGTAGTTGGTGACCAGGTTTGCACACATCTCAAGTGTATTTTTGTCCACTCTTCTTTGCAGGTCTTCTCTAAATCCTTAAGGTTTCTTGGCTGTCATTTGGCAACTTGAAGTTTCAGCTGCCTCCATAAATTTTCTATAGGATTAAGGTCTGGAGACTGGCTAGGCCACTCCATGGCCTTAATGTGCTTCTTCTTGAGCCACTCCTTTGTTGCCATGGCGGTATAATTTGGGTCATTGTCATGCTGAACGACCCATCCACGACCCATCTTCAGTGTTCTGGCCGAGGGAAGAAGGTTCTCATAAAAGATTTTACAATACATAATAATTTCATAATGACCTTGTCCATTGGCCCTTCAATGTGGCAAAGTAGGCCTGCACCTTTAGCAGAGAGACAGCCCTAGAGCATAATGTTTCCACCTCTGTGCTTGACTTTAGGGATGGTGTTCTTAGGGTCATAGTCATGAATTTTTTTGCTCCAAACATGTTGAGTCCCCTTCCTCAAAAAGGCACATGTGCAGGCCCATCTGCAGTTTACCAATGAACACCTAAATTATTCAGTGAAGGATTCGGAGGAAGTGCTCTTTGGCATTAACTTGACTCAATGTGTTTGGAAGAAGAAAAATGCTGACCATGACCCTAATGCCGCATACACACGAGCGGACTGTATGGCGTACTTAGTCCGTCGAAACACATTTCAGCGGACAATCCGCTCGTGTGTGGGCTTCAGCTGACTTTTTCAGCATGCAGTCCGGCGTACTAAGTATTTTGGTTTTTTCAAAATTCTGTCCGTCGTACTTTGGTTTCAGCGGACAGTACGGTTGTCAGTATGCTAGTTCGACGGACTAAGAATGGCGCATGCCCAGAAACGATTTACACGGCGGAAGGGTGCTTTGCTGTGTCTTGGACTTCCTATTTCTAGTCCCGTCGTACGTGCTGTACACGTCATCGCGCAAGCTTTCGACGGACAGTTTGTGTATCCGTGTGTGGTCAAGTCCGTTCAGTGGAAAGTACGACAGACTGTCCGTCGGATTGTATGACGAACTAAGTACGCCATGCAGTCCGCTCGTGTGTACGCGGCATAAGAACACCATCCCTACAGTCAAGCGCAGAGGTGGAAACATTATGCTTTGGGGCTGTTTCTTTGCTAAAGGTACAGGCCGACTTTGCTGCACTGAGGGGTTAATGGATGAGTCCATGTATTGAAAAATGTTGGATGAAAGCCTTCTTTCCTCAGCCAGAACACTGAAGATTGGTCATGGATGGGTCTTTCAGCATGACAATGCCCCAAAACATACCGCCAAGGCAACAAAGGAGTGGCTCAAGAAGAAGCACATTAAGGTCATGACGTGGCCTAGCCAGTCTCCAACCCTTAATCATATAGAAAATCTATGGCGGGTGCTGAAACTTGGAGTTGCCAAGTGAAAGCCAAAAAACCTTAAAGCGGACCTTCAGTCATTTCTCCAACTTTTCATCTATAAAATCTTCTGCCCTTGTTGTTTTAACTGTGGCTAGTAAAACATTTTTTTTCTGCCAATAAATACCGTATACAGCCAACTTCCTGTTTCTTGTCTGTAAAAAGCCTAGGCGAATGACATCATGCACAGCTCTCTCTCTCACGAGAGTTTGCCAGAAGTGAGGGGGGTCTGAGTCATAAGAGGGCCAATCAGAGCTGCAGAGCTGGAGGTGTGCCTGTGTAAATCCAGGAAATAAACAGGCAGCAGCTTCAGCTGCCCACAGTTAAAATGGATGCAGCCAGATTCAGTGAAAGGAGATTTCTGCAGCATATTTAGCAAGTACAGAATTACAGTATATATAAAATAATATGAAAAGTGGTTGAAGGGAAGCTTCAGAATGGCAAAGATGTTTTTTATTACAAACTATATGAGCATAATGCAGTTCCTCTCTAAGGATTTAGAGAAGATTTGTAAAGAAGAGTGGACCAAAATCCCTCCAGGGATGTGTGCAAACCTGGTAACCAACTAAAAGAAACGTCTTACCTCTGTGCTTGCCTACAAAGGTTTCTCCAACGAGTCATGTTTTGCTTTGGGATCAAATACTTATTTTACTCACTGAACTGCAACTCAATTTATAACATTTATATTGTGTTTTTTCTGGATTTTTGGTTGATATTCTGTCTCTATCATTTAAAATACACCTATGATAAAAAATGATACACCCTCCATTTCTTTGTAAGTGGCAAAATAATTATTTTCCTCACTGTATACTTGGGGTTGACTTTGCCCTAGTTGGGTTACAAAGATCCTGACAGTGTGGCATTCATGACAATAGGTGGATTTGTTTTAACACTGAGGACCTGTATACACATTACACAACAAACCGGGTGACTGGTGCATATTCCCAACATCCACCATCCATCTACTGTATTTATTAAGTCATCTGGCTTTTCTCTAGAATCCAACAGCGCAATAAATAGTGGTCAGGTGGTAAGTCCTAAGCCTGACTCAGAAATGGGCAAACAGTGTATTTAATTAAGTATTGTATCCTTGTCCATTTAATATGTGAGAATGAATGCTATTCTAAATGCTTGCCCTGAGTGTGGCTCCCTCTGAGAAGAGGTTGAAAAGGCCACTTCAATCACTAACACTCGATACTCTATTGAGGTTATTGCCATTACTTATATCATTAAATATATGACTATTCTTCTGTAAAGGTAATCATATACATAAGATTAATAGAGTGAACACTTCTGTCCAGTCCTTCCCGGGGTAAAAAAAAAATCAGCTGGTTGTGTTGGCCTTTAATAGCTGATCTCTACTGTTCCTTCCAAGATAATTACAGGTAACCGTAATCATAAATTGGCACTAGGGTTGTCTGCTTAATGCATAAATCAGCATGTTCAGGCCATTATGCCTTCATTTTCAGCTGTACCTTATATATGTGACAAATGCCGCGTACACACGATCAGAAATTCGGCCAGCAAAAGACTGATGAGAGCTTTTGGTCAGAAAATGCGACCGTGTGTATGCTCCATCGAACTTTTGCTGGCCGAACTCCAGCCAGCAAAAGATTGAGAGCATGTTCTCAATTTTTGGGTCGGAAAAAGTCCAGATTGGAAATTCCAATCGTCTGTAGCAATTCTGACACGCAAAATTCCTACGCATGCTCGGAAACAATCTGACGCATGCATGGAAGCATTGAACTTAGTTTCCTCGGCTCGTTGTAGTGTTGTACGTCACCGTGTTCTTGGCGGTGCAAGTCAAGCTTGAGCGGAATTCCATCTGAAAAACCATCTAAGCCCCTGTACACACGGTCGGAGATTTCGACAACCAAATCCGTCGGATTTTGCCCGTCGGATTTTGTCCGTCGGATCTTGTCCGAAACTGTTGCATACACACGGTCGGACTACGTTGTCGAAAAATCCGATCTTTCAGAACGTGATGATGTAATTTCGTTAGGATGGGACTACATTCAGGCTAGTAGCCAATAGCTTTGATGTAGGAATTTGATCTGAGCATGCGTGGCACTTGGTCCGATTAAAATTCTCTACACATGATCGGAGTATGTCTGATCGAACCAGTTGGTCGGGAAATATTTCCAACAAGTTGGAAATTTTGGTCCGACGGATATTCCAACGGAAACATTCCAATGCATACCACACACAGTCGGATTATCCGACAACGCGGTCCGATAGGACACATTCCGACGATTCTCCGATCGTGTGTACAAGGCTTTAGATTTTTCTGATGGAGAATCCGCTCGTGTGTACGCGGAAAAAGACTCATGAATAAAGTGAAAGCTTTTATACACTCTATGCCCCTACAGGGAAAGATAAGGCATTTCCTTAAAGCGGACCTCATTTTTTCATCTTTCCCTCTATTAAATCTTCTGCCCTTGTTGTTTTAACTTTGGATAGCAAAACATTTTTTTCTGCCAGTAAATACTTTATACAGCCCACTTCCTGTTTCTTGTCTGGTAAAAAAGCCTAGGCTTTTGACATGTACAGCTCCCTCTCTCACTCTCGTGAGAGTTTACCAGGAAGGGAGGGGGGGTGAGTCATAAGAGGGCCAATCAGAGCTGCAGATCTGGAGGTGTGCCTCTGTGTGTCTGTGTAAATCAAGGAAGTAAACAGACAGCAGCCTCAGCTGCCCACGGTTAAAACGGTTGCAGCCAGACTCAGTTAAAGGAGATTTCTGCAGCATATTTGGCAAGTACAGAATCACAGTATATATAAAATAATATGCAAAGTGGTTGGAGGGAAGCTTCAGAATGGCAAAGATGTTTTTATTACAGATTATGTGAGCAGACTGTAGTTCCTCATCAAGTCCTTCTTCCTATCGTTTTACCTTGTACACTACATTGCCAACATTTTCTGAAACACTGGACCATTACACTTACCTGTGTAACCAAAAACACCTCCAAAATACTGAGTTCAGCTGTTTCCAGTGACGGGTATTGGTATTTTTACAGCATACAGTAGCTCACAAAAGTGAGTACGCCCCTCACATTTTTGTAAATATTTTATTATATCTTTTCATGTGACAACATTGAAGAAATTACACTTTGCTACAATGTAAAGTAGTGAGTGTACAGCTTGTATAACAGTGTAAATTTGCTGTCCCCTCCAAATAACTCAACACACAGCCATTGATGTTGAAACCACTGGCAACAAAAGTGAGTACAACCGTAGTGAAAATGTCCAAATTGGACCCAATTAGCCATTTTCCCTCCCCGATGTCATGTGACTCGTTAGTGTTACAAGGTCTCAAGTGTGAATGGGGAACAGGTGTGTTAAATTTGGTGCCATTGCTCTCACTCTCTCATACTGGTCATGGAAGTTCAACATAGCACCTCATGGCAAAGAACTCTCAGAGGATCTGAAAAAAAGAATTGTTGCTCTACATAAAGATGGCATAGGCTATAAGAAGATTGCCAGGACCCTGAAACTGAGCTACAGCATGGTGATCAAGACAATACAGAGGTTTAACAGGACAGGTTTCACTCAGAACAGGCCTCACCATGATCGACCAAAGAAGTTGAGTGCAAGTGCTCAGCGTCATATCCAGAGGTTGTCTTTGGAAAATAGATGTATGAGTGCTCCCAGCATTGCTGTCGAGGTTGAAGGGGTGGGGGAGTCAGAGCTCAGATCATATGCCCCACACTGCATAAAATTGGTCTGCATGGCTGTCATCCCAGAAGGAAGCCTCTTCTTAAGATGATACACAAGAAAGCCCACAAAAAGTTTGCTGAAGACAAGTAGACTAAGGACATGGATTACTGGAACCATGTCCTGTGGTCTGATGAGATCAATATAAACTTATTTAGTTCAGATGGTGTCAAGCATGTGTGGCAGCAACCAGGTGAGGCGTACAAAGACAAGTGTGTCTTGCCTACAGTCAAGCATGGTGATGGGAGTGCCATGGTCTGGGGCTGCATGAGTGCGGCCGGCACTGGGGAGCTGCAGTTCATTGAGGGAACCATGAATGCCAACATGTACTGTGACATACTGAAGCAGAGCATGATCCCCTCCGGAGACTGGGCCGCAGGGCAGTATTCCAACATAACGACTCCAAACACACCTCCAAGATGACCACTGCCTTGCTAAAGAAGCTGAGGGTAAAGGTGATGGACTTGCCAAGCATGTCTCCAGACCTAAACCCTATTGAGCATCTGTGGGACATCCTTAAATGGAAAGTGGAGGAGCGCAAGTTCTCTAACATCCACCAGCTCTGTGATGTCGTCATGGTGGAGTGGAAGAGGACTCCAGTGGCAACCTGTGAAGCTCTGGTGAACTCCATGCCCAAAAGGGTTTAAGGTAGTGCTGGAAATGAATGGTCGCCACACAAAATATTGCCACTTTGAGCCCAATTTGGACATTATAACTTAGGGGTGGCTAACTTAGGGACTCACTTTTGTTGCCAGCGGGTTTAAACATCAATGGCTGTATGTTGAGTTATTTTGAGGGGACAGCAAATTTACACTTTATACAAGCTGTACACTCACTACTTTACATTGTCATAAAGTATAATTTCTTCAGTGTTGTCACATGAAAAGATATAATAAAATATTTATAAAAATGTGAGGGGCGTATTCATTTTTGTGAGCTACTGTATGCTGTAAAAATACCAATACCCGTCACTGGAAAAAGCTGAACTCAGTATTTTGGAGGTGTCTCAACATATTTTTGGTTACACAGGTAAGTGTGATGGTCCAGTCACATGAAAAGATATAATAAAATATTTATAAAAATGTGAGGGGTGTACTCACTTTTGTGAGATACTGTACATAGGCAAGTTAGACAACTGAGCACGTCCAACCTTGTGCCACTTTTCTGTTCCACCATGACTGTGCACAAAGACAGATTCCTAAATACATAGTATGGTGAGCATGATGTGTAGGAACTCAAGGTGCCTACACAAAGCCCTGACCTGCATCCTATTAAATATCCTGGGGATGAATTGGCTCCGACTGCAAGCCAAGTCTTCTTGTTTAACATCAGTACACAAATTCAGTACACAAATGGGCACAAATTCCCAGGTATACCCTTAAATCATGTATAAAGAGTGCAGGCTGTTACCACAGTAAATGGGGGTGGGGCTTAAAGGAAAGAAAGCCTAAAAAATAAACTGAATGCAGCCATCACATCTATGCCCTTGTACACACGGTCGGAGATTCCGACAACCAAATCCATCAGATTTTGTCCGAAACTGTTGCATACACACGGTCGGACAAAGTTGTCGGAAAATCCGACGTGATTACGTTATTTCGTTACGACGGGATTACGTTCATGCTAGTAGCCAATAGCTTTGGTGTAGGAATTTGATCTGAGCATGCGTGGCACTTTGTCCGATCGGAATTCTCTACACATGATCGGAGTATGTCCGATCGGAGCATTTTGTCTGAAAATTTTACCAACAAGTTGGAAAACTTGGTCCGTCGGATACTCCGACGGAAACAGTCAGATGTAGACCACACAGTCGGAATATCTGACAAAACGGTCCGATCGGACACATTCTGTCGGAATCTCCGACCGTGTGTACAAGGGCTAAGAATTGGTAGGGTGCAATATAATAAGGATTTGCGGTTGGGTTTAATTCTACTTTAAATGATTTACCAATCTTCCCATATAATCCAATTCCATCTATGACCCTTAAGCCCCATACAGACTATCAGATTTTCTGCTGAGTTTTTCCTTCAGATTTACCAAAACCATGTAGTGCAAGGGCCTGCCTGATTGCATACACATTAAAACTCCTAAGGTTTGACCTCATATCATATGGTTTTGGTAAGTCTGAAGGAAAAACTCAGCAGAAAATCTTATAGTGTGTATGGGGCTTTAGCAACAATGTGATTTCATCATTGGAATAAAGGACAGGTTCTCAGAAGGATCTTCTAGGTTGAACATTTTTTGTAAACCATGTATTTCTTTTTTCCAGGGACACCTCGGCTTACAGTGTTGTAATTTGCCTCAGCCAGTGTCACTTTTACTTAACAGATATGTATATAATTGTCTTAAAGCATATGAAATAAAAAATGCGTTTTATATATATGTAATACGGTTATTAAAAATGTAAACCAAAAAAGGTCAGAGTACATTTTAACAGCAGTAGTCTTTTAAGCAACCAATTGGAATTCGCTATACTGAGGTCAGACCAGCGCTAGATGAAATGCGATTAGTTGCTTTGCGAAATTGCATGGAACTAGCATTTAGGAAGGGGAACTCTACTTAATAAGGTCAAAAACTATTAATCTTGATATGGCAGAGAAAACCATATAATTGCCCATCAATTATTTTATTTCAGGCCCTGCACTTTCACTTATCTTTATACTGATATCCTGTATTTGCAGATCACTTCATTTGAGATTTGCTCTTATCATATCAGGAGTGTTTACATGTAAATAACTGTAGGTAAACTGTCTGCAGCTACTGTCCTACGCATACCAGCAGTCATCAGATATGACCCCATACTTATCAGTATTAGTTTTTTTTTTTTCATGCAAGCCAGATGGTTGCACAAAGATAACTGTCAGCTCCGTTCGGAGACATTGTACTAACCATGCAAGGTTAGTTCAGTGATCTCCCCCGCTGAGCTGTTGTGTTCTGACAGGGGAAAGGCCCTCCCGCCAGAACACGCCGATCAGCGCTCTCTGCCATTGGCTAAGAGCGCTGATTGGGGGTTGGTCAGCTGCTGTTTTCTAGAATGCATGTCCGACAGACCAACATACATGCGGGCAGAATGATAGACTTTTTTTTAACCAGTAAATGTCTCCTGAAATTCTGTCCATGTGTAGGGGGTGGGGTTAGGGCTGTCACATGGGTGGTAAAAATAAGACCTGTTGTCTATAATATCTGTAGAAAAAGGTGACAACCAGGGCTCAAGTCCTGCGGGAACGCATGGGAACGGAGTTCCTGTACTTTTTCCACAACAGCAGCCACGTCCTGCAAGACTTTGAAGTATGCGAACTGTGTGGCAGGTGCTACACCAGCAGCCGCTGACACAGCTCACAATAGTAAGTTCCGCACTCCAGGGGTGGACTGACCATTCAGGCATTGCCAGTAGGGGGCCCCATGTCAGCTTCCGCTTCAATCTACCTGTCATTTACAGCTAGCTGATGGGTAGATCAGGTCCCCACTGCTAAGAGATTGTATTTAGTCAGACCTCTCGTGATGCGTTCCTCCCTCCCGGCCCCTCCTGATTTTCTGTCTCCTCATCCTCACCCCGCCAAGTCTCCTGCATACTTGCTCTGTGTGTCCCACTGAATCCCCCCCCCCCTCCTCTATGTTCAGTGCCATATGATGAGAGAGCCCAGAGGAGGAGCACAGCTATTCTGCTCACAGGACATGCAGGGAGAGAGGTGAGCTGAGGGAGGAACACCAGTTTGGGGTGGTAAGCTGAGCACAATACCTGGCAAAGTTTAATGCCAGGAGGGAAGTTTATGTGGAAATATGTGAAGGGTTGAAATAGCAGCGAGTGTGTGTTGGAGCCCTGCAGAGTTTTCAGCCCCCCAAGCTAACATACATCTCCTAAGCAGGAACACATCACTATCTCCCCAAGCATTCTGTCCAGACAATGTGCAGTTAATTTATGACCTTTCCATTTAACCCTGTGTTATCCAAACTCTGTTCAATGAAAAGTGTAAACTCACCACATAAACACTCTATACTATATACAAAATAACATTCCCCAATAAAGATCAGAACATGATGTTCACATTTGCATGGAAGCACAATTGAATGAATGCTGATTATTCAGAGAATTACTATATTTATGTTTATTAAGGATTGTTTTTTTTTTTTTATGTACTAACAGTTAAGCTTCATACACACAATACGAAAATTGGATGAAAAATACCACTTTTGAAGTGTTCGTGCATATGAGCGTATCATTTATTTTTATTTTTTGGTGGGGGAGTGGATCTTGGGTTCCCACACTTTTTTCCCCAGGACTTGACCCCTGGTGACAACCCTAACTAGAGTACAATACTAATAACTGATAATCTTGTTTTCCACTAAATGCCAGAACAATAATTTCTCAAAGCAGAAATGCACGCCATTTCTTCTTCCAGCCCAGCGGGCATAAGACAGTTTTGACTTGTGAAGTGGTCAGGATTCAGGTAGAAGGATTCATCTCCCTCTCCTAACCTGAAACGACAAGGTGGATAATTGGAACTGATTGGCTCTGCTTTGCCTTCTATTGTTTATAAGTAGCAGAAAAAAATGGGTTAGTTAGAGCAACATGCTGCAACCTATTTTTTAGTTGTGCCATCTTTTAAAAGTATGCAAAATCTCAAGGCACCCCAGTCAGAAATATAAAAAATGGAAATGTTACTTATCAATGCGAAACCTGCACACCTTGATGAAATTAGCTTCACACCACGGTCCCACCATATCAGTGGCCCCCCTTTCACGTCAGAGGCCCCCTACGCATCAAAGTCACCCCTATATGTCAAAGTCCTCCTACACATCAGAGCACCCCACCACAGAATATTTCCCTGGATCACAGAGGGCGTTATTTACTAAAGGCAAATCCACTTTGCACTGGAAGTGCACTTGGAAGTAAAGTCACCGTGCATCCAAAGGGGGACATGCAAGGAAAATAAAAAAATGCATTTTAGCTTGCACATGATTGGATGATAAAACCAGCAGAGCTTCCACTCATTTCAGTTCTACCCCTTAGATTTAGAACGACTGCACTTCCAAGTGCACTTGCAGTACAAAGTGGATTTAGCTTTCGTAAATAACCCCCAGAGTTCTCTGAGCCATCGCTGATCCACAGCAAACTGGGTCCTGTACATGAGGCACCCTGGGGAAGCCAAATGGCACCCCAAGGTGCTGTAGCACCCTGACTGAAAAAACACTTAGTTACAGTGGATTAAGATAAAAACAATAAAATATATATATATATATATGCATTAAGTTAAAAAACCTTCTGTGTGCAGCAGCCTCCCTCAGCCCCATTAATGCTTACCTGAGCCCCATCTCAATCCAGCAATGTTGCACAATAGCATTGGCTGTCCGGGACTCTACCTCCTAAGGTAGACACAGCAATGGGCACCATTGTCTCCCGCTGCTGTCAATCAAAGTCAGTGAGTCAATGAGGAGAGGCTCCATGTCTAAATGGACACACAGAGCAGTGGCTGGGCTTGGGTGCCCCTATAGCAAGCTGCTTGCTGTGGGGGTGCTTGGCAGCAGGAAGGGGCCAGGAGCATTGGCGAGGGACCCGAGAAGAGGAGGATCCGGGCTGCTCTGTGCAAAACAACTGCACAGAGCAGGCAAGTATAACATATTTGTTATTTTTAAACCAACAAGACATTAATATCACTGTAATAAAACAGGAACATCTACAGTATATTCTGCATCCTCCTCCATGCTGTGTATAGTAGATATCCATGTAGAAGCAAAATGTAACATACAGATGACCAGGGGCGGACTGACCAGTCGGTCACTTGGACGTCGCCCGAGGACATTAGGGGCCCGGACTCGGGCCACATCAGGGGCCACTTGCAGCGGCTGAATTATATGCCGTGATGCGATAATAATACTGCTAACTGCGCGCTGCTCCCCGCCGGCCCCTCCTTCCCTCCCGTCTGTCCCAGGTGCTTGTACTGTATGCGTCATGACATCACCTGGGATGGACGAGAAGAGTGGAGGGGCTGGCGGGGAGCAGCGTGCCAATTAGAAGCATTGTTATCGGCATCCTGTGACTCGGTGACACCAGGGCCGCCACACGTGATGGGGGGTACAGATGTATGGGCCCCCCCACAGTGTCCTCCTGGCTGTGCGCATGTCCTCCTGTGTGCGTGTCCTCCTGTGCTGAGTGTCCCCCTGTGTGCATGTCCCCCTGTGCTGTGTGCATGTCCTCCTGTGTGCATGTCCCCCATGTGTGCGTGTCCCCCTGTGTGCGTGTCCCCCTGTGTGCGTGTCCCTCTGTGTGCGTGTCCCCCTGTGTGCGTGTCCTCCTGTGTGCGTGTCCTCCTGTGTGCGTGTCCTCCTGTGTGCTTGTCCTCCTGTGTGCATCTCCTCCTGTGCCGAGTGTCCCCCTGTATACATGTCATCCTGTGTGCATGTCCTCCTGTGCTGAGTGTCCCCCTGTGTGCATGTCCCCCTGTGCTTCGTGCATGTCCCCCGTGCTGTGTGAGTGTACCCCTGTGTGCCTATCTCCCTCTGTGCGTCCTCTCCTGTGTGCGTGTCCCCCTGTGTGCATGTCCCCCTGTGCTGTGTGAGTGTCCCCCTGTGTGCATGTCCCCCTGTGTGCAAGTCCTCCTGTGTGCATGTCCTCCTGTGTGAGTGTCCCCCTGTGCTGTGTCAGTGTCACTCTGTGTGCATGTCCCCCTGTGCTATGTGAGTGTCCCCCTGTGTGCGTGTCCCCCTCTGTGCATGTCCTCCTGCGCTGTGTGAGTGTCCCCCTGTGTGCATGTCCTCCTGTGCGAGTTTCCCCCTGTGCTGTGTGAGTGCCCCCCTTTGTGCATGCCCCCCTGTGCTGTGTCAGTGTCACCCTGTGTGCATGTCCTCCTGTACTGTGTGAGTGTCCCCCTGTGTGCATGTCCCCCTGTGTGCATGTCCTCCTGTGTGAGTGTCCCCCTGTGTGCATGTCCCCCTGTGCTGTGTGAGTGTCCTCCTGCGTGCATGTCCCCCTGTTTGTGTGTCCCCCTGTTTGTGTGTCCTCCTGTGTACGTGTCCCTCTGTGTGCGTGTCCCCCCTGTGTGCGTGTCCCCCTGTGTGCGCATTTTCCCTCCAGTGTCCCCCTGTGTGTGTGCGTTCTCCCTCCAGTGTCCCCCTGTGTGTGCATTTTCCCACCAGTGTCCCCCTGTGTGCGCACGTTCTCCCTCCAGTGTCCCTGTGTGTGCGCGTTCTCCCTCCAGTGTCCCCATGTGTGTGCGCGTTCTCCCTCCAGTGTCCCCGTGTGTGCGTTCTCCCTCCAGTGTCCCCCTGTGTGTGTGCGTTCTCCCTCCAGTGTTCCCCTGTGTGTGTGCGTTCTCCCTCCAGTGTCCCACTGTGTGTGTGCGTTCTCCCTCCAGTGTCCCCCTGTGTGTGTGCGTTCTCTCTCCAGTGTCCCCCTGTGTGTGTGCGTTCTCCTTCCAGTGTCCCCCTGTGTGTGTGTGTGTTCTCCCTCCAGTGCCCCCCTGTGTGTGTGCGTTCTCCCTCCAGTGTCCCCCTTTGTGTGTGCGTTCTCTCTCCAGTGTCCCCCTATGTGTGTGCGTTCTCTCTCCAGTGTCCCCCCTGTGTGTGTGCGTTCTCCTTCCAGTGTCCCCCTGTGTGTATGCGTTCTCCCTCCAGTGCCCCCCTGTGTGTGTGCGTTCTCTCTCCAGTGTCCCCCTGTGTGTGTGCGTTCTCTCTCCAGTGTCCCCCTGTGTGTGTGCGTTCTCCCTCCAGTGTCCCCCTGTGTGTGTGCGTTCTCTCTCCAGTGTCCCCCTGTGTGTGATCGTTCTCCCTTCAGTGTCCCCCATGTGTGTGCGAGTGTGGAGACCAAGGGGGCCCCAAGATCTTCTATTGCCCGGGGGCCCCATGAGTTGTCAGTCCACCCCTGCAGATGACTGGATATTTTTAACTTTCCATAGCCCTGTACTAAAAATCTACCAAAGGTACAGACCCAAATTAGCATCCTGTGTTCTGAATCACAATTCCTGAAAGTAACCAGCTGGATGCAATGCAAATGGAAATGTAAGGCTAATTAAACAGATTTTAAATACAAAAGCTCAGTTAATAAAACATGGAAATATCTGAGACGGTTAGAATGGGATTTTTAATTAGACAAAGTAGCTAACATCCCATTTAGTGATCAAGCAGAGAGCTTTTTACCAGTGACTTCAAAGAAAAAAGGGTTATGTTTTGTTAAGCCTCGTACACACGATCGGATTTTCTGCAGACAAAACCTTGGACTTTTGTCTGAAGATGTGTGCCTGGATTTTGTCTTGCATACAAACGGCAAGGAATTGTTGGCCAACAAACACAAACGTAGTGACGTACTATGTGTTTTTCAGCTTTTTCAGCTCTTTAGCGCCACCCTTTGGGCACTTTCAGCTAATTTCGTGTTTGTAGAAATTTGGTGAGTGTTGATTTTGCGCTTTTCATTTCGTGCTTTTCAATTAATTTCTGAATGGCCGTTCGTCAACCAGACATGTTGCGGAATTGGAGAAGATAACATGTTGACCTGGAGTTATTGGTTTGAGGCAAGTCCAGTCCAGGAACAGGAGGAGGAGGATTTCTTGGACTAAAAATTGGTTGCTTTATTAATCGTGACCAATTATGTCATATGCCTTTGCTGCAGGAGCTCCAGGAGAATAATCCAGATGATTTTTGGCATTATCTCCGGATGACAGACCCCTGCTTTCACCAACTCTTGGCATTGAAGCAGGATGCCAGGCATGAGGATTTTATTTTATGTTTTTGGTTGAATAATAATGATTTGATTTGTTATAGTTTCTGTATATTTGGATGCATAGGAATGCACTTTTTGGTTAAGTTCTATTGGCAGATAGCACGTCTAATTTTATTTGTTGTCTTTTTTTAATACACAATAAAAAAATTGTGTAGAATAATACTTGGCTATGTGTTTTTACTTCAAATGGCAGTTTGGGAGTAGGCAGTTACATTTAAAAAAATACAATGTAAAATTGACAAGGGACACCAACATAGTTGTATCTTTGATCTTAAAAACCAAAGGATAATGGTGTTGTGGTAACTTATCCAAAAAAACAAACAAAAAAAAACCCATAATATTATTTCTCTTGATATCAATAGTAAAAAAAAGCCTTTGAAAATGTGTTTGCAATAACTCCATCAGTATCAACAGCAAAGCAGCTTCATTATTATCCCATTAAAGAAGAAGAGAATGTGCACTGCATTTCGAGATTTCATAATTTGCCAGGTCACAAATGATAATTCTCCATTACGAACGCTCGTTTACCAGACCGACCACTTCTGGCTCATCCTTGCTTCTGAGCATGCATGTTTGTACTTTGGACAACAGACTTGTGTACACGCGCTAGGAAAATCTGACAACAGACCGATGTCCGTGGAAAATTTTAAAACCTGCCATCCAACATTTGTCTGCGGAAAATCCGACAATTGTCTGATGGAGCGTACAAATGGTCAGATTTTCCAGGAACAGCCGGTCATCACACATTTCCCATCGGAAAGTCCGATCGTGTATACGAGGCTTAAGATTTACCTATTTTAACAGCTGCAGCTAAGAGGCAAATTCAGTGCATCTAATTATAATAACATGTATATCCAAAAGTAATATTGTGTGAACAGGCTGCGCAACCAGCTAAGGCCCTAGTGCACAACCAACCATTGAGCTTAGCCATTTCTTGTGTGGCCCTCGGGCCCCTGAAGACAAAGTTTGTGTTAACTTGCCTAGGTGCTTGCCCGGGCCAGTGAAGGTAAATATTCTTTGGGTTATAGTAGGTAAATGGCTTGTATTATTTTTGGCCATTCCTTTTCACTTTTTATGTCTTCCCTCTCTTGCCCCCCCCTTTTATAATGAGCCTTGTAGCTTTTTTATATACTTTTGACGTGGATTGCTTATTTTTTGTACTGTCGGTCATATTTTAATAAAATACTACACACTATAAACCTTTTCTGTGTGGGCTCCATGGTGTAAGCTTTATATGCAATGTAATGCCATGTACACACGATTGGAATTCTTGCCAGAAAAAGACAGATGAGAACTTTTCATCGGAAAATGCGACTATGTGTATGCTCCATCGGAATTTAGCTGTCCGAATTTCCTCCAGCCAAAAATTGATAGCATGTTCTCAATTTTCCAGACGGAAAAACTTTCTATCGGTAATTCCGATCGTGTGCATGCAATTCCGACACGGCAAAAATCACGCATGCTCAGATTCAACGACAAGACAGAAGCTATTGGCTACTGGATATTGAACTTCCCTTTTCTAGTCCCGTCGTACGTGTTGTACGTCACCGCGTCGGAATTTGATGTGATGTGTAGGAAAGATAGTTTGAGCGGAATTCCGTCGGCAAAACCATCAGAGCTTTTTCAGACGAGAATTCAGATCGTGTGTACGCGGCATAAGGGTCTTCAGCACCCAAGCCGTTGGAGTCCTATGAATATCGGCGAAATATGGATTGAATGTGTATTTCATCTATCTGGTGTGTGTACATTGCAGGGGTGGTGGTGCAGTGCACTGTTGGTGACAAGGATTTTTTCTCCACTTGGGGACACGTCAAATGCATTTATAAACCACTTCCTTCCCGGCGTATCGTCAAATGACATTCGCAGATCTGATCTCCCATCCTGGGCGGGCATCATATGATTCCCGCCAGTATAGGGGGTACGGGTGCGCGCGCCCTGTCACTGAGGAGCCGATGTGCGCATCTGACCACTGGGCACCCGCGATTACTCCCGACAGAGATGGAACATGGATCTGTGTGTGTAAACACACAAATTCACATTCTGTCAGGGGAGAGGAGACAGATCATGTGTTCCTAGTATATAGGAACACCGATCGGTCTCCTCCCCCCCCTTTTATAATGGGCCCTGTAGCCTTTTTATATACTTTTGACTTGGATTGCTTATTTTTTGTACTGTCAGTCATATTTTAATAAAATACTACACACTATAAAACTTTTTCTGTGTGGGCTCCATGGTGTAAGCTTTATATGCAGAGTAAGGGTCTCCAGCACCCAAGCCAGAGCAGCAACATGGATCTGTGTGTGTAAACACACCAATTCACATTCTGTCAGGGGAGATGAGACAGATCATGTGTTCCTAGTATATAGAAACACCAATCGGTCTCCTCCCCTGTTAGTCCCATCCCCCCACAGTTAGAACACACAGTGAGGGAACACATTTAACCCCTTGATCACCCCCCTAGTGTTTACCCCTTTACTGCCAGTGACATTTATACAGTAATCAGTGGCTATTTATAGCACTGATCGCTGTATAAATGTTACTGGTTTCAAAAAGTGGTTTCAAAAAGTGTCAAAAGTGTCCGATCTGTCTGCCGCAATCCCGATAAAAAACACAGATCCCCGCCATTACTAGCAAAAAAATAAAATAATAAAAATGGCATAAATGAATAACCTATTTTGTAGGCGCTATAACTTTTGCGCAAACTAATCAATATACGCTTATTGCGAATTTTTTTTTTTTTACCAAAAATATGTAGAAGAATATATATCGGCCTAAGCTGAGGAAAAATTTTGTTTTATTAAAAAAAAAAAAATTGATATTTTTTATAGGAAAAAGTAAAAAATATTGTGTTTTTTCAAAATTTACGCTATTTTTTTGTTTATATCGCAAAAAATAAAAACTGCAGAGGTGATCAAATACCACCAAAAGAATGTGAGGGAAAAAAAGGACCACACAATTGTCAGTTAAAGTGCTGTATCGCAGAAAATGGCCTGGTCAGGAAGGGGGGAAATTCTTCTGGTGCTGAAATGGTTAAGGATGAAGACTCCTTGCACCTAACTTTGTTTGCACTATTAGCAATTTTTTTTTTTTGCACTTATTTTTGGGAATTAATCAGCACTTTTTAAGGATGATTGCCACCTGTTGGTGATTACCCCTCATTACATGTATTATTATTTTTATTATTTTTGGGTTTCATTTGACGATTATGAATGCCAGCATTTCATTTATGCATGCTATTTTATGTATGTAGAATTTCCGAGCACTGCACTGCCTCTTTTTATATCTGCTTTTTTTTTGTTTGTTTGGAGAATTCACTCATATATTATTACACACCTATTAGTGAAATGTGTTGAATGCTTTTAAAAAAACGTTTAAAGTTTATAAACTGGCTGTTTATTATTACTGTATCAAATCTTTTCTCAACAAATGGTACTACAATGGTACAATAAATGGTACTCCCGCGATATATTAATAATAAAAAAAAAATGCTGGGCTTTTGTTGAAACTTTGTATGAGGTCACATACAGTGCCTTGAAAAAGTATTTGTGCCCCTTGAAATGTTCCACATTTTGTCATGTTACAAAAATTTAAATATTTTTATTGGGATTTTATGTGATAGACCAACACAAAGTGGCACATAATTGTGAAGTTAAAGAAAAATGATAAATGGTTTTCAATTTTTTTTACGAATAAATATCTAAAAAGTGTGGCGTGCATTTGTATTCAGCCCCCCTTCACTCAGATACTCAGTGGAACCAACTGCCTTCAGAAGTCACATAATTAGTAAATAGAGCCAACCTGTGTGTAATTTAATTTCAGAATAAATACAGCTGTTCTGTGAAGCCCTCAGAAGTTTGTTAGAGAACGTTAGTGAACAAACAGCATCATGAAGGCAAAGGAACGCACCAGACAGATCAGGGATAAAGATGGAGAAGTTTAAAGCAGGGTTAGGTTATATATATATATATATATATATATATATATATATATATATAT
Organism: Lithobates pipiens; assembly: GCF_037356315.1. Taxonomy (NCBI): domain Eukaryota; kingdom Metazoa; phylum Chordata; class Amphibia; order Anura; family Ranidae; genus Lithobates; species Lithobates pipiens. The sequence continues at coordinate 194,778,108 of NW_027507903.1, forward strand.
ATATATATATATATATATATATATATATATATATATATATATATATATATATTCCAAGCTTTGAACATCTCACAGAGCACTGTTCAATCCATCATCCGGAAATGGAAGTATGGCATAACTGCAGACCTTCCAAGACATGGCCATCCACCTAGACTGACAGGCTGGGCAAGGGGAGCATTAATCAGAGAAGCAGCCAAGGGGTCCATGGTAAATCTGGAGGAGCTGCAGAGATCCACAGCTCAGGTGGGAGAATCTGTCCATAGGACAACTATTAGTTGTGCTCTCTACAAATCTGGCCTTTATGGAAAAGTGGCAAGAAGAAAGCCATTGTTGAAAGAAAGCCATAAGAAGTCCCGTTTGCAGTTTGTGAGAAGCCATGTTGGGGACACAGCAAACATGTGGAAGAAGATGCTCTGGTCAGATGAGACCAAAATAGAACTTTTTGCCTCAAAGTAAAATGCTATGTGTGGCAGAAAACCAACACTGCACATCACCCTGAACCATGGTGGTGGTAGCATCATGTTGTGGGGATACTTTTCTTAAGCAGGGACAGGGAAGCTGGTCAGAGTTGATGGGAAGATGGATGGAGCCAAATATAGGGCAATCGTAGAAGAAAACAAAAAAAAAACTAAAGTCTGCAACAGACTTGAGACTGGGGCGGAGCTTCACCTTCCAGCAGGACAACAACCCTAAACCTACAGCCAGAGCTACAATGGAATGGTTTAGATCAGGGATATGCAATTATCGGACCTCCAGCTGTTGCTAAACTGCTATACTACTACAAGTCCCATCATGCCTCTGCCTCTGGCTGTCATGCTTGTGGCTCTAAGTGTCTTGCTATGCCTAATGGGAATTGTAGTTCTGCAGCAGCCGGAGGTCCGCTAATTGCATATCCATGGTTTAGATCAAAGCATATTCATGTGTTAGAATGACCCAGTCAAAGTCCAGACCTAAATCTAAATGAGAATCTGTGGCAAGACTTGATAATTGCTGTTCACAGACGTTCTCCATCCAAAATCTGACAGAGCTTCAGTTACTTTTGCATGGGCAAAAATGCCACTCTCTAGATGTGCAAAGCTGGTAGAGACATCCCCAAAAAGACTTGCAGTTGTAATTGCAGTGAAAGGGGGTTCAGTATTGACTCAGGGGGGCTGAATACAAATGCACGCCACACTTTTCACGTATTTATATGTAAACAAAAATTTGCAAACCATTTATCATTTTCCTTCCACTTCACAATTATGTGCCACTTTGTGTTGGTCTATCACATAAACTTCCAATAAAATCCATTTACATTTTTGGTTGTAACATGACAAAATGTGGAAAATGTCAAGGGGTATGAATACTTTTTCAAGGCGCTGTAAACTGAAGGAAGAAGGGAGATTGTCCCTCTTTCAATGTATTTGATTAAGCACTGTGACAGGGAACAGGTTATATGGACACCATCTGCTGACTGCCATACCTGCAGTGATAAATATGGAATATTCGTCTGCAATGTTTTACATTTACCTGGCTAATGTGAAATAGAAAAAAATAATAATCCCATCCTACACAATTACATGAAGTCTGTCTCTGCCTTATTAGGCCCTGAAGTGGCAGACTGGGATGGTAGGTGGTTCTATGCAGGTCGGGCCAGCATCCCACAGCGATTATTACAAAGGATAAAAATGGCTAAGAATAGAAATGACATATAGATCAGTCAAATGGTATCTGGAAGCGAAACAGCTAGTTCTCATTTAAGTTTGTCAATGGTTATACTGTGCTGTGAATTTATTTATAGGTGACCTACTTAATGCTGAAAAGCCTACTTGTGTATCTATTTCTTCCACAAAAAAATGCAAATATGACCGTTGCCAGTTCTGTCCCTGATGGAAAAAAAAGAATGAATTGAATGACTATTCTTCACTAAGCAATTCCACAGACTGACGATTTAATGTTTTATTCAGTATCCACTCTACCACCATCTGTCCTTCATTCACAGTCTAAACTGAAATGTATTTATTATATTCCTGTGATAATGTTATTAACAGCCAATACACCTGATTGATAGAAAGCTAACCTCCATGTGGGGGGATCAATAATCCAGTGCTGCAGATGTTCCTGCCCTGGCCGTTCTTCAACAGCCCCCTCACAAGGATGACTCCTATTCTGGATCCTGAGAGGACCCTGTAGCTGGACAGCCACTAGGGGGCGTCCACATTGCTCTTCTTGGATGTGGACATGCAAGAAGAAGGCTTGGGATTGGAGTTTCATGTGGCTACAGATTTAAATGAGTAAAAAGGGAGCCCAGAGATGAGCTTTAAAAACCATTAGCAACCTCCTGTCTGCTTTACAACCCCCTAAGGGTTACATTCTATAATACTTTGCTTATTTTAAACAGAATATCACTCTCTCAATCAACATCGTCTATTTTAATCCTTATGCTGCTAGAATTAGTAAATAGATAGGAAAGTATATCGTATTTACTCATTTTAAACTTTTTGCTTTTTACATTTCTACCGTTACTTCCTGGTTTCCAAGCCTAACCAAATGCCTGAGCTAAGGGAAGATGGATTCCAGGAAACACATCTGAAAGTGTTAGTAAACCCAGGACCCTGCATTCACTATATCTGGTCTCCCACAGTACACAGAACATAGAAATGCAATTATTTTAAATATAAACTGCTAAATACCTTATCTCATCAGCAGTATATACTGTAGCAGTCTTAGGACTTCTATCAGTGTTTGGTTAAATCTTGAAGGAAGAGTTTTCATTCTACTCTGACTGACCGATAAGGCTGCAGGACCCCTGACCCTCTCTCTGGACAGTGCCGATTGGCCCTCTGCTGATCACATGCACCCTCCCAAGAAAAAAAAAATTCTCAAGCAACACACACCAAACTGCGCATGCGCAGAGTGCCTCTTGGGCTCTGTACTAGCAGCAGATGGTTTGGGGACAGTGGAAGTAGGGGAGGATCAGAGAAGACAGGATCAAATAGCCTTTTTACACAATGTGCAGGATTAACCCCTTAGGTTCCACAGTGAGTATAACAAGCAAGCTTTACTGCATATGCCAGGCATGTCCAAGGTGCAGCCCACTTTATGGTTTAAAGCAGCCCCACTGGTAATTTGTATATATATATATCTTTTGTGGCCCCCAACGGATTCGAACAAAAGATATATACTGTATTTACCATTCTGGCAGCCTCGGAGGGGACAGCAGGGAGGGGGCGGGATGAGGGCCATCAGATTACGTACAGGAGAATCTCCTCTTTACTCAGCGGCCTCTGTAATAGGAAGTCCCGTCTCCTGGGCTGGCATTGGACGACTGTTCTATCATAGGACACAGGACTTTGTATTAAAGAGGCCGCCAAATAAACAGGAGATTCTCTTGTATGTAATCTGTTGGCGCTCGTCCCGCCCCCCTCCCTGTCCCCTCCAAGGCTGCAGATGGGCATGGATCAGGCTGCACTGATGGCAATGTTGAGGCTGCAGATGGGCACTGATCAGGCTGCATTGATGGGCACTGACCCTTATTCTGCTTCACAGTTCTTTCTTTAAAAAAAATGTTCCTGTTATTTTTTTCCTGATACTTCCCAAGCTCATCCTTACACTCTTCACCACACCCAGACACAAAGGCAAGAGAATTCTTGTTGGGCAGTGTATTCATTTGCATTTAACTTTAATGATTCAAAGAATATCAGGCAAAATGATCGGCCCCCACGCATGTTCACTTCATCAAATCTGGCCCCATTTGAAAAAAAGTTTGGAAACCCTCTGGTGTATATAGACTAATTTTACTGTTGTGGGTTTAGTAACACTTTAAATTATCTGCCCTTACTCAAGCCATGGCCTAAATTTCTAGGGTTTTTTCTAAAGTAATTTCTCAGCAAATTAAAGCATGGAGACAAGTATGGGGGAGTTTGCTTTGATCATTACAATTAATTATAGGCTTTGGTTTGTGGTGCTCAGATGCAGTGTAGTTCCGGTTTTAGGTGTATGCAAACCCTAACATTAAAATTTCATGTAAGATTTAAAGTGACCCTGTTACCACCTACATGTAATGCTTGTAAAAATTGTGACCTTAAGGCTGGATTCACAGCGAATTCCAGCTCTGTTTTCTCTGCGAAGAAAGCGATTCATCTCCGTTGTATCTGCAGATCAGCTGAGCAGAGAGAGATGTAGTGAGGAGGAGGAGAGAATTCTTGTTCACAACGGAACGCATCTGCAAATCAGATGCATTCCCATAAAAGATTATGTGCCTGCAATTCACACCGCAATTCCCATAAAATGCACACTTTTTTTGGGCAACGCAATGCACATATGTGAATTAGCCTCATTCAAATTAACAAATTTTAAAATGTCCTGCGAATTGAATGCGGTGTAAGCGGCATCCACTTCGCATAGGTGTGAACCCAGCCTCAATATCCGTCCTGTCACCAGTGCTACTCGTCTTTGCTGTCTAAGAAATATCAATGCCGAAGTATTTTCAGCATCTGACACTTTAGTGCCAGACGCCTGGTTCCCCTCTATTTTCTGTGATCCATCTGCTGACCCTTAAAGTGATTGTAAACGATCACCCTGTAAAACAACCCATTCAGTTTAAAATAGAAATACAAGGCAGAACTTCTTTGTATAGATATAAACTAAAAAACGTTATAAATACATTTTTTGCCTTTTTTTATAAGTGATCACATTGCCTCTGTTCTCAGCTGCAGAAGAGCTGGAGGGGATAAGAATTAGCAGTACACTGAGCTTCCCAGTGAATGGCTGTGCAACAGGGGCATGTCAGGACAAGTCTGATTTTTAGAGGAGAGCACACTGGAGTTCCCAGCATAGAGGACTGATCATGGTGTGCGCTCCTGCATAGTGTGGTCAGTTTTTAATAGGAAAGCAGAGGGACTGGCAGGAACACCAGGGATTTCACATGTACAAAGCAATACAAAGAGAACAGGATACTTTCTCATACAAGTACATGGTACAGCAGGCACATATCAGGAATATGAAGTGTTGCGGTACCAAAAGCTTTAAGCCAACCACAGGCAGTCCGAATCTCAGCAGGAACTGCCAGTGATTTGAACCATGTATGGGCAGGCTGATTGTACTCAAGTCAATCCATTAAATCGACTTGGGTACAATCAGCATATCGGATTTTTGAATGCGATTATTACCAGATTATTACCAGAGGCTAGAGCTGCTAGCAATAATAACTGTGTTCTGGCACAGCTCCCTCCCTCTGCCAGGAGAACACAATAGCTCCACGGGAGGCAATTTCCCAGCAACACGGATTGTGTGCGAGGCGAGCGGTTTTCTTTCCTGCAACCATGTTTGTTTTTTTTCAATATTGCACTTTTTTAAAATGCACTTTTTAAAAAATTTTAATCTGTAAATATATGTTATATGTGTAAAAATATTATATAAAGAAAAAAGTGGGCAAGTGGGACTTTAAATGAAGCATGTCAATTGAAAATAAAAATAATGAATACATGTGAGTAGATAAAATGATTTAGATTTAATTTATAGTCAATAACCCATAGGGGTAATCCATGATCTGAATGCATACAATAATACAGTAATATAAATACAGATATAAAATTAATATATTTTTTCATAATAATAATCATTAGAGAATCTGGAGTACAGACAAATCAATGGGCATACATGAATGCAGTTCATATCAGAAATACATACATTACCAATCAAAAATCATAAAATCACATGAATGAGTACAAACTCTATAGGACAAAGTTAATATTATCAAGGATTAAAATAAGCTTAATTTGGGCATCCTTAGTTTGAGAACCCGATGCGTTTCTTGGCTTCTTGCCAGTCATCAGGGGTGCGATGCATGTTTTTACTAAAAGGCAAATGAATATGACAAATATTAATATATGTGGAACCTCAGTTAAATAGAGAGAGTATCAAATTGATCCACTTGATTGAAAAAATGACTTACAATATAGCCCAAAAATTGGGCAGAACTTCCAGCAATGGAATCTGTTTTAACTACCCAATCAGGCTGGTGAGGTCAGAGGGTCCTGGGATCCTCTGATTCTTGTCTGAATCTTTGCTCCCCTATGAGAATGAAACAAAAGGTATACTTTTGGCACACTGATATTTGAGTCCAGAAATAGGAATATGAAACATTGCTTTGAAGCGGTGTACAATTAGCTGTTTGTTAAAAGATCCGAGTTGAAGACATGATTAAAATTCCCTTTTAACAAAAATGCAATACTTACATTTTTTGGCCAAGTTTCACAGATGGAGACACCCCAAGCATCCCCTGGAGTCCCTGTGTGGGTTACCCTAAACAAATTTCTATGGTGTCCCACACTACACTAGTGCTCCTGAGTCCAGATGTTGAAACAGCTGTCCTCTCCTTACATTACACTGAATAAAGTTCCAAAACATTCAAGCCTCAAAGACATCTACACAACAATATCCTAAACCGAGTTTAATACAAGTTATCCTGACCAAAATGCAAATATAACCCTGTACCAGCTAAACACATCAGAATTATTTAGGACAAACAAATGATATTTACAAACATCATATATATTATTAGCAATTTAACAATATTTACAAACATCGTGGGTATATATATATATATATATATATATATATATAAACATGAACAAAATTTACGAATGATCATGGACACGGAACAGTATAAACGAAAAGTCTATGGATCAGCATGCAAGTTAAGTATCAGAATAAGAATGCACGACAAGGACTTACTTTTTTTAAGCACCTTTTTGATTCTGATTCTTCGATACTGATCCGGCACACTCGTTTTAATATCGGACCAGCGCTTCCTCAATTGGTCTTTAGCCCGTCGTAACTCAAATTGCTGCTCCAGAGTGGTCACAACTGAGGACATTATTTGGTCCTTCCGCAAATTTTGTCAGGGGTACGGACCATTTTTGCCATCATAGTCCTCCCTCCTCAAGATGTCCACCATCTCCACCATTTCTTCAAAGGCCATGTTGGTGGTGTAGCGGATGACATTTTGGACAAAGTGTCATACAGATGAAAATTTAGTTTTTTCCTCAGAACGGTAGGGGTTCTGAGGGTTAATTATGTAGGTTGGCCTTGACATCAGTCTGGCTGGGCTATGTTAGAAGTTCTGCCTGGTCATGTGAACAGGGAGGTGCACGACAGGCCAGAACCAGGCCTGGTTGGATGTTTTGAGTATCAACCTTCTCGGAACCAAATCAGTGGGAGTGCCAGGCCCCGCTGGGGAGTCTGGGAGGGGGTACTTAAGATGTGTGGGTCACCTGTTCAAGACAGGAGTTCGTGAGGCCTGTGTGGTCTGTTTGTTCCAGGACCTGGGTAGCCCCGTGAGGGGTCCCGGTCATGGGGTGTTCAACATCCTGCAATATGTTCCTGTTAGATGCCCCTAATAGATAATAGACCCGTCTGGTCTAGGGTAGGGATCCGCCTGTTCCCGAGTCTCGGAACCGGCTGGTCCGAGGTGCAGTAACTGAGGGAGGATTCAAGGTGTCCGGGTGTGCTCTCAGCTTGGAGGGGCACCAGAGCTCGTGGAAGTGAACGGGGAGGACTCTTCGAAGGAGGGCCAACAAATGGCATCCGCTCCAGATGACGTCTGATGACAAAACGTGTAGGGCGTGGCCACCAGACATACACAGATTCTCTCTTAAGACTGCAGTACATGGCAGAATACGTTTATTGCGATTGTAAACACATTGGAAATTGTGAGTAGATTTTGTAACACAATAAAATTAAACAGTTTGAACGTATTACACCATGGATATTTCTTTCTCATTTAACATCTGAGAAACACATTTATGCTGAGGAAAACTAAGTACCCGGCAAGACATCTTAAAGCAACACAGGGCTTACACTGTGGAGGCGCTTTTACCCCTGCAGGGGCAGGGGGTCTGGTGAGTAATGATGGCCGAACGGTTCGCCCGGCGGTCGTTTCACGGCAAATTTCGGCTGTTCGCGGTCCTCCCGATCGGCGGACTATTGCTGCCGTTCGCCTGGCGGACTTCCGTGTTTACTGTGTAAAATAACTTTGACCTATGATGACACATCCATCATGGGGTACAGGACAGCCAATTGAGACATTACAGCACATGGACACTTGGACATTCCCCCTAGCTTATAAATACACCCGATCCGGCGGCCATTTTACATTCTTTCTTCTGTCACTATAGGGAGAGGTTGCTGTGTGGAGCAGGGAGAGATTGCAGTGACCCAAATCGCTAGCTATTTGGTACACAAAAGTTCTTTTCAGGACTGCTATAGGTGTTAGGTGTAGTTCAGGATATAGGTTTGAGGCAGTGCTGTGCTAGTGATTGTTGCAGCAGCCTGAGTGTCTTTTGTCAGTTTAGAGAAAGGGACAGGACGGTGTGTGCTGCAGGGACAGTCAGTTTAATCATTAGCTGTTACTATCAGGTCCACAAAAGTGCTAGCAGGAAGCTGTGTGTGAGGCAGTGAGGGTCAGTTTAATCAGTAGCTGTTACTATATTAGGTCCACAAAGGTTCTTTTCAGGACTGGTATCAGTGGTATGGTAATTGCTTGTACACGTATAATATTCTTTCTTCCAAATATAGAAAGAATATTATACTTGACTGCTGCCCTTCTGCTGCAGTCTGCTAATCAGTCACAACCTACTTGTTCCACAAAGGTCCTTATAAGGACTGGTAACCTGGTGTAGGGTGCTACAGTACATAGGGTTGAGTGAGGTACAGTCTGCTATTCCGTAAGGACTGGTATAGGTCCACAATACATAGGGTTGAGGCGCACTACTGCTGACCGCCGCCCTATACTGCAGCAGTCCTTCATCAGTATAGGGACTGACTTACAGTCTGCTAATCAATCACACACAACCTACTTGTTCCACAAAGGTCCTTATAAGGACTGGTAAGGTATAGGGTACTACAGTACATAGGGTTGAGTGAGGTACAGTCTGCTATTCCTTAAGGACTGGTATAGGTCCACAATACATAGTGTTGAGGTGCACTACTGCTGACTGCTGCCCTTCTGCTGCAGTAGTCCTTTATCAGTATAGGGACTGAGGTACAGTCTGCTAATCATTCACAACCTACTTGTTCCACAAAGGTCCTTATAAGGACTGGTAAGGTATAGGGTACTACAGTACATAGGGTTGAGTGAGGTACAGTCTGCTATTCCTTAAGGACTGGTATAGGTCCACAATACATAGGGTTGAGGTGCACTACTGCTGACCGCTGCCCTATACTGCAGCAGTCCTTCATCGGTATAGGGACTGACGTACAGTCTGCTAATCAGTCACACACAACCAAACTATATTAGGTCCACAAAGGTTCTTTTCAGGACTAGTATCAGTGGTATGGTAATTGCTTGTACACGTATAATATTCTTTCTTCCAAATATAGAAAGAATATTATACTTGACTGCTGCCCTTCTGCTGCAGTCTGCTAATCAGTCACAACCTACTTGTTCCACAAAGGTCCTTATAAGGACTGGTAACCTGGTGTAGGGTGCTATAGTACATAGGGTTGAGTGAGGTACAGTCTGCTATTCCATAAGGACTGGTATAGGTCCACACTACATAGGGTTGAGGTGCACTACTGCTGACCGCTGCCCTATACTGCAGCAGTCCTTCATCAGTATAGGGACTGAGAGTTTTGTCACAGGGTCATTTAAAAAATGACAGGCAGAGGAGGAGGCAGGCCCTTCCGCAGGGGTGGTAGGGGTAGGGCAGGAGCAACAGGCTTGAGCCAAAGTGGGAAGTTGCAGAAGGTGCGTTCAATTACTTTAAAGGACGCACCAGACTTGGTTGAGTGGCTCACTAAGCCTTACTCTTCTGCACCCTCTTCATCCTCTCGATCTGCACCCTCTTCTTCACTCTCTGCAAGAAGAGGCCGGTTTGAAGATGTGTTGGTGACTTCGGATATGAGGTCATTCTTTCAGCCGACCCATTGACAGGTGTCATCCGGATCCAGCATCAGGGAACGCCTAGACCGTCAGGTGTCTGACTACATCGGGTTAACGGCCGATGTGGACGCTCTGAGGAGTGATGAACCCCTGAACTACTGGGTGGGCAGGCTTGACCTCTGGCCAGAGCTTGCCCAATTTGCAATCGAACTGTTGGCTTGCCCCTCATCCAGTGTCCTGTCCGAAAGGACGATCAGCGCAGCCTAGCTCACGACAGTGTTAACTAACTCACATTTCTAAAAATGAATGAGGCATGGATCTCGGAGGAATTCAACACATGTGACCAGTAGACCATGTATATGTCTATAAACAATTTTTTTAATCGAGCACAGAGACCTTCTTTCTTCATTTGGCTCACTTCCTTGTCCAAAAAAAGCACACCGTACTATATGCCTATACCCTCCTGTTTGAAGAGGTTGAGCGGTGTCATATTTCTACTGGGGCTGCTTATTATAAGGGGCTCCCACCACCCCTGTGCTGTGCTGACTTCCTCCTGGGGCTGCTTATTATGAGGGGCTCCCACCATCCCTGTGCTGTGCTGACTTCCTCCTGGGGCTGTACCTCTGCTGTGCATATTATGAGGGGCTCCCACCATCCCTGTGCTATGCTTATTATGAGGGGCTCCCACCATCCCTGTGCTGTGCTGACTTCCTCCTGGGGCTGTACCTCTGCTGTGCATATTATGAGGGGCTCCCACCATCCCTGTGCTATGCTTATTATGAGGGGCTCCCACCATCCCTGTGCTGTGCTGACTTCCTCCTGGGGCTGCTTATTATGAGGGGCTCCCACCATCCCTGTGCTGTGCCGACTTCCTCCTGGGGCTGCTTATTTTGAGGGGCTCCCACCATCCCTGTGCTATGCTGACATCCTCCTGGGGCTGCTTATTATGAGGGGATCCCACCATCCCTGTGCTGACTTCCTCCTGGGGCTGTACCTCTGCTGTGCATATTATGAGGGGCTCCCACCATCCCTGTGCTATGCTCATTATGAGGGGCTCCCACCATCCCTGTGCTATGCTCATTATGAGGGGCTCCCACCATCCCTGTGCTATGCTTATTATGAGGGGCTCCCACCATCCCTGTGCTATGCTGACTTCCTCCTGGGGCTGCTTACGGTGCAGGTGTCAGTGCTGTATATCACGGTGCTGATGTCAGTACTCTCTATCACGGTGCTGCTGTCAGTGCTGTATATCACGGTGCTGGTGTTAGTGCTTTATGTCACGCTGCTAAAGTCAGTGCTCTCTATCACGGTGCTGGTGTCAGATCACTCTATCACGGTGCTGGTGTCATTGCTGTATGTCACGCTGCTGATGTCAGTGCTCTCTATCACGGTGCTGCTGTCAGTGCTGTATATCACGGTGCTGGTGTTAGTGCTTTATGTCACGCTGCTGATGTCAGTGCTCTCTATTACGGTGCTGTTGTCAGATCACTCTATCACGCTGCTGGTGTCATTGCTGTATGTCACGCTGCTGATGTCAGTGCTCTCTATCACAGTGCTGCTGTCAGTGCTGTATATCACGGTGCTGGTGTTAATGCTTTATGTCACGCTGCTGATGTCAGTGCTCTCTATCACGGTGCTGGTGTCAGTGCTTTATGTCACACTGCTGATGTCAGTGCTCTCTATCACGGTGCTGTTGTCAGATCACTCTATCACGGTGCAGGTGTCATTGCTGTATGTCACGCTGCTGATGTCAGTGCTCTCTATCACAGTGCTGGTGTCAGATGACTCTATCACGGTGCAGGTGTCATTGCTGTATGTCACGCTGCTGGTGATCATCTCCTGCACCCTCTTCTTTGCCTACCCTGACCTTCCCTCTCCTCCATTGCCTTCATGCGCTCCACAGTCCTGAATTGTCACAACAATTTCCCATATAAAAAAAGAATGCTTGTAGTTGTCGATCCCAGATTCACCTCATACATGTGTTATGTCATTGGCCATGTGGTGGGACTATGTTTGCACAGCTATTAATTATTTTGTGGCTGCAAATTTGACCTGTAGTTTTGCAAAGTTCGCCTCCCTTTGAAGTCAATGGGGCCCGCCGCGAACGTTCCGGTTCGCGAACTATCGGCCGCGTTCGCGGTCGGCGTTCGCGAAACGTCCCATCGGAAGTTCGTCCATCACTACTGGTGAGTGCAAAACCATTTCTTTCACAGATAAACGCACCGGGTTTACGTTTCCAGACACTAAGAAAATTGCACAAGTCACATTTTTTTTTTTTCCACTAATCACTATTGTTTTTATTGTTATTGTTTTTAGATTCATAATAGCTTTATTTACCTATTCACTTGCTGCTATTGGAAGTCTTTTTTGATTTGGATTTTTGTGTGGAGATTAACACTTTTAAACATTCACTGAACACTTAATATTGCAAGGGGGACCCAACACTATACAGAGGGTCAAATACACAATAGGGTTCAGCCTTCATTATTTTAAAAGTGAGTTTTTTACTTTATTATTTATATTTGTATTCACTTCACCCATAAATTAAATTTATTAATTAAATGTATTCTTACACTCTAGCAATCAATAGGTTATATTATATTTAAGATTCAGGCACCGCACAGATCCTATTACGGTTAACCTTGTTATTCTTGGGCAAATCCTACAAGTAAATCCTTGCATTTCTTTATTTTCCAACATTTGAGGCATAGCTCCACTCCTACCTATATCCTTTTTTCATCCTGAGAAGTGCCTGGTTACCGAGTTGGGAAGGACATTGACGAATCCACAAGTTTTCCAGTACTATTAAGGAGACAGAGAACGTTCCAGGTACTGAAGAAAAAGGTTCCTGTTCACCCTAAAGCCCCATACACACTATCAGTTTTTCTGCTGAGTTTTTTCCTTCAGATTTACCAAAACCATGTAGTAGAAGGGCCTGCCTGATTGCATACAAATGGAAACTCCTAAGGTTTGACCTCATATTATATGGTTTTGGTAAATCTGAAGGAAAAAGTCAGCAGAAAAACTGATAGTGTGTATGGGGCTTTAGTTACAACTTGTACACCTTCATAGGATTGTTTCAAGTTTTGAGTCAACGTGCTGATTGCCATGATCTCTGGCAACAGATCTGTTCAGCCTTGAAGTACCCAGCTGCGAGTGGCTACTCTCTGGGTGGAATTAGAGACTTTGTTAGATCTGCAGTTCAAGGTGCCCGAGTTCTTCACCTGTGCTCTCTGTCAGAGTTCAAGTTGTTGGGTATCAACCCTGGGAACCCCTAGACACGAAAGGACAAGCCAAGCAGAGGTAACCGGTAAGCCCAGTTAATTAAGGCCGCCCTACAAAGGGTTATGGCCGCTACAGTGACCTTAAATCTCCTCCTGGATCTGGATGTATGCGGTTCCGGGCTTTCCTCCATGCTAGTTCCTAAAAATGTCTCTGACATGTTTCTGTATATACTCCCACTGCGCAACGAATAGAGAAGGGGCGGGGATAATTTGTCACAAGGAACGTCAGGGGCGGGCGACGTGGGCAATGCTTGACACGCGCAGTGTATATAAAGCTAGTACGCTAATGTACGTATGTCCGAACGGGTGTAGCGAGCATCCTTAACAAAGGTAAGATTCAAACATGGCCCATCACAGTGGTCTATACTGCTTCAACATTTAGGCCTAGATTGAGATAAGATGCTGAGACTTTGGCCTGAGATAGGCGTTTTAGGTGTGTGTGTGTGTGTGTGTTATATTGTGAGAAAAATAATACTCTGAGTTTGGACTGACATTAGTGTTTTTGTCTGGTGTATTGTCTTTCAAAAAAAAAAAAAAAAAGACTACCTTTAACCCTAATCCCTTTAAGGAGGAGGAATTTATGAGCCATTTCATAGAATTATATTTAAAAAAAAAAAAAAAAAAAAAAAACAGAAACCTGTGGGAATTAAAACACCCACACTTTTGGAGCTTGTGAAGACTTGACTCCCCGAGGCAGACATTAAGTTTGTGGAAACTAAAATTGGGATCGTGCGTAATATGTATAAGCAGGAGCACAACAAGATCCATAAGTCCCACAAATCAGGATCAGCACCAGATAATGTTTATGTACCCAAGATGTGGTACTACAACAAACTCAGTTTTCTGGATGACCAGACGGAAGCGAGGCAATCACTTTTGACCATTCCCTCTACCCTTCCCTCCACACCCCAGGAAGAATCAGTCCCTTCCATCCTGGAAGAAGTGGATGTGCCCAGCTGGAACCAGGTATATTTTATTTTAGGAAATATTGATTGTCCTAATATTAATGATGTAAAGTAAAATCTTTGAATTGCTTACAAATCTATGATTTAATCCCAAAATATATTATGTATACATATCACTATACAGTAGTGGCCAAAAATGTAGATAAAATCTTGGTGAACAGCTTGAAAAATGCTGGGGTCAAAATGATAGCCTTTTATATTTGTTGAAAAATCTATTTGCAAGTGAGAAACGGAAAATTGTCTGTGATTGATGAAGCAAAAAATACAACTATGTCCCTTTTTTTTTATATACACAGGATGAGCTCACCCAGGAGGAGGCCGTGCCCAGTTTTAGAGAGGAGGAGGCCGGGACCAGCGGCAGGCATGAGGTGGCTGGGCCCAGCAGGAGCCTGACAGAAAGCCCTCCCCTCCGCACTCCCACCAGAAGGCCCAGGAGGATGATGTGAACTGAGGAGGAATCCCTTGCTTATTCGTGAAGTCAATTTCTGAGCCAATCCCCCAATGCTGAAGAGGCCTTGGGACATATTTGGCCACCAGGTTGCTGGAGCTGGAGAAGGGTCAACGCCAACTGTGTGAGGCTCTTTTTTTTGAGGCCCTTCAGAAGGGTTTGAGGGGCGAGCTTACAACAAACACACATCTGTATGATGAAGCCCCTACTCCTACTCCTCCTCCTACAAGTAACCACCAGAGGCACAACCTCTAAGGAAGGCTGCAGAGAAACGTGGAGGGAAGACTGCAGGGCAGTGCGGAGGGAAGGCTGCATGGAAGAGTTGGAAGTGATTGCCTGGCTTCAGTCTGGTCTGACAGAAGACGCAGGCTGTTGTAGTACCATAGCCTGGGGACATAGAAGTCATCTGCTGCTTTTCATGGTCTGTGGGATTCCTGGACCATGTTGTGCTCCCTATTTTATGGACTACGCATGATCTCAATTTTGTTGGCCACTGACTTGATGTGTGCCCTGGGGGACAAAAGGCTTCACAAACTCCAAACGTGTCTCCAGTGTTGCCTTCCTCTTTATTTTGTTTTAACCATAATAAATGGACTTCATTTTCCCCAAAAAATGTAATATGTGTTTTTATTCCAAAACGACAGTTTGTTTGTTAGTAGGGAGGTACATGTCAAAAGACTATGGGGGTTATTTACAAAAGAAACATTCGTTTTGCAATATAAGTGCTAACTACAAGTGCAAAGTTCACTTGAAATTGCACTGCAAGTGCAGTCGCTGTAAATCTGAGGGTAATATTTTAAATGAGGGGAAGCTCTGCTGATTTTATCATCCAATCATGTGTAAGCTAAAATGCTGTTTTTTGACATTTCATTGCATGTGCCCCTCGGATCCACAACGAATGCATTTCCAAGTGCTCTTTCTGAGCAATTTCAAGTGCACTTTGCACTTGTAGTGCTAAATAAATTTGCCTTTTGTAAATAACCCCCCTATGTCAATTTAACAAGGGACACCAAGCTCATTAAGGTTCAGAAAAAATACAAGTAAATAATGTTATTGTGATAACCTGAAACTCCCAAAAAAAATAATAATAATAATAAAAAAAAAATGGAAAGCCCTAGGACTTTTGTGTTTTTCTCTTGTATTTGAAAAAATATATATTGTTGGAATCTAAAATTATAAAAAATGAGTCTAAAAAAGAATTGTAAACATTTATGGAGATGTGACTTTTAAAAACTAGAATATTAGTTATGAGATGAGGATAAATAATGAAGAAAGACATTTGTGATAACTCTGTGTGAATATGAGCAGCAAAGCAACTTCATTCTTCTAGCATTATAAAAAAGTAAAGAATGCGCTGTATTAAAATATCACAGAATTAGCAGTGTGAGGAATGTGCCAGCTTCAATACGAATGGTAGTTTTACCAGACCGAGCGCTTCCGTCCTGTACTTGCTTCTGAGCATACGTAATTTTTGGTCCGCCGGACTAGCAAACAGACGAACGGATTGTCCGCTAGAAAGCCAAGTCCAGCGGACAATTCTGAAGCAAGCCTTATTTCTAAGTCCGCCGGACTTTTGGGAAGAAAAAAAGTCTGCTGGAGCCCACACACAATCGAATTGTCCGGCGGACTCTGGTATGCTGGACTAAGTCTGCCGGATAGTCCGATCGTGTACACGGCATAAGGAGTTATTTAGGGCTGATTAAACTAAAGCCAGCCATAGATTGTGCGATTTTATTTTCTGCAACCAGGGGTGTTGATGGAGGAACCCCTACCCCGGAGCTATTGTTTGGCGAAGGGGGCGGTGGGAGCCGTCCCTGCCAGGAGAACACAAAGATTGTTAATAGTGGCTATAGTTTCTGGCAATAATCGAATGCCAAAAACCTGACATGCTGGTTGTACCCAAGTTCATCGATGGATCAAGCTTGGTACAATTAGCTTGCCCAAAAATGGTTAGAATCTTGTCTGGTTCTTTCTGAATGGACTGGAATTTGAACCATCTATGGCTGGCTTAAGGGTTCATAATAAGGGGTTAAACCAGGGGTGTCCAAACTACGGCCCTCCAGCTGTTGCAGAACTACACATCCCATGAGGCATTGTAAAACTCTGACATTCAAAGACATGACTAGGCATGATGGGGATTGTAGTTCCTGAACAACTGGAGGGCCGTAGTTTGGACACCCCTGGGTTAAACAAAGGAACATTTTATTATAAAAAAACAAAAACTTTTTTTTTTTTTACACTTGTCAGGTTGCTTTAACTGACATCATTTGCAGATCTAAGTTCAACCCTTTGATCTGCAAATGAAGAGCTGCTGCAGGCGGAACATGCCTGGCCTTCTATTATGAAAGCTCAATACTGCCTTTTCACTTACCGATTGTCTGTCTGTATTCGTAGCAAACAATTAGGGTGCATGTACTGTACCTGCTTGGTTCATTTAGCTGCGAATATATAACACCCCCATTCCTGAACCAATAAGATCAACCCTTTACATTTTTCCACCGTCTCATACACCCGCAGTCCGCACTTCAGACAAAGGTAGATATATCAACTTGTTTTAGTTATTTTATTAAAATGACATACACAAATGTATTTTACATACACATATGTCATAAAAGTAAAGATTAATTTCAAGCAAACAGCTAAATACACCATTGAAATACAGGCGCTAATATCTATTGTATATGTGATGTGAGCAGTGATGTATCTAGAATATCTGGCACCCCGGGATAATCACTTTTCTCATTCAGGTTTTTTATTATCATCATTGAAAAATGATTACAGTATAATCATCATGGAAAAATCATTACAATATAATTCACAGTAAATTCAGAATATGTGATCACAGTCTATTGGTTATCTTATCATTGTGATAGTCAGAATAAACAAAATAGATAAATAAAATAGATAAATAAAATATAAAATAATATAATAATAAAAAACGCTTGACTTTGACTATATCCATTCAATTACAAATTGTACACCTGCTTATTTTAAGATATGTTAAAGCCTCACTCCCCCTTCGACACCCCAAAAGGGATCACAGTATCCAAGGAGGGGTGAGGATTCTCCCTCTCATTATCCATTTTTCTTCTGTAAACTTCTATTTGAGAGAAGAGAGGAGATATTGACAGCCTGTGATATCCAGTTCAAAGATTATTATGGAATTCAGCAGAGGTGCAATATAATGTTCCCATTATACTAGACCAAAGTCAAACACACTGACCCTAGTAAAATTTGTATATAAACCTGAGAATTTCTACTTTCAAATATTTTTATTGATAACAAGCAAAAAAGCAAGCAGTCACTGTTACAAACATATACTCAGAGAAACATTTTCAAGGAGAGCATTTGCATAGAAAAAAGTGCGGACTATATTCAGAGAAACAGAGTGTACAACTCGTTACAGCTCAAAGTAAAGCTTAAACATATAATCCACAGCAATATTAGTAACGTGGGAGCATAGGCCCAGTAATTATAGTAAAATAAACAATAGGGGGGGGTACTCTGCCCGGACAACCTGGGCAACAGTAATGGATACGTAATGTGCAGTATAAGCTTCATTACCAAAAGAACTTAATGAATAAAAAGGAAAGTAGAGGGGAAAAGAAAAGAAAAAGGAAAAGGGAAAAGGGAACCAAAAAAAAGATAGACAGTAAAAGTAGATAAGGAAAAAGAGAGTAGAGTAAGGGAGGAAAGGGTACTGGTCAGGTGTCTCATGTGTGCCATGAAGGGGTAGGGTCCGCCTTGATCCCCCGTGGGAAAGGCTCAAGGCTCCAGGAGATGTCTATCAAAGCCAGGGGGGGATAATGATCCGACCATGGGCGCTAAATTTTAAGATATTGGGGGATCCTATCCAATATTGTGGCTTCAATTTTACTATGCATCATGGCCTGGGTCACCCTACTTTTAACTTCCGTAATGTTCAGGAGTGGGGTCTTCCAAGCTTTCGCTATTGTCTGCTTGGCAGCCGTGGTGAGTTGCAGAAGAAGGCGCAACTGTGCCTTAGTAAAGTCTTGTGGGGGGAGGTTAAGTAAGGCAAGGGCTGCGTCAGGGACAAGGGATACACTAAACAGGGTTGAGGCCATTCGGAATATTGTCGCCCAGAAGCACTTCACCACTGGGCATGTCCACCATATATGAAAACCTGAGAATTTCTATGCAACGTTAAGGAAAAATTATACTGTTCCTAAAACAAAAAACGAAGATATTTTAAAGGGAAAAGACTAGAGGAGAAGAAGAAAAGATAAAGGATTAGTACAGAAAAAGGAGTATAGAATGCCTGTCTGTCTGTTGCAAAACTCAAAAATCTGCGAATTGTGTTGCAACCTATGTCCGGTATAGGAGAAATTCCCATAAACTGAGCCCAGGGTTCCCATGTAGCTTCAAATTGTGTGGTCTTGTCCAACAAGGAACTGACTATTTTTTTTTGTTCCATTATCCATGAACAAAAGAGATACCGAAGGCTTCTTCCATGCTTTGGCAATAGTCAATTTGGCTCCTGTCAATATAAACAGAATCAATTTATGGGTTTTAGGAACATACGGCTAGAATCCATTCAGCAATGCAATCACTGGTGTTTGAGATATAGCACAACCTGTAACCTTTCGTATGATGTAGAGGACCCTATTCCAAAATCCTCGGATTCTGGGACATACCCACCATATGTGAATCATAGAACCCATTCCCTGACAGCCTCTAAAGCATAAAGGTGAAGTGGAAGGGAACATTGCTGCCAATCTTGTGGAAACCAAGAACCATCTCGAGAATATTTTAACATTAGCCTCGATGAGTGAAGTATTGTATAAGCCTTTAATCGAACGAGAATAGTTCTCATACCAATCTTCCAGATCCCATTCAGTCTGAAGGTCTTTCTTCCAGGCCAACATGTATGGTAATTTTACGGAATTAAAAGCAAGTGATGCATAGATCACAGAAATCCACCTCCCCCTTCCGCTCCATGGCCTGTGCAGGGATAATCACTTTTCACCTTCACTATTGTATTCCGCATTGTCCCATTGCACGTTCTCCATCTACCGTCTAGAGTTTTCTAATGTGCGATGGGACAATACGGAGATGAAAACCTTGCCCAAAGTGAATTCTGACGTGTACCATAACTCATTGGGGAGATAGTCATCTTGTAAGTATTGTCAGATTCCAAATGCCTGCCCCATATGTATATTGTGCATTATGCTGTCCCCTACTTCTGTTTACATATTTGCATACTCATACTGTACCATTGTGTGTGTGTGTGTGTATATATATATATATATATTTATGGCTGAAGCCCTATGACCGATACGTATCCGAACAATACAAACTTATCATGGGATACCCTATATGAAATGGACCTGAAAGTGTGCCCTGGTCTAATGGACGGTATACCAAAATAAGGGGGCATACCCAGTAATTAGAAATGAATGTGTTTGAAGAGAAATGTTTTGATAAATGCCCTAAAAAAGGGGATGGGAGGGTGGGTATTGCGCACAGGAAACCGACAAAGACCACAGGCGAGTGGGCTGGTTAAATACCCCCCGGGCTCCTCCCATAAATTCAGGCCACCATACTGGCCTTCTTACATATATATATATATATATATACATACATACACATACATACATATACACACACACACACACACACACTTTTCTTACATCAGGGGACACAGAGCCGTAGTACTTACTAAGTGGGTTATAGGGCCACTGATAGGTGATGTACACTGGCACGCCCTAAGGCAAGAAGTGTACTCCCTATATAACCCCTCCCACTACTGTGAGTCCTCAGTTTTTTCGCTAGTGTCTAAGGTGTTGGTCACGAGTAAAGATGTGCTGTGCTGAGCTCCACTGGAAGCTTCCCTGCTGGGGCTAGCATTGCTGACCGGATCCGCTCTGATGTCCTTTTCATGGGCTAAATGAATGGTACCCAGGCCTCTTGTCCGAAGAAACAAGGTTTTTGCTTGAGAACACTTCTCTTTTAGAGAGCTGGACCCTGGGATTCAGTACTTTTTGGTAGTAAGGCCATAGTTTTTACTGGCAGGGTGTTGTCGCAGGTCCAGGATTGTGGGTAACCTGAGGTTCCCCTGTTCCTGAAGGTTTCGGAGCCCATCGCGAAGGGTGGTAAGAAAAGGGGGTCTGGTTCTCCTCCGGCGTCCCCAATGTTGGTCCTTTTCCCCTTCGGGGGATTGATATGCCAAAAGCAGTTTCCTTTTTAAAATAAAAAGGGACAGAACGCGCGGCCGCTCAGCGGAGGATTTAACCCCCGCCATGTCTGCTGTTTCACAGGACGCCTGAGCCACCGCTCACACGGGGAGCATGGCTAACGGCATCAGATGCCGGCCACACATGGAGGGAGTGTTAAAGCACTGTATGTGTTTAGCTGCTGCTGGCTAAGGAGGGACAGAGCAGGAGGATGGTTTGTTCAGGTTAGTGACACAGGCATTTCCCTTTGACACATTATACTTTACCAGGCTAGGATTAATAGCAGATTACAGCGCTGGACTATAGCCTAGCAGTGTACATTCTTTTGCTGGTAGTGCCTCTGCTTTATTCTTCAGGCTATGAGCGGTAATGGGACCAGGAACTGCTCTAAGGGTTCTAAAGGGGTCAATGGTTTCACAATAAACTAAATCAATTTCCAAAAGAATGTCCTCTGAGAGGGATGTGGCTGGTCAGATTGAGCCGTCAGGGGAAACTGTTGTTGCATAAACACTTCAGTCCCTGTATAAATCATACAAGAGGTTTTATCTTCTACCATTTGTAATTTGGAAAGAAGATTGATGCTATGATGTCTCTCCATAGTGGGGCTACACATAGCAGATTCCCATCTAGTGCTCAGGACCCTCTTATTGAGGTGCAGGAGATCAGGTAGATCTTCCCAAATATTTGGAAGATACTTATTTATCCTCTTCTGAGGATCCTAATATATAAGGAGTAGCATCACAAGACAGCTTGCTTGTGTACTCCCTTATGGGAACACAGGGGCACCAGACTGAGTGCAGTATAAATCATATATTTAATAAAAACAAGTAGTAACTCACAGGTTAAATTAGATGAGTTTAGTATGTGGTGAAAATCGCCAGTCCCGGAGTCTCATAAATGTCTTCCCTTTGCAGCCTGGGGCACTGGTGTGATCTTACAGGGATCCAGAGAATGCTGGGAACCAGGAGGCAGGAAACAAGAAGTAGCTGGTCGTGACTTCACAGGAACAGGAAATGTGATTATTCACAGTGGCAAGGAATGGTAATGCATTTCGAAGCTACAGCTTCTTCATCAGACCATGGAGCAGGCGGAACAGATGCATTAGTCTTCCCATGGAATCAGTTTTTTACTGATCTATGCGTTTCCTCCAGTTCTGCTACTTCCGTGCCTTCTCTGCAGGATCAAGCAGTAGCGAAAGGAGGCGATTCTGGTGGCCCCAGTGGGTCCCAGAAGATCTTGATTTACCAAGATCATAAAGATGACTGAAGGAGTCCTTTGGACTCTGACATTATAGCCAGGCCTTTTCACACACAAGGTCCGGTATTCCATCCTACCTTATGGACAAAAAATTTAACAGGTTTGACTGTTGAATCCCACTTCATAAAGGATCGTGGGTGATCTCCTTCAGGTAGTGTCTACTTTGATTAATGCCAGGAATCCGGCTTCCAGAATGATTTACTATAGAGTCTGGAAGGCATATGTTTCTTGGTGTGGATCCAGGGGTTGGCACCCCAGGAAATATGTCATAGGCAGGATCCCTGATTTCCTGCAAATGGGATCTGAAATGAAGTTGGCCTTGACTTCCATCAAGGGCCAGATCAAGGCCTTGTCAGAATTTATGGCCTCTTGGTTCCCAATCTTGGTGCGTAGCTTATTCAGGGGGTAACACGAATTAATCCCCCTATCAAGGCACCTCTAAATCCTTGGGATTAAAATTTGGTTTTATCGGCTTTGCTGAATCAGCCATTTGAGCCTTTACGAGAAATTCCCTTGGTCCTTTTGATAAGAAAGATAATCTTTCTGGTTACCATTTCTTCTGCTAGAAGAGTAACGGAAATAGCAGCTCTGTCTTGTAAAGAGCCATATTTGATCATGCATAAGGATGAGGTGGTTTTATGTCCTCATCCTGAATTCCAACCAAAAGTGGTAACAGGTTTTCATTTAAACCAAGATACTATTCTTCCTTCTTTCTCCCCAGAGCCTCTAGGGAAGAGAAGGCACTACATTCCCTTGATGTGGTAAGAGCGATTAGAGTCTATTTAAAGATGACCACTCAGATTTGCAAAACACATGTTTTGTTTGTACTGCCAGAGGGTGCAAAATGTGGACAGGCAGCGTCTAACTCCACTATTTTCCAAATGGATTCGTGAAGTTCTTAAAGAAGAAAATTCTTCCTTCTCATGTTAGAGCACACTCATCCAGGGCGATAAGTGCCTCTTGGGTGGGGCATCATCAGGCCTCTATGGCTCAGATCTGTAAGGCCGCAACTTGCTCTTCAGGTCATACGTTTATCAGATTTTATCAAATCGATATTGAAGGTCATGAGGATATTGCCTTTGGGCGCAGTATACTGCAGGCTGCAGTATGAGTCCTCTGGCCTCCTGTTTTTGTTGTGTCTCCCTCCCTTCAGTTGCCATTACTATGGGACACCCCACATAGTAAGTACTATGGCTCTGTGTCCCCTGGTGTAAGAAAAGAAAACAGGATTTTTAAAACGGCTTACCTGTAAAAATCCTTTACTTTAATGTACATCAGGGGACACAGAGGTCCCTCCCTTCTTGGTATACACTTGTATTGTTTGGCTACAAAACTGAGGACTCACAGTGGTGGGAGGGGTTATATAGGGAGTACACTTCTTGCCTTAGAGCGTGCCAGTGTCCATCACCTATCAGTGGCCATATAACCCGCATAGTAAGTACTATGGCTCTGTGTCCCCTGATGTACAAAAGGATTTTACAGGCAAGCTGTTTTAAAAATCCTGTTTTTTCTGACTTTTTCTTGCTGTTGTGTCACCAGATAATACAGCTTGCTCTAAATCAGCCCCTGAAGAAAGAGTGAAACATTTAATCATATATTCCAAAACATGTTGGGATTTCTGTACCCATGCACTCTGTTTGGCCTCCTACTATGAGACCAATCATGTGTTCCAGAACCTAGCTGTATTGTATTATTTTTATAATGATCCACATTATGTATTTATATGTTTTTTATAATCAAACTTTGTATTACTTTTTTACATATGTTCTCTACTCTCTTATCTGGTCTTTATCCTTTGCCCATAAAATCACTGGGGCACCTCCTCTGTGTTTTTCACTATGTAGTATAAGGGCCTGCCTGATTTATACACATTGAAAGCATTTAAGTTTGACCTCGTGTTATATATAAAAATGATGGTAAATCTAAAGGAATTTTTTTACAAGACAATTGTATAATGTATAGCCAGCCTAAGCATCTTAAAAGCAAGCTGAACTTGCCCCAATTTGCCCATGCCCAAAGTCATGTCACACGTCTTTAAAAAAAAAAAAAAAGATAATTCCCTTATGTAGCGGCCACAACCCTTGCAGGGTTGCCTTGACTTATTGGGCTTACCAGTTACCTCCTCTTGGCCTGCCCTTCCACGTCTAGGGGTTCCCAGGGTTGATACCCAACAATTTGTACGCTGACACGGATAAAGTCCTTTTTAAAAGGTTTTATTTTGCAGTAGTAACATCCGAATAACACAGACTCTCATGGGAACAGAGGGCACGGGTGAAGAACTCGGGCACCTTGAACTGCAGGTCTAGCAAAGTCTCCCATTCCACCCAGAGAGTAGCCACTCGCAGATGGGTACTTCAAGGCTGAACAGCTCTCTAGCCAGAGATCATGGCAGTCAGCACGTTGGATCAAAACTTGAAGCAATTCTATGAACGTGTACAAGTTGTAACTAAGGGTGAACAGGAACCTTTTCCTCAGTACCTGGAACGTTCTCTGTCTCCTCAATGGTACTGGAAAAACTTGAATTCGTCAATTTTCTTCTCAACTCAGTAACCGGGCACTTCCCAGGATGGCACTTGTAGGCCCTCCTCCGAAGAGTCCTCCCTTGGTCACTTCCATGAGCTGTGGTGCCTCTCCAAGCCGAGAGCACACCCGGACACCTTGAATCCTCCCTCAGTTACTGCGCCTCGGACCAGCAGATTCCGAGACTCGGGAACAGACGGATCCCTACCCCAGACCAGGCAGGTCTATTAGGGGCCTCTAACAGGAACATGTTGCGGGATGTTGAACACCCCGTGACCGGGGCCCCTCATGGGGCTACCCTGGTCCTGGAACCAGAACAGACCACACGGGCCTCACAAACTCCTCTCTTCTAAAACACGTGACCCATAAATCTTAAGTACCCCTTCCCAGACTCCCCAGCAGTACCCGGCACTCCCACTGATTGGTTCCGAGAAGGTGGATACTCAAAACGTCCAACCAGGCCAGGTTCTGGCCTGTCATGTGTACCTCACTGCTCACATGACCAGGCAGAACTTCCAACACAGTCCGGCCAGACTAATGTCAAGGCCAACCTATGCAATTAACCCTAAGAACCCCTACTGTTCTGAGGCAAAACCGAAATTTACATGCGTATGACATTTTGTCCAAAATGTCATCCGCTACACTTATTTATCAAAGAAGGCATGGTTTACAACCCAAGTCGATGACTTAGAACATATGATAAAATCAAATGACAGAAAGAAACGGTTCACCTAAACAAATGTACAGATCAACCAACCCAGCAATACACTGTACAGATGAGCATATGGAAGAGAGCGGTTTCAAAATTCATTAAGAGCAGGTAGAGCGGGAAGGTATTAAACGGGCAACTATAAAGGGGACCCTAGCATAGAAACATAAAAGTCAAGCTATACAGGCATACCCAACTTTTAAGAACACAATGAGGTTTATTTACTAAAGCTGGAGAGTGAAAAATCAGGCTCACTTCTGCATAGAAACCAATGAGCTTCCAGGTTTTATTACCAGGCTTAATTGAACAAGCTGGGGTTAGAAGGTCATTGGTTTCTATGCAGAAGTGAGCCTGATTTTGCACTTTCCAGCTTTAGTAAATAAACCCCATTTTGTACTTAAAAGTGGGGTATGCCTGTACTGTAGAATAAGGTTCATACAGTGTTGGGATGCAGAGAAACCCAATGGCCAGTTGGAGTAGGGTGCTACCTCCACACTTCTTTTAAAGTTGAGTGTAGACAATACATGGTTTGTAAATCATTGATGAAGGTCAGAAGATGAATTACTTAGTGGCCCATTACGGAGCATAATCGATGTCCAAGAAAAATCTAAATAATTTTGTTCATCTAGCAGTAAATATGTTTTCGAGTACCTGCATTGGTATAACAATGGAAGCAGAGGCTATCAACAGACATGAACACAAAAAAATGTAATTATGAGTTCAAAGCTCACTCTTCTAATCCCATTAAGCAGAGAATACAGTATTAAAGTACCTGATAACAACAAGTGTCATAAACTTCTTTATTTCTCTGAAAATGTATTCATAAATGGTCTGGAACAAATACTGCACAAATGGCAGGTATTGTTTTCAGAAGCGCTGTGTTTAACCTTCATAACGCCAATTATAGTCATTATGAGGTCCTTCTTCATACAGAACATGGAGGTAGCCAGTATACCGCTACAGAGAATGCTGCAGACTACTGTGCCATCTATTCTGGATGTATACACTAATCTGAAAGAAACAAAAGGCTTTGGTCATTCCAGGGATACACAGTACAGGGCATATCACCTGTAATTTTATATCTGTTCTCAGCGGCAATGTACTATCCTTTTAACCTTGTTTTCCCCCCTCTTGTAGCACTGAAAAGCTGGTTGGCATTATATAAAATTATACAAACTTTTTCTGGTTTTATTTTAAAGCACAGTTTCCCCTTTTAGAAATTGTTTTTGAAGACAAGGCCTTAATGGACTATTTTACGAATAGAACAATATTTATTAAATATTATCAGGCTGTAGTTCCTCTTTAATGCAATATGCTTTTTTTACTTTGATATCAGTGGCTTTATTAAGTCTCACCATCTGTATCCAATGGGCATCATGTAAACACTCTTTGAAGACTATCTATTGAAGAGAACAAAGGTGAAATATACTTGAAACTAAAAAGCTTCTATTTTGGTCTTTTTCTCAAACCAATTTTCTTCTTTACAAAGAGAAATGAAAATAGTACTTCAGATAAAAACCCATAGTTTTTTTTTTTTTTTTTAATGGAACAATTGAAAAGTCAAGCACATCTAACTGGTATAGCAGAACCTCTAATTAAAACACAAATCAGCCTGTCAAATCTTGCCAAACTCTGCTTGAGAAATGTTCCCTAATCTCCATTCCCTGAATTAACTTATTTATTTTATTTTATTTATTTTTTAAGTTAGGTGTCAGAGGAAGGTTAGTGTTAATGTTGGCAAGTCACGTACACACCTCAGTGACCTGCTTTTGAAAAAAGGCATTTTATGCATTTACATACTAGGATTGGTGTAAAGAAGCCAGAACAAAAAACGGAAAATTGTATAACTTACCTTTCCATAATTTTCCTTTCCTGTCGCATCTTTATGGCAGCATACACTCTGGGTTGTGACTCCGCCTCCACAACCTGATAGGACCACATAGCTATAAGATGACGAGACGGCCCCAGTATTCTCCGTATATATGAATCACCTTCAACAGGTGGGTCGTTGTATGCTGCCATGAAGATGCGACAGGAAAAGAAAAATTAAGGAAAGGCAAGTATACAATTTTCCGGTTTCCTGTCGCATCATGGCAGCATACACTCTGGGGAGTAACTTATAGACTGGGTGGGAATGCAAGAATTTTTTTTTATTTATTAACAAGAAACAGAGGAGTTGGCCTGGATGACGGCCCTTCCAAAATCTACTGTTGAAAGTCATGCAGAATACACTTTATGATACAATATAAAGGTGTTTCTGGAAGACTAGGTGGCCGCTTTACAGATAGTCTCCGCCGAGACCCAATAATAGGTCGCCAAAAAAGTTGTCACTGCCCTGGTGGAATGCGCCTTTAAGCCCTCCGGAATTTGTAGTTCACTCAGCAAGTAGGCCTTTTTGATGGTGCGAGCCGATGCCGCCTGACCTTTCCTACAGCCATATGGAACAAATAAGAGGTTTTCCAATCTCCTGATCGACTCGGTTTCTGAAAGATACTTTAGAATGCTGCCCCTGACATCCTGAGGATGAGGATCACCTTGATCTGTGACAAAGGCTGGAAGGTTGATCTGCTGATTAAAGTGGAAGGAGGAGGACACCTTAGGTACAAAACGGTCTGAAAGCCTTAGAACTATTCTGTCCGGATAGATGACCAGGTATGGTTCTTTGGCCATCAAGGCTTGCATCTCTGAGACTCACTTTGCTGACGTTATAGCAATCAGGAATGGACCTCGAGTGTCAGATCCCAAAGGGAGATGTTGTCGAGCAGAGAGAACGGTTCCTTAGACAAGACTTCCAAGACAACTGAGAGGTCCCATACCGGGAATGAAGGTTTCCTAGGTGGCCTTAGTTTAAGGCAGGCCCTCTGAAACTGGATGACTAAAGGATCATGTGCCCATTTGACCCCGGTCAGAGTGGATAAGGCTGATACTTGGACTTTCAGGGTACTGGAACGAAGCCCTTTCTCTAGGCCTGACTGCAGGAATTCCAGAATTTGATAGGCTGCCAGAGAAGATATGTCCCAAGTTTGTTGTTGAGAAAAGGTGGTAAACTTCTCCCAGATCCTTCGGTAGGTGCTGTTGGTAGTCAGCTTCCTAGCCTGAAGCAATGTCTCCACTACCCTCTGAGAACAGCCCTGTTCTATATACTCAATCCTCTCAGCCTCCAGGCCATCAGATGTAGTCTCTCCGGGTTTGGATGTAGAAGCTGGCCCTGAGAGAGCAGGTCTGCTGACAGCTGGAGAGGAAGCAGATCCGCCGTGTTCAACTGAAGGAGAGTAGGGAACCATGGCCTCCTCGGCCAAAAGGGGATCGCCGCCACTACTAATTCTACAGACCTCTTGCGCCTCAGAAGGAACCTCGCTATGAGTGGAGTCGTAGGGAAGATGTAGCCGAGGTTGAAGTTCCAGGGATGTTGAAGACAATCTACTCCCTCCGCTGAAGGAAAGGGGATTCTTGATAGGAACCTGTGACATTTTGCATTTGCTGGTGTAGCCGCCAGATCTATGTCCGGTGTGCCCCAGGTCTGAGTTATGAGCGTGAATGCTTGGGGACTCAGAGACCACTCATTGTTTTAAACAAAGCTTCTGCTGAGTGAGTTAGCCAGGAGATTCTCGACCCTTGGAATATAGGACGCTCTCAGGTCCAGTAGGTTCAATTGCGCTCACTCCATCAACTTCCTGCATCAGGGAGGAGCTTCTGGAGCCCCCCTGCCTGTTGATGTAGGCAACGGCCACCCTGTTGTCCATCCTCAGGAGAACTCGTTTCCCTCTCAGGTGAGCACTGAAGGCCAGGAGAGCCTGAAAGGCTGCTTTCATTTCCAGTACATTTGAGACTGAATTTTGGATCCTGAATGGCCAGCGCCCCTGAACCGCATGATGTTGGTAGTGTGCCCCCCATCCCTCCAGGCTAACATTTGCAGTTACCATTTCCTGAAGAGGGGAGACTATACCTGCATTTCCTCAGATTTCAGAGATGGGTCCACCACTGCAAGGATTGTTTGACCTCCTTCACAGGAAGGAAGTTTGAAGTGGTCTCGCGTTCCATTGGGCCCATTGGACCATAGGGATGGTCGCAGACAGAGAGCCTAGGAGACTGAGATATGCACCGGCTGGTAGGGATGCTGCAGAGATTGCTCTTCTCACCCTCTGAATCAGTGGGGAAATCTTCTCTACCAGTAGCTCCACCGTGTTTGTCTGGGTATCCAACTCCCCACCCAGGAAGATCATCCTCTGGCTGGGACGAGCATTGCTCTCGTTCCAGTTTATTAACCATCCAAGTCATTTTAGTGTGGAAACTAGGACCTCTCAATTTTGGATAAGGGACTCCTGGCTGTTTGAAAGAAGGAGGATGTCGTCCAGGTAGTGATAGACTCTCAATCCTTTCTCCCTCAAGGACGCTATCACTGGTAGTAGGACCTTCGTGAAGGTTCTGGAGGCAGTAGAGATCCCAAACAGGAGGCTCTGAAACTGAAATTGGCCCTGATTTACCGAGAACCAAAGGAACTTCTGGAAGGCGACATGGATCGGAATGTGTAAGTAGGCATCCTGGAGGTCTATGGAGAGCATCCAGTCCCCCAGATTTATGGCTTGGAGGATCGATTGTAAACTTTCCATCTTGAATGACTCCACTTGGATGGAGCGATTGAGGTTTTTCAGATTTAAGACTGGACGGAGGTCCCCTGATTTTTTCTTGACCAGAAATAACGGGGAGTAGAATCCCCGTCCCCTCTGTGATGTAGGTAGTTCTATTATTGCTTTCTTTTGGAGAAGCTCTTGAACGTAACTGGTCAGCAGTAACCGTTTTTCCCCTGATGGTGGAAGCCTGGTCAGACAAAAATGGTCCCCTCGGGGACGTCCTCTGAAAGACCATCTGTGCCGAAACAGACAGTGGCCACTGTCCATGGGTCCTTTATTGCCTCCACCCAAGCCAGCTTAAATTTTGAAAGCCTTGCCCCCACTACCGCTGGCTGGGCAGGCGCACCTTCAAAAAGACGTTTGGTCACTGGAAGTGGGAGTTTTGGGTTTCTGGAATTTCATAAAAGATGTTTGGGGGTTCTTCCAGCTGCTCCTGTATTCTTTCCCCGGCCTATAGGCTTTTACATCCCTGTATCTGTCTAGCAGATTACGCCTAAAGGGAGGAGGCCTCTGTTGCTTTGGTTTCCTATCCGATGGTATAAGTCCAGACTTCCCGCCGGTCACTTTTGAAATTGCTGAATCCAGCTTTGCACCAAAGAGATTCTCGCCGTCATACGGGATGCGCCAATTAGATTTAGAGACAGGGTCCGCCGCCCAGGGTTTCAGCCACAGTGCATGCCTGGCCATTACAGATGCCTACATGGCCCTTGATGCCGATTTAATCGTATCCACCGAAGCCTCTGCCACAAAGTCCCCCGCGAGACTCAGCTCCTGCAGAGCATTTACTATGCTTTCCTGATCCGCGCCTTCCGAGACCAACTTCTAGGTGTTCGCCGACCAGCTGGAGATGGCCCTGCCTACGCTGCAAGTGCCACTGCCGTTCTGCAAGCGCCTCCTGCTGCTAGGTAGGCCCTTTTCATATCCGTGTCAATCCTCCTATCCAGAACATCCCTGAATGTCACAGCGTCCTCAATCGGCAGTGTCACATGCCTGGCTAACCGCATAAGCGAAGCGTCCACAATAGGAGGAGAGACCAGAGGACTCACTTTAGGCCCTTTGAGGGGATACAATTTGGCAAGCTTGTTATTCAGACTCTATTTCTTCTCGGGTCCCTGCCATTATTCCTTGATTAAATCGTCCAATTCCTTTTGAGGTTCGGGAAGTATTTCTTCCATTTCGGTTGAGCCTCCTGGGGTTACTCCCAACCAATTGCCTCTTTAACCGATTTGACAAAGGGTTCTATTAGCAAAAAGTCAAAACCGGCAGATGCCTCCAACCCCTCATTACCAGAAGGGAAATCCTGCTCTCTTGATGTACTGGGAGGAGTAGGTGAGGCACTTCGTGTCAACAACTTATAATCTGTGGAGCTACAGGCTCTTTAGACTGTGGTTCTCTTTCCTTAGTAGCCTCCTCGAAGCACCTACAGCAGACCACTTTGTCGGGGAGAGCTGCAGCCCCGCATATCCAGCATGCGTTTCCGGAGGGTCGCACTGGGGATAGCTGTCTATGCACAGGAGATCTTCTATGGTAGGATCGGCTGTGTCTAGAATATGATCTGGATCGACTTTTCCTGCGACTCCCTCTATGGCCTGAGCGACTTCTCCTATGTTGTGGGGAATCTGTACCCCCTTTTTCCTCATTATGGATATTTTTGAATTCCGTGCTAAGAGGGTGGTCAACACCTCTGAGGTTTTCAGCTCCACTCCTATTATTTCAGAAACTGATGTTGGGGGTTTG
This sequence comes from Lithobates pipiens, assembly GCF_037356315.1. Taxonomy (NCBI): domain Eukaryota; kingdom Metazoa; phylum Chordata; class Amphibia; order Anura; family Ranidae; genus Lithobates; species Lithobates pipiens. The sequence goes on from NW_027507903.1 coordinate 194,809,718, forward strand.
TTTGTTAGATTAAAAAACCTTACCACATCCGAAATACATGCACAGTGGGACATCGCATTCCTGGAGACATATATAAGGGAAGGTATGGTGCCCAGAAGCTTGAGATGGGAGGTTAGTCCTCCCAGGGGTGACCTTGATGTAGAGAGCTGGTATAAGTTTTTTAACGATGCTGGGATCGATCTGTTGCGATTCCTTGTCGGTAGAAAAACCGAGAAACTAACTAGACTAGACGAGGACATCAAAATTATTAAAGAAAAATTAACACCCTTTGTCAACGGAGAGGAATACAAAGAATGTTCTAAGAACCTACAGAAGGTCTTGGAGAAGGAGGAAAGGGACCAGAAAATAAAAAAGAAAAAGAAATATGGTAGAGATAGAGAGGACTACCAGACCGGTTATGTCTTCGTTTGGCAGAAAAAACTTGCCTCAGAAAACGAGGATAATATGACGATGGATACCTTGCCACAAGGAGCGGTCCTCAATGGTCCAATGATTAATCCTACATTATCTTGGGTACAGCAAGGGCCCCGTCATTCCCCTAGAAGGGGTAACACACATAATAGATCAAACACAGAATCAAGGCCACCCAATAGAGGGATGGGGCAACGCCATTTCGGTGCCCCTTCCCAAGGTGTGAGAAGGGATATGACATATGGCTCTGACCTATACCAACATCCCAATATGAGGGGGACGCGCGGTGCTCCCCAGAATAGACGCCCCCCACGTAATATGACACAGGGTTCCGATCGGACCCAGGTGCCATTCCACAATAGGGAGAATGACGGTTATGATGGAGGGATCAACACTCAAAATCGCTTTTTCCCTCTGTCTGATCTAGAAACATCTGACTATACCAGACAGACCGATGGCCCAAACAACGGAGGGGGGTATAACAATAACTCTAGAACTTACCACCATTCTGGCTATATACAGGATGGTAGAGGTAGGGGACCCCCCCACCACCCAGATTCTTTTGAGAGGGGAGGTTTTGGATGGAGACAGGATGATTGTAGGTTCCCGCAATTTACAGACTCCCCTAATAGGAGGGGTGGCCAGAATCTGGATTTTCCCAGGGACAACAGGGGCGTAAAAAGGCCCGTAGAACGAAGAGAGGAAGCAGAGGGGGGAGGAGAATCCAGTCAACTAAAAAGAAGGAGACCATAGGATCTGGGATTTTCAATCTGAGTAAACAGGTATTGTCAGAACCTGAGAAAAGATTATTAGATAAAGGTTTAAAATTTGCCCCACCAAGGAATATAAGTAAGTTTCAGACTTACATGGACATCCATAAATACGTTCGCAAACTCAATATTAAGAGGTACATGCTTAGCAACCCAATCTCTGACGGAGGTAGAACTAGGTCTGAGATTCAACACTCTAATCTTTCAAACGCCTCTCTTTTCAATCCCCCAGGCCCCATACCGCCCAACATTAGGGTCTTTAGGGATGTGGTTCTGCGCGACCTGGATTCCCTTAAAGTGAGGAAGGTCAGGATGCAGAGGGACCTTGAAGTTGGGCTAGATTCATTGTGCACTAACAAATCTTTGGTCATTAGACCAGCAGATAAGGGGGGGGGGGATTGTGGTGTTAGATCGTGAAGATTATCTAAAGGAAATGCACCGCATCCTAGAGGATGATGAGACCTACACTATTTTAAATAGGAATCCTGTTTTACAGTATAAAAGAACCCTTGAAAACATTGTTGACCAAGGCTTCCGAAAAGGGATTCTTAATGAGAAAGAGAGGTTGTTTTTGGTACCACGGGCTCCCCGTACGCCCGTTATTTATTACCTCCCCAAGATACATAAAAGTGTTACTTGCCCCCCGGGACGTCCGATAGTGAGCGGTATTGATTCCGTTACTTCCCGGGTGGGCAAGTATATCGATCATTTTTTGCAGCCATTGGTCCACACCATGCCGTCCTATATTAAGGACACAAAACAAGTCATCAACACCTTGGCCGGCCTGACCCCCAAGAGGGGTTTGTGGCTGGTAACAGCTGACGTCACGTCACTCTACACCATTATTCCACACCAATTAGGCCTGGAAGCAGTTAGACTATATCTAGAGAGGGGATCAGGCCTTGTACCTACACAGATTGAGTTCATTATGGAACTTTTAGAATATGCAGCAAGTCACAACTACTTTTGGTTCGATAACCAATTCTATTGACAGGATAGGGGGGTGGCCATGGGGGCTAAATATGCCCCCAGTCTGGCCAATCTATTTATGGCCAAATGGGAGGAGGACGTCAACGATGCCCCTAGGAGACCGGAAGTGGCCCTATGGGCACGGTATATTGATGACGTCCTCCTCCTGTGGGACGGGACAGAGATTGAACTACAATCCTTCATGGCCAATCTCAATGTTAACGATAGGGGCATTAAGTTTGGTTTTGAAGCCAGCCAAACAGAGATCTCCTTTCTGGATCTCAAAATTAAGATCGAGAATAACCGTTTTATAACATCAACCCACTTTAAAACAACTGATCGAAATTCCTACATCCCCCTAGACAGCTGTCACCACGAACCTTGGTTGAGGGCTGTACCTAAGGGACAATTTATGCGCTTGAGACGCAACTGCACCGAAACGAGCGTCTTTGAAGAACAAGCAACCCTTCTTTCTAAAAGATTTCTGGAAAAGGGATATAGTGGTGAGAACCTGTTGAAAACTCTCAAATGGGTTCGGGAAAAAGATAGGGCAGAACTGTTAGGGCAAGGCAGGCTTGCAGATCCAATGACAGCCAATGGAATTCCTTTTGTTACCACTTTTTCAGTTCAACACCGTAACATCAAGCAACTGATACAAAAACATTGGCACCTGCTAACAAGCGACCCAGTTCTAGGTACTATCTTACCACCTAAACCACAAGTTATCTTTAAGGGAGCATCGTCCCTGGGGAGTCGCGTGGCACCAAGTGTACATGACCCACCAAGGGCTGCTAGATCCTTCTTTCAGGATATGAAAGGTTATTACAAGTGTGGGAACTGCCAGATTTGTACTTTAAATAGTTGTAAGGACAGGAGGATTTTTACGTTTTTTTCCACGAGCACATCAAGACCCTTCGATATTGAGTCATTTATCACTTGCGCATCTGAGGGAGTCGTGTATCTGATACAGTGCCCTTGCGGCCTCCAATATGTGGGGAGGACCAAAAGGGCACTGAAGACGAGACTCAATGAGCATGTTGGTAATTCTAGGAGAGGCTTTGACAAGCATCCGGTGTCACGCCATTTTGACCAAGTACACCATAGAGACCCCTCCAATACACTATATGTCGGTATCGATAAGTACAGACCTCACTGGAGGGGCGGTTCACTGGTCAGGGAGATTTCTAGACAAGAAATGGCCTGGATCCACAGGCTCAAAACTTATGTGCCTTTTGGGATGAATGTTGACACGGACGTGAACGCCTTCATAAATAATTCGTGAGGACGCTCACGTCCTTGCCTCATTCTCCTGTCCATTCTATGGATGTTCTTCAGGAAGTTAGGTGTCTCATACAGTACAATCGTGCTAGATATATTCGCGATACCTATAAAAATAATTTTACCATGTTCTTTAATGTTTTTGTTTGTAATATTGTTGAATTTATTTTTGCCATCTGTTTACCATTGTCAGTTACTAAACGATTTGGTTTATTGTTTTGCCATATCTTTTGTGAGCTCCTCTCATTGGACCTGCGCTCTGGGCCGGCGGCTCTAAGACAATTTTGGGGCCATCTATGATGGGGTTCCTATAGCCACAATCTGACAAATATTTGACATATCCTGAGTAGTGATGGCCGAACGGTTCGCCCGGCGGTCGTTTCGCGGCGAATTTCCGACATTCGCGGTCCGCACGTTCGAACGCCTTTTTCCGTCGTTCGCCGCGGCGGACTTACGTGTTTAATGTATACAAGAACTTTAACCTTTGGTGACACGTTTATCATGTGATACAGGACAGCCAATTGAGACATGACAGCACATGGACACTTGTACATTCCCCCTAACCTATAAATACACCCGATCCGGTGGCCATTTTACATTCTTTCTTCTGTTAAGATAGGGACAGGTTCCTGTGTGGAGTAGGGAGAGATAAACCACTAGCTATTTGGTACACAAAAGTTCTTTTCAGGACTGGTATAGGTGTTAGGTGTTGATAGGTTTGCTGTGCTGCTGATTCTTGCAGCAGCCTGAGTGTCTTTTGTTAGTTTAGAGAAAGGGAAAGGACGGTGTATGCTACAGGGACAGCCAGATTAGTCTTTCATCATCATCATCATCATCATCATCATTAGCTGTTACTATCAAGGTCCACAAAAGAGCTGTTCCAGTAACCACTAATCGTTCTCTTTTTTTGCCAATTTGTATAGGGACAGGAAGGAAGCAGTGTTGTCAGGCAGTGAGGGTAATTTTAAAGACTTGCTGTTATTATTAGTTCCACAAAGGTTCTTTTCAGGACTGGTATCAGTGGTACAGTAATAGGCTTGTACATGTATAATATTCTTTCTTCCAAATATAGAAAGGATATTATACTTGACTGCTGCCCTTCTGCTGCAGTCTGCTAAACATTCACAACTCACTTGTTCCACAAAAGTTCTTATAAGGACTGGTAACTTGGTATAGGGTGCTACGGTACATAGGCTTGAGTGCGGTACAGTCTGCTGTTCTGTAAGGACCGCTATCGGTCCACAATAGATAGGGTTGACGTGCACCACTGCTGACCGCTGCCCTATACTGCAGCAGTCCTTCAGCGGTATAGGGACTGACGTACAGTCTGCTAATCACTAACACACAACCTGCTTGTTCCACAAAAGTTCTTATAAGGACTGGTAACTTGGTATAGGGTGCTACGGTACATAGGCTTGAGTGCGGTACAGTCTGCTGTTCTGTAAGGACCGCTATCGGTCCACAATAGATAGGGTTGACGTGCACCACTGCTGACCGCTGCCCTATACTGCAGCAGTCCTTCAGCGGTATAGGGACTGACGTACAGTCTGCTAATCACTAACACACAACCTGCTTGTTCCACAAAAGTTCTTATAAGGACTGGTAACTTGGTATAGGGTGCTACGGTACATAGGCTTGAGTGCGGTACAGTCTGCTGTTCTGTAAGGACCGCTATCGGTCCACAATAGATAGGGTTGACGTGCACCACTGCTGACCGCTGCCCTATACTGCAGCAGTCCTTCAGCGGTATAGGGACTGACGTACAGTCTGCTAAAAACTAATACACAACCTGCTTGGTCCACAAAAGTTCTTATAAGGACTGGTAACTTGGTATAGGGTGCTACGGTACATAGGCTTGAGTGCGGTACAGTCTGCTGTTCTGTAAGGACCGCTATCGGTCCACAATAGATAGGGTTGACGTGCACCACTGCTGACCGCTCACCTATACTGCAGCAGTCCTTCAGCGGTATAGGGACTGACGTACAGTCTGCTAAACACTAATACACAACCTGCTTGTTCCACAAAAGTTCTTATAAGGACTGGTAACTTGGTATAGGGTGCTACGGTACATAGGCTTGAGTGCGGTACAGTCTGCTGTTCTGTAAGGACCGCTATCGGTCCACAATAGATAGGGTTGACGTGCACCACTGCTGACCGCTCACCTATACTGCAGCAGTCCTTCAGCGGTATAGGGACTGACGTACAGTCTGCTAATCACTAACACACAACCTGCTTGTTCCACAAAAGTTCTTATAAGGACTGGTAACTTGGTATAGGGTGCTACGGTACATAGGCTTGAGTGCGGTACAGTCTGCTGTTCTGTAAGGACCGCTATCGGTCCACAATAGATAGGGTTGACGTGCACCACTGCTGACCGCTGCCCTATACTGCAGCAGTCCTTCAGCGGTATAGGGACTGACGTACAGTCTGCTAAACACTAATACACAACCTGCTTGGTCCACAAAAGTTCTTATAAGGACTGGTAACTTGGTATAGGGTGCTACGGTACATAGGCTTGAGTGCGGTACAGTCTGCTGTTCTGTAAGGACCGCTATCGGTCCACAATAGATAGGGTTGACGTGCACCACTGCTGACCGCTCACCTATACTGCAGCAGTCCTTCAGCGGTATAGGGACTGACGTACAGTCTGCTAATCACTAACACACAACCTGCTTGTTCCACAAAAGTTCTTATAAGGACTGGTAACTTGGTATAGGGTGCTACGGTACATAGGCTTGAGTGCGGTACAGTCTGCTGTTCTGTAAGGACCGCTATCGGTCCACAATAGATAGGGTTGACGTGCACCACTGCTGACCGCTGCCCTATACTGCAGCAGTCCTTCAGCGGTATAGGGACTGACGTACAGTCTGCTAAACACTAATACACAACCTGCTTGGTCCACAAAAGTTCTTATAAGGACTGGTAACTTGGTATAGGGTGCTACGGTACATAGGCTTGAGTGCGGTACAGTCTGCTGTTCTGTAAGGACCGCTATCGGTCCACAATAGATAGGGTTGACGTGCACCACTGCTGACCGCTGCCCTATACTGCAGCAGTCCTTCAGCGGTATAGGGACTGACGTACAGTCTGCTAAACACTAATACACAACCTGCTTGGTCCACAAAAGTTCTTATAAGGACTGGTAACTTGGTATAGGGTGCTACGGTACATAGGCTTGAGTGCGGTACAGTCTGCTGTTCTGTAAGGACCGCTATCGGTCCACAATAGATAGGGTTGACGTGCACCACTGCTGACCGCTGCCCTATACTGCAGCAGTCCTTCAGCGGTATAGGGACTGACGTACAGTCTGCTAAACACTAATACACAACCTGCTTGGTCCACAAAAGTTCTTATAAGGACTGGTAACTTGGTATAGGGTGCTACGGTACATAGGCTTGAGTGCGGTACAGTCTGCTGTTCTGTAAGGACCGCTATAGGTCCACAATAGATAGGGTTGACGTGCACCACTGCTGACCGCTCACCTATACTGCAGCAGTCCTTCAGCGGTATAGGGACTAAGAGTTTTGTCACAGGGTCATTTAAAAAATGACATGCAGAGGAAGAGGCAGGCCCTTCCGCAGGGGTGGTAGGGGTAGGGCAGGAGCAACAGGCTTGAGCCAAAGTGGGAAGTTGCAGAAGGTGCGTTCAATTACTTTAAAGGATGCACCAGACTTGGTTGAGTGGCTCGCTCAGCCTTACTCTTCTGCACCCTCCTCATCCTCTCGATCTGCACCCTCTTCTTCACTCTCTGCTATGTGCACCCCCAAAGACACTACCACCAACAACACGACCACCACCACCACCACCACATACCTTCCGCTTGAGTCACTGGAATTATTTTCCGATCCATATCAAGAGGACATTTCTGATGCGCAGCCACTCTTGGTATTGGATCAGGAAGAGGAGGTAGCAACAAGCGCTACTCAGCAGTCTGACGCCAGTACCCAGATCAGCCCAAGGAGGAGGTTGGTCCCCGGTGTTGCTGCCTACTCCGAGATCTCTACTTATAGCGGTGGGGAAGGTGACGTTGATGATGACGTGTCTAGTGATGTCACGTGGGTGCCCACAAGAGAGGAAGAGGAGGGGAGTTCAGAGGGAGATATGGACCAGCAGATAGGGAGGAGAAGCAGCAATGACTTACATTGCACAGCAGGGACAAAGCAGACTGCAAATGTATCAGGAGCGAGTCATCGACCATGTACGGTCACATCTGGCGCTCCCAGGACACCGGCACATGGCTCCGCAGTGTGGGCTTTTTTTAACGTGTCCGCTGCTGACAATAGCGTTGCCATCTGCAATCTTTGCAGTCAACGCGTTAGTCGCGGTAAGCCCAATACTCACCTAGGGACGACCGCCTTAAGAAGGCACATGAGCAGCCATCACCGAGCCCAGTGGGAGCAACGGAACACACAAAGCCACACTGCAGGCTCTCACCGTCCAGCCTCGTCTTCTACTTCTCCTTCTCCTCTCTCCTCACAATTGTCCTCCACTCCACCTTCCATCACGCCAAGCTCACATTTTTCTGCAAAAAGGCAGGCTTCCGTGGGCCTAATGTTTGAGCGTAAAAAAATGATGATGCCGGATAACCCTCTTGCCCAACGGTTGGCGGCTGGCTTGTCAGAACTCATAGCCCGCCAACTACTGCCATATAAACTGGTGGACTCGGAGGCCTTTCGCAAATTTGTGGCCATTGGAACACCACAATGGAAGGTCCCAGGAAGGAAGTATTTCTCAGAGAAGGGCATCCCAGAGCTATATGGCCATGTTCAGCGGCAAGTGAATGTATCTCTGGCACACAGTGTCGGTGCCAAGATACATCTGACCACAGACACGTGGTCTAGCAAACACGGGCAGGGAAGGTATATCAGTTTTACTGCCCACTGGGTGAACCTTCTGACGGCCGTCAAGCATGTAACCCGTGGCACCCGTGTAGATTTGGTTTTACCGCCACGGATTGCATGCAGGCCTGACTCTTCTTCTCCTCCTCCTACTCCATCCTCCTCCCTCTCCTCCTCAGCTGCCTCCTCCTTTTCCGCTGCTAGCGTCTCTTCCACTGCACCGCCCAAGCTCCCCAGAACCTATTCCACATGCCAGGTGAGACGTTGCCATGCCGTGCTGCGTCTGTTGTGCCTGGAAGCAAAGAGCCACACTGGCCCGGCACTCCTTTCAGCTTTGCGTTCACAGGCAGATGAGTGGCTAACACCGCTCAATTTGACAGTTGGTAAAGTGGTGTGTGACAACGGTGCCAATCTGCTTAGCGCATTGAAACAGGGCAAAATCACGCACGTGCCGTGCATGGCACACGTCTTAAACTTGGTCGTGCAGCGATTCCTTGTCAAATACCCTGGGGTCCAGGACATCTTGCGGCAGGCAAGGAAAATCTCGGCCCATTTCAGAAGATCTTACACGGCCATGGCTCGCCTTGCTGACATTCAGCGGCGACACCATCTGCCGGTCAGACGTCTTATTTGCGATTGCCCGACGCGATGGAACTCAACCTTCTATATGCTTGATAGGCTGCTCCAGCAGAAACGTGCAGTTAACGTCTACCTGTATGAACTCTGCGAAAGAAACGGTTCTGGGGAGCTGGGTTTTTTTTCACCGCGCCAGTGGCTGCTCATGCGCGACACATGCAGACTTCTGCGGCCATTTGAGGAGATCACCAAACTGGTCAGTCGCAGCCATGGCGCCATCAGTGACATGGTACCTTATGCCTTCTTTCTGGAGCGTGCATTGCGTCGTGTCATTGATCAGGCTGTGGAGGAGCAGGAGCGGGAAGATGAGGAAGTCGCAATGCTGGATGAATTCCCAGGGGGGGCTACTCTATCTGAGACAAGTCAACAACAGGAGTCTGATGAGGAGTCAGAGGAGGATGGTGCCGGGGCGGATGAGCAGGAGCAAGAAGAGCATGCTTTAAACCTTTCTGGGATCCCTGTTGTGCGAGGATGGGGAGAGGAGAATGAAGAGGACGACATTATCCTGGATGATGAGCAGGAGCCAGGCCACCACACCGCTTCCACTTTAGTGCAAATGGGGGCCTTCATGCTCCAGTGTTTTAATAGGGACCCCCGTATAAAAAGCATGAGGGTCAAGGACCAGTACTGGGTGGCAACGTACTTAGACCCCCGGTACAAACACAAAATGGCGGAAATGTTACCGCCGTCGCAGAGGGCTGTCAGAATGCAGCACTTCCAGGCCTTGCTTCGAGAAATGCTGCATTCTGCTTTTGCGTGCGCTGGCAGAGGAGCAATTCCCACTCCCAGAGAAGGATTTGCGGGTACCAATCCAACAGCGCCTGCAAGAAGAGGCCGGTTTGAAGATGTGTTGGTGACTTCGGATATGAGGTCATTCTTTCAGCCGACCCATCGACAGGTGTCATCCGGATCCAGCATCAGGGAACGCCTAGACCGTCAGGTGTCCGACTACATTGGGTTAACGGCCGATGTGGACGCTCTGAGGAGTGATGAACCCCTAGACTACTGGGTGGGCAGGCTTGACCTCTGGCCAGAGCTTGCCCAATTTGCAATCGAACTGTTGGCTTGCCCCTCATCCAGTGTCCTGTCCGAAAGGACGTTCAGCGCAGCAGGGGGGATTGTGACCGATAAGCGTACTCGCCTAGCTCACCACAGTGTTAACTACCTCACATTTCTAAAAATGAATGAGGCATGGATCTCGGAGGAATTCAACACATGTGACCAGTAGACCATGTATATGTCTATAAACTATTTTTTTAATCAAGCACACAGACCTTCTTAATTCATTTGGCTCACTTCCTTGACCCAAAAAAGCACACCGTACTATATGCCCCTACCCTCCTCTTTGAAGAGGTTGAGCGGTGTCATATTTCTACTGGGGCTGCTTATGATATCCCTGTGCTGTGCTGACTTCCTCCTGGGGGTTCTTATTATGAAGGGATCACACTATCCCTGTGCTGTGCTGACTTCCTCCTGGGGGTTCTTATTATGAGGGGATCACACCATCCCTGTGCTGTGCTGACTTCCTCCTGGGGCTGCTTACGGTGCTGCTGTCAGTGCTGTATGTCACGGTGCTGCTGTCAGCGCTGTATGTCACGGTGCTGCTGTCAGCGCTGTATGTCACGGTGCTGCTGTCAGCGCTGTATGTCACGGTGCTGCTGTCAGCGCTGTATGTCACGGTGCTGCTGTCAGCGCTGTATGTCACGGTGCTGCTGTCAGCGCTGTATGTCACGGTGCTGCTGTCAGCGCTGTATGTCACGGTGCTGCTGTCAGCGCTGTATGTCACGGTGCTGCTGTCAGCGCTGTATGTCACGGTGCTGCTGTCAGCGCTGTATGTCACGGTGCTGCTGTCAGCGCTGTATGTCACGGTGCTGCTGTCAGTGCTCTGTATTACGGTGCTGCTGTCAGATGCCTCTATCACGGTGCATGTGTCATTCCGGTATGTCACGCTGCTGGTGATCATCTCCTGCACCCTCTTCTTTGCCTACCCTGGTCCCTGACCTTCCCTCTCCTCCATTGCCTTCATTAGCTCCATAGTCCTGAATTGTTAGAACAATTTCCCAAATAAAATAAAAATGCTTGTAGTTATCGATCCCAAATTCACCTCATACATGTATTATGTCATTGTCCAGATGGTGGGACTACGTTTTACCCCCTAATAATTACCACGTGGCCGCAAATTCGACATGAAGGTTTGCAAAGTTCGCCTCCCATTGAAGTCAATGGGGCCCGCGGCGAACGGTCGGTTTCGCGAACGTTTGGGTCCGTTCGCATTTCGCGTTCGCGAAACGTCCCGTCGGAAGTTCGTCCATCACTAATCCTGAGTTTGCAGTTAAGATGTAGGAGACACATGTTGTTGCGATAATTTATAAAGGAAACACACCATGCACTATTGAGTGACCTTATAGTGAATTATTGAACACTTTAGATCGCCCATCCAGTGTTATGATCTAGATACCAACACAGACCAGCTATGTGAGTTTGGTGTATGTGGTGGATGTAGTTATGTCATTAGTTCACTGGGGGCGCAGTTCTGGTTGTTGCCACTGCGAGTTATGGGTTGTGTATTTGATTCTGTTAAATGACCCTGCACATGCGCAGGGGGTATGCGGACGGATGTAAGGAATCGTCGGGTCTCTTGTTACGCCGCGCCGTAGGCGGCGTGGAGCCATTAGGGCGGGACCATCATAGTCACATATTGGAAGTGACCTCATGTGACGCGAACGAGGCTTGGTTGGTGCAGGTACAGTTTCCGATCGGGTGACCGGAAGTTACCGAAAACGGAAGTGGGGCATACGTCCGAGAATTAACGACCGGAAGTGAGGCATGGGTGATCCCGATGGGACGCCCTGCACACGTACCGGTCGTTCTTTCTTCTTCTTTCGATCTGCACCACTGGACAGGGCTGGTGTCCTGTATTTACAAATAAAAGAGGGATATTTTGGGGAGTTTGTGTATTAAACATTAGTAGTTGGACTATTGGGCGACGCAGGACCGGAAGTCATGTCAGAACGATAGTGAGGCTTGGATATCCGGGATGGTTACAAACCGGAAGTGGGGCTAATGACACGGTCTTGGCGTTCCATACACACTCCTTTCCCCCCCCCCCCCCTCCCCCTTCTGTCGTTCCTTTGGCCAGCATAAGGGTATGTATCTGTATAGTTGGGATACATGGCCCATATGATATATTGAGACACTGGCAGTGCCTAATTTAATTCAGCTGAGTATTAGAACGGACATGACAGGTTACATATGAGGGCGGGGTGTGGGTGGGCCCAACCTTGTGGATTGACCTTTGGAATCACTGCCTGACGAATCAGACGCTGATTCCAAGACGAGGCTTGGTTTTGGCGGGAAAAGCCAGGCGCCCAGAGTGAGGCTCAGATGATTAGAGACATATAAATGGAGGTGACACAGCGTGCCGCTCGTGCCCCTGGATGACGCAATTTTGTTGCGAAACGCGTAGGGCTGAGCGGTGCGCTACATTCACCTCGGTTTTGTGACGGGTTCCAGGAGAACGAGTTTGTCCGTGTGTGTCCGGCCAGCGCCACGGACTTAAGGCGCTTTTTTCTTTTACACACTTGTAAGTGTATTTTTATATTTTTATCTTAAAATAAAAAGGGTTTTACACTATTTTGAGCTTTATCTTTTCCCTATGGTTTTGATGCCCCTGGCTCTGAGTCTGTTTGGACTACTGAGTTGAGTGTCCGGGAGTGAGTTTTCTTCCCAAGAGTTCCTAAAAGAGCGAAGCCAGGAAGACATCGAGGAACCCCTTTTACCTTGTGGTTGGAAGTGACGTCCATCCCTATAAAGCCCCGTGTGACCCTCTGTAGTGGGGGGTCATTTATATCTGGTAAGCAGTAAATCTTATCGTGTGTTGGTGGTGGATTGAACATAACTGCTCCCATATTTGGATTTCCAGGATTAGTGTGGTTTTTACCCAGAGGACTTTTTTTTTGGTCTCACGTTAACCCCTTCTTGTTCTTTATACGGACTCATTGTTCATACACTGGGTGTTTATACTTTATATGTTTATTTTTATCATAGGTGTATGTCACTGATTCTTATTATACGTGCCCATCAGCATTGGTGGGTTTTTGGGATCAGAAATTTTAATACTTATATGTTTTGTATCACGTATATGTATTTACACATATAGGGTTGCTATACCCTATATAATATCTATTTCAATATTTACTTGCATATTTTGCACTAGCAGTTGGTTGTATTTACTAATATTTATTTCAATATTTATTTTTATATTATTGCACAAATAGTTGGTTGTATTTGCTTTGGTATCCATTTAGCGCGGCTTATGATTTTTCGTTTTGATTTTTCGACTTCTCCTATGACTTGAGCGGCTCAGTCTGTGGCCGGAATGGCTTCTCCTGCGCGAGGTCTCTCTGTGCCTTGATTCAGATGATTTTGAGGACCTAGTAGGGCTAACCATTTAGGCAGCGTTAGGATTGCTCTCTTTTTTAATCTTCACTACTTACCAAGGTAAATCCTCCCCCCTTACCTAATGGGTTGACGGTGATCTGCTAGGGCAGTGGTCTCCATGGAAAGGAAATAAGGCAAGCCTAAAGAGTTACATAGTGTCAACAATGGGTATAGGGAATGCAGGGAGGAACGAGCACAGCAGACATGCAGTAAACATTAGTATAGTAACAGGTATCCACTCACCTAAGCAGGATGGATGAAAGTTTTGTAAGGAAGGTCAGAATACTGGCAATCCAGAGTCTAGGTACAAGTACACAGACAAATTCATTGAAATCCCTTTTTAAATCTGCCGCCGGAGCCACGCTCAGGAAGACTGCCAAAGGATACACACAAGGTAAACAGGGAAAGACAGAGATGGAGACCACTGCAATTTAGCTAAGCCAGTTTAAGGCTTATGTGCCAAAGACATTGCTAAGCCTGTTTAAGGCTTATAACAGGAGCCGAACAATACTACTAGAGCCTGTTTAAAGCTCCAACTGTAGGCAGATAAAAATGCAAGCCTGTTTAAGGCTTATTCAAGGTCACAGAGAGAGTGCAACATACCCCTGAGATCACCAGAGTGGGGTTCCTTCCATTTAGCTTAGTTTAGAGATGCTGTACCGGTAAGGACTTCCATCCAGGAGAGGCTAGAGAAGCTACAGTTCTTTTTTTTCTTGATAAAATAATTTTACTCAGAACAAAAATAAAATCAGTATTACCAGTCTCAAATAAATGAGGTAATCGCCCTAGTATAATCCTCCCAATGTGGTGCCGTAAAACATGGTGTCAATGCACCCCCCCCCCCTCCCCGCCAAAATCTTTTTTCCCGTTTTCTGAAAGTGCGCCAAAGATGTAGCGTGCTGAACTGCTGGTGCGATTTTTCCGAAAAAAAATGCACAGCTTAATAGAAATCTATAGGACTGTAGCTTTAACTGTGGTAAAATGTAAGAAAACCCCCTTTACATTACACAGCCCTTTGCACTGTGTGATCTGCACTCCCATAGCGATACCACTGCTCACCTGTCAGTGTGTCTGCCTCGGTCACTCTCCTCCTACAGCTGTCCTGTGTTCTCCCACCTCTGACAGGTTGCCTCAGCATGCCTCCTCCTGTCCAGCATCAGCCAGCTCTCACCTCCTCTCCTCTAGAGTCAGCCCACTATTACCGATGTAGTGAGTCTGCTCCTCCTCCTCCCAAAAATCAATAATAATAATAAAAAATTAAAAAAAACTCATACAGAGAGGTGCCCCTCTAGGAAGGGTGTCTGTAGGCACACGCCCTGAGTATTGCATTTTTAAATATTATACAATATAGTCAGGAATTAAAAAATACGATTTTTTGAATACTAAAGAATTAAAATAAATTCAACTCTGATCGTATAGTTCATACACTGCACCCCATGGCACAGGCCTGAGAACAGTCAAATCCTGTGACATTGCTCAAAGCTTTCAAAGTATTTCAAGGAGTTGTAATTTATCCTTTATAGGTCTCTCTCTGAATGGAAGTAACTTGTCTCACTCCTGACACACAGTACATCACTGACTCTGGAATTCCACAATTATTGCTTGCTGCCAGGAACAATATGGCATCCCGCATACTGGAAGAGGAAATTGACTTAGCCCTCTCCTCAATGCAGCCACATAAGGTTCTGGACCCGGGTTGCTCTTCCATACACTATTATAAACCCTTCAAACCTTCCAAACATCCTGAATTCAGGGAATATGTCTAGAGATACCTTAACTGTGCACATCTTGGTCATTCCAAACTGCTACCACCTGCATCCTGCTGGTGGACTACAGGACTCCTTCCCGTTGTCCACTGTATCCTGCTGTCACCTGCATCCCGCTGCTGGACTACAGGACTCCTCCCTGTTGTCAGCTGCATTTTGCCCGCGGTCTGCATCCCGCCACTGGGCTACAAGGCACATCCCTGCTGTCCGTTGCTTCTGGTTGGAACCGCCTGCTGCGTTCTGCTATCATCTGCATCCTGCGGCTGGACTACAGGACACCTCCCTACCATCAACGGTCTCCTGCCTTCTACACCGGCCACCCAGTCAGGCGCTTGTGCTCCTTTGTCCTCCCCGAGCCCCTGTCATCTCTATCAGGGCTTCCTGAGTCAGAGGTTTACGAGAGGCCACTCCCTGCACTCTGGGCTCTGCCTTAACCACTTCCCGACCAGCGCACGACGATGTACGTCGACAGAATGGCACGGGCAGGCATATTGGCGTACAGGTACGTCCAATATTCAATGCCGCCCTGCTATCGGGAGCGTGCCGCCGGCGGCGCACTCCCGCACTGGTCGGGACCCCCGTGAGTCCGGTCGCGGGACCCGCAGACTCGATCGCCGCGGGCATCCCCGCGATCGTCTCACGGAGCGGCCGAATGGAGGAAATGCTGTGTAAACAACATTTCTCCATTCTGCCTAGCAACTAGTGACGCTGATCTCTGCTCCATGTGATTGGAGCAGAGATCAGTGTTCACTAAATGAAAGCCCAACCCCCCCACAGTTAGTAACACACCCCTAGGAACACTTAACCCCTACACTGCCACCCACTGGTTAACCCTTTCACTGCCAGTGTCATTTACACAGGAATCACTGCATTTATATAGCAGTGATTACTGTATAAATGACAATGGTCCCAAAAATGTGTCAAAAATGTCCGATGGGTCCCCCACAATGTCGCAGTCACAATAAAAATCGCTGATCGCCGCCATTACTAGTAAAAAAAAAAAAATAATAAAAAATTATTAATAAAAATGCTATAAAACTATCCCTATTTTGTAAACGCTATAACTTTTGCACAAACCAATCAATAATCGCTTATTGCGATTTTTTTTACCAAAAATATGTAGAAGAATACGTATCGGCCTAAACTGAGGGAAAAAAATGTTTTTTTATATATTTTTGGGGGATATTTATTATAACAAAAAGTAAAAAATAATGCGTTTTTTTCAAAATTGTCGCTCTATTTTTGGTTATAGCACAAAAAATAAAAACCGCAGGGGTGATCAAATACCACCAAAAGAAAGCTCTATTTGTGGGAAAAAAAGGACGTCAATTTTGTTTGGGAGCCACGTCGCACGACCGCGCAATTGTCAGTTAAAGCGACGCAGTGCCGAATCGCAAAAAGGGGTCTGGTCTTTGACCAGAAAATTGGTCCGGTCTGTAAGTGGTTAAGGTACGTCACAGACCGGCCCCCAAGCCCCCACGCTTTACTTTCCTGAACTCTCAAACTTGTCCCACAGGGACACACTCTCTCTCTGCCCGGGGTTCTCGGCTCGCGATTGGATAGATTGATAGCAGCGCAGCCATTGGCTCCGGCTGCTGTCAATCAAATCCAATGACGTTGGAGCCAGGGGGTGGGGCTGAGTCCTGCATTCGGCCTCTATGGATGCCAAATGCTGAACTTGGGAGCGCACCTGTATTGTAAAGCCCTGAGAGAGAGCTTCTCCCAGGGAGTTATCGGATGTGGGAAGGAGCTGAGAAAACCGCAGAGGGACCCCAGATCAGGTTTAGGACCACTCTGTGCAAAACGAGCTGCACAGTGGAGGCGAGTATGATATGTCTATTTAAAAAAAAAAAAAAAACCTTTAGTGTCACTTTAAATGTCATTCTACTCTTGGAAAATACCTCCGTTACTGTATTCCACCAATATTGCAAAAAGAATAGGGTGAGCTGGAGATTCAAGGATTGTAACCTCGAACATATTGGCCCAAGCCCGAACATGCACCCTGTCAGAAACCATGAATCAGACTGAGACAGGAGAACAGTTAAATCACACTTGTTTAATAATAATAAAAAAAGGCAAACAGAGTAAACGTATGCAGAGTTCAGGAACTAGAACGGATAGTCAGACAAGCCAAAATGTCAGGGAGCCGGAGAACAGCATAGTAGAACAGCAAGCAGGATCTGGAGCCAGAAGGAATGCCAGCCAAGCAAGTCTTTAACAGGAACACAGATGAGCGTTTCTAGAGATGACCAAGGCAAAAGGCAGCGATCATCTGGACTGGAGAGCTTAAGTAGGCAGGACTGACGAGCAGGATATCATCAACAAGGTAAGTCGTTGTGGAGAAATAGGAGCTGACAATTAGCCGACAACTGAGTGGCCAGCTCAGAGAAGGAAGGGCTGATCCCAGTGCTGACACACCCTTATTACACCATATATGCAACAATCCAAATGTCAAAGCATTCTCCCCACCAGTCAAGGACAACATAAACTAGTAATTTATGTGGATGATTTGCTGTTACTGCTAATGTCCCCTGAAACATCCATACCAAACCACAAGCAAGAACTCAAAACATATTGTACCTTGACAAATATCAATATTATTATTAGCAAACATAAAAGCCATTAACATCTTTGTCCATACAGTGCCTTACTAATCTTCGCGAATCCTTCCTCCATAAATGGGCAGATAGGGCCATTACGGTCAAATCTTTGGCGCTAGTCTCCCTCCCTTCCTCGGTTGTATATGCGCTGAACTCTCTAGGTGAACTAAAGAATACTTTTCTTGATTCAGCCGCAACAATATATAAAAAAATAAAATAAAATGAATGTCCTCCCATGCTCTCTACATCGACTGTTGACTATGCCCATTCATATCTCTACACACTTCCTCCAATATATTTGGAGAGAAATTCTTGGGTTGCCCTTGAACAAGACTTTTCGCTATTAATGGCATTCCCATGGTTAAAGCATTCAAATACCTGATCTCAGATTACCCACCCTCTTACAAAAGCCTCCCTTGGAACATTGTACACACACTCTTGACAACTTGTTACACCTCCCCTTAACTTCAGTATGCTTCCAATTGTTGGGAATTCTTGCTTTGCCCTGTGCCTTAAGGATCATTCCATTTAGACTGCCACTTTTTTTTTTAAATCAGATTTTATATTTAAAAAGAGTTTTTTTTTTGGGATTACCATTAGGTTCAACTGCTAACAGAAAAAAAAACCAAAAAAAAAAAACAGGATTTACAGAGATATACATAAAGGCACCCTGATGCACAATTGTGCTCTTTGTAGAAATATAAAAGTAGCAATTTAAAAAGAAACACTTGGAAGCACATACACAAAACATGTAAAAAATTAGCATATAGAGCTGACATAATGCCATACTATTTTGGCCTATTTCCATATACTTAGCTCCAAAGCCTCCCTTTACATACTCATTATTCATATAAAAGGCATCTTAGACTGTGTTAATGTTCCATTTAGAATTGAGAGTCCAGTGGCATCATCATGCCATCTAGCCCACATCAAATGGTGCGTACACACAATCGAAATTTTGGTCGGAAAAAGCTCTGATGGTTTTCCCGACGGGATTGCGCTCAAGTTGTCTTGCATACACACGGTCACACCAAATTCCGACCGTCAAAAATGCGGTGACATACAACACGTACAACGGGACTAGAAAAAGGAAGTTCAATACCCAGTAGCCAATAGCTTCCATCAGTCGTCATTTCTGATAGAACACATTTAACCCCTTGATCCCCCCCCATAGTGTTAACCCCTTGCCTGCCAATGACATCTATACAGTAATCAGTGGCTATTTTTAGCTCTGATCGTTGTATAAAATGTCACTGGTCCCAAAATAGTGTCAAAAGTGTCCGATCTGTCCGCCACAATGTTGCAGTCATGATAAAAATCGCTGATCACCACCATTACTAGTAAAAAAAAAAAATGGCATAAATCTATGCCCTATTTTGTAGACGCTATAACTTTTGCGCAAACCAATCAATATACGCTTATTGAGATTGTTTTTTACCAAAAATATGTAGAAGAATACATATCAGCCTAAAATGATGAAGAAATTTGTTTTTGTCTTTTTAAATTGGGATATTTATTATATATATATAGATATATATATATATATATATATATATAAATAATACTCTTTACATTCTTTGTTCCAGGGCAATGAGCAGTGTGGCCGTAGGAATATACCAACTACTGGAACAAAGCGCTTAAAGAGATACATCCTCCATGCAGTCCATGTTCAGAGGGAGTGATTTAATAGTGGCGACATCTGATCTCTGAGATGGGATCAGTATAGCTGGTAAGCGTCAGTATTGTTGGTGGTGGAAAGTCTTTCTCTGCAACTCTGATGACACTTTTTCTTCATTGGTGCGGTGTGATAAAACACGGTGGAGACCATAAGCAGAATTTCTGTTGACTGGGAAATGGACTAATATTTGAACATATATATGCATTCTTTTGTTTATATTTTGTTAAACTGTTGTTTTGATTTAATCTATCTACTTGTTTCACATAGTATTTTTGGATCATTATAGCGCAGCTTATTTGGAAAAAATTTGTATTTGTAATTGTGGGTATCTCACGTTTAAAGCTGCTGCTGCATTTATTATATATATTCACAAATTTTTTGTCACAAACCTTTTTTTACTGTTACAAAATCGTATTCAAGAATAGCGCTGTATTTTATGGGTTTTATTTTGTTTGGTTATTTATTATAGCAAAAAGTACAAAATAGGATTTTTGTACTCACCGTAAAATCCTTTTCTCTGAGGGTCATTGACGGACGCAGCTCCAGTAATCTTCACTGTAGTGTTATTACGCCACCTTCAGGAGAGGACTAGGCAGAACATGCAATACATCTGAAAAACAACAGAACTTTACAGTTCCGCCCAGGGGGCGGTCCTTCTGGTAATAACCCCTCAGCCTGCTTCCTGCAGCTCAGTACGTTAGCAAGCAGTATAACAAACCAATAGGAGGGGAGGGTGCTGTGTCCATCAATGAACTTCAGAGAAAAGTATTTTACGGAGAGTACAAAAATCCTATTTTTTCTTTCATTCATTGACGGACGCAGCTCCAGTAATCTTGACAGTAGGGACATCCCCAAGCAGTGTCATAACGAGGGGTGGGAACAGCAACATAACTTCACCTACAACCAAACCAGCGGTGCTTTATCTGAACTAACCACATCAGAACTTGCGGTCAACCAATTCAGCAAGGTGCATTAATATTCAAAAGGTAACTTTTTTCTTAACAGAAGAAAGAAAGAGTGTAAAATTGCAACATTACACGGCCGCCTGCAAAACTTTGCGGCCAAAGCAGGCATCAGACGATGCGCTTACATTCACTTTGTAGAACTTTGTAAAGGTGTGAACGGATGACCAAGTCTCTGCCTTACACACTTGAGTGACTGACGCTTGATGTCGGAAAGCCCAAGAGGTCCCAACTGCCCTGGTGGAATGGGCCGTGACAGGAAAGGGATGCACCTGCCCCTTCAAGGTGTAAGCCTGGACCACAATCTGTCTGATCCACCTGTAAATATTTAACCTTAGAGACCGGACCACATACAGGAAATGGAGGGCCACCTCCTTAGGATGTGTCGGTTAAGGACACAGAGATGGTAACACAATGTCTTCATTGTGAAAACCGAAGCCACCTTTGGTAGAAAAGAAAGTTGCGCATGCAACACCACCTTATCCTTGTGGATAACAAGATAGGGCAACTTGCAAGACAAAGCCGCCAGTTCCCAAACCCTGCTGACCCTCCTGTAATGGCCACTAAGTAGACCACTTTCTGAGAAAGTCAACAAGGGAATTTCCCTGATGTTCTCAAACGGCGGTTTCTGAAGCGTCGATAACACCAGGTTCAGATCCCAGGGGGGCAAGGGTGGACGCACCGGAGGGTTTTCATTCCGGACCCCTTGTACAAAAGGTGCTCACTAGAGAGTGAGATGCCAGAGGTCATTGGAAAAAGATAGCTAAGGCTGATATCTGTCCCTTGATGGTGCTTAAATCCAGCTTCTGGTCTACTCCTCGCTGTAGGAACAGCAGGATCCTGGAAACGGAATAGGTGCACGGATGATACCCCCTTTTCTCACACATGGAGATATAGGCCTTCCATGTATGATGGTATATCTTCCGAGAAGATTTCTGTGCCCTCAACATAGTAGAAATCAGCAGGATGGAGAATCGGACCTTGAGACAGAAGGTCTTCTCGCATCGGAAGCCGCCAGGAAGCGTCCGCAACCAGGGTACTAGGTAAGCGTACCAGGGATGCCGAGGTCAATCTGGGGCAATAAGTATCACTGGAATCCCCTCGGCCTCCACTCTGTGGAGCAGGCGTGGTAACAGTTTTAGTGGAGGAAAGGCGTAGATCAGTTGGTACTGAGCCCATGAATCCACTAACATGTCTGAGGCGCCCAAGGATCTCTTGTCCTGGATACGAACCTTGGCACCTTCCGATTGAGCCAGGAGATCCACGCCTGGTGTGCCCCACCGTAGGCACAGAAGCCTGAACACCTCCGGATGCAATGACCATTCTCCTGGGTCCAGCATCTGCCAAATTAGTCCGCCTGCCAGTTTTCTACTCCTGGGATGTAAATGGCCGACAGGGCCGGTACATGTCGCTCTGCCCACCGGAGGATGCGAGGGACCTCCCGTGCTGCAGCTGAGCTTCTTGTTCCTCCTTGATGGTTGAGATATGCCACCGCCGTGGAGTTGTCTGACTGGATCCTGATTGGACGCCCTCTTAGTCTCAGACTATGGGGAGAGGCATAGCCTGATCGCTTGGAGCTCGAGCGCATTGATCGGCAACTTGGATTCCTCCCCCGACCAGAGGCCCTGGGTCGTCTGTACCCCCAGTTCTCCCCCCCAGACAGTCAGGCTGGCATCCGTTGTGATCACTGTCCAATGCAGAGGTAGGAATGACTTCCCGGATCAAAGTGTCGGGGATCTCAGCCACCAGAGCAGGGAGTCCCTCACTGACTCACCCGAATATGCCGATCCAGGGATAGCGGAGATTTGTCCCATTTTGTCAATATCTCCTTCTGCAAGACTCTGGTGTGAAACTGGGCATACGGTACCCCCTCAAAGGAGACCACCATGAGACCCAGGAGACGCATGCAGAAGCGCAGCGGCTACCACCTGCGGTTCATTAACAGCTTCACCGTGGCTCAGAGTTGGCAGTTTGTCTGAAGGGAGAAACACGCTCGCTTCCACAGAGTCCAGGAGTAAGCCTAGGTACTCTAGGCGCTGAGTCGGCACAAGCACCGACTTCTTTAGGTTCAACAGCCACCCAAGTTCCTGCAGGGTTTACATGCCGATTGCCACATCCTCCTTTAATTCTGGAGCTGAAGCTGCTCTCAGGAGGAGATCGTCTAGGTAACCCACGATTGCGATCCCACTGTCACGTACCTTTAAGCAGAGCCCGGAGTGCAGGGAGTGGCCTCTCGTAGACCTCTGACTCGAGAGACCCTGGTAGTGGTGACAGGGGCTCAGGAGCACAGAGGGGCACAAGTGCCTGACTGGATAGCAGGTGGTAGAGGCAGAAGACCGTTGAAGGAGGAGGTGTATTGTAGTCCGGTGTCTGAATGCAGGCAAAGGTGAGATAAGTTCCAGCAGACAGCAGAAGGGTTCCGGTAGTCCAGCAACGGCATACAAGTGATTGCAGGAAGTGACAAACAACGGAGGGGTATTGTAGTCCAACAACGGATGCAGGTGCAATGGATAAGCGGAAGCGGAAGAGTCCAGTAGTCTGCGGCCAGAGGTAGAAGGCTACAAACGCAGAAGGAGTACAGCCAGATATTGCGGAGGACTGGGAGGTGTCCTGTAGTACAACAGCAAGCAACTTACAGTTGACGGATGATGTAACAGTCCAGGTCAGGCACAGGCGGGCAGATCAGGTACAGAAACGGAATCCAGAAGAGTAGTCGGGTACAAGCCAAAGTCGGGGGGCAGGCAGCAAACAGCAGAGTCGGGAACAAGCCGGGTTCGATACGGATCAGGGTACAGGTACAGATACAGGTACAGGTTCAGATTCAGATACGGATCACCAGGACGCACAGGAACGCTGTTGATCAGGCAGCAAGGCAGTGAGGCATGGATCCAGTTTAAATAGCGCTATTGGCGCCAATTTGCGTCAAACGGCCGATCGCGGTAACGCTCCTGGAACTGGGCAAGAGATCTTCTGCGACTTTCGCCGCTCGGACGTCCGTGAGGAGGATCTTCCTGACATTGCCCCCCCCCAATGGGCAGCCTCCGGATGCCCAACTGGGACATCTTACCTGGGTGAGATCTTTTAAATGCCAGAACCAACCTCTTGGCGTGGATGCCAGTCTCTGGTTCCCAGGAGTTCTCTTCTGGACCATACCCCTTCCACTTCACCAGATACTGTACCTGGTTGCGTCTCTTTCTGCAATCCAAAATTGCTTCCACTTCAAACTCCTCTTCACCATTAATAAGCACAGGTTCAGGAGGGCCCACGTTCCGATCGGTGAAGGGATCCTGGATTGAAGGTCTTAAGAGGGACACATGAAACACTGGGTGAATACGCAGCGATTCTGGTAATTTCAGCTCATAAGCCACATTGTTAATTTTCCTGGAAATTGGGAAAGGACCCACAAATTTTGGGCCCAGTTTTCTAGATGGGCATGTTAATTTTAGATTCAGAGTAGATAACCAAACCAAATCTCCGGGTTTTAGGTCGAGCTCCCCTCTCCTCTTTCTGTCAAAAACTGCTTTGTTGCGTTCTTGAGTTCTTGCCATCGTTTCTTGAAGCAACTTGTTATTGGTGCAGAAAAAGTCCAAAGTTTCTTGAACTGCTGGAACCGTGCATTCTGGGATATTGGCTGATAGGAACTGAGGGTGAAAACCATAGTTCGCAAAGAAGGGAGATTGATTAGTTGCAGAATGAACAGAGTTATTGTAGGAAAACTCGGCAAGTGGTAAAAGGGATACCCAATCGTCTTGCGAAAAAGAAGAATAACACCGCAAATATTGCTCAAGGGTCTGGTTCGTTCGTTCGTTCGGTCTGGCCGTTGGTCTGGGGATGATAGGCAGACGAGAATGAAAGATCAATTTTCAAGGACTTACATAAAGCTCTCCAAAATTTTGATGTAAATTGTACCCCTCGGTCGGAAACAATGTTCGCAGGTATACCGTGGAGTCTTACAATCTCCTTAATGAAGATCCTTGCGGTCTCAGGGGCAGAAGGTGTACCCTTCATGGGCAGAAAGTGAGCCATTTTGGACAATCTGTCGACCACCACAAGCATAGTGGTGAAGCCTTCTGACGGAGGTAATTCTACAATAAAGTCTATGGAAATCATTTTCCAAGGCCTTTCCGGGATGGGGAGTGGTTTCAGCAACCCCCAGGCTTTGGTCTTGCTACTCTTGTTCTGGGTACAGGTAATGCAAGATTCAACATAAAGTTTACAGTCTCTTAGCAGCTGAGGCCACCAGAAGGTGCGTTGGAGAAGTTCGGCGGTCTTGTGTACCCCAAAATGACCGGCCAATTTGTGGTCGTGGCAAGACTTGAGAACAGCAACCCATAGTTGTTGGGGCACGTAGATCTTGTTTTCATGCCATAACAAGTTATTGCTAGAGAGTAAGGTGGTGTTTGAGGGATGTGGAGCTGAAGATGAAGCCTGCTTAAGTTGGGATAGAAGATCTTCCTGGAGCATAAGGAAATTTCCGGGCGCAAGGATGGTGTCTGTGGGTTGAAGAACTTCGGGTTCGCTGAACATCCGGGATAGCGCGTCGGGTTTGGTGTTCTTTGATCCGGGCCTATAGGTTATGTGGAAGGAAAATCTTGTAAAGAACAGTGCCCATCTGGCCTGACGCGGCTTCAGCCTCTTAGCAGTCTTTAAATACTCTAAGTTCTTGTGGTCAGTGTATACCAGAATGGGATGGGCTGCTCCCTCCAGGAGATAGCGCCATTCCTCAAGTGCGGCTTTGATAGCGAGTAACTCCCTGTCCCCGACATCATAATTCTTTTCCACTTCAGACAATTTACGTGAGAAAAACGCCACAGGGTGCAATAAAGCCTTTGGGCCCTGTCTCTGAGAAAGGACTGCTCCCACTGCAACTTCGGATGCATCCACCTCAAGGATGTAGGGTAGCGCAGAATTAGGATGCTTCAGGACAGATGCTGACACAAACTGTTCTTTAAGGGAAGAAAATGCGGCCTGTGCCTCCGGAGTCCACCGGAACTTGATACCTTGTCTCGTTAATCTGGTGATTGGAGCGATGATTGTAGAAAATCCCTTGATGAATTTTCGATAAAAATTCGCAAACCCCACAAAGCGTTGAATTCCTCTTTTATCAGTAGGGGCTGGCCAGTCCAGGATGGCCGAAACTTTTTGCGGATCCATCTTGATTCCATCCACCGAAATAATCAGCCCCAAAAACTGAATGCTGCGACGTTCAAACTCGCACTTCTCAGGTTTTGCGTACAAGCCGTGTTGGCGAAGCCGAGTGAGAACCTTCTTAACGTGTTCCCTGTGAGCTGGCAGAGAGGGGGAGAAAATTAAGATGTTGTCCAGATATACTAAAACAAACAGGTCGAGAAAATCTCTAAAGATATCATTCACAAAATGCTGGAAAGTCGCAGGAGCGTTGCATAGCCCAAAGGGCATTACGAGATATTCAAAATGTCCGAAGCGGGTGCAGAAGGCAGTCTTCCATTCGTCCCCGCTTCGGATACGGACCAAATTATAGGCTCCGCGAAGATCCAATTTTGTGAAGATACTAGCTGATCCAAGGCGCTGGAATAATTCGGGTACCAAAGGCAGTGGGTACCGGTTCTTGACTGTAACTTTATTTAAGTCCCGGTAGTCAACACAAGGGCGGAGAGAATGGTCCTTCTTTTCTACAAAAAAAGATTCCTGCCCCAGCTGGGGACGTAGAAGGACGTATGAACCCCTTTTTCAGATTGTCATCAATGTAAGTCCTGAGAGTCTCCAATTCCACTTCTGTTAAGGGAAATATTCTCCCGAAAGGGATTTCGGCTCCGGGAAGGATCTCAATTGGGCAATCGTAGGGTCTATGAGGGGGAAGTGTTTCTGCCCCTTTCTTGCTGAACACGTCCAGGAAGTCATGGTAGGTCTCAGGAACGTGCTGGTGAGTCTCAACATCGGTCTCCATACACATTAAATGGGGTGAAACCTTAGTTGATTCTTGAAAGCAGTGTTGACGACAATAGGGGGAGAAAAAGAAAATGTTTCCGGTGGACCAGTCTATTTGCGGGTTGTGTGCCCGAAGCCAGGGCATACCCAGTATGATAGGGAAAAGGGGAGATACAATAATGTCCAGGCAGAGTTGTTCCTGATGGTTACCGGAAATAGTAGCAGTCAAAGGACATGTCTCTTGTGTCACTGGTCCTGATTTGATAACTGACCCATCAGCAAGGTGTACAGACAACCCTTTCGCCCTGGGCCGTAAGGGCACTTGGAACTTTTGGGCAAACGATAAGTCCATAAATCCACTGCACGCTCCAGAATCAACTATTGCGGGGACTTGAATGTTCCCTCCGGGTAGCTGAAGAGAGACGGGAACAGCCAGGTGAGTAGCATTACTAGGCACAGCAGGTAAAACAGGAGAAGATACAGAAGAATGCTTACGGAATTTGGCAGGACAGGATCTCACGTAATGTCCGGGTTCTCCACAGTAAAGACACAGATTGTTGAGCTGCCGGCGTTGTCGTTCCTCGGTGGTGAGCGTTGGTCTAAGTAAGCCCAGTTGCATGGGTTCAGGCGTGTCAGCAGCAGGATGTGCAGGGGGATTAGGTACACGGGGTAACATCCAGATTGGTCGGGACGGCCCGGCAGTGCGTTCTGTTCTCCGTTCTCTCAAGCGTCTGTCTATCTGGATGGAGAGGTTGATAAGGGCTTCAAGAGTTGCTGGAACACCCACCCGGGCCAATTCATCCTTTAGAGGTTCAGAGAGTCCCATGCGAAACTGGTATCGCAGAGCAGCATCGTTCCAGGTAGTATCGGAACTCCAGCGCCGAAATTCAGACGCATAGTCCTCTGCCGCTCTGCGGCCTTGCTGAAGAGAATATAAAGCTGCTTCCGCTGTGGCCGCCTGTTGAGGATCCTCATAGAGCAAACCCATGGCTTGAAAAAATGTATTCAGATTATTAAGGCAGGCTTCCTTTTGCTCCAAAAGGCGGTGGGCCCAAGCCTGGGGCTCACCCAGTAGAAGGGAGATAACAAAACCCACCTTAGTGGATTCTAGAGAGAAAGTTCTGGGTTGAAGTGCAAAAAACAATTCACAGGCATTGCGAAAAGCTCTATACTTTCTGCGATTTCCCGAAAACCTCTCCGGAGTTGGGACCTCGGGTTCAGGGGGTAACATAACCACTGATGGCGCAGAAGAAGTTCCCGACACGGTAGGGCCTGTGGTAGATAAGACCTGGACACGCTCTTCCAATTGAGAATAGCCTTCTTGTAGAGATTTAACAGCCTGGGTAAGTCCAGCAAGATGACGGCATAAATCATCCATGGCCGAATCTCCCTGCGTGGGCTCAGACATGGCTGCCTGATACTGTCACGTACCTTTAAGCAGAGCCCGGAGTGCAGGGAGTGGCCTCTCGTAGACCTCTGACTCGAGAGACCCTGGTAGTGGTGACAGGGGCTCAGGAGCACAGAGGGGCACAAGTGCCTGACTGGATAGCAGGTGGTAGAGGCAGAAGACCGTTGAAGGAGGAGGTGTATTGTAGTCCGGTGTCTGAATGCAGGCAAAGGTGAGATAAGTTCCAGCAGACAGCAGAAGGGTTCCGGTAGTCCAGCAACGGCATACAAGTGATTGCAGGAAGTGACAAACAACGGAGGGGTATTGTAGTCCAACAACGGATGCAGGTGCAATGGATAAGCGGAAGCGGAAGAGTCCAGTAGTCTGCGGCCAGAGGTAGAAGGCTACAAACGCAGAAGGAGTACAGCCAGATATTGCGTAGTACAACAGCAAGCAACTTACAGTTGACGGATGGTGTAACAGTCCAGGTCAGGCACAGGCGGGCAGATCAGGTACAGAAACGGAATCCAGAAGAGTAGTCGGGTACAAGCCAAAGTCGGGGGGCAGGCAGCAAACAGCAGAGTCGGGAACAAGCCGGGTTCGATACGGATCAGGGTACAGGTACAGATACAGGTACAGGTTCAGGTTCAGATTCAGATACGGATCACCAGGACGCACAGGAACGCTGTTGATCAGGCAGCAAGGCAGTGAGGCATGGATCCAGTTTAAATAGCGCTATTGGCGCCAATTTGCGTCAAACGGCCGCGCGCGCACGCGCGCACCGCCGATCGCGGTAACGCTCCTGGAACTGGGCAAGAGATCTTCTGCGACTTTCGCCGCTCGGACGTCCGTGAGGAGGATCTTCCTGACACCCACGTTGTCGCAATGCCAAAATTGTAGCCAATACCTTGGTAAAGACACGGGGTGCTGAAGCCAAGCCAAAGGGGAGAGTCACAAACTGGTAGTGGGCTTCTCCTACTGCAAATCGCAGAAACCTCAGATGCCTGAGCCATATGGGTATGTGCAGGTACGCGTCCTGGATGTCCAAGGATGCCAGGGAGTCCCCCTGATGGAGTGCAGCGACAACTGAAGGAACCGATTCCATTCTGAACCTCTAATTTTACAAAACAATTGAGGGCTTTTAGGTCCAAGATTGGACGTACTCATTCCTTTTTGGGGACTACAAACAGATTGGAGTAGAACCCCTGAAACCTGTTTCCGGAACAGGCACTATCACCCCTCGGCTTAGCAGGTTCTTTACTGCCCCCAACAGGGCCTCCCAGCGAGCGGAGAGTAAGGATATGCTGGAGGGAAAGAATCTGTTTGGTGGCCAAGAGAGGAACTCTATCTTGTAGCCCGATGAAATCAGTTCGCAGACCCATTGGTCAGACAGCCGAGAGGCCCACCGGGCTGAAAATTCCCGAAGGCGACCCCCCCACCTGAGTGGAGGGTGGGGGCAAACCTTCATGCGGAAGCATTTTTGCTCGCTGGCTTGTTAGGCTTGCGAGTCCAGGGATGCTTCTGTTCCTCTGTAGTCGCCCTGTCAGATTGGGAGCGTTTAGCTGAAGTCCCGGGTGGACAAAAAAGTCTCTTGAGTTGGAAATGAGGGCCCTTGTCTGCGGCGTAGCTTCTTACTCTTCCTGGCCTGTGGGAGCAAGGTGCTATTCCCACCTGTGACATTATTAATAATGTCATCCAACGAGGCTCCAAATAGCCGCTCACCAAGGAAGGGTAGATCCGTCAGAAGGTCTGCTGCGGGCTTCCCCATTCCTTGAAATAAGTCAGATACTGAAACACCTTAGGTGTATGGGCTGGCTTATGGGACCCAAAAGGGACCACTACTTCATCAGAGGATCCTGCTGTATCCTGAATTTTCAGGGTATCATGCACAGCTGTGATAAGTGCTCCAACTAGCACTTTGTTTTGCTACCCGGATAGGGAATCATCCTCACTGTCCGATCGGTCCTGGTCAGCGTCATCTGACACATCAGAGCAGGGGCCGCCAGTCACTGCAGGGCCAGAGTCTGAGTCAGAGCTCGCCCCGGAGGACGGAGGAGCAGGGGCCGTTTTTTACCACCTTTGCGCCTGCACACCACTTCCGTCCTGGCAACAAAGTTTCAAGGAGTTCTGGGGAACGTTTCAGGGAGTTCTGGGGAAGAAACACCAGTTTCTGAAGCCATGCTGACCCACCCTGTCTGCCACCCTTGGGGACTTAGGACAGGTGTAAAATCCCACCCTCCTAGCTGCTGTAGACTGAGGGGCCCCCACTGCAGGACTCAACACCCTGACCAAGTTCTGCGCTGTTCTGTTACAGGTGCCTGTTATCAGCTCCCAGGTGTCCAGAGCAAAAAAAGCGCTGTTCTGAGCAACAGAGACCAGCACTGAGGATAAAAAACGCACTGAGCTACAACAAAATGGCTGCCGGCCACCCTGTATAAGGGACAGTCACAGGGAAAATGGCCACCGACCATGCTTTCCACTGAGGCACACAGAAAATGGCTGACAAGCAACTGTACACAGTGAATGAACAGAGATAATGGTGGCAGAACAGCGCTATAGCGACAGCACATGCAGAGCCTCCAGACACCCAGCAGAGAGACCACAGACACCCAGGGCGCAGCCCCCAATCCAAAGTCAGAGTCCCCCAGAGGACCCCTGGCTGAGGTACACACACCGCTCAGAAGCCCAGCCATGCAGCATCCCCCACAGCGGGGGAGGAAAATAGGGACAGGGAGAGAAGAGAGGGAGGAGAGGGACCCCCTAATCAACCTCCCAGGGAATGCCCAGCTGCTCAATCCTGACGAGGCCGGAAACGCTGTACTTACCATCTGGATGAGCTGGGGACATCCCATCAGAGACCCACTTTCGAGCAGTACGGGGTGGCTGCTGGCCATGGCACACTGTGACAAAGACATCGGTAGTCCGGTCCAGCCTGTCACCCAGCCGGCTGATGATGTAGATCACAGGATCTTAAAATCTTGCGCAAAAGGCAAAAATCCAGAGATTCCCAGGACCGATGGTCCCGCAGGGAGCCTAGGTCCTTCTCCTTCACTAGGCAGAAAGGAAAAAACTGAGCTGCAAGAAGCAGGCTGTGAGGGGTTATTACCAGAGGGACCACCCCCTGGGCGGAACTGTAAGGTTGTTTTTCACATGTATTACATGTTCTGCCTAGTCCTCTCCTGAAGGTGGCATAATAACTCTACGGTCAAGATTACAGGAGCTGTGTCCATCAATGAACGAACGAGAAATTGTATTTTTTTGTTTATAGCGCAAAAAATAAAAACCGCAGAGGTGATCAAATACCCCCAAAAAATGCTCTATTTTTGGGGGGGCGGGAAAAGAACATCAATTTTTTTGGGGTACAACATCGCACCACCGTGAAATAGTTAAAGCGACGCATCACCGTATCGCAAAAAATGGCCTGGTCAGGAAGGGAGCAAATCCTTCCGGGGTTTAAGGGCAGAGGATTTAACAGATGGAAAGTTGAAAAAATTACTGAAGTTCCGTTTTAAAGAGGAAGTAAACCTGGGTTGTTTTTCCTTTTTTTTTTTTTAATTATCAAAGAACTAATGATTTACATTTCTCCCACATTTATATGCATTTTTAAAACTGCTTCGCAAGTACCTTTTATTCGTTTTTTAAATGAAATCCTCTTTTGGGATTTGGCAGCGTCATCTTTACTCTCATTTTCTTTTCCTGGTGTGGATGACATTTCCGCCCTTCTTTTGTTCCCCTGCCTAAATCTCGCGCATGCGCGATCGTGTGCACAAGAGGAGAACCAGAGGAAGCTAAGGAGGAAGGCACAGTAACTTGAGGCTTCTGTGCTGTGCAGTTTACAGGGGAAGTGACAGACCCGGCATGCTGTTAACCCTGAAACGGCAATTAAATGACAGACTGCACATGTGTCGGTGACATCATTAAAGATTGAAGGAAGGATTGTGAGAAGAATGTACAGGTCAGTGAGATTTCACAGGCACCGATCAGTAGGGTTTTCAATGTAGCTTACAATGAGCTAAAGTTTAATGAAAGAGTTTACAACCACTTTAAGTGGTTAATTTATTCTCCCACCGAAGGGGCAGAGTTAGTAACCCATTTAAGTAATATTAATCTACAAGCAGCAAATAGGGACCTCATCACCATCAGAGACATGTGGAGATCTAAATTAGGTCTATCAAAATCTCAATTTGCAGGTAAGCAAAGAGTTCCTGATACCAAAAACCTGATTACTGCATCCCAGTACCTCAGCAGTTTGGGACATCTCCACAGAAGGTGTACAAGATTTCCTGGCTCTGCACCACATCTATTGCAACAAAATGTACCTTTTTGCCCTATATTTTATAAGAAGGTTGGAGTTCTGTAGGCCCTGAGGAATTTGAAGAATTGCATTAATCTATGGGAAGGGGAGATGGACACCAATAAGAGACTTCAAAGCACTTCTTTCTCATATTTCCTCAGAGATCGTACCCAAATCCCCTTCTCATTTCTTTCTACAACGCAGTGGACAGTTCCCAGGGGATTTATGTAATATATATATAAAAAGGGAAAATATTGTTCCTTTAGCATCTGCAAAGTTTATTGATTGAAAAAAGTGAACCTCATTTACATTCAAATTAAGCAGCAATTCTTCTGTGGGACATGAACACAGTTCAAATGATTCCAGCCTGTCTAAACAGCTCCACACCCAGTGGAATCATACACCTGATTCCACTGGGTGTGGAACTGTTTGGACAGGCTGGAAGTTCTATGAAGGGACAGAGGGCTGGAAAATTTCTGAGGTTTCTCGATTTTCTCTGACCAGCGATGGTAGAGGCTTCGTCCTCCTCGTCCTTGACCTGAGAAAAAAAGTGACATTTGATGTAATGATATAGTGAAAATATGAAAAGGGCCAGTTTGCATCTCCAGCTGTAACGCATATTCATGATTTTGCTTTCAGGAATATTCAAGACAGATCTTTCTTCAAAGTTTACAAAAAAGATCCAGCTCAAGCATTCAACCACATGCCCCGGGCGGTCAATGGAGAGGTAAGGCATTTGATGGCTACCATATGGTGACAAGTGGCGCCTTAGTGCAGGAGAGCTCTGCGAGCCGGTGAAAGACCTTGGCTGGGTTTTAAGCCACAAGCACAAGTGACCCCTTGTAATGAGAGGTCTGCAGGAGCCGGTAAGCAAACTTTTCAGCTTTTGGTGGAGGCACTGATGCACAAGATCACTATATAAAAGCTGGTGGGTGGTGGAGATCGACACCAGGATTATTTAAGACTTATTATCACAACATCTGAGGATTTTCTGGATATTTAGTTTTTTCACAATTTCCATTACTTAGATACATAATAAACTTATAAAAATATAGATCTCAAAAAGGTGGGAGCAGAAACTCCAAATTGGGTTTGTATCACATAGCGAAGCTAAAGGTATTGGTAAAAAAGTTTTTGTGAAGCTCATACTAGTTTGAAATTGCTCTAAAGTTTTAAATTGGTTATCCAGAGCAGGGTTACCAACTGTTTGTAACATTTACAGACAGTTTGTAAATATTGGGCGATTTACAAGCTGTCCGTAAATGTCCCAATATGGACAGCGGCCACCCGTAGAAAATATGTCAGTGGGCCAGCAAGTGCATTGACTCTTGCAGAGTTCCGAGCCGGCCAGAGGGGGCAGTCGCGGTGATGTCATAGTTCTACTTGATGCCTTTTACAAATTGCAGCAGGGCTGGCTGGGGGAACCAGGACTCAGAAGAGAGCACCGCCGGGAAGAGAAGTGAGCCATCCTGAACTCTGATGTAAAGGGGAATGCTGCAAACTCTGAGCTAAGGGGGCTCTGGTGAACAGAGACCACCCTACATCAGAGTTCCCCTTTATGTCAGAATCCACAGCATTCTCCCTTACAGCAGGGTTTGCAGCGTTCCCCTATACATCAAAGTTCCCCCTTGTAAGGAAAGGACTAATCCTGCAGACTCTGATGTAAGGGGGAACTCTGTGGACTGTTGTGTAAGGAGGAGGGTGAGCTCTGGTGACCAGAGACCCCTCTTACATCAGAGTATCAATTTACACCAGAGTCCTCCTTTACATCAGGGTCCACACAGTTCCCTATTACATCAGGGTGCAGAGTTCTCCCTCACACTGTAAAGGGAACCCTCCAGTCTGCAGCTATAAGGGGGAACTCTGTGCTGGGTTATATTACTGACCTTTGTCTATTTTCCTCTTTCCTCCTCCTTTCCCCCCTCCCCTCCTTTTTCCACTTATTTCTCTCCTTTTTATTCCAGCTGTGGCCACTTCTCATTTTGGTTAGTGGGAGTGTTCATACATTTCTTTCAGGAGAGACTGCCATCTGTACGCCTGCTTTTGCCCCCCCCCCCCCACCACCGCTCACCGTGAATCAGGTGTGTTGGCAATTTTGCCTCAGCCTCTCACACACGTTGGTTTTTGTTGGTAAGCAACTATGTGGCTCCTCCCTGTAATGTGGTGGTTATCACAGTCACTATCATATACCGTGTATTATTTGTGATATGTTTTGTTACATATAGTGTTCTGAAAATACTCCTCCTGAACAAGATGTACTGTACATGTAGAGCACATGTGTCAAACACAAGGCCCAGGGGGAGGAATCTGACCCACCAGGCCATTTCTTGTGGTCCTCACACCCACTTATCTCCACCCCTCACCTTGTCTCAGCAGTTGCAGGGAAGAGGACAAAATTCCTCCACCACATCCTGTGCTTCTTTGTGCAGAGGCTGAGACACTGGTTTCTGCCCTGCCCCATCTTAGCAGTCGACAGCTGAGAGAACATAACTCCTCCTACAGATCCTACACATCTCTGTGCAGCAGAAGCACCCCTCTTCACCTCCTGTGGTCTCAGCATTCAACAGACCCCAGCCCTCCTCTGGTCCTACTCCTCCAGACCTTGCACTTTGTTAACCAGCTCCGCACCTACATCTTCCTGGAAGTGGCACAAGCCAACGGGGGTGCATTGTGATATAAGGGAGGGTAGGGAACTCTTGACATCTGGACAACGGCCCCTTAAGGGAAACCAAAGTGCTGATGCGGTCCATAATGAAAATGAGTTTGACACCCCCTGATGTAGAGGATAAATTACTTACTACAAGGTTTAATGCATATTACACTGTTCCGTTGCTCTGAAGGGTGTTACACTATCTATGCCACTTACCAATTCATCCTTTGTAAACATGTAATGAATGTGATTTCATTTTATCTAGATATGAATTTAGATTTTGTACCAATAAATTATGTATTTAAGCTGTCTTTTCATGTAGTCCAAGGGGGACTTTGGGGGTGGTCTCTTGTCCTGTTACTCAACATTTGAGGATGATGGTACCCTTCTTTTTATGTGTTGGTTACCTATAATTAGGACCTTTCCCTTTATATTTCATCTTGTTTTTAGCAATATGGGACTGACGGATTCAGAGACCCCTCTATCCCTGGGCTTCAACCACCATACCATTAAAGCCAGTGACAGAAGCAGGATGGAACAGGCAGCAGGTCTGGTCTTGGGAAAAGAGCACGGGTAATTCCCTAGCAGTCCGAATATGTCTGTGCACCAGGTTTATCTGTGCCAGTTTTGTGCAATGAGAAGCACTGGTTTGTTCTCTTGCTCTGATTTAGCAGAAGAGTCAAGGTAGAATTCGGATGGAATGCATAGATCAGCCTGAACCCGATACAGATCAGTGCATCCAATGCCAGTGCTATAGGATCTCTGGTCTTGGCCACAGAGGTAACATCTTGTTGAGCCTAGAGGCCAGGATATCCACATCTGTGGCATATAAATGTGAAGATGTCAGGGTGAAGGGCCTATTCCCATTGATCCAAGCAGCACTAAGATTAGCTGCCTTCCAACTGTCCAAGAATTGAACAGCAGAGATTGCTGGACAGTGCTTCTCTGTCCATTGGAGTATTATGCATGCTTCCTTCATAGCTATATGACTCCAGGTACCTCTCTGGTGATTGATGTAGGCCACAAGTATGGCGATGTCTGTTTGCACCCAGGTAGGGCATGCTTGAAGAAGGGGGGGTCCAGCGGTGCATAGCCATTTTGATTGTTCTAAACTCCAAGCTGTTGATGAGATGCTCAGCTTCCTTGGGTGACCATGTTCACTGGACTGTGAGAGATTTCAACACTCCTCCTCAGCTTCGAGAGGCCAGCATCTATTATCACCTTCCAGTGATATGGAACGGACTTCCTGCATTGTCAAGACAGGATTGGAAATCCACCAGGCTAGGGAGTCCCTTGTTTGGCTGGAAAGGCACGGATAGGTCGCAAGAGAAGCACGTCTGTTCCATGCCAAGAAGAGGTTTGGTTGGAGAGGCCTTGAGTGGAACTGGGCAAATGGAACAGCCTCAAAAAGGAGGCCAGAACTATTATGGGGGGGGGGGAGGGTGCATCTTTGACCTCAAGTCTCAAGTGTGAGAGCTAAGGGAGACAAATTTGTTTTCTGAAAGAAGACCTTTGCTTGTATCTAGAATGAGTCACACGAGTATTCCATCTATTATCCAAGATTAATGGAGGATTCAAGATTTTTGACATTTGGTTGTGTGAATTTATCAAACGCACCTTGACTTATATGCCTCCGGGTTCTAGGGTCTGATAAATGTTCATCTGGATTTTTTGGTGAGGAAGGAGTCTTCCCCTTTATATTAACCTCTTGGGTTCCGTTTGCTATAGTAACTGATCTCTTGCAGTAATGATGAGCTTTATTGCCTTGGAACTAAAATCTGCTTTTGACATATACGATACTATATCTAAAAAGATATATAGCTTGACAAAAGATTTTAAACTCTGCCATTATTACATCTAGAATTGCAGCAGAGTACATTTAAAAAAAAAAAACAAAAAAAATACAAGAGAGAGGCACTATAGGGCAGTGATGGCGAACCTTGGCACCCCAGATGTTTTGGAACTACATTTCCCATGATGCTCTACTACACTGCAGAAGGCAAAAGCATCATGGGAAATGTAGTTCCAAAACATCTGGGGTGCCAAGGTTCGCCATCACTGCTATAGGGTATATTTTGTACTTGGAGCAGACACAAATATTTTGTACTTGGGCAGAATTGTGCCCCCAATGGTCAAAGCTCTTGCCCTTTAGTTCTTAGGATCCAGTTATCAGATATAGGCTACATGCAGAGTTTGTATATTTGTGGTTGCTTCATACTCTCAAAAGACATACTGGTTGTTTCAGTGGATTCTGATCCTACAAAAATTATGAAAAAAAAAAAAAAAAAAAAAAAAATAACTTTTGACAAGTTTTCCTGACACCAAGAGAAAAAAAAAAAAAGGAGTTGACAGGTGCGGCAGATCCAATTAAAAGCCTCTAATCTGTATTATAACAGAAACAAAGAAAGTCATTGTATTTGTGGTGATCAAATACCATTAACAGAAATGTCACATGGGTACAGTGTACCATTTAACACCAAATGAAAGCCCAATTTGTCCTTACAAAAGGCAGTATAATCCATCTGGATGCATAAAGTATCTGTGATGATATGCTTAGGCATTTCGATTTGTTTTATCCTTAGGCGTGAAGGGGTTAAGCATACTACATTGTGGTCTGAGTACCACTGGCTGGCCAATGGAGGACAAAGGATATCAGTGCTAAATAAACTTGAAGCAGTATTAAACCCAAAAGACAATATTTTTATGATCTTGCACCTTACTAATTCTTAGATGTGTTGACTATTAGTTTCCTTTTTTAGGCGTCTATTTTCATCCAGTCTGTTTTTCATAGCACAAACTCTCCAGCAGAATGTATCAGTTTACATGGATGAGACAAATCACTTAACACTGACAGGGATGATTAAAATGATCAGCTTTGTTATTCATGCAAAACCTTTATCCCAAAAGGAGAAAAATGCTTTGCTGTAACCGATTATAAAAGTGTGAGCTGGAGTTTGGCATTAATTTGTTAGTGGTCCTAAATCTGCCAATTCATTTAGCACTACCCCCGCCCATACCGACAATGTTGCTGGTACTGTCAACTGTGCCTCCTATTTCCGTGTCTCTAGCGCTGTCTCTCACCAATACTGGAGATGTGTAATGCCCTGCACAGACAACCGGACTTTTCTGCAGAAAAGTTTAGATGGAATCATGCTGTTGGACATTCCGATCATCTAACTTTTTCTATAATTCTGACGGCCCTAGAAATAGAACAGGTTTCAAAACTTTCCACCGAAACCAGTTCCTATCGAGAAAACCGCTCGTCTGTATGCTGTTCAGATGGACCAAAAACGACGCAAGGGCAGCCATTGGCTACTGGCTATTGAACTTCCTTTTTCTAGTCACGTCGTACGTCATCGCATTCTAAATGATTAGACTTTGGTGTGATCATGTGTAGGCAAGTCCGTGTGGGTAGAACTCAGTCAAAAAGTCCTTCGGAATTCAGTCCGACAAGTCCGCTCATGGTGTACGCACCCTTACTGGCCTGATCACCAGGTGAACACAGAGGGGGGGGGGGAAAGAAGCCCCCCCCCCCCACCCCCAAAAAAAGTAAACTGCTGCAGCCACCACTTCGAATAATTGGCAAGCTGCATTAGAATACATTTTTGGTTTTGGGTTTAATACTGCTTCAATTTTTTGATGATGTCTGGCCTTCCGCACGTCTTTAACATGGAGGAGATCTTGAAATAATTTTCAGGTCTCAAGGAACATCTATGAAAAATTATTATACCCACAGGTCATGGGACATTAATATGACAATTAAGTTGTAGATACAAGAAAAACGAAAAAAAAATAAAAAGAAAAGGACTGTGGTATACTTTGTGTAATTGACACCCACGGCTCCCTGCTATATATAACAAAAAGGTTAAATATATGCATATCAAATAGAATATATATCAAATTATAAAATAAGAGTCCACAGTGTTAAAACAGTCTCTGCTCAGGAGAAATACTGGAACCACCCACGGTGCAGACAGAGATACAATAAGGTGAACATGAGATTATCTTCCACCGAACAGCAACACGCCGGGCCTCTTACCAAAGAAAATGGACCACTGAATTACAGGTGGTCAAACAAGCATGATATATCCACAGCGCCATGGAACCACTTCAATTGGATCATAGAAGGCTCACTCAATGGTAATTCATAGGTACATGCATAGGATACAAGAAAGCAACTCCTCATGGTGTATTTAAAACCAAGGTAAATGTATTTCTTATAAAAAGCCAGGGTGCTCACATTTTGAAAAATAAAAACAGGCATATCAAAAGTTGCAATTCATCATGGATAGCAGATGTTTCCAACCACAAAGATGGCCAGTCGACGCGTTACAGTGTCGTGACGTTAGCGCTCCACCCTACACGGCGTTTCGTCTAATAGGAATGTCGTAAATGAAATAAAATCTACTGGTCAGTTGGACAAGAGCCCCCTTACACTGGTAGTTAGTGGGCAAGGGCCCAATTATTATACTGTTGGCCTGTGTGAAGAATGCCCCTTAAATCTGTGGTTAGTGTGAAGCTTTAGCTTTATATCATTGGGAAAATGCGCCTTACACTGGTGGTCTGTTGGAAAAATGTTCCTCATATTGGTGATCTGTGGGAAGAATGCCCCTTACATTTGTGGTAAGGGAAAAATTTTTCTTTGCAATGCATGTGCATCAGCAAGGTGCACTGGTATGCCATTCAGAATGAAAGAAAATACAAGAAAATTTGTTGGCTGAATGTCACAAACATGTCCATGCTGCATGCATTTTGCTGTATTTTATCTAACACTAGGATATCCTATGATCATCTGCTCCATCCATCTAGTAGCCAAAATAAGGTATATTTTCCTGAAATAACTTAAAGCAGAGTTCCCCCGGAAAAAAAAATTAAAATAAAAGTCAGCAGCTACAAAAAGTGTAGCTGTTGACTTTAATTGGACACTCACCTGACCTACGGTCCAACGATGTGGGCATATGAAGCCCCGCTCATCTCCCACTCTCCACGGCGCTGGCATCACTATTGTGAAGATATTTGCCAGCACACCATGGAACGACAAATAGCGTCCAAACGCATGATTTATTGCACGATCACAAAACAAGGCTAGTGCGCCACTATTGTGGGTGCCCGGCTGTGGCCTCACAGACGGGCACGCACTAGGCATACCTGAGCCGTGCTGTGATTGGCCAGGCAAGCTTCTGGGACCTGTGACATGTCCCAGAAGATTGCAGGGAGGGAGGGGGGAGAGGTGAACTTGCTTCTGATGCCATGGAGCCTCGGTAGGAAGTGGGAGCTGGATGCCTCTAAAAAGAGGGTATTCCCCCCCCCCAAAAAAAAAGACATGCCAAATGTGGCATCTTTGGGTGGAACTCCGCTTTAATAAAAGAATATACTACATTTTAATTACTAGATGGAGCTGATGATCATAGGGAGGTACAGAGAAAATATGGGTGCCATGTCCCAGTTGTCAGGTTTCTAGGTGCTCTGGCACGTGTACTAAATTATGCACTTTTATCAAGGGTGTCATAGTAAAAAGGGACCACAATTATTTGATGTTATCAGGAATTGCATTACAGAAGCAATAAAGATGACTTCTAACCCGGACACTCCAAAGACATGCTGGTAGGTTGACTCCTGTCTAAATTGCTATTAGTATGTATGAATGTTAGGGACTTTAGACTGTAAGCTCCTTGAGGGCAGGGACTGATGTGAATGTACAATATACGTAAAGCACTGCAGGGCTAAAAAAAAAAAAAAAAAAAAAAAAAAAAGTACAATGACACATGTTCTAATACATTCTAATAAACCAGGAACCAGTAAGGGCCCATACACACAGCTGCATCCTGGTAGCATGTACATTACTGCAGCACACTTTACATGCATTAGCGTATTGCAGTGCCATTCATTTTCAAAGGCAACTCAACACAATAAAGGTAAGGGTGACAAACTCAACTGCATTGCGGGGTGCATCAGCATTATGGTTGTCCTCAAAGGGATGGTTGTATCTGTCAGACTAGAAGTTCAGAGCACCCCTCCTTACATCAATGTCAGGAGCCTCACACCATCATAAGTCAAGAGTCCCCCACCATAGCTTACATCAAAGTGCACCCCCTTAAAATTGTGCTGCAGCCAGGAAGAAGCTGAAGGTGAAACTGGGAAGCAGGTAGAGCAGGGTATGCAGGAGGACCAGAGGAGGGCTGGATCTGTTGCCAGTCTGCTTAATGCTGAGACCAGGGGAGGTGGAGACAAGGGGGTACTGTGGCTGCACAGAGGTGCAGGATCTATAGAAGTTCTGTCTTCCTCTCGACTGCTGAGCCAGGGGGTGGAGCAGAGATGAGCCGCTCTGCGGCTGCACAGAGAAGCACAGGCTCTGGAGGAGAAGTTCTGAGCGCTCTTCTGCTGCCGACTGCTGAGACAACATGGGGGCAGAGATGAGGCAGGTGCTGCAGCTCAAAGACAAATCAACCAGCGCTGTACATATAAAATAAAAATATATATAGAACTCGTAATTAAATACTGCGGCTAGAATACTATAGGTCAAAATACCAAATCCCACAAAAATGTAAATACAACAACAGTACAGCGCAGATAATAAAACATAATCCACAAAATTATGATGTAAATAAATAAATGAAATGCAGGATAGATAAAGGTAAGCATCAAGAGTCCACAAGTGCATGGTGTCTCCTTCCAGCAAAGAAAAGTGATGATGTGATCCCTTCTACCAATGGATAAGATGGACTCTCACCTTAAGCAATGGACCCCTGACAGGTGCTGCAGCTGTAGGAAAGGTACAAGGACCACATGAAATGACCTGGAGAGCCAGAATCAGCTCGTGGGCCCCGTGTTTGACACATGTGCACTAAGGGAACATATATGCACTGCAGTTTGCCACAATGCTAGGAAACGTTCTACTGTCTATTGTGGTGTGCTACATTTAAAAAAAAAAAAAAAACAACTTCTCTTTTTTGCCATTTTGCTGCCTTAATGCAATGCATGTCACCACACAAAAAAGGGTGAGTGCATTAACAATGCACCAGGACACTATTATGTACAGCCCCCCCAGCATATTCTGTCAAATACAGCAAACAGAAAGTACACAATATTTTCTGAACCAAGCACAAAATTATTTTTTAGAGGGATAACAAGTACTTTATGACATCAGTTTCACTTTTCCCCTGTAAATAACCATTTAATGGAAAGGCTGCTGTTTGTCTGCCGAAACATTCTCAGAGAGAGGAAAAAGAGCAGTCATTTTTTTTTGTTTTAATGTGTAAATGTTCACTGCTTGTTCTCTAGTGACTGATTACTGTGCTGACCTAGGATTACTCCTCTGCACCTGCTGCCATGTGTTAAGTGTGGAGTTTAATAAAAGAAGGACGCTCCATGGGGTGTGTCAAGTGGGAAGAGAGAAACTAAACAGATTCTGATTATCCACTTAAAAATGACAGACTTCCCAGGATTATCTCCCCATGATACATTTGCCTTGTTTCTGTGTGTATTTTTAACCATGTGGGCAAGAAAGGTAGCTCCTGCTGGTAAACACAGTACACAATACAGACATTGATTAAAAGGTTTATTCTTCATAATACTGCAGAGTGTATTGGAATGCTCCAAGGCTTACCTGAATTTACATATACAGAAGTACAGTATACCAGCAAAATTTTGCTGCTGCACACATGGGACACACTGCTTATTAACACAGTAGGCTGGCAGAGCTGGCTCAGGGCTAATAGGAGGATCACAATAGTCTTTTATACAGTACACTCTGCAGGTAAAGAGGCAAGACCAAAAAAAAAAAAAAAAAAAAATCCCAACAAAGGAAATACAAAAAGGCACTATATCCCAATGGAATGAAAACAATGACACAAATGATTCATAAATGATTCATTATACATCCAGTTATCCAGTTTCATAGTTCAGTTCCCATAATTTATATCCTATATTGTGTGGCGCAGCAAGTCGGCTATACAGAGGTTTCCTTAGACTCGGCCACTGGCGGATGGAAACTTGTTAACTCCATGTAGGTGATACCTAGGAGATACAAAACAAGCAATAAGTGATTTCATCAATAAAACACTCATATAGACATTCTAAACAACTTCTACATCTGCCATTTTTTTTCAAGGCTTGGCTATGTGATGGCTGGTTATTTGTTAAACTAGTTACACTACTAATATGTATTAAAGGCTATATAAACCCTAATGATGAAAGCTCTTTCACATGGGCAACAAAAAAAAACGACATCTGAGCCCCCCCCCCCCCCCCCCCCGGATTGTAACAATAGAGTGGGACAGGGCTGTACACTTAAAAGAAGGGGACTAAGGACCAACAACTGAAAACGCATAGGCTGGTATTAAAGCTTTGTACAGGTTTGTTAAATAAAGGAATCTCTTTTTGGATGTCACCCTGTGTCCCGACCATCCCTTTCCTTATCTTGAGGCTGTACATACACCGCTCCATGCTGCTTCATGGCTGCAGCATTTTTACCTTGGGCTGCAGAGTTAGGAGGCACTACCTGACAAACTGCACTGAGTTCGATAGGGTTGGATGCACAGTTGTGGCACAGTCC
Organism: Lithobates pipiens; assembly: GCF_037356315.1. NCBI lineage: Eukaryota > Metazoa > Chordata > Amphibia > Anura > Ranidae > Lithobates > Lithobates pipiens. The sequence goes on from NW_027507903.1 coordinate 194,852,858, forward strand.
TGTAATATAAAAAAAACAAAAGAAAATAACAGGCGCCAGGAGGCAGCAGTACCCCCTCCTGAACACTTGTGAGCCACTGCTATACAGTGGTTTGCAAAGTGATCCACTACAGAGCACTTATCAGAGGGCAGCAAGCATTAGCGCTAATGTGAAAGAGACCCAACTTCTATTACTTGCTCCCTTTTGGTCTGTTGAATATATTATTGGAACACTTATCTGAAAAGTACAAAAAAGAAAAATACTGATCCTGCCAGAAATCTTATCAGTTGATAACTACCTGTGCTGCAATGTTATCAGATAGGCTTCATGTACAACGTCATTACAGTCACGTGATGCCATCCACAGTATGCCCTGCTCCAACAGGGATTAGGAATGGAAGGTGACCAAGACCGCAATTTGACCATAATGGCGGTTGCCGTGGATTACCCTGCCTCACCAATCATCATCCTTGGACACTACTGACCTGGAGTGAAATAGATACATAGTACCAGTCTAGTACTAATACAGTGGAGGTCACGGAAAATCAAAATTTTTATCTTCAAATGCCACTCACAGGAACAGCTAAGTTGAGCTGCTCCCCCGTCAGTGGCTGCATTGGTGTGCGCTATATGAACTGCCAGAACTGTAATCCACATCCAACAGCGCCTTTCACAGTTTCCTCTTTCCATAACCAGTCTTGGTTATTGCCTGCTTGGCCACAGAAGGCTGTGTTCATACCGTCAGTGAGTGTAGGAATGCACTGAATAACTTGTGCTCACGCAACCAACACACTGCTGAAGGATATATAGTCCAAGAATTGGGAAGCATCATGTTAGTAGACTGGCTATCAACTCTGTAGCAATACAGCTGAATGTATGATATAGGACCATCTCCGCCTGTCTACCCTGTGCTTTTTCCCAATATCTGACCACTCACTGCCAGTTATGATTCAGTGTCTGTGGCCAGTGTGATTCACACACCTGTATTGACCTTATGTTGAACCAAGAGTCCTTAAGAGTCCCTAAGAGAAGGACATTATCTTTATTCATTGATTTACCCTCTTTGGACTCAAACTTGGATTTATGGCCCCGTTACATAAGGATACTATTGTTACCACATGATTCCACAATTATCGATCCTCCGTTAGAAATGAATGCTGCACCACAGCAGCATTGGTTAGGCCAATGAGTGAACCCACTTCCCTGGGGCCATACACCTATTGATTCTCAATAATACTAATCGTGTTCTTTACATCTATCACGTGATAATAATCGCCCAAAAATCCCTACGTGAATGGTGTTTGGCGTCCAAACTTTTTGTTTAATGTATGTCTTCTATTTTCATTTTTCACTTTTGCAGTGTTTTAATTCTTTACCTAGCATTTGTGAAGTTGTAACACCATTGTTTTGACACTGTGCATATTTTTAGCTGGCATTTTTTTATATTAATACATTTTACATTTCTATTAGTCCTGATTATGACCCTCTGTTGCCATAGTAGCCGTTTTCTTCCTGGGTAATTTCTACCAGGGTCCCTCTTTGTATGCCTTATTGGTTTGGCTACGATGACAACACCCGATCGTGGTGAGTGGCCCAAGGGTGACTATAATCGTTACACCTTTGTGGACATAGCTTGATAAGAACCATTATTCTCGTTGTGGGTTTATATTCATGTACACTTGAACTACTTTGTCTGTTGGCCACGAGAAAACGCAAGAAAATGCAGAATCTTGCGGTCAAAACATTGCTATCCTAAATATGATTGGTTGAACCTCCTAACCTCAGCAGCTTTTAAATGATCCTAAAAGCCTATGTGTACATGGATACATAGGCTTATTGAGTTGCGTTTAGGAACTTTGGCAAAAAAAAATTTCAAAAGCTCCTAAACTCAAGTTTAGGAGCTTCTAGTGTACATGGAGCTTTATATTGTTCTGAGGACTTCACCCATCTTTGTTATGGACAAAGGCTAACTTTATTATGGAATTCAGGCTGACTTCCCATTAGTCCTGTCATCCATGTTTTAATACAGTAGGATAAGAGAACATAGGGTGGGCTTACTACTATGCTATATTTTTGTTTTGGGGTTCAGACATGCTTTAATGTATAGCAGGAGAATAACTCATCAAGCAGTCTACTGCATGAGATAGCTTCTAGCAGAGGTAGTGTGTACATTTTCTAAATCTGAACCTAAAGCCATTTTTAGAGACCTACTCTGAAGGAAGTGTGCAGGCTGCCATGGCTGGCCTCTTTTTTGAAAGTGGGCATTTTCTGCAGATCCTAAAATTCTGTTAAGCCAGTTCTCTGATGCAAACACCCTACCAGACAGCACAACAAGTCCAAACTGAAGTAGCAGGGCAGCTCAGTCCAGGATGCAACCTCAGCCTGCTTAATAGAAAAATGGAACAGCAGCACATTAATGAATCAATCTTCTCTTGACTACTGTCAGCCAGTTTCCCTAGAGTACTGGTAACTGCAGGAGAGCTAGACTGTAATGCCACTCCCCAATTCTCAGTGCTACTGTGCAATGTGTATAAATAGTTGTACATGCAATGTACTTTTAGTTTAACAGTTTGCAACTAATTTAAAAACAGACAGACAAACATTGGCTACTCTGGTTTCTTGCTGCATCCTAATATAAATTAGTATGGGCTTCCTCTGAGTTCACTCTCTTTCCAGTCCTATGTGGAAACTTAGACAGTGACTATATCAGGTGTGCCCAACCTGTGGCCCGCAGAACCTTCTGATGTGGCCCACAACCTCCTGCTCTGGGATGGCGGGTCAGCAAGCCCAAAATGCGGATTGCCGATCCCCAGAGAATCTGTGTTGTGAATGGAGCTGGCGGTAGAGGAAGCAAGCGACTGTGGAGCAGAGCCACACAAGTCGATGCTTCCTGTAGAATGCCAAATACCAAATGCACTGCGCCTTGGACTGAAAAAGCTGCCGATACCTGAATGGAAGACTTGTTAAAGGTCAGTACTAAAATCACAGTGTACATATGGGCATATATGTTCTGCAGTGGTTGCCGGGCTGCTTTCAAACTGATCCCCAGGTGCAGCACAGTTCACATGCGTGTCACCTGCACTGTGCCATAAATATGTTATTACCTGCAGCTTTGGTACGCTTTCTGAAAGTGCATCACACCTACACGATATTTCTGAATTCTACGACAGAGTGCAGCTAACTTGCAGGAAAGCCACAGGTGTACTGTACTGCACCCATGTTGCGGGTAAACCACAGGACATCAGTGTAAAAGCAGCCTTAGGCCTCTTTCCATGTTTCAGGTGGCCCCAATTGGACCCTCTATTCACCTCCATGGAGTGGCAGATGTAAAACAGACTTGTCTGTTTACACCCACCTGCCTCCAATCCAATCGAAAAAAAACAAAAAACAAAAAAAAAACAAAGGGATCTGTCCCCTTAAATCTGGGCGGATCGGAGGGCACATTGAGTATGTGTCTGTGTCCATATCTGCTCTGCATATGTCGAGTGGACACAAATGTGTCATCCTCCAGCTCTGCTCGATCTGGTCTGTAACTGGTTATCAAGCTGCTTAAGTGACCCTCTCTTCAAATGGTTGGGCACCCCTGTACAAGCTTTTCACGTACAGGACACACTGGGTCGCCAGTACCTGGAGGAAGTCCATACTTTGTTAAATGTAACCATTGCAGTGCACTTAGAATTTTTTTTACGTTAGGAAACAGCAGAGGGGAGAAACCATATGGTTAAATCTGCTTTAGGTGCAAAACGAGACAAAACAGAATGGAAAGAGAAAACAGCTTGGATATTTCCTTCTACACTCACTCCTCCATTCTTCAAGAGGAAGGTCTAGATTGTCATGTGAATCATCATATGGATCTGCTTCTGCCTCATCGTCGGAATCATGGAACTGCTCAAAGTATGGATGACATAAAGCATCAGTTGCTGTTATTCGCTTATCTGCATCCAACACTAACATCTTTTCCAGCAGGTTGACAGCTAAAGACAGAAACAGGAAGCAGAGATAAACACTAAAGACAAAAATAAACCTTTAGTCTGAATCCACAAATAAAGCTTAGCTATATGGAAGCAAAATGTAAGAAGCATTGAAAATACATGCTAGAAGCTTACTGATTATTACTTTTTTTTCAATGGTTAAAAGCAAGCAAGCATTAAAAAATATAAAGTTACAATTTTCTATTAAAATATTACCTAAAAACATATCAAATTAAGTCACAAAAAAAAGCTTCCATTGCTCTGAACACATCTTATTAATTTGGTTTTAAAAGAAAACCCTGCCATGAGAGAAACAAAGCTCGTCATTGCTGACCTTCAGCTGTCTCTGGATTCTAAATCATTGACCCAAAACAAGTATGCAAATCAGAGTGAAGTCAGAACACCTGATCTGCATACAATTCAAGTTTAACAAGTATTAAGTAATATAGTTAAGCTATCAGAATCCTGGGCAGTTCAAACCAAGCATTCGATGAAAGAAAAATGCATACCCAAAAGTAGGGTTGCACAGATACCAAGCATTTGCACAAATCCATTTACTCCTGCAAATGCTCAGATACTTGACCCGATACCTGCGTCCTTAGCATAGCAGGGGGGCCAGGCAGCCTCACAGATGATCGGTGGGGGCAGTTAGAAGCACCAATCTCCTTGTATACCTTTTAGTAAAGCAGTTGGCAGTTGACAGCTGCTTTTCCACCTCTCCCTCCCGCAGCTTTCAGCTGCTTTATTAAAAATTAAAAAGGTATAAAAATGGAGATTGGTGCTGGTAACAGCCCGCACCGATCGTCCCGACTCTGTGTCCTCCTGGAGCTCCCCCGAGTCTGCTCTGGTCCTTCTCATTGCTCCTCCAGTCCCTCCTGTGCTCCTCCTCCGTGCTCTTCTTGTTCCCCCCTCATCCTGGATGTCAGGATGGAGAGCGGAGGAAGGATCCGGTAAATCGGTCATGTACTGGCTCCTTCCATTAGCCGAATGCACAGAGTCAGTGATCAACGACACTGTCCATTCATACCTGAGAATTGTAAACTGTGGTTATGATGTCTCGGTTTATGAATGAACAGGAGCCTCTGTCTCCTGTCCATTCAGTGCAGCTGAGGCTGCAGAGAAAGGGACTAGGGAATCTGTGTCCTCAGTCCCCTTCCCTATCTATCTCTGAGATGCTAGGGGTCTGATATCAGGACCCCTGATCTCTCACCAAAGCCCCCCAACAGGGCTGATAAATAATGAATTGTAATAAAAAAAAATATTTAAAAAGGTTAAATTGGTAAAAAAAAAAAAAAAAAAACACTGACACCCCCCCCCCCCCCCCCCCCAAGAAAACAGGAATTGCAAAAAATTTTATAAAAATAAACGATTGACAGTCCACGCTTCATCAGTGCCAACCATCTGTGATGCATATTAGTGCCACTGTCACATGACAAAAAAAAAGTAGCAGTAATCGGTATCAACGAGTACTTGACAAAAGTATTGGTATTTGCACTTGGTCTTAAAAAAGTGGTGTCGGTGCAACCCTACCCAATAGATTACCTTCAGTGAAAATACCTTCAGTGAAAATCCAACTTCAAAATGATCAGTAGAGAAATTGGTTCCTGAGGTTACATGCAAAAACGCTCTGCAAAATTTGATCCTGTCCCTCCCACATTGCTATTGGCTTGAGATACACCCACTTTGAATAGTCACTAAAGAGGCTGAAGCAGTGGAATCTTCCTTTATTTTTATTTTTTTATTCTATTTATTGAATTTCATTCAAAAAACTGCACAATACAAAAAGGCAAAGTACAAAAACAGTACTCCTTAAAGAAAAGGGAGCAGAATCCCTGGTCACGCAGGACTACCCAACCCCCCCACTGTGCAAAGGTGTTCAGGACAATAATACATAAACGAATTCAAATTCCCAATAGGCTAGCCCACCTTCAGCATAGCCATTACAGCTTTGTTGTTGAAGGCCTATACAAAAGCCTATGTACAAAATAGAGAACTGAAAGTCAGTTCATGTGCAAACTCTTCACTAAATAGACAACCAACTCCATCCATGCCACACACAACCCTACCAATGGGACTAGAGTCATCCATCTTTAAAGTGGTTCTAAAGCCTAAAATCTTTTTACCTTCATGCACTCTATGCATTGGGTAAAAAAACCTGTGCAGCAGAATGCTCCCATGTCCCCCCCTTAAACTTACTTGAGCCCATTCACGATCCAGCACTGTGCATCAGAGCTGAGGCTCTCTAGGCTCTGTCCCTCCTCTGTAGGCAAATTGATAGGATCGGGAGGCATTGGCTCCCACTGCGGTCAATCAGATGCTGTGATGAGAAGCGGGGCTGAGCTGCCTGGTCTGTGTCAATAGATACAGAAAAAGTGGTTCAGCAGCAAGCCCGCACGAGTGCCTCCATTAGAGGTGGCTTCCTATGGGGCACTCACCTAAGATGAGTATTCAGGAGCGCTGGGCCCTAGAAGAGGAGGATCCGGGCTCCTCTCTGCAAAATCATTGCAGAGAGCAGGCAAGTATAACATGTTTATCATTTTACTTAAAAAATAAAAAATGAACCTTTAATGTCCCTTTAAACAGGAAAATTCAAGATTTGCATATAGCTTCAGCTGTCTATTTCGTGGACCTACTTCTCTTTTGTCATGTGATTTTGAAATGTAAATTTAGCTCATGCAGTCAGTGAGCATTGCACTAGTCTGATTAATTTACTTTCAAATCAAAAAGTCAGTATGACAGCCAGAAAAATAGCATTTTCAGAATGATAGATTAGCAATGACAGCTTACATACTTCTTTTATGACAGGTGTTCTTTAAACCTAAACCACAACTGGTTTGCAGAACCGCGTATAGGAGTTTTCGTAACGCTGCTATCAGTACACAAAAAAGTAACTTATTTTACTGTTCCTCTAATTCTTTCCCATCCCACAATGATAAATTAGCATATTATAGCTATACTGGGGCATAGTTTTTATGTACATATTTATTTACTAATAAATTTATGTTGTAATTACAACTTGCTACCTCTTCATTTACGTCCATCATACAAATGAAAAAGCATCTGCCTTGATATAACAATATTTGATTTGAACACTGTTAACCCCTTCACTGCCAGTCACATTTACACAGTAATCCATGCATTTTTAATCGCACTGATCGCTGTATAAATGTGAATGGTCCCAAAATAGTGCCAAAAGTGTCCGATATGGCTGCCAATGTTGCAGTCATAATAAAAATCACTGATTACCGCCATTACTAGTAAAACTTTTTTTTGAATAAAAATGCCATATAACTATCACCTATTTTGTAGACGCTATAACTGTAGCGCAAACCAATTAAACGCTTATTGTGATTTTTTTTTTTAACCAAGAATATGTCGAGGAAAACGTATCGGCCTTAACTGAGGGAAAAAAAATGTTTTTTTAATATAATTTTTTTGTGGATATTTATAACAAAAAGTAAAAAATGTGTTTTTTTTCCAAAATTTTCATTTTTTTTTTTGTTTATAGTGCAAAAAATTAAAATCAGAGGTGATATCACCAAAAGAAATCTCTATTTGTGGGAAAAAAAATGTCAATTGTTTGGGAGCCACGTCGCACGACCGCGCAATTGTCATTTAAAGCGATGCAGTGCCGAATTGCAAAAAGTGCTCTGGTCTTTGGCCAGCCAAATACTCCGGGGCTGAAGTGGTTAAATAAGAGCAGCACATTAGAAAAATATCCCCAATACTGCTTTGACTTATCATACACTTTAGGGTCGTACACATGGGCCAAATATCAGGCAGCATAGGCCAGTTAAATAGAAACCAACTGACATTTTGCCCATGTGTACTGCAGCCAGTCTGACAGAAGCTGGGCGAACTTCTGATTTCTGTTGAAGGGGCATGACCTAAAGGTCTGCTGTTTTCCATCTGATCAGGACTCTTAGCCAATGGCTGAGAGTGCTGACAAGTGTGTTATTGGGGGGTGGGGCGTCTCCCTGTCAGAACACAATAGCTCAACGGGGCACTTGCTGTACTAACATACATTGGATAGTTAGTACAGCAGAAGGGTTTCCAACTGTCAGTATTTTTACTGGCAGCCAGACAAAAATGGGCACTTCTCCTGCCAGTAAATGCCAGCGACAGGAAAGGGTTGCCAGTATAATATATGGCTATGATGCCGAGACCATCTGAGTGCATGCTACAATGTTTTCGGGCAGCGCCGATGAGAGGCTTTGTCTAGGGGAGACAGCGTCCGAGTGTGTTGTGTGATGTAATAGTGCAGGGAGCTGACTGAAGCTGCCAGGGCCTGGTGTGTGGGTCTGCGTGATGGGAGCGTCAGTGCTGTTTGGACTGAAGGGACCACCTGACGTGGAGAGAGATTGTCACTGACTCAGGATGGGACAGGTCGTGCTGGTGAGGTGTCATTATCTGTGCATTTGCACACAGAGTCAGCGTTGTTAATGTGCGCCTACACATTGTAATGTCTTGCCCTTCCGAGTCCTGTCCCTGAGCTACTTACTAAATCGAAAATAAAGGGAATTGTTTTTTTCCTTAATATCTACCTTAAATCACATGTCTATTTGCATAGTGTACCCTAAATACTGAAATATGCAATTAAAACGGCAATTTGATAACTTTTGGAAATGCCAGTAAACTTCAATCTGGTCAGTTGTCAATAACCTGAATCGGATGTGAGTAAAGTCTATATTAACCACAGATCCCCTTTTATGTGCAACTATATGAACCTCAAGTGTGATAAAGAAAACGTTACTGCAAAAACCACGTCATTGGATATTGTAGGCTAAAGCCTCATTCACAGTATACACATTTTTGCGCTTTAACGTATGGAAAAAAAAAAATTGGGATCCCGAACATCCAGAGATATACAGTACAATGTTCATATTCACACCTCTGTAGGACACCAAGGAGTATTGGACAATAGACTTTCATGTTAAATGTTTATATTGTGAATATAGCAGTATAATAATTGGAAGCATTATTCTACAGAATCATGAAAACAACAGAGTGTTAGTCAAGGTCATTCCACATTATATCACATAAATTTTCAAAAAAACACCTCATTAGACTATCATTAAACTATAAAATATATTAATGCTCATCTCCATCAAAAACATTTTCTTTGAGTTTTGAATAGTATAAAGAATGGTGAAAAAGTGTTTAAATTTCTGTAACCATCCCCAATGGAGATATTTTACTGTACTTTGTCCTGCTGACAAAAAAAATAAAAAAATCAAAAAAAATCAGAGGGGCAGGGAATGATAGAAAAATGTATTCAATAGGCACAAAGAAAGCAACAAAAGCACTTCCTCTGTAACCTTCTAGTGTGGAAGGCTCAAAACCTCACTGAGGTTTTTACTGCTATCTGTACCTTACTGTTCTGACCCTCTTCTTCCTCAGTTTTTGTTTCGGTGACATCAGGACAAGGAATTGTGGGGAAATCTCCCCTATGGAGTTATAGATAGCAATAAATCCTGACAAAGTTCTAACCCTTATCTACTCTACTCAAAACTATAAACAAAAAGTTCCAGTCCAAACTTTTTCTCCAGGCTTGTAATAGGGAGAGGCAAGAACCTCTGCCAGGTTATATTGCAACTCAAGCAATATTCACCTTCAGTCTGAAGCTGTCCCCCGCAGTACTTCTGTTTCACCACAAGATCTTGGTCTTCTGGGTTGAAAGACGCTTAAGCTTCTTTCAACTCAGAACACTGAGGACATCTTGTGGCGAAATAATAGTACTGCAGCGCACAGCTCTGGATTAAAAGGGATATACTGTAGAATGCAAACCGAACTGCTTTATTTTAGTCCTGCAGAATAAAATGGTGTTTTTTGCAATTTTTTTTTGTCAAAAGATATTTCAGCAGCCATTTTAAAAATGGAAATTCTTAGGAAGAAAAATACACTTAAGCCCCTGTTCACATATATGCCAACTGTATGCATTTTGAACCACATCCAGTTTGCATGACATGTGAACCTGCAGCCTTTCCTATGGACCTGGTTCACCTATGTGCGGGCTGGCCGCAGCGAGTTTTCAAAGAGAGTCCGGGACAGTTTTGAGCCTGGTTCACTAAACTGCAACTCAATTTCTAACATTTGTATCATGTATTTTTTTTCTTGATTTTTTGGTTGATATTCTGGCTCTATCATTTAAAAACACACCTATGATAAAAACAATAGACCCTTCCTTTCTTTGTAAGTGGACAAACGTACAAAATCTGCAAAGGATCAAATTATTTTCCCCACTGCATGTCAACCCAGGTTTAATGAATTTTAGTGCACACAAACACAATCTAGAAAAAAAATTTTTGGTTCAATTTAAAGATGATGCTGCACTCAGTAGATACCGCTAACATGTCATGCATTAAAATGTCGCTTGTCCGTGGATTGGCAATAAACTACGGTAAATTAAATTATCCATAGGTGACAATTTAAAAGCCTTTACAGGCTATCAGTTTAGAGTTACAGAGGAGATCTGGTGCTTTAAAAATTTTTTTTCCATTTTATCATTTAATTTTTCTTAGCAGCTTTATAACGTATGAATAGCATTGCTTGTGATAGCATGGGCTGTGAGAGGTCCTTTTTACAGAAAGCTATGCTCCAAAGCAGCCAATCACACCAATATCGGTTTAATTGGCTGTTTTACTAGCCGGTAAGGGCTGGTAAACAATAGATCAAAACTTCTTACTTCTGGCTTCATACAACAGACGCAATTGGGGAACACAAGTTCCTCCTTCATCTCTATGGTAAGCCAGCATGACTGTTGGTAGGTTAGGGGTCCAGGTGGCATGGGAGTGCCTGGAAATGGCAGCTTGCAGCGGCGGGGTTTCACATTGGGAAGAGGTGTGCACATTGGTAGATTTCCCATCTAATCTTGTCGGGTGAAATCTGCAAAATGTTAGATTTCGCCTCACTTTCTGTTCAGTTGATAATAATTGACAGAAGACACAGACTGCAAAAATAAAAAAAAATTGGCCAGATCTAATGCTTCACCACACAATTCAAAACTATAAAAATATGTTATGACTGGAGTCTTACTTAAAGTATTTCTAGGCTTAATTATAGGAAGTCCAGAACCCAGTACCACATCTTATCATGCATAGCAGCCACCTTTAATTGCCTTAAAACTAGACTACTATTTCAGACCCCTCTAAAAAATGAACACAACAGGATCACCTTATTTTTCATTCTGGACTTGTGCCATTATGGCAGACTAACCAAATTCAATATTATAAAAGAGAGAGACTTATAAATCCCATTGAATCTAATTTGACACCCAAATATCAGATTTTACAGGGGGAAGAATTTCAGGCTAAATCAGACAGTAAAATGTAGGTGAATGCTACCATCTTGTTGCACAAAAGGGTCTGAAATAGGGGTCCACTTCTAGCTATAAAAACGTATCAAACATATTTTAAATGCCATTTTTAGCTTCCAGCCAATGATACTTTAAAATGTCCTTATAAACAAAAATAAATGCACAATAAAAAGTGTTACCAAGAGGGTTTGCGTATCTCAACAATAACCCAAAGTCTTTCTTCTGCACCTTTGGGAGACTCTTGATATAATTTTTAGCCTGGAACAGAACAAGCATTTAACTATTTAAGCTGTGCTTAATAGTCAATTTCTTGTAAGTATAACATTCAAATTCATTCTTTATGAACAAAAACACAATGAATTAAGTAGAAATATGCACAAAATCTGATTATTATATATGAACACACATATGTACTGTTATTTATGGCCATTTGTGCTGGTGAGAAAATATATTTAAAAGGTTGTACTTACATCAGGACTCTGAAGCTTCTGGACAAAGTCCTGGGTGGGTGTTCCAGTAATTTTCATTATTTCTGTGAGCTGATCCAGATCTTATACTTGGGTTAAGGATCATAAGACTGCAGACGATTACAAGTCTATATTCTCAATGAACGCTTCAACCTGAGCCTTGCAAGATAAAATAAAAATGAAAAAATTATATATATATATATATATATATATATATATATATATATATATATATATATATATATATATATATATATATATATATATATATATATATATATATATATATATATATATATATATATATATATATATATCTCCGTTGTGGTTTTATTTATATCCCAGATGAGAGTTTTCCTAATCGTACATCACAGGACACAGGAGTGCAAGTTCCTAGACTGTAGGGTTATGCTCCACCTCCAGGTGAATGGACCCCAACATACAGCCTTGTATTACCCCTCCCACTGCCAGCATTGCCTACGTTTGTTTGCTAGTGTCTGTAGGGGATTGACCCGTGTCCATTTGCAGAGAGAATCCCTTCTGCTTTGACGCATGGATTTCTACTTGAACTGCCTTTCTCTGTTAAGCCTCTGTGTTTAATAGTTGTGGCAGTTTCCTGGAACAGTCCCATACAGAGGTTTATATCCTAAAAAAGACATCACTTCTGAAGAGAAAGATCCTCCATGCCTGCCAAGCCCACAAGTGAGCACAACGAACACAATCCTGAGCAAGAGCTACAATAAGGCTCTCAGTTTCTCAACAACTCCTTCAGGAACTCTGTCCTCAGGGACTGGCATGTCCCAAGGGCAGAATTGTCAGCCGTTTTTTCCACTGTGTTGGAACAGCTAGCAGATATCTGTAAGGATCTTTGGAGAGACGACTGTAAGAAGTCTAGGACTCTTTCCCCACTGGAACAACATTGTGACTTCCCCCATCACCCTTTGTCAGGATACTGGGGAAGCATGTGGAGAATTGATGGTCCAAATAAAAAAGGGACAAGGAAGACAAGTCCACTTAAGAGGGCATCAGGCCTCTAATAGATCTTTCTTTCACTGGTCCACAGTAAAATTTTCTTACAAAAGGTGGTCTGTAAGAACTTTAAACTGTCTCTACCAGAATCTTCAGGGTCTAAGGTATCAGGGCAGTGGTAGCCCATCTATTAAGGCCCCCCTATCTACAATCAGGGTGACAGACGCATGGATTGCAATTGGGGTTTTATTTTTTTTAAGCGGGTGATTAGAGCCAGAGGCTCCAATAGGCTTAATTTATGTGACAATAGTGAATGAACATTCGCCATTGTCACACCGATTCTCCTCCTCGCCAATCAGGAAGTGGGTCCTGAGACCAGTTTCCTGATTGACTGAAAGGAGAAGCGATCCTGTTGGCCTAGGAGGAGGGAGGAGACGCGCGGCTGCCATGATATCGAGGACTGACTGACCCACCAAGTCAGATCCTCCGGCCCCCCCATGCTGGGTGCTGTCAGCGCCTCCTGTGGCTGCCAGATTGGCTGCAGAAGAGGGGAGAACACACCTATAGGGAGGGAAGGGGTAGGTAGCAGAGGGCAGCAGTGATGTCTCTGTGCCTAAATGCACACCATTCTCCATGGATTGCCCCTGTGTCAGCGCACACACCTCTCTGATATCAATCTCCCCTGCTGCCAACCTCATCATGCTGGCATCCCTGGGCATGGTCCATCCGGTGATAGCAGCACACAGTAAGAGAGCCAGTGACCGGTGGGCGGGGTGGGTTTTGGGGTAGTGGAGGGCTGGAGTGATGAGGGGTCCATGGTCAGGTCTGTCTGCCGCCCTCCTCCCTGACCCATGGAGCATCAGCCACCTCTGTATCAGGGTTGGGGTCTTGGAGCACACCCAAACCAACCAAGTCGCTTCTGTTGCATCCTCATAATGAAGAGGATCTGTACAAGGATTGGGCCCAGCCAGACAAGGTAAGCGGTTCGCACAACAATCCCTGATGGAAGACCGTTTCTGCAAAGTGGGTAGCCCTGTAGTGGACCCTTTGGTGTCTTACCACAATAACACTCTTATTGTAGATTTAGACATGTGTCTAAATCTCCCTTGCCTCTGAAGCTTGTACGGTGTTTGAATTGTGCTGCAGGAGGCTACTGATAGGCGGTGTGACGCCGCCTCAGTGCCCGTTTTAACCAAATTTTTTCCGACAAATGCACAGCATGTTTATTGTATTGTGTCCTGTGATGTACTTCAAGAAAGGGATTTACAGATAAGTAAAAACCCTGTTATTACACACAGTAAAATCCCTTAAAGTACATCATAGGACACAGGTCCTTCCACTCTGGTTTCACCCTGATAATGCTTGCTGACAAAAAGGCAATACTAGGAGTCAGAGGGGTTATGCTGGGGAGTGTGAACCTTTGCCATTTGCCACTGTCCAAACACCTGGAGCTGTAGGACTCAACTGTCAGAGTTAATGCTCCTGTGATGTACTCAAAGAAAAGGATTTAAAAAAAAAAGAGAAGTAAAAAAATCCCATTATTCACTCTCAGGTTTGTCTAATTATTACAGCTGGATTTGGGACTGAATAAGTGGATTCCCACTTATGCATGAATGTTAGGGACCTAAGATTGTAGCCATGAGGGTAGGGACTGATGTGAATGTACAATGCATATGTAAAGCGCTGTGTAAATTGACGGTGCAATATAAAAACTACCTGTAATAATAATAATAATAATAATTCCCATCATCATACAAGAATACAGCTTCTGTAGGTTGCTATACATACACTGATTTTAAAACAGCTTGAGCGCTGCTTAAGACTTTATTATCAAGTAAAGACATTTATCAAGTTGCTGGGAAATCTGCACAATGAAGGCTAATCAAGATAAACTGAAAGGAAAGTGTTAATGAACAGCAAGACACATTAGGATGGGTTTCAGTAAATTTAGGGATGGGCAGATGTAATTATGCCCACAGACTTTAGGGGGACATCTTCATCTTCTCTTTTACGGTTACTTTATGGCTCCACTCCTGGGTAAAAATCCTTCTACTAACCCGATCCTGCTAAGCTTTTTGGTTCCCTTCCCGTGTGAAGCCAGGTACCTTCCCCATCAAAGTCACACATCACTGCCATTTATGGTTAAGGTAAGAGCTATACCAGCACTTTAAATGACCCCAAGACCACAGGTCCCCATGACCCCCCCGTCAGTCCTTGCTTTAATCCTAAGAGGACCCAATTGCTGGCAATTCAATCAAAACTGTCTACATCATGCAGGCAGTGATGTGGGCACTCAAAGAAGGACCCGTGCAGCAGGAAGTAAACAAGCTAGAGTCACGTAGCTGCAGCTACAGGTAAGTATAAAGAATGAGTTTTTTTTTTGGACAGCAGTTAGAGGGTGTTGAGCAGGAAGGGTGGAAAGGGGGATCATTTTATCCCAGCGCTTTAAAGTGTATGGCTAAACAAAATCTCTACATAGATCTCTACAATGCATGCACCTTTTTTTTTTTTTTTTTTTAGTTAAAGAAAAAAAAGAGAATGTTGGGACTTTAAATGAGGCGGTGACCGGGTAAGGTCAGTTGCCTCCATCCCTATTTGAATAAAGCAATCAGGATGACTGGGGGTTGGGACTTTGAATGAAGCAGGCAGGTGTAAAACATTTAAATCTATTGGAAAATCAATGGTAAGTTGAATGAGGGTAATCATGAGTACACCAAGAAGACCAATATATTCCATTCAATGGATAAACTTACAGCAATAACAACTGACCACTAAAAATACAAATCACATATTACAAGTGATCATTAACTACTTAAAAACCGCCCTATAGCCGAATGACGGCTACAGGGCGGTTGTTTAACTCTGGGAGGCCGTCATATGACGTCCTCCCAGAATTCCACTCTCGCGTGCCCCCTGGGGCGGCACTCGAGAGCATCCGTGACCGCCGGGTCCACAGATCACGGTAAACGGCCGCTTATCGCGGCCGTTTACCACGTGATCGCTCCGTCAAATGACGGAGTGATCACTTGTAAACAAACCGGCGTCATGTTATCACGCCGGTTCCTCCCTCACCCTCTCTGTACCGATCGGTACAGCAGAGGGGGAAGAGATCGGTGTCAGCAGCGCTGTGGGCTGCATCTGCAGTGCCCACATCGCTGCTCACCGAAAATTAACCCCATCACACTCTGCTGCAACACTCTGCTGCAACACCCGCCAATACCCTGCAACACCCGCCAATACCCTGCAACGCCATACTCGGAGATACCCAGCCATAGTCGGAGATACCCAGCCATAGTCGAAGATACCCAGCCATAGTCGGAGATACCCAGCCATAGTCGGAGATACCCTGCAATACCCAGCCATAGACATCCCCCCCCCCCTCCAGCCGCCCTCCGGTGCTTCTACCGACTCGCCAATACGATCAAAGCCAGAATCTTTTTTTTCTATTTATTTTTTATTTTTATTTTTTTCAGGCTTCCCAGCTTAGAGGTGAGATGCGGGGTCTTACTGACCACATATCTCACTGTAAAGAGGACCTGTCATGCCATATTCCTATTACAAGGGATGTTTACATTCCTTGTAATAGGAATAAAAGTGATCAAAAAAAATTATTTTTGGGGAAAAAAAATGTCAAACTAAAATAAAGTAAAATGAACAATAAAATATATATTTTTTTTAAAGCGCCCCTGTCCCCATGTGCTCGCATGCAGAAGCGAACGCATACGCAAGTCCCGCCCACATATGAAAACGGTGTTCAAACCACACATGTGAGGTATCGCTGCGAACGCTAGAGCGAGGGCAATAATTCTAGCCCCAGATCTCTAACTCAAAACATATAACCAGTAAAAAAAAAATTAAATCATCGCCTATGGGGATTTTTAAGTAGCGACATTTGGCGCCATTCCACGAGCGTGTGCAATTTTGAAGAGTGACATGTTAGGTATCTATTTACTAAGCGTAACTTCATCTTTCACATTATGCAAAAATTGGGCTAACTTTACTGTGATTTTTTTTTTTTTAAGCACAAAACTTTTCCAAAAAAAAGCATTCGAAAAATTGCTGCGCAAATACCGTGCGAGATAAAAAGTTGCAACGACCACCATTGTATTCTCCAGGGTGTTTGCTAAAAAAACATATATAATGTTTTGGGATTCTATGTAATTTTCTAGCAAATAAATGATGATTTTTACATGTAGGAGAGAAATGTCAGAATTGTCCTGGGTGCTCCAGAACGCCTGATGGTGCTCCCTGCGTGTTGGGCCTCTGTAGGTGGCCACACTGTGTAAAAGTCTCACACATGTGGTATCGCCGTACTCGGGAGTAATAGCAGAATGTGTTTTGGGGTGTAATTTGTGGTATGCATATGCTGTGTGTGAGAAATAAACTGATAATATGACAATTTTGTGGGGAAAAAAAAAAAAAAAAAGTAAAAAAAATTCTTGATTTTGCAAAGAATTGTGGGAAAAATGACAACTCAAAAAAGATCATCATGCCTCTTACTAAATACCTTGGAATGTCTTCTTTCCAAAAAGGGGTCATTTGGGGGGTATTTGTACTTTTCTGGCATGTTAGGGTCTCAAGAATTCAAATAGGCCGTCAGTACTTCAGGTGTGATCAATTTGCAGATATTGGCACCATAGCTTGTGGACTCTATAACTTTCACAAAGACCAAATAATATCCACCAATTTGTACTTATTTTTACCAAAGATATGCAGTAGTATAAATTTTGGCCAAAATTTATGAAGAAAAAATTACTAATCTGCTAAATTTTATAACAGAAACAAAGAAAAATTATTTTTTTTTCCAGAATTTTCTGTATTTTTTCTTATAGCACAAAAAATAAAAAACCCAGCGGTGATTAAATACCACCAAAAGAAAGCTCTATTTGTGTAAAAAAAAAGGACAAAAATTTCATATAGGTCCAGTGTTGCATGACTGAGTAATTGTCATTCAAAATGTGAGAGCACCGAAAGCTGAAAATTGGTCTGGTTATTAAGGGTGTTTAAGTGCCCAGTGGTCAAGTGGTTAAGTAAAACATAGTTGGCATAAAACATGGCATATAGTAGCTCTATGCATTTCGTGGATTCATCCACTCTACAGGAGCATGCACGTGGAAAACTGAATGCTGTAGTTCAATAATAATAACAAGAATATCTGTAAGGTCTGACCCTGTCACAGAAAGCAGAGATTAAAATAAAGTAATTATAAGTAATATTGGCTAGGATAAACCCCCCCAAAACCACTCTCAAAAGTACTTACATTATCTGTATCTACGCAGTAGCAATGTGCCAAAATGAATCAGAATAACCCCATAGGGGTATCACTGGTGGGAGCTGAGGTGGTTAAGGCAGACCAGGACTGGACAAAGATGGTTTCCAAGAAAAAACATACACTTACTAGTTCGCAGGTTCACAAGGTGGTGGTGCCCATCAGGGGTTGAGATGTCCTACGGTGTGCTGGTGCTGAGGTGCAGGCTCCGCTGGCAGTCCTTCGGCTGTGGAGATGTTTAATCCCAGTTTAGTGGCTATTCCGGTGTCCATAGTGTGGGAAGCTCCACGCTAACCACCCTGGAACGTGGAAGTGGAAGTGACGCCAGCAGTGCTCAGCGGACATCCAGACACGAAAGGAAGAACGTACAGGCTACGCGACCGGGGCTCACAGCTCCTTCTACTGGCCGCTAAACCAGGATTAAACATCTCCACAGCCGAAGGACTGCCAGTGGAGCCTGCACCTAAGCACCAGCACACCCTAGGACATCTCAACCCCTGATAGGCAATGCCACCTTGGGAACCTGCGAACTACTAAGTGTATGTATTACACTAACATGTAATTATATGACAGAACCATTAGAGTTGGTGCCTTCAAATCCCCTGTTCTTCCTTTTACAGTATAGTAAGTGAGCGTTGTTACCATGGGAAAGAAAGTGTGTTAAGGGCAGGATGATCAGGAGAAAATAAAGTAGTAAAGTTAAAAAAAAAAAAAAAATTATTGCAGCCACAACATCTAAGGACAATATTACATTTTTGTTCTTGGGTACATCAGACCATTCAGTGTCCACTGTAGCCAGTCTGTGGCTTTTATAATTTCAGGATTGTTGGAACAATGAAAACATTTTTTTTTTAATTGGATGCTAAGCATTGCCATCTTTCCTTCTAAAGGACTTCTTCTGAATGAATAAAGTTTTTCATTTATTTTTTTACATCCATGTTCATCAGTCATAAGGTGGCAGTTCAGAATGTTTCCTTCGACTAATAAGTGTAAAAGCTAAGTTCAGCTTTAAAATCTCAAAGTAAGCTGCCCCCAAATTAGTCTTTATTTTGGTATTCCACCACAGGCAACAAATGGGTTGCACTCAGTATCTTGCACATACATATAAATACTAATTACAGTTTCTCTTACAAGAACACCGATTCCCTAAGTGACTCTGAAGAACTTGTATAAGAAAAAAAAAAAAAAAAAGAGAAAGAAAAAGTACATTTATTTTTAGCTGGAAGAGATTTTAATTATCTTTCTAAAGCACAAGTTCTTGCCTAGTTTTAAAGGCATACATACAGCAAGTTAGAGCAATTACAGACTGCAATGAAATCTCCAGCTGGTTACCTTTTAGGCTTTTAATGGTACACTTACACGATTAGCTTTTTCTAAGGATGTGTGATGTATATCCAACAATGCACCAATTCTAGAACTTGCAACAGAATACATCACAGAAAAATTTAAAAGCAGCACTTAAGGCACAGCAATATCTCGGTTTCACTTTAGTGCAAAAGCCATGAGATCTCATACAAAATGCTTTACTCAAGTGCATTTGTACACATTATATGTATGTTCAATATATTTGAGGAAGAGAATGTAAAATCCCTTTACCCACTGTGACCACAAAGATAGACTACAGACTGGTTATTATAAATTATGCTTTCAATTAGCAAACCCCTTTGAAAGAAAAGTAATGTACTTATAGTATTCAAAGCTTAAAGTAGTTCTAAAGCCTGAAGGTTATTTACCTATTCTATGCATGAAGGTAAAGATAAAAAAACCTTCAGTATGCAGCTCCCCCCACAGCCTCCCCAACACTTGCCTTATGGGCACAGAAAACAGGGCTCGGGAGCGTGTGCCCCCATAGCAAGCCACTTGCTATGGGGGGACTCCAAAAAAAAGGAGCACCAGCAGGGTATCTGGGAAAAAGATCAGGGCTCCTCTGTGCTAAACCTTTGCACAGGGCAAGTATAACATGTTTGCTAAAAAAAATAAAATAAAAAATAAAATCTTTAACATCACTAACTGTATATTGCTCATACTTAAAGCGTATTCACACTTTTGCATCTATATAGGGATAATACCTACTTCACATTTGCAACATATAAAACAGAAAAGTCAGTGCTACTACCCATACACCACATGTGGGTGTGGGAAAATGAGGGAAAAAAATGATCCACACTCCAGTTGTTGCTCTTAAAATGTCTTTGTTTTATTGAATAACCACAGTGAACAAAACACAGATTAAGTCAGTTGATGCGTTTCAGCCTATAAGGCTTTAGTCATAACCCAAAACGCGTCAACTGACTTAATCTGCGTTTTGTTCACTGTGGCTATTCAATAAAATGAAGCAATTTTAAGAGCAACAACTGGAGTGTGGATAATTTTTTTCCACATTTGCAACATATCCCCATTTACAAAGCATACCGGTAACTTAAAAACAAAAATTTAAATTGCAGCTTACTTTTTTCTTTTAGATGCTCTTCTCTGGAACTGCCAGCAAGGAAAAAAAAATCTACTTAGTTCTATGTTCTTTGTTATGAAGGGGGTGAGAAGCCATGTTTGTACTGTGCAGATGGATATCATTTTATTACTTGTACTAGATTTGAACACAGTTGGTCTTAAAAAAAATAAAAATTAAAAAAAGGTTAAAAGGTTTAGGAGCTAGAATTCTCTGTTGCATATTAACCAGTTCAGCTCTTTGGACGTACTATGTACGTCCAAAGAGTGAACCTTTCATCACAAGCTGATGATGGCTGCAGTAGCAGCCATCAGCCTGTGTGGGTTTTGTAGACCCGGCGACAAATTTTACTGTAAAAGAGTAAATATATTTTTAAGATTTGCTTACAACTGTAACTCTATTCTCATTTTCATCAAGAAGCATTTATCAGTTGTCCTCCCACATTTCCTGTAGCAACAATCCCAGTAACAGTTTATACTACTCCATAAACAGATTACTACTGGCAAAATAGAAGTGTGGAATTAGGAACTCCGGCCAACCACCCCCATTTTTTTTTTGGCCTCGCTTACCTGATGGGTGGTGCCATCTGCACCTTTCAGATACTCACCCATCCAGTGGCTCCAGCGCTGTCCCGCTAAGATGCTCCAATACCACAAAACAAAACAGCGCACCAACCTAGTGCATTATCCTAAAAACATAGCTTTATGATTATAAATAGTGCTAAGCATTATACTCCCAAAATGACAGTTGCATTAGACCTCAGCACAATCCAGTCTACAGTGCATCATAGCGTGTGGCAGGAGAACTAAAGATCCATCCGGCTAACAAGTTTTGAGGGATAACCTTTTCCTCAGAGTCCACCAAGCTGCTCTCTACACCATATTTGTGGTGCAGATCATGAAAACAGGGAGGAAGCCAAGTTTGTGCTGTGCACTTTCCTTTCTCTTTCTACTTCCTGTATAACCAACCCAAATCACACTTCCATGGCAGGTGTCGATGTGCAGTGACTAAACAAATATATAGTGCTAAAATTTTTCGAGAGACAAAAAGGAGCCTGATGTAAGCGTTTAAGAAATGGCTCCCCACCTTATTGCTTGACAAAACCAGGAACCCACTGGTTATATGTATACTTAAACAAATTGGTTCTCAATATAAAATCTTTTAGTAGTTCACTTAACAGATGTGCCGTTCCAGTTGCCATCTACTATTATGAGCATTGAAATATTTCTCAAATTGTGTATAATGCTAAGGACTGATGAAGATTGGTGGTCTCGCCAGCTGCCCCATGACACAGTATGTTCCCACTGGGGGTGTCATGCGGAAGGCAGTCTCACCAACTCAATAACATTTGGTTCTAGCCTTCTAGAAGGTGGATGGCTTACTTATTATGTACATTTAATCACTCTTGCTTTATAAGTCTGTTTCGATATAAGAAATGCCTGCAAAATGGGCAATGTCACAAAAAAAAAAAAAATTTCACTTGTGTATTAACACTATTGAAAATCAAAAAAAAAAAAAAAAAAAACCTGAAATAAAGAAATGGCTCCCCTAATTCATGCCACAATTAGGGGTTCTCAGTTTACTAACAAAATAAGTTTAATGAGGTAAACTGCTGCTCTACAGCAATGCCTGTATACAAACAGAATTACTGACAGGTAAGCTTGTGCCCTCTGTATTCAACTGGTTTAATTTTCAATCCTGATTATAGATTGAATATGCTGGAACTAAAACCGCACAAACATGTTGGAATGCCAGTCAGTAAATCAAAAAGTTTGTTGGGATTAGAAAAAAAATAAAAACAAGGATACGGTCATTACCCTTGAAGAGTGGACGCCCAGTATACATTTCTGCCATGATACAGCCAACAGACCATATGTCCACTATAAAAAAAAGAATAAAAGAAAAAAGTTAGTTGAACAATGCAGTACATTCATTATGAATGCATTTTTTTCATTGCAAATAAAGAGGGTAGGAAACAAAGCATAACTATACAAAATAAATAAGAAAATTATATATGAATAATGTACATATACACATTTAGTAGGCCAAATCAGGAAAAAGTCAATGAACCTACCAAAACATGGACTATATGAAAAACATCTCAGGCATCAAGAGGAAATTAATTCAAGCATGGCAAGATCACATACATTTTATGAAGATGGCACTATTGGTAGTCATATCCAGAACTTCATCGCTGCAACCATTGCCAAAACAATTATGGTCTAATTCAAACAGAAAGTCACCAAATTGCCTGGGAAAACACACAGATCCATCTTCCTGCATTGCAGAAAGACAGGATCTCTGTGCGATTCCCCCGTCAGAATGGAGATCTACCTTCTTTACTATGGCAGATTCCCGTTCCGTCACTGCGGGGAACGATCGCAGGTGGCTGGCGGACAGGACCCGCTAATTAGCTCCCCTGCTGGCCAATCCACACGCGCCCACAAATCACTGTGTATGAGCTGACGTACAGCTGCAGCGATTCACGCAGTCAAGCAGGAGGCAGTATCTGAAACTTTAGTTTAAACCCCCTATAACTGCGGCAGTTGGTCAGCAAGCAGTTAAACCATAACTATTTCAGCCACCAAAAAAATAGAAAATGGATAAAGGAATATCCTTGATGACTTAAAAGGGCATCAAGGTGATGATGCCCTTGACTTCAATGAGGACCTTGACTTCAACTGTTATGACGTTAAAGCCAGAGACTGAGGAACAGGTAGGAGAACCAATTTCACTGGATCCAGACACTGAAGATCTAGGAAGTCTGTCTGCCCACTCCTTGGATGTAGAGGACAGATGACCTCTGGTTTTACCTTGATAATTGAAATAGACCAACGCAGTGGCATTGTCAGACAGGATTTTGGTCAAGGGACCTTGCAGCCAATAAGTCCAGTGTTGAAGAGATATTTCCCTGTATTTTAGGATGTTGATGGGAACACAGGCACCCTACAAAGACCCCTGCACCAAGAGGGCATCTAGGACAGGCTGGAATCTGTCATAAAACAGCTTTCCAATTCTTTGGTAGAAAAGGTCTCCTGACTCCATTGTCCAAGTCCGTTTTTTCCACACAGCCAGAATGTCGAGTTGCAACAGTCTGGAGTGAAAAATGGCAGTATTGTACTGTCCTGAAGTTGGCTACCATTAGGCCAAAGGCTCTTATGCAGGCATGAAATAAGGGCTGGCTATGGGATCAAAACATCTGAGCACATGAGTAGAGGGACAGGAGCATTCCTGATGTCCAAAGAGGCCATATCTGGTAAAAGGGAGGTAAATTATCGACTTCAGCCGATTCAATGCAGAACTTTTGGACTTGCAGGAACAAATGCAGTTTTCAGATGCAGAATGGGCTGAATGCCTTCATTTACTTCTGGAACGGGTTTGTTTGACAGCCTGGAATTGTTTCTTTCCAGAACTGGGGTATCAACCTTCTATGAAAGAACTGGAGATTCATCAATCTTAGTGGGAAAATTCGAAAGCATGAAGCAGGGGAGGCAGTATTTGAAACTTTAGTTTAAACCCCCTAAAACTGTTGCTCTGGACCCCAAATTCTGAGATTTTTGGGCACCAGATGGCCTGATAGACAGCCCCCTATATGTCTATGACAAGTGAGGGCACTTCTTCCTTGGAAAGAGGGCTTGTAGATCTAGGTCTTCCGATGGAAATGTGCTCTAGGCCTTTGAGCTTGAGGCCAGGGAGCACTAAAAAGGAACTTTTCGTAGTCTTGGGATCTGACAATCTACCTGCTGGAACGTGATCCTCCTTTTTCCAGTGAATTCCTTGATGAACTAAGCACTCTTCCTCAATCAGCATCTTCTCAAGGTGCTTCTTGCAAGTATCGCAAATTCATCCACACAGTAGTGTAAAGCCAAAGCTCCAGGTGGTTCATAAAGGGATCCATCAAAATAGAGCCAGGGTCCTGGTCTATGTGCTTAGTCTGGACAGCAAGGGCCTGGCAAGGGGCTATCATTACAACAGCAGTTTGCATGGTGGGACCTGCCAGAAAGCATAGGGCCTTAAAGCGGTTGTAAAATACTTTAAATTACACCCTGCAAGGTAAAGGCATAATGTGCTAGTATACAGATGCATACTAGCACATTATGTTAAACTCACCTTAAAATGAAGCCCTCCTGAGCCGAGATCTCAGAGCTGCAGCGGGCTCCCATATTCCACCGTGTTGCTTCTGGGTTTGCAGACTCCAGCTCTGACTGGCCAGAGCCTTGAGGACGTCACTCTCACGCATGTAAGCGAGAGCCACCGATTACAGCTCAGGCTGGCCGTTCCTTCACAGCGCATGCGCCAGTGATGTCACTGGCTACATGTAACATAAATATCTCCTATACGATGCCTGTTTAGGAGATATTTACACTACCTATAGTTAAGCCTTATTATAGGCTTGCCTATAAGTAAAAGTAATGTGTAGAACTTTACTCCCTCTTTTAAGAGCATCAACCTGTCCACTGGGTCCTTGAAAAAAAAAAAAAAAAAAAGAATGATCTTGCATGGAAATTGTTAATATAATAATATTCCTTGCAGGGAGACTGTGCCCATTCTGCAAAGGTTAACAGCTTTTGTCCAGGGGAGAGGAGAAAAATTGCCTACCTGAGCCTCTGCTTCCCTGGCATACGACACTCCCCCCACAATCTGCTGGTGAACTCTCCCTCAGCGTCCAGAGAAAGGCTATGGACCTTGCTCTGGTCTTGTTGACGTCAGGACCCTATACCATGGGGGTACAGGCGAAAGATCGGGTAAATACATTTCCTTTGATTGTCCCCTTAGTTAAAAATCAGCAATTAACCCCAGTGCAGGCACAGCCCCACTCCAAGGAATAATTATTTTATTGAGTTGGCCTTAAAGCAAGAGATGGCTGCGTCCATGACACAGACACAGGGTGTTCTTCACCCTAGAAAAAAAAAAAAAAAAGTCAGCAGCTACAGTATTTGTATTTTAATAACTGGACATTTGTACCTGTCTAGGTACAGCATCTAGTGCGGTCCTCAACTGAACCGGCTTTTCACTGGTGTTCAGCCCCAGCATGTTAACTCTGGGAAGCCAGCTGTGACTGCTTGTGGCTTCAAAGCTGGCTTCCCACTGCGTATCTGAAAGCCGTGCAGCACTTTGTAAATGATCCCGTAGCCTTCTGGGGCCTGTGATGTGTCCCAGAAGGATCCAATCCCGTGAAGAGCAGGTACCTGCCTCATCCTGAAAAAATAAAGTGACAACATTTTGAGGAAGGGGGGGGGGGGAAATCAGGAGGCGGACAAGTGTAACATCTTTTGGGTGAAGTTATGCTTTAAGGAGCCCCCTCCTCAATTGGATACTGATGGTCAAAGCATTAGAGGCAAAAGTTTCTCAGCGTGAGGCTAGTTACCATACAAAACAGGCTTGAAGAGCGAGTGTACAGGTAAGGTTTCTGCAGGTATAGGCATTGCGAGGGAACTCAGGCAGGAGACAAAAGCATTTTGATGTAGGCTGCTCCAAGTTAAGGAATGTGCTTATCACATAGAAAAAACAAAAAACAAATGGCAATATGCTTAAGCATTTGAGTGCCCAAATCAACATTACAGGCCAACCCAGTTTCTTTTTTTTCTTTGTGTCATTTTTACTTAAAGTGATTGTAAAGGCAGAAGGTTTTATCTATATCTTAATGCAGTCTATGCATTAAGATAAAAAGCCTTGTGTGCAGCAGCCCCCTAATACTTACCTGAGCCCCATCCAGATCCAGCGATGTTGTAGGAGTGTCTCGGCTGTCCGGGACTCCCCCCCCCCCCCATTGGCTGAGACAGCAGCGCAGCGCCGCGCCATTGGCTCCCGCTGCTGTCAATGTCAGTCAGCCAATGAGGAAAAAAGGGGGCGGGCCGCGGCTCTGTGTCTGAAGGGACACAGGTAGCTGTGGCTCAGTTCAGGTGCCCCCATAGAAAGCTTGCTGGGAGGGGGCACTGAACAGGAGGGAGGGGCCAGGCGCACCGAAGAGGGACCCAAATAGAGGAGGATATGGGCTGTTCTGTGTAAAACCACTGTACAGAGTAGGCAAGTAAAAAAAAAAAAAAAAGTTATGTTAAAAATAGAAAAAAAAAAAAAAGATTTTAGTATCACTTTAAGACAAAAGGAACATGTCATAATGAATGCTGCCATCGTTGTAAAGATTTGTGGCCATGAAAACAAATGTAATGCAAGGGCTCATGCACACTGCAGCTCAAAAAAAAAGAAAAAAAAAGAAAGCTGCTTTCACATTAGCATTTGAGCTTTTATTTCAGCTTGTTTGTTTGCATGTTTTTATTGAGCTTCTTTGAGCTTCATTGAGCATAAGTTTTTTTTTCACAAATCCTCCCCTCAGCTAATTTTTTTCAAAAATGTGGGCGTTTGAGCTTCTTCGCGTGTTTTTGGGCTCAAAAGCGCCTCTCAAAAACGTGAGTTTGGTGGCGTTTCTTTTTTTTTACCAGAATTTTATTGAAAACTTTTAATAAAGTAAGAAAGGTATCAAACGGTACAGAAACAAAGTGTAACCATAAAGTAATAATACATCTTGTACAAAAGGTGGTGTTTTTTTCTGCCTGTAAGAGCATGTGCCTGTAAAAGCCTGAAAAATCAATGTGCATTAAACACATGGGCTAACATCAAGGGGAGTTTCTAGACAGAAAAAAAAACGAGAGCTCAAAAGCAAGTAGGAGCAGCTTGTTTGAGCTGCACTGTGCACGAGCCCTAAAAGTGTACAAAAAGGTATAAAACAAAGAAAAAACACACAAGATAACATGAAGGCTGACCCTTTAATAAGCTAGAGGTAGCCGTAAAGCGAACAGACTGACCGAGCCATGTAGGAGTCCAGACAGGTAGGCCCAAGAGCTGATCATATTATATTATTGAAGCAGCTGCAAAAAAGCCCTTAAGGACCCTGAGCCTCCATCAAACTCCCTCCAAGTCGCCACACCAAGGGCTAATGAGCATACATAGGGAGAAGGCCTCACTTACTTGGCAGAACATAATATTAGGTCAGTATGTCAGTCTGTTGCACTAGAAATGGCACGTTAAACCACAACACAGTAACCAGGTAACAATACATGACTAGGAGAACACTTGAGGACTATATTGTTACCGTAATCGCCGACATCAGTTGGCATGTCTGAAAAGAAATGAAAAATATGAACTTTTACAGGCTGCTAAAGAAACAAAAATAAATGAACCTGACTCTGGTATGGGCGGCTTAGTTGAAGTAGAAACCTTCAACGAGGGCTCTAACTAGCAACGTACAGGCTAGACGGGACCTGAGCGGGGGTCAAGGATGCATTCCCGCCAAGCCGCCCAAATACTGGAGAAGTGCTCAAGCCTATCCATACATATTACCACTCAATCATCAGCTTCCATTATCCCATTCACTTTTCTAATCCACTCCTCCCTGTTAGGTATTAGTCTCTTAAGAGATGTGGTAAGAGACTTGTTTTATAATGGCCAAGCAGAAGGGTTGGAAAATGGAGTAGGAAATTAACCAGGGACAGTGGAATATGAACCTCAAGAGCATCTTTTATCTGATCTTTAATATCAGACCAAAAAGGGCGAATCATCTGAGATGTAGGAGAATTTCCCTTTGGCCACAACCCCACCAAGAAAGATCCAGGACTGAAGGGTAAATATGGGAGAAGGCTGCGGGTACACGGTACCAGTACACTAGCTGCTTGTAGTTGGTCTCCCGAGTCTTGGAGTCTACGAGCTGGAATGTGTTTATACAGATGAGCAAATTGTTCAGCTGAAAACGCTGTCTCGAGGTCATGTTCCCACTCTTGAATAAAGGTTTGTTTTGTTAAAGTATGAACTCAGGAGTTTGTGGAGTTTGAGACCAAGTGGGAAATGGGCTCTTTTTCTATAAACAACCACTCAAACAGGGTAAGGGTGGACAGTGTCCTAATAGAATATCCATAGGCAGCAAAAAAAATAAAAAAAATTGCACTCCGCATGTAGTGCCGGAGACCCGCTTGCGCTGTGATTGGACACAGACAGAGCCAATCAGCAGGTCCGGCGGCCACAATGGCCGCCTGGACCTGTTGATTGTTTGCTGGATGGACAGAATGGCGGTCCGCCTATGTAAACAAGGCAGACCGTCATTCTGTCAGACGGTAAGAGAGAGATCGTGTTCCTGCTAATCAGGAACACAGATCTCTCTCTTCCTCGAGTCAGTCCATCCCCAGACAGTTAGAAACATTCCCTAAGAGCACACTTAACCCTTTGATTGTCCCCGAAATTAACCCCTTCCATGCCAGTGTACCGTGATAGTGCATTTTTTAGCACTGATCACTGTATTAGTTCACTGGTCAACAAAACGTTTCCAGTTTGTCCGCCATTACTAGTAAAAAAATAAAAATGCCATAAAAATATCCCATGGTTTGTAGACAATAACCTTTGCGCAAATCAATACACGCTAACTGGGATTTATTATTATCAAAAACATGTAGCAGAATACATATTGGCCTAAAATGATGAAGAAATTAATTAACATTTTTATTAGATTTTATAGGTTTTATAGCAGAAAGTAAAAAATAATATTGTTTATAGCACAAAAAATAAAAGCCACAGATGTGATCAAATACCACACAAAGAAAGCTCTATTTGTGGGCAAAAAATACATAAATTGTGTTTGGGTACAGCGTCGCACGACCAGGCAAAAGTCCGTTAAATAATGCAGTGCCTTATCACAAAAAATAGCCTGCTCATTAAGGGGGTAAAACCTTCTGGGGTTGAAATGGTTAAGGGAAGATTTGGCCCATGTAAAAGGGGAAGGCCTCTTGCAAAGTCTCAGGCAGGCTGATAGGTAAAACGTAAAAGAGATTCCGCCATCAACAGAACCAGGTGTCCTGTCACCAACATCCTGAATGATTGTGAAGAAACATCCCCCTTGGGAGTGGGACTTTAAAGGCGACAAACACCAAATTGTTGAAAAGTAACCAGGGTACATTGGAGACCAACTAAATATCTGTACATGTATCATACCAATTCATATTGATATTTATGCATTTGTCTTTGTAGAGACATGATTTTAGTGTTACATTTCAATTTCTTTTGTAATAAAAGTTGTACTTTTTCCTTCTCAATTTCTTATTCAGAAAATTTTGAACAAGTACAAAATCAGCATTTGCCGTTATAACAGAAAGTGATTGCTCATTATAAAACAGAAGATGATTCGCTTAAAGCACCGAAGGGTATATTTTGATATTAAATGTTGATGTATTATCATCCACATATTAAGCTTGTGTGAGAAAAGCAAACAAAAAAAATAGACCATAAAGAAACACTGCATAACTTGTGCTTACCTAATATTCCGTTCCTTCCCCACTCATCCCACTTCTACTACAGCTGCTTGATGCACCCTACAAATTTAACTCCTGTGCAGTCCCAGAGACCATAATTGGTCCGAGGGCCCATTAAGAGGCCAAATTTAGGTCGAATGAAGAGAGAAAGGGGGAAAAAAAAAAAAGATGACAGAAAGAAGAAATAGAGGATAGTGAAAAGGGGTCACTCTAGCCCCGGAGAAAAGCACTCCAGAGCCAATACCATTTCCTAATGCATCTGAAAGGTATTTAATCCAAGGGTCCCATATTTTGTTGAACAAAGCAATTTTATCGTTCAAAATTGCTGATAAGTGCTCATTTACCATTATCCATGACCGTTTCAATTTCAACAGGTGGAAAGGCACTGTAGGGGACTTCCAAGATTTAGCTATGAACATTCTTTCTGCTACAAAATATGTAGGCTATGAGGCTCCTCATATGTTTTGATGTCCCCTCCACTGAGTGTCCCAACAGTGCTTGCAGAGGTGATTTAATGAGGTTCACTTGGGTCAGTGAGTATATGAAGTTGTATGTGCGTATCCAGAACCTACGCACTTGCGGGCATATCCACCATATGTGGAACATAGTGCTGTCCATAACACATTCTCTGAAACACTGCGAGGAGGCCCCCTGGACATTGGTTGCTATCCTCGCTGGCACCATGTACCACCGCAACAAGACTTTATAATTTGCCTCCATTAACAAGGTATTAATATATGATCTGAATGCACACCGTAATATTTTACTCCACTCTTCAATGTCCTAACTGGTTTCTAAATCTTGCTCCCATTTGTGCATATAGAATGGCTTTTTAGGAGATAGAGGACAAAATACTGTAAAATTTGACACGTGGCCAGTGTGTTTGTCGAAAGTCCTGCAGAAATGTTACATTGAGGTGGATGTGGTCAATTCAGAGGTGCGATTCAATGTTGCCAAGAAGTGCATTATCTGAATATAGCACTATAGTTCTGAGTTGAGGAGATGGTACTTCTCCTGAAGGGTCTGTTTTGGCAAAACACCTCTATGGTCACAGAAATCTGCTATTCGCATCAAACCTGTTAGTCAACCATATAAAATTATGAGGATGAAGACCTGAAGTTAATAAAGCGGGATTATCAAAACAGTGGAGCCAATGGGGTGTGTAGGGATTTTAATCCATGCATGGCCAGCAGCCTGTCCCATAGGTGTAAGGAAAATTATAAGGTCCGGAATAATATTACCAGTCCATCTTTCCCCTTCAGTCACATTAAGTGGCTAAACTCCTTTTTAGGTTATAGGGAAGACTCCAACATCCAGCGTGACCTGGACTGTATTGTGAATGGAATCTAGTCAATTGGGCCAGCTGCGCAGCATGATAGTACTTAAGTCAGGTACTCCTCTCAGTTTTGGTGTGTACAATGTTAGTCTATTCACCCTGGGTCTTTTATCTCCCCATATAAAATTTTAACAATTTTGCTTGAAATGTCCTCAGATCAGACACTACTATTGATATCAGAAGGGCTCCAAGTATAAAACTTTAGGCAAAAAAATTGACCGAATCATGAAGGGGGATTAGTTTATTATTAGTTTATTTTATACTTTATATTAGTTTATTATTTATACTTTATTTTGTAATCATTTTTAATTTATTTTGCCATAATTTTGTAATCATGGGAAGGTAATTTTGTCTATAAAAGTGTGTGTGTGTGTGTGTGTGTGTCAGAGAGAGAGAGAGTGTGTGTGAGTGTGTGTGTGAGTGTGTGTGTGTGTGTGTGAGTGTGTGGTCAAAAAGATACCCAAATACAGAAGGGCCTCAGTTTGCCATTTAAAGGGAAATGAGTTTCGTAAAGCTAGGTCTATGTGTGTTTGTAAGAATACCTTCAGTGTTTGAGATTTGGAATGGTTCACTTGCAAGCCTGTGATGGAAGTAAACTGTCGTAGTACCATATTTAGATTGGGTAATGACGGGACCGGGGAAGAAAGAAGCAGCAATATGTCATCTACGAACACACATTTGTGCTTGCAATCCCGCAGTGAACTCCCTGTATATTTGGATGACCCCAAATGTTGATGGTCAGCGGTTCTAGCGCCATAACAAACAATATGGGAAATGGGGCAACCCTGTCGTGTTTGTCTACAGATGTCTATGTTTTGTGACTTCTTGCCCTTGACCACAGGGCATGTCATGAGAGCACTATATATAATTTTAAGCGTCTTCAAAAGTTTTCAGCCAAACCCGTAGCATTATAGTGAAGAACAGATAATCCCAAGACAGGGAATTAAAGGCTTTTTGTAGATCTAGGGATAACAACAGCGCCCCCCTCTAATCCCAGCCTGAGTTCAGAGCAGATATGATATCAATCAGCCCAGGTCGGTGTTACTGACTCCGTATACCTGGGAGTCCATCGGCTGTGGTAAGGGTCCAATTTTACTTATGTTACCGGGAAGTCATAACGGTTCAGGATTTGGGAACATCACTTAACCCAGAGATTGAACACCAACTTTTTGAGACTTTTGCATGTTTTGTATTTTTGTGCATTATTTTATAATTTTTTTTCTGAACAACAGTACACTTGAATTTATCTTTTTTTCTGTGTTTTTTTTAGCACTCGATATCCCACATAGATTCTCTATAGGATTTATGTGATTCACTTTTTACCAGAATCACTTTCAATTTTGATTGTCTCACAACACTCCTATTTACTTAGCGCAACATTATATATTTTCAATTTTTTTCTCCATAGTGATCTAGGGCTTGCCTATTGGGAACAAATCTTACTTGGTCTGGATAAATTTATGTTGATTAGAACGAGTTCATGAGAGTTGCCAAAATCGTTGTCATTATTTTGAAATCAACATTAAGGATATCGGGCAATAATTCGCACAGTCCCCATGGTCCTTATTTGGTTTGGGGACAACATAGATAAAAGCATTTTCGTGCAGTGGCAAAGGGGAACCCTTTCTCAATTTGTTATAAAAGGAGCACAGATGGGGGGGGGTCAGAATCTCAACATATTTGCGATAGTAGTGACCATAGAATCTGGGCCTAGCGCCTTTGATTGATTCAAACTTTTGATGGCTGCTACTACTTCTCCTATAGTAAATTCTTAAATTCTGCTTCCTTTAACTCCACATGATCTCAGCCAGTATAGGAAGCGGGAGATCACGGAAAAATGTGTACTTTTTAACATTTTGGTATTCATGTTTAAGTCCTGCTCACAAATGGGATATTTCTGTGTTCATAGGTATTGTAAATCGATCTTAAATTGGATAATCTCCAAAAAAAAGCTGAAGTTCCCACATCAGATTAGGCAACGAGACAACAGGGTCCATGAGATGACAGAGGAAGTCATCAGCATAAGCTGAGAGCTTATCCTCAGTTGTCCCTATTATGGCCTTAATGTCTGGATTCGCCCAGACCGTCAGGAGAAATGGCTTCAAAATCAGAGCAAAGAGGAGGGGCGAGAGGGCACCCCTGTCTCATGTTGTTCCGTATGGGGAATCTAGGAGAGAAGAGACTATTAACCTTAACCTGCGCACTAGGGGTTGCATACAAAGCCATGGTCCACTATAAACGGGTAAATGTGCGGGCCCAAGCCCAATGACTCCAAAACTGCCCTGAGGTACAACATGGTCAAATGCCTTTTTGGCGTCTGTAGATAGAATGAGGTAGGGTGTAGAGTCCTGGGATAACCCAACTGTTTCAGATTAACTGAATCCTATGTCTCACGAAGAATGATAAAAGAAACCTTATTGATTAGAAAAAATAAAAATAAAAAAAGTCAACTTCTAATGGCCGCCACTGAAAAACCTCCTGTTCTTTGCGTATGGGTTGAGCCTGAAGCCCCACTTTAGGGGTTCCCCTGAACAAAAAATTTGGACACAACTTATTAAGCCTCATCAGCCTTACTTGAGGTCTTTTCAGCAACTTCATGCAGAAATATTGCTGCATAAGTCTGAAGAATTAAAAAAAAAAAATACAAAGACATTTCATTTAAATTGGTTGTACACTCTTGAAATTAAAACTGTACAAATCATATCCTCAAAGTGCAATTGCCTCAATCCGTAGCACCTAATGTGAATCATGGCTGTTCTATTCTACATCTGTAATCTGCATCTTCCTCTTCTGACAGTTTCCTCAACATCAGGCAGTCCATGGGGACAGCTCACCCCCTGCTCCCTCTTTCTAGCACACAGCCTTTGCAGTTACCTATGATTAAGGATGGGTATCTGAGCCTGAATGCAATCAGCAGTGTCCAGGCTCAGACATCCTTCCCTAATCACAGATAACCGCATGTGGCTACATTCAAACAGTGGTGGACACTGTCAGCCTGTGGTTAGTTTAAATAGCCTAAGCGGCCACTGATATTCCCATGCCCCGGTCATTCCAGCGGCAAGAATCTACTGTTCCTTTTCCCTGGAATCCAGATGCTGCATGTAAACGGATGGGTGAAGAAGGCCTAAAAGGTGTTTTCCAGCCAAAGGTAAAATGTAACCATTGCTGAAGAACAGTTAATTTGTTAACACATTGTATGTTATAACTGGACACAGTCCTTCATTTGTGTGCGTATATACATAAAGTATATTATGCATACATACAGGTTTAAGCTATGACCATGATAAAAGTGCTAATTAACCCTTACATAAGCCCACTGAGGTGATAAGCTTCAGGCGATACACAGTCACGATGCAAATAAAAAAAAAAAAAAAAAAAAAAAAAAAATTTGTTTGAAACATTTAAGGATCACATTTTTATACCAGTCATGTGTCACCAGCAACTTTACAGGTGTTGCAGTATTTTCATCAGTGCAACTACATTGATTGCGCTATGTTCTATGTTCAGTGAAACAACAAGGGGCATCAGATTTTTTTGTTTTATTCCTGCGAACAGATAAAAAGACTATTTTGCTACATTTCAATAAAAGAAAAAACACTTGTTGTGGGAGTGAAATAGAAGTGTTTGTAGGCGTGTTCTTCAAAAATTGAGATATTGTGAGCATATGTATAATAGAGATAATAATGCAACTGCGGCAGGAGTTGTGCCGAGGGCATAGAACAAGGTTAC
Organism: Lithobates pipiens; assembly: GCF_037356315.1. Classification (NCBI taxonomy): domain Eukaryota; kingdom Metazoa; phylum Chordata; class Amphibia; order Anura; family Ranidae; genus Lithobates; species Lithobates pipiens. The sequence goes on from NW_027507903.1 coordinate 194,887,631, forward strand.
AGCAGCAATAGACATACTGTGTATGTCACGGCGGGAAGTGAGGAACAGTACACCGATGCATATTTATGTAGGAATTCACATTACATACCTGAATAATGCTTTTAAGTGGTGGCCCACCTGTTTATGTTGTCAAGATTATATAATAGGCCACAGAAAATTTCATCTATATTACATTCAGCACAACCCCAGTTCTATATAGTTACTGTAGCTTTCCTATTCATGCAACTGTACTGCCTTATATAATGCTCTGAGCATTTGTTCACCTTATTTATTAAACAGAATTTCCATCAGTACATTAGGTTACCATTATACTGCTATACGTTCATATTGTCTTTATTGAGCACACATGCTGAGCGTTATGTTAGTCATCACTCTATTTCGCAACTATTATTTCTTTAAAACAAATTTCACAAGCAAACTGCAAAGAGGAACATTAATTACTACTATTACATTTAGTTTCTAGTTTACCACACAGAGAACTATGTCAAAAGAAGTGAAGTGCATTGTTTTAGTCAAACAAACCATTGGTAGCAGCTTATTAAAAATTCAGTTCAAATGTTTTGATTTCTTTTCTTTAACACGTCTGAAGTTTTAAGTGTTGTGAAAAACTTTGAGAACTCTTTCATACATCAAAATCTCTTCTAATTTCCATTTAACGATCATGGAGGTTGATTTACAACTATAGACCCTTAATTTCTTTGTAAGTGGGCAAACTTACAAAATCTGCAGGGGATCAAATAATTATTTCCCCCCACTGTATGAATGTAATGCTTATAAAGTGCAATAAATCCCAGCAGAGAAAATATTAGCCGCAAATATCAAAGTTTAAATATCAGAATAGAAAAAATAAAAAAATAAAGAAGAAGAGGGGGGTCAAACTGTTATAACTACCACAGACTCCCAGAGAAAGTCTCCACAATGCATCTTATGCAAATAATTTCTTTAACCGCTTTAAGACCGCCCGCCGCCAGCAAAATGGTACTGCTGTGCGAATTGCTGTAGTTGATCGGATTCGTTACAGAAACGATCAGTCTTCAGGTCCAAGCCAATGATTTCTGGCGAATTAAATGCCTCCCCTGCCTGTGTAAGTGTAAACACAGGCAGGGGAAGTGATGCCATCTCCCCTCATGAAACTCTTTTCGGTTCCAGAGAGAGGACGTTTAACAGCGAATTGAATAGCACTACACTAACACCAGTACACATAGGTACACTTGTCACCCCCCCGATCGCCACCCCCACCCCCCCGTTTAACCACCCTCACTTCCTGTCACAGTGTTACCAAGTGCAGTTTTCAGATTTTTCACTGATCATTGTACTGGTGTCATTTGTGACATTAATCAGTGTTAGGGCAGTTAGTGGTAGGCCCAGGTACCCCCCTAAAAGGTTTAACCCCTTGATCGCCCCCCAGTTAACCCTCTCACCCAGTCACTAATATAGTAAGTGTACAGATCCAATTTTTCATCACTGTATTTAGTGTCATGGGTGATGCCAGTTAGCTAGTTACTGTCACAGTCAGGTTTTTATAGCGTCAGGTACCCGCCATCTATTGCTGAATAAAGGTTTAACCCCCGATTGCCCCCCAGTACAGGTTTTAGCGTCAGGGTCAGCCTCAGCCCCAGGGAGTGTCAAATTAGTGCCATTAGTGCCAGTAGCGCCAATTCCTGCGCACGCACCATTCACCTCCCTTACTAGTATAGTGTTTGAAAGGATCAATCTCTTTGATCTGATCAGATCTATACTAGCTTCACCAGTAGTTTAGGGTTCCCAAAAACGCAGCATTCGAAGACTCAGCCCTGATACCTGCTAGCCCCTCCGCCCAGCCCACCCAAGTGCAGTATCAATCGATCACTGTCACTTACAAAACATATAACTGCACCATTTGCATCAGGCCTGATCCCTGCAAATGCAAACAGTTCTTTTGGTAGTGATTGAAGCAGGCTCTGACAACCAGGTGCCCACAATGTCCAATCGGAAGTACAGTAGTGAAGATAGTGAAGAGGCCTACACGTTTCTGAGCATGACAGATGAGCATGCAGAGGAAGTCACCCAGCTGTGAGATTCAGGCTCAGAACACGATCATAGTAGACACCCTGACAGATGGCTCTGACGACGGAGTTGTATGGTCCCTGCCAAAGTTAGGCGTACCCAACCCCATTCTACTTCTGTTTAGGTGCAAGAACCACAGGGTCTTGCATGGAGCAGAGAGCTAGAACTAGTGCTGCTCATCCTTCTGGTGCACTAGTGGCCTAGTACATTCTAGTCGTACATCCAGCACTGCAGTAAATTTGGTGACGTGGAGACTCCCATGAGTGCAGTTCAAGCTGGTGCGGTGGCTAGCACAAGTAGTGTCCCACAACCACCAAGAAGACAAACACAGGCCCATTGAGCCCATAGTGCCCTTCCTGGTGCATTTGCCAATCCTAATTGGGAACCCACCACTTATACAGCATCCGTACTTCCCCTATTCACTGGCCAACCCGGATTTCAGGTGGAAACAGTTGATTTTACGTCACTTTATTTTAATTTGCCGTTTTTCACGAAAGATCTCTATAAATCTATTGTGGACCAAAGAAATTTGTATGCTGGTCAATTTATCGCCGCTAACCCTTATTTGACCCTTGCCAGAGAATGGAAACCTGTTGTTATGGTCTCTGAATTTAAGACCTTCCTGGGTCTATCCCTCATCATGGGCATAATTAAAAAAAAAAAAAAAAAATGGAGTTGCGGTCATATTGATTCACTGACCCAATTCACCATATATCAGTGTTCTCTGTACCCATGGCCAGGACATGATAAGAGCAGATCTTACGCTTCATGCATTTTAATGACAATGAACTCTGTCGTCCACTGGGTCAGTGGTCATCAACCCTGTCCTCTGGGGCCCACTAACAGGCCAGGTTTTATATTACCGTGGGGAGATGCAGACTAGAATACGGCAATCACCGAGCAGCAAATTATATCACCTGTGATTAGGGGTGCAACGGATCAAAAAAAACTCACGGATTGGATAGTTCCTCAAATCAGAGTCACAGATCGGATTATTTTTCCGATCAGCAAATAGAATTTGCAAAAACCTGTGAAAATTCCACCAGCATATAGTCCCCACTGTAATATCACACAATCTCCCCATTGTAATATCCACATCATCTCCCCCACTGTAATATTGGCTGGGTAAGGCTGGGTATGGCTGAGCATGGATGGATGTGACTGCAATTGTCACAGAGCAGCGCTGTGGGCACTACAGATCCGACCCACAGCGTTGCTGCCACCCGATCTCTCCCCTCCACTGTACAGATCAGTACACAGAGGGGGACAGAGGACGCCGGTTTGTTTACAAGTGATCGCTCCTGCAGAACAATCACGTGGTAAATGGCCGCTGGGTGTACCAAGATGGCCACCGCTCCAGAGCTAGGCCGAAGCCGCGGCCTTTCCTAAGGCCAAGGCAGTGGAGCGCTCCGTGGAGCGTGTGGCGTGCCAATTCAAACAGGTTGACCCGTTCGGATCACAAATTGGTGACGAACCGTTGCACCCCTACCTGTGATGTATTTCAGTTCTCTTGCAAACCTGGCCTGTTAGTGGGCCCTGAGGACAGGGTTGATGACCACTGCTCTGGGTGACCCTGAATTTGATTGGCTCCACAACCTAAATATGGGAGGAGGGTGGACCTCAGTGACCAGTTGTTGGCACTGTACCCAATTGCCTGTAAGGACAGACGCTGGTACAAAAAAGTCTGTATACCCATTTCAATTGGCTTTGCTGAACACTTATGTGCTATACAAAGCATCAGGACGAACTGGATTATTCCTTAAATTTCAGGAAGAGATCATCACAGCCCTTCTGTTTCCAGAAGGTGCTGTGGCCCAACTTCCCAGTGCAAATGCAGTGAGTCGGCACTTCCCAGAAGTCCTCTGTGGTACCTCAGGCCAAAGAACACCCAAAAAAGATATATAAAGCGTGGGTTGCGCTATTTAAATTCCCCAAGGCACCCCCCCATGTTGAGGGCACGCGGCCTGGTACGGCTCAGGAGGGGTGAGCCGCTCGCTCGTCCCCCCCTTTCCTGGCCGGCCGGGTAGCGTGCTCTGACAAGGGCCTTATGTGGACCTGGGGGGGATCCCCACGCCTATTTTTTTCGGCGTTGGGGTTCCCCTTTAAGTCCATACCAGGTGGCTGGGCCAGCGACGTCTCCTTCGCGGGCCCCGCCTACCTGGAGACGCGCTCGAAATGAGCGGACTTTCCTCCGCGTTTGTGGGCGAGTCCATTCATTTCAAAAGTACGGCGGATAGCACGCCGTATTAGTCCGCTGAAAAAGTGCCGTGTGTGGGCAAGTTGCCCGTTCGGAAATTCAGACGAACAGTCCGGCGGGAAGTCCGCCAGACTAAGTCCGTTGGATAGTCGGCTACGTGTGTACGCGGCATAAGGGTGCAAATTTATTATTTCACTCCTCACTACCTATCACAGTTTCGAAGGCCATAAAATGCCAAAATAGCACAAAACCCCCCCAAATGACCCCATTTTGGAAAGTAGACACCCCAAGCTATTTACTGAGAGGCATGTTGAGTCCATGAAATATTTTATATTTTGCCACAAGTTGCAGGAATATTACAATTTTTTTTTTTTTTTTTGCACAAAGTTGTCACTAAATGATATATTGCTCACATATGCTATGGGCACAAGTGAAATTACACCCCAAAATAAATTCTGCTGCTTCTCCTGAGTACGGGGATACCACATGTGGGGGACTTTTTGGGAGCCTAGCCGCGTACAGGACCCCGAAAACCAAGCACTGCCTTCAGGATTTAAATATAAAACGCTACCAAAAAAACCTGTTAGCGATCGCAGGGATCAGGCCTGCCTCTGCGAACGCTGCAGTTATGCGTTTAGTGTTTTGCAAGCGACAGTGATCGATCGATACTGCACTTGGGTGGGCTGGGCGGAGGGGCAAAACGCAGGTGCTAGCAGGTATCTGGGCTGATCCCGCTAACAATGCGTTTTTTTGGAACCCTAAACTGCTGGGAACGCTAGTATAGATCTGATCAGATCAGATCAGATATTGATCTGTTCAGATTCTATAGCACTACGGGGAGGTGTATGCTTTGCGCGTGGGTGTTAGCGGTACTGGCACTAACCTAGCGCTGCCTGGGGCGACGCAGACCCTGACCCTAAAACCTAATTGATATCACCCGCCGGGTGATCAGGGGGTTAGACCTTTATTGGGTAATAAATGGTGGGTTCCCTCATGCTATAAAAAGCATACTAACTAACCAGAGTCACCCGTAACACTTATACGAGGATCACTGGTGAAAGGGTTAACTAGGGGCAATCAGGGGGTTAAAATCTTTATTAGGTAGTATATGGGGGGTCCTTGACGCTATATAAAAACCTGACGGGGAACCTAAATAACTAACTGGCTATCCAGCATCACCAGTGACACTTTTACGGTGATCGCTGGTGAAAGGGTTAACTCTAGGGGTAATCAGGGGGTTAAAACCTTTATTGGGTAGTATATGGGGGTACCTAATGCTAAAAAAACAAGGCGGTGAACCTAAAAACCAGACTGGGAGGGGGGGGGGGGGCGATTGAGGGGGTGATTTGTGTGCCTATGTGTACCTACGTGTCAGTGCACTTACTATGTGTTCTTCTCGCAGTCCGGTCAAAAAGACCGCCCCGAGGAGAATGACATCACTTCCTCCCTGCCTGTGTTTACACTACACAGGCGGGGGAAGCTTCTCATTCGCCAGGAGCGATCGAGAGGGGATGGGCAGAAACCCCTCATCCCGGATCGCTCCTGAAGCAAAACGGACCGCCGCAGCCAGTGGGAGGGGGTCCGATTGGACCCCCCACCCGCTGGAAGGCAAGCACGTACATGTACGTGCCCGTCGGTGCCATTGTGCCGACGTACATTTACATGCGGCGGTCCTTAAGTGGTTAAATATAAAGTGCTTCTTATATTCACCACCAAGTGACTTCACCCCCACCAGTTGAAATGGCCACTCACCAGATCAAATCTGTGTATGCGCCTTTAGTTCATTTAGGATAACCACTCCTTTTAGGGATTTCACCAACTGCCCCTCCAAACAGGAAATGGAAACCTCTCGTGCTAGTTTTTCTCGCAAAAATATATAAGGGACCATCATAGGGCAGTATATCAAAAAAATGTATTTAAAAGCGTTAAAATGACACTCGCATGTGCTTGACGTACGTGGGGATATGGGTTAAGTGCCTTTTAAGGCACTGTTTTGCACTTTAGTTATATGACACCACTGCAGGGGTGGCAAGCCCGTAACAGGTTAAGTGGGTAGCTCTGCAGTGGCGCCAATATTTCGTATGTTTTTGGCCTACGCTGTCATATAGCACTTTTGCAACATCTAGTATTTTTGAAGAGGGAGCAAGTTGTTGTTTTAGGGAGTTTTTCATACAGGCATGGCACTTTGTGGGTTTTGTAAAAAATAAAATAGTGTGAATTTAAATAGCGCAACTCACGCTTTATACACGTTGAAATTAAATCTGTTCACAGAGTGCCATTTTTATACCAGGTTGCAGCAAACTAAAATATAGATTGGTAGTTCCTTTTTGCGCCGGTAGTCCATTGTTTTTTTCCAAAAAAAGATGTGTCTGTAGGAAACGCAGATACAGGTGGTGTGACACCCTCTTATTGTCCTTCCTGTCCTAACCAACCTGGTCTCTGCATCGAATGTTTCCAATGCTACCACACACTAGTGGAGTATTCGCGTAGGGTACGGCACTGCACAGTCATAGGACACACTTTCACAAGGTCTCCAATGATGCCATTGCATTTTTAGAGACCCAAACCTGGAACCTTTACAGTTATAAACAAGCGTAAAAAAAATAAAAATTTTTTTATTGTTCCTCTTTCTATCGTTTTCTGTATTGTTCTGCTCGGTTTCACTGTATTTTATAACAGCGATGTTTTAATGTTACTATGTTTTATCATGTTTACTTTGCAGATATGCAATTCTTTTATACTTTACCGTTTACTGAATTTATTGTTAACCCTTATTTTCTTTGTAGGTACGCCAAATCGGCTGCAGCACCGATTTATTTATCTTGATAGCAACAGAGTTTTCTCTCACGATAAGTAAATCAGTAACTCCAGCGTTGTAGGAGGCGATTTCACCACCACAGTTATATAAAAAAAAATAAAAAATAAAAAAAAAGGACAGAATATATGCGAAGGGGCAGATTGTCCCCATGCGTCGGCATATATTTTTTAGGCACAGATTGCAATAAAAAAACAAGTTGGGGGTGTGACCGGAAGCTGACCTAAATGGACGCTTAGCCAGCTAGCTCTCTCTCAGCCCACAGCTCCATGGAAAAATTTGGGGATCTTCCTCCACCCATACATGGGCAGATCCAGGACCACCCACTCTGCTACAGCTCGGGGATCACCACAACCTCCTGCCGGGGTCCTCCATGAGCTTCCGGGACTACTTTACAATGCCCGACATGACCCAAGGCAGAGCAGACAAGATGTCGCTGAACGCAGTCTCCTCCCAATCTCGGGCCTCCCTGCAGCCTCCATCTCAGTCCCAGCAGCCACATCTGGACTTGCCAGCATCCCATCTATTGGCTCCATGACCCGACGAATCTCCGCAGGCGATGAGTCTCTCCCATCAGACACTCTCCTCCCCAGCCTCGCCACGCGGGTAGCGGGCCATAGCCCATGACCAGCCCTCCGCGACGTACACACAGTGCAGAGGCCTTCCCACGACTATTGCGGGCAGCATCAGACCCCTGCATCCACGAGAGAAGCCGACCCTCTTGACCCATCTGAGGATTCAGAGGACTTTCCGACCCTCCCCAATGCCTGAAGGAGGTAGTAGAGCATGCCTGTGTTCCCCAAGTCCCAGAGACAGTCCCATTCCAGACTCTGGCACCTCCCCCTGAAAAAAACACTAGTACCCCTCTTATGCCCAGGATGCGAGCTCCCATGCATCTCTTCAGACAGGGGGCCCATCGGGACCAGCTCCATCTACCGCCCACACTCCGTGGTCTGAACCCTGGGACCCTCCACCACAAACCACCCATCGGGCTCACGGTACCCTTGAAGAGGATTCCCATCCATGTCTCTCTCCCCTTCACCTGCAGCCGTGGACCACCTTCATCCAGTCCCCCCTCTGTGGCAATCCTATCTACAAGCTATCCCAACTAAGGAGGATTTTAAACAGCTCATAGACTATGTGAAAGCTACTTGCCACACTGAAATCCAGTCCCTACACAGGCCTCAAACACCTAGCGGACAAGTTGGAGATGGCCAAGGAGATTCAGGAGACCAAATTGGCAGTTCACAGCACCCAAATTCTGGTTGCAGACCACTGCCTCCTGCTAAGAGACATGCCGAGGATCTGGACAATAGTGGGTGGAGGAACAACATCTGCGTGTGAGGCCTGCCCAAATCAGAGGAGGCTGAAGATCTACAGTTCAATTAACAACCTTTTGGGTGAAGCTGCTGACAAACGCATTGAGGTGGACAGAGCCCACTTAGCCCTCTGGCCTAAGGGTCCCATTTCTAAACCACACAATGTCATCTGCAGGGTTCACTCCTACCCGCTGAAGGAAGACATCATGTGCAAAGCTTGATCCATCTGCAAACTGGTCTTCGACAACAACCTGGTGCAGTTATACCAAGACCTTTCCTGGATAATGCCTCAAATACGTAGACTCTTACAAACCCTTCTTCATACCTTACATGATAAAGGACATTATCTACAGATGGGGATTTCCCTTCAGCTTGACAGCGAAACACCAAGGAAAATCTGCTATACTGCGCTATCCGGAAGACTTGAACGTCTTTTGCGATGCACTTGATATTCCTGTCCCCCAGCTACCCGATTGGGACCTTGTGGCCACCCTCCGCCACCTCCTCTGGTTTGGCAGAAGGTCCCCCCCACCAAGTGCTCTCGAGGACCAGACTCCCATCGCAAAGTCACCAAGCATAGAAACAGCTGATCCCACTTTGTGACGTCTCCCCCCCCCCCCCCCCCCCAAGTCAAATTAGCCTTATTCTTATTTAGCTTTGACTGCACCATAACCTGGCTATTGCCTATAGCATTACTCCAATTAATACCCCACTGTAAATCCCAGAATGCTCCTGCCTCATCCTAGTTTAGAATTATGGGCTGGTCTCAGCTGAGACGTCAGGAAGGTCAACTTTCTGCTTACCAACCCCCCTTGGTTTACCCCATCCAGAGTCCCCCCATACCCTTCTGTAAGTTATTTTTTATTAATCTTCTTTATTGCAACAATATTTTTTTTTTTTCCATCTGTGTCCACCTGCCCCAACGTATTTCTGTTATTTGGTTGGGAGGACATATAGGAACTGCATTAGTCTTTTGTCCCCTAGATCTTGCAGGGCCTTTTGATAAGGTTTGTCATATACAACGTGTATTTTATTGTTATAATCTTTTTTCTTTCCTAGCTTTCTCTCCCCTTACTTCACCCGCTGGCTTTTTACGTAGTCCCCATTGGCCGCCTGGTTCTCCACCCATGGATGTCACGCTCCTGCATATGGCATATCACAGATGGAATCAGATAAGTACAACTGTAGCTTCTCCTACCTCCCACAATGGCCAAGACCCAGTCACTAAATGTCCATGGCTTAAATTCCAATAGAAAAAGACATCTGGCACTTAGTGAATTTAAGCAGTGGGGTGAAGATGTCCTCATGAGCCAGGAAACCGAATTTGATAGAGGGGGCTCCTTCACTTCCAGACATTACCCTCAGGTCTTCCAGGCCTTTAGCCCATGTAAACGTGCAGGTGTCGCTATGCTCTTCAAAAGAGGCTCCCCATTCACCTGCTCTGCCTCCTACCTTGACCCGCAGGAACATTTTGTTATAATACGCAGCCTATGGCAGACACAGACAGTTATATAGACCACCTTTAATCAAATAATGTGAGAAATTCTGTATATGGTGTGACAAATGGTGAAAAATTGCAAAAAAAAGCAAAATATGGATAATAAATGTATGACAAGTTATTACGAAACACGTAGGGGGGAGGGACGCGCTGACGTCACCTCCTGCTCCATTTGCTTACCCAAAAGGATGGGCTGTCCGTCTGTGCTCCAGCTGGCGCATCAGACTTTTTGTTCCTTGATTATTGCAGCTTTGTAAGTGCATTACTTTTAATAAATATTTTATAAGGTTTTACACTATATGGAGCGTTCTATTTTTTATGTACCACGTTATTTACGGGATGACCGGATTGTTCGTGAAGTGGATGTTTAGAGATTAAGACTACACCTACTGTCTTCTGGAAGCCAAGTTGTAACCCATTACATGCCTTCCTTGATCCTCTGTCATAGGGGATCATGGTGATCCGGTAAGTTTAGTTCTGCTGTTCTGGTGGTGGAATCAACACAGCCTGCTGTTTCTAGTGTGTGAGGATGGCCTTTTACTTCACAGTGCACTGGTGTATATTTGGTCACAATGTTTTGATTTTTGTCGTCAATGAGTCTTGTGCACTTATGTACTTCATATGTGTTTTTATTGATGCTTATATTTTTTGATTTATTCACAGGTACATTCATGTTGATTTTGATTACTCAATTTAATGGTGGATATACATTTATTATCCATTAGATTTTTTTTAATTTTTCACCATTTGTCACATTATTTGATTAATGAGTGGTCTGTATATTATATATATATATATATATATATATATATATATATATATATATATATATATATATATATATATATATATATATATATATATATATATATATATATATATATATATATACACACACACATACACACACATACATATATATATACACACACACACACACACACTTGTTCTTTTTGATTTCAGTTTTAGAATCATATGGTTCGCGCGCTCTTTTTCTTATTTCTAATTAGTATTTATGTTATACGTTAGAATCGCAGCTCCCGAGCTATTGTATGGTTTGAATTAAGATATTCAGCCATTTATTTAGTTTTTCCCTAGCGCAGTTTTTTTCCCCAATTATTCTAGACACAGACAGTTACCTTCTACGTCCTCTATGCCCCAAAATGTCCGTCAGCGCGAAAGGTGTTCGCCATCTTTCAGTTGCCACACTAATTACTCAGGGATTTTAACCTGTCTGACTCCACGACTTTTGACTGCCATGTGGCGAATCCCCAGGCTCCACAGACCCGAGCCCTCAGGGACTCCAAACTCTTCCGTCAGCTCACTAGAAGACATGCTTTTTGACACCTAGCGGGTTCTCCACCCTGGCGACCGACAGTACACATTTTATTCCACCCCTCACCATAACCATAACCCCTCACGTATAGATTACTTCTTTGTTAATAACACGCTCTGTATTATCCGCTCCGCACAAATACTCCCAATCTCCTGGTCCGATCATGCTCCCGTCCAACTAACGCTGGACCTGTGCACCCCTTCCCGTAGGCTGTGCAACTGATGGCTAAATAACTTTCTCCTTCAGTACCTCCCCTCCAGAGTGGAACTGGAATCTAACCTGAAACATTACTTTGCCAAGAAGGACACCCCGGATATCTCCCTTTCCACACTCTGGGCAGCCCATATGGCAGTCATTTGGGGCCGATGTCTTTCCCTTTCTTTAGCCATGAAGAAGGATGCTAGGGCCAAACTACAAACTGAAAAGGATCTCCGGTTCCTTGAAGCCCAGCTACAATCCTCTCCGTCCCTATCTCTCCTTAAACAGATTATACGCTTACGAATGACCCTTAAAGACCTTGCGATGGGAAAGCATTAGTCTGACTAAAACAGTTATACTATGACAAAGGCAACAAGGCACACTCACTACTGGCAAGAAAGCTAGCCGATCGTGCCCATACAGCCACCCTACATCAAATTAAGAACAGGTTGGGCTGCTTACTATCCCATCCCCAGGATATAGCCAACGCCTTTGCAGAATACTACACTGACTTATATAATAACACTGGGATCCCTCATAATTGCCCCCACCAGACCTAGTTGACAGTATGTCCCGATACCTAGAGCAGGCTGGAATTTCCCAACTCCAATCCTTGGACCTCCTTGCGCTCAATTGTACCCATTACCGAAGATGAACTCACAAGAAATATAAAAACCTTACCCTTCCACAAATCCCCTGGCCCGGATGGCCTACCATAGTACAAATCCTTCCTCCCCTACTGCTCCCACATACGCCTTTCTTCAGCAAACCCATATCCCAAGTGACATGCAGAGATCCTTCGTTACCCTGATCCCAAAACCAGACAAGGACCCTTTCCTATGTGCCAGCTACAGGTCCATAACGCTATTGAATTCGGACCTAAAAATATTCACTTAACGCCTCTCGATCCATTTGAATACAGTCCTACCCTTCCTGGTCCATAAAGACCAGGTGGGCTTTTACCCCCTCCACAAAGCGTGAGATAACGCGAGAAAGGTCATAAACTTAATTGATGTAGCCAACAGAGACAACTCAGAGTCCCTGATCTTGAATCTGGACGCAGAGGCCTTTGACCGTCTTGGCCTTTTCTGTTCGCCACACAGGCTTCAGGGGACCCTTCCTGTGGGCGGTACAACATCTTTACATCAACCCCATGTCACAAATGAAAACCCCCATATGCCCTCTCGTCGTCCTTCCCAGTTACTAATGGTACCCGCCAGGGCTGCCTGCTATCGCGTTTGCTATTCGCAATATGTGTAGAACTGCTGGCAGCGACTATTCATGGCAACCCGCACCGTCGGGCATACTGGTTAGGGGAAAGGAATTCAAAATTTTGCTGTTTGCGGACGACATTATCCTCACCTTGACCCAGCCCAGGATCTCCCTACCAAATTTATACGCCGAGCTCGACAAATATAGGGCAATTTCGGTATACAAGATGAACATGTCCAAGTCAGGAGCCTTCCCAGTCAATCTCCCAGAGGATGAAATCCACCACTTACAGTCCTGTCTTCCCTATAATTGGGAACTTGCCTCCTTGAAACATCTGGGGGTTACTCTCACCCTGACCTTTGCCACACTATCAAGCCAATCCCCCCCCCCCCCCCAACATAGGTCAATCAGGGAACTGGTGCAAAAATAGAAGACCCATCATCTCTCTCCTAGGGCGTATTACATCTGTCATTCCTAAGCTCTTATATCTATTCCAAACACGACCCCTCCCTGTCTCCTAAAGACATCTACGCAAGCTTACTACGATATGTGTGGAACTATAAAAAAAAGGGACATAAGATACCCCGCTCGGTATTGATGCCGACTCCCATTATGCACTCTGCCGACTCCCGTTATCTGGTCAAGTATAAGTAAAAATAAGTTTTTTTTGTTTGTTTTGTTTTTTGCATGCGATTGGATACAAAATGGGAGTCACTGCTCTGATTTGACTGACTGAACAGTCTTTTTACAGAATGAAAATTGAAAACATCTGAAAAGGTGCCCAAAGCACCAACTTACTGGTTGGATAAAATACAAAATGTTCATCTGCAATAACTTACATTTACTATCCAAGAAAAATTGTGCCCTGTTTCGTCCAGTAAAACTCAAAATTGTCCTTATTGTAATGCAAATTTGTGTCTGAAACATTGACAATATAGGCAAATTATATTAAAAACAAGACTAAAGCACTATTTTTATGGTTATTACCCAGCCTGTGTTTTCCTGCTTGGCATCATTGTGATTGTTTAGGTATTACTGGGCACTGCTACTGCCAACTTTAAAACTTCATATTTATTGGTGACCACTACTACAACTGTTGCTGCTGTATTTTTAATGGGTTTTGATTTTTACTAGAATACCAGCACTCTACAAACCATTTTTTAAAACACTCGTTTCATGTGATTGTAAATCCCAAGGTCCATGCTGCCTACCTAATGTTGCTTTGCCTAGTAAGCTGAACCCTGGATTACACCCAAGCTGGATGAATCACACACCAGCTTTTATCTATCTGTTTTTTCTCACTATTCTCTGGTCTTCTCCTCATTTCCTGCAGCCATTAGCATGTAGTCTAATTTACGTTTCGTTTATTTTATTCCAATTATTAAAAGAAGGAAGAATGCCCCCCCCCACCTCCTCTTTTGCAACAGTAGCTAGACTGTAAAAAAAACAGCGGTGGGGGTAAGGGCACCAACAGGAACTCAATCAACAAAGTAGATTACACTAAAAGTGTTTGAGAGTTCAATCAAGAAAACCCACTAGAAGGACTTTGGATTCACAAAATTGCTTATTGTTGTTCAGCTGAAGATATATAGTACATGCATTATACCTGGCCTCAGAAGAGCAAATGAATTACCTGCCAAGGTACGGATACCATTCATCATAAAAAAAAAATGACCAAACGCGTTTTAATCCAGTTCGTAAAGTGATATCATGCATACATTTGCAATCTATGAAAGGCTTGTTTAGACATGCATAAAAAAAAAAAAAAAAAAAAAAAACTTACAGTATGATCGGTAACAGTGTACTAACTCTAGCCCAAACACCATACCTGTCTGTGTATAATGCATCCAATTAAGAATCACCTCTGGGGCTCTGTACCATCTGGTCACCACATAACCTGTCATTTCACTGTCTGCATGCCTTGCCAGTCCAAAATCCAGGATCTGTGAACATATGTGAGTAATAATTATCAGGACATCTGCCAACAGTTTAGTGTAGGAGGAAGCATTACATTAAAACAAGAAGAGAACAGTGACGCAGTATGAGATGTAAGCTAATCAGATGATTTCGATATTTTCACTAGCTTCACAGACAATATACAATACCCTAGAGCGAGACGCATTTTTCACACATTGTAAATACATTTAAACAAATAGAAATGCTTTACACTACTGTGTTTTAGGTTATAAGCAGGAATCTGGACCCAAGTTCTCTCCCAGCTATATGAATATTACACATCTTAAAGAAGATTTTTTTTTTATTATTATTTCGTGTTGCGAAAGTCTTCTGTGACTGGACCTAAGGAAAGGAGGGCAAATAAAACATAATGTGCAGCTTCTATGTATGCACTCCACTACTCTCTTGCAGCAGGCTAGAAGGATAGCATTAACTATATTAACTGGCTGAATGAAAACGTCACTAAAGAAAATACAATGCTCCAGCAAATGGCATACACCTAATTAGTGTAGGCTTCCTATTACACAGCACATTAATAAAAACATTAAAATGTTCTTAGAGTACACCTGTCATGACAGACATATGGAGGATGTAAAATACCGATCTAGTTGCTGGGCTGTGTATATAGTCAAAGCCCAGGAACATGTACAGTAGGCTTTGAATGAGTGTCAGAATCTCTGATCTCTATACTTGTTCCAGGTCAGTGGAAAAACTGAAGCCAAAGCAGCAGTAAGACAGCCAGTGAGCTACAATTATCAAGAGGAGAAGTCAGCAATGTCAGAATACAATTTTTTCTAATTATCTGAGCTATCAGCTTAAAATGAATGTGATCCTATGGCAGCAAAGGTTCCATTTTTTTTTTTACCATCAAACCTGCACAGTAAAAAAAGAACTTTAAAAGTAGTAAGGCCAAAGATTTTTTGGTGATACTTTTGACTCCGAATCAGCCGATTGGCTCATGTCCCAGAGCCACTCTAGGCTCTAAAAGGATCCCGACCATATTGTCAGGATCCACACAGCTGCCGGCTGACAGCTGGCTCTCAGAGCTTGAGTGAGAGGCAAAGCCAGCAACGCATGACCCCTCCCCTGCCTGGCACACCAGTAAGTGCTGGAGGTGTAGAGCAGAGACTAGCAACCAACAGTCACCACTCTCTGCTCAGCAGTAACCTGAGAACTGATCGATCAGGGGTCATGTGACCCCCTCAAGCTTAGAGCCAGCAGGGGACACATGCAGCATTACACTAATGCTGCATCAGAGGCGAGTATGTATGTTTTTTTTTTTTTTTTGTTTTTTGTTTTACACATCCCAAAACTTCTCCTTTAATGAACATGAAAATGCAGACACTTTTCTCCTTGTCCTCCTTATAGGCTTTCATCTACGATTCAAAGAATATCATCATAGTATCCTTTACAAAGGCAACATAAAACTGCAATGCAGGATCCTTCAAAGCCATTTTAGCAAATGTATACAATCGTTCTTCCAACAGGGCATCAAGCCACACATACAATGTCAGGCTGTGCGGATGAGGTTTTAAAAGGCTTGAGCTGTGTCATTCTGGGAAAAGTGAAAAAGTTCCGAGCCCTCATGCAGCCTTACGCAGGGCCAGATAATTTCAATCACTTTTAACAGGCTTTCAATTACAAGAACAGCTAAATAGATTAAGGAAACCTACCACCAACACTTTAGAGTATTTAACAGGATTGAAAGAAAATGTTGGCGTTAGTTTTGTGCGTATGATCGACTGACAATTGCCATACGCAGGGCCAACATTAGAACTGTTATTTAAGAGAGACACAATAGCAGCTCCCAGGGAGTCAGTTTTGTTAGATCAGCAAATTCTTTTCAGGCCACAAGTGAAGGAATTTACCATTATATAGGGAATGCAATTGGGGGGGAGGGGGGGGGGCATTTAATTGTAAAATCAAAATATTATAGAACATTTTTTTTCTTTTGCAAGATCTACTTTGTTAAAGTAACCAAGGAAAGTCTATGTTTCCATACCTTTAACTCACAATCTTCATTTACAGCCAGATTTCCAGGCTTTAGGTCCTGCGAGTGAATATATAAAACACAAATAGATCCGTTAAGTCACTAAACTTTGAATTTGTGCAAGGTGAGCCACTGAAACACCCAGTTGATTTCTGCAAGCAAACTTGATTGGGCTTCCCCCTCTGACCATCATGCCCTGCACAACCAACCAGCGACAGCAGGTTTCAATGGGGAAAAAAGAAAATACAATGCAGCTATCACATGCTGGTTTTCTAAAATTATAAGAAGATTATGTTTTGGGCTATTTAAGTATGACTATACTCAAAGGAGTTCTTTAATAGTAATACTGAATTAATAAAACCACTTACGGCGTGCCCCTAACTAGATTAGAATCTGACCCTGTATATCCAAAGATGAAGCTCATATCATCCCTGGACATCAGTTTAACTTGAAAATAGGTTACCTTGTTATCAGTTAAGAGACATTTATACAGGGAATTAATAGCATTGCTATCCCTCTGTGGAAAGCTCAAGTGTAAGAATTACTGTCAGGAAAACTGTTACAAAACCCATTTGGCTTTTGATTCAGAACATACAATTAAAGCAATTAAAAAGTTACCAAGGCTGAGCTGGTGCTAAGCAGTCACTTGGTGACATCCTCCCACAACAAAGAGTATAGTGTGTGAAGGAAAAGACTATTAAAAACTGAATCAAGTCCAGCTTATTCTGGGCTTGCCTTCTTAAAGAAGTACAAAGGGATCATTACTGTCCGACAGTGAATCAGATCCTACTGGGGATGCAAATAAACTCTGCATAGGGACGCAAGGCCTGAAACAAGAAGCAACGGTCCTCCCCCAAAAACAACCATGCCATAAGTAAAAGCAGAAAACTAGAAATTGAAACGTTGAATACTTACCCTATGGATGATACCAGCTGAATGGATGTACTGAAATGAAAATGTAAAAAGTGAGAAGTTAATCTATTATGAATTACAGATACATAGTATTAAGTCACATTAAAAAACAAACAAAAAAAACAAACAAACCACACAACGTGAGCAGACATGCTCAGATATCAGAGGTCTACCCCATGCAAGGTAGATCTATTAAGCTTCCATTTATGTTAATGTAACTTTCTAGATTGTAAGTTTCTAGATTGTAAGCTCTAACGAGCAGGGCCCTCTGATCCCTCCTGTACTGAATTGTATTGTAAGTGTACTGTCTGCCCTCATATTGTAAAGCGCTGCGCAAACTGTTGGCGCTATATAAATCCTGAATAATAATAATAATAATAATAATAATAATAATAATGTAACCACAGATAGGGTCTTATTCCAGGCTACAAAAGCACGGGTTACACTGGATCAAAGAAAAGTCAAAGATGTTATGGTGCTACCTTGTGGACATATAGTTTACTACAGTGTTCTTGGTTATAGGCAAATACACATAATGGCAGACTTTGGGTAAAGATTTAATGCACTTTCTAAACATTAAAAAATATGCGCGACTCCTGGGATTCGCTCAACCTGGTGCTGGCATCCTTAAGGCCCCTTTCATGTGTGTGAACCTTTTCTTTCATCAGTTCAGTCACGTTTTTTTTCCAGAGAAAAACAGATGCAGTTTACATCGGTTTTTGGTCTGTTTTTATCTCTGCAAGCTAGAGTCGTTAAAAAGAGAAGTATGGGAATTTTTCATCCCCTATATTCATATTCATTTACCTAGGTGGATGCAGCATCAGACCGATGCTGTATCTGTCCCCCGGTGTCTCTGCACTGAGAACAGAGCCACCGAACACCGCCAAAGGCTCAGTTCACTCACCTCCCCGAGCGGAGAGCTGCTGCCTGTCAGTCAGCATCTCCCTTGCTCTGCTCCTCCAAGCTCATTGGAGAGCTGAGCTGTGGATGGGAGCGGCAAGGTCCTGCCCTAGTGGAGGACAGTGTAACACCCATTTCGCGTTGTGTCTCACCCTTTACGTGTGTGCACTTTTTTTGGCACCGGGTGGAGTTTTTGGGCGTTTCACACGCCACTGGCTTTTCAAAAAATACAAACAAAAAAAACAAAAAAAACTGCTCGCTGAGAGGCGGAGACCATCAGTCCAGGCAGCTGGTGGATGCAGACTGCCTAAGGATGACACTCTGCCTCGACCGATTCTAGTTACATCAGCGGAGAGCGGACTTCAGACAGCTCTCCGCTATAAACGGGTCACAGGAGTGCAAAACTAATTGCATTCCTTTGACACACAAGAGAAGCCAAGCCTAAAAAGCTCAGGCTGGACTTCTCCTTTAAAGAAGAACTCCATCATTCCACACACTTTACATTTAGGCCCCTTTCACACTGAGGCGCTTTGCAGGCACTTAAGTGCTAAAAATAGCGCCTGCAAAGCGCCCTAAAAGAGCCGCTCAGTGCACTCCAATGTGAAAGCCCTGAGGGATTTCACACTGGAGTGGTGCGCTTGCAGGACGGTCAAAAAAGTCCTGCAAGCCGCATTTTTGGAGCGCTGTAGGAGCGGTGTATTTAGCGCTCCTAAAGCGCCCCTTCCCATTGAAAACAATGGGGCAGCACTCCAAACCCGCCTGCAAAGCGGCGCTACAGCGGCGCTTTTAACCCTTTTTCGGCCACTAGCGGGTTAAAACTGCACGCTAATAGCCGATCAGCGCCACTAAAATGACGGTAAAGCGACACTAAATATCGTGCCCCTTTACCGCCAGCGTGCTGAGCGCCCCAGTGTGAAAGTAGCCTGTTTGTTTACATCCGTTTTGCATCCAATCTGTTTTTTTTTTTTTTAAACAGAAGAGAAATAGGGCTTTGATCCATTCCAAAAAATGTTGACTGAAGTGGATGTGAATAGTTGTAAATGGATGATCATCCATTTTTCCACAGAGATGCCTTATGCCCCTTTCACACATTTGGACAGTTTTTTTTTTTTTTTATATCAGGTTTTCATCAGTTTTTACATCCACTACCAATGCAAAAATGGATGTAAAAAAAAAAAAAAAATGGACCGGTATTGTTTGTTAACATCCGATTTTTTTTTTATCCGATCTTTTTTTTTTTTTTTTTTTTTAAACTAAACAAAATAGCTTTGATCATAAAAAAAAAATGGATGTTGACTAATGTGGATGTAAAAGGATGATTTACAGTTTTCCATAGATGCATTGATGTCCCTTTTTCATCCATAAATGGATGGATGGATTAAAACGGACAAAACATGTGTGCATGAGGGGCCTAAATCAAGTATTATTTAATACTGTATATAATGACCCTGGACTTGATAACCTTTAGGCCCCTTGGCTGAGAGCGCTGATTGGGAGCTAAATCGGCAGACTTTTTTTGGTCATGCTCCTTGGACAGAAGCCGGCATCACTGAACCGGCCGATGCCACCCGATGTTCGACCCATGCGTACTATGCTTAAAGTGTAACTCCACCCTAAAATTAAAATCCCTGCATCCATAGACATCCACATTCTAGCACTAACCTATCTAGCTTTGAAAAGAAGAAATCAGTACACATACCTTTTCTGAAGCCGATCTGACCGGATCTCCAGCGGCGGAAGCTCTGCAGAGGACACGGCCAAAAACGGCTGTGAAATAAACAGGGAGCGACACCATCCATAGAGTTACTATGGGGCTTCCGCTGTTGGCTGTGTCCTCTGCACCCGCCTCCACAGCGAAGTCACGGCTGACAGCTCAGCGTGGGATCGAGTCAGACCAGCTGCAGAAAAGGTACGTATGCTTATTTTTTCTTTACAGGGCTAGATAGGTTAGGGTTAGATTGTGGATGTCTGTAGATGCAGGGATTTTAGTTTTAGGGTGAACTTCTACTTTAAAGGTTCACAAATTAAGCGGTTCCACTTTGTTTTTAACCCAATAACAATAAGAATTGCTGCTGTTGTCGATTTTCCTATACATTTTTACAGTGAGTACTTAAAAGCTGTGCTCCAGGAATATATGCATCACCCCAAATAATGTATTTTATTATAAATATATAATAACATTTTTTTTTATTAAACTACTACAAGTATTTCATACAAGCATCCCCTGCAAAGTAGCAGTTGCCTGACAGCTTTAACCATAAGAATAGCATTTATGTGCTTTCACTCATGGAGCAAAAACTACCACAAACACCACAACGAATGCATACCTTTGAGGTTTATTGTTGTGTTGCTCAGGCAATAGCAAGCTCTACCCTTTTACTGTCACCACAAGAAGAAATTGTAATATCTACTAAACTGGGTTATAGCAAGAATATGGTGCTACCCATACATAACAGATACCTCAAAGCACCAAACCTGTAAAATGTTGTAAATATAAAAATGTTACCTAAATGTATTAACTTATCAGTCCAATATTTTTTTTTTTAAGAAAGAACATATTTTCTTTAGTTAGGACTTCTACATCATAGTCACAGCCAAATGAACAATAGGAAGTTATAAAAAATGACTGTAGCATGTGGACACAACATAAGGTCATAGACAGTAACAGAAGCAGGACACCTTATGTGCAGCTATGAACAGATGGAGTATTTGAGGACAAGACTTCAAGGCTTATTACCTGCCCAGTTCACACAAGTGTCCTCCTGATGATTTCATAGCTTCCAGAACTAGAGCAGGGGTAGGCAATCTTTTGAGCACAGTGTGCCCAAAAATGTTTTCAAAGAAATTGAGCATGCCGATTTTTTTCACTCTCAATCACAAAAAAAGATTTTTTCTAGAAAGTAAATGCTGTAAACTACTTTAGTAGTGAGACATTAACATCCTGCACTCTCATGCCTCCGATCAGCCCCAATTCATGCACCTTCACACCTCAGATCACTGTCCCCCCCCCCCCCCCCCCTGCAAGTCTTTTTCACCACTGTACCCCCGCTCTCATCTGCCCCGCCACTGTACTGGCCTGCTCATCCGCCCCCCGCCACTGTACTAGCCTGCTCATCCGCCCCCCGCCACTGTACTAGCCTGCTCATCCGCCCCGCCACTGTACTGGCCTGCTCATCCGCCCCGCCACTGTACTGGCCTGCTCATCCGCCCCGCCACTGTACTGGCCTGCTCATCCGCCCCGCCACTGTACTGGCCTGCTCATCCGCCCCGCCACTGTACTGGCCTGCTCATCCGCCCCGCCACTGTACTGCTCATCCGCCCCGCCACTGTACTGCTCATCCGCCCCGCCACTGTACTAGCCTGCTCATCCGCCCCGCCACTGTACTAGCCTGCTCATCCGCCCCGCCACTGTACTAGCCTGCTCATCCGCCCCGCCACTGTACTAGCCTGCTCATCCGCCCCGCCACTGTACTAGCCTGCTCATCTGTTCCGCCACTGAACCGCTCTCATCTGTCCTAAAACTGAACTTATCTGCTCATCTGCCTCAGCACTGTAGCCCACTCTCTCATCTGCCCCACCTCTGTTCCCCCCTCGCTCTCCTGCCCCACCTCTGTTCCCCCCTCGCTCTCCTGCCCCACCTCTGTTCCCCCCTCGCTCTCCTGCCCCACCTCTGTTCCCCCCTCGCTCTCCTGCCCCACCTCTGTTCCCCCCTCGCTCTCCTGCCCCACCTCTGTTCCCCCCTCGCTCTCCTGCCCCACCTCTGTTCCCCCCTCGCTCTCCTGCCCCACCTCTGTTCCCCCCTCGCTCTCCTGCCCCACCTCTGTTCCCCCCTCGCTCTCCTGCCCCACCTCTGTTCCCCCCTCGCTCTCCTGCCCCACCTCTGTTCCCCCCTCGCTCTCCTGCCCCACCTCTGTTCCCCCCTCGCTCTCCTGCCCCACCTCTGTTCCCCCCTCGCTCTCCTGCCCCACCTCTGTTCCCCCCTCGCTCTCCTGCCCCACCTCTGTTCCCCCCTCGCTCTCCTGCCCCACCTCTGCCCCCCCCTCGCTCTCCTGCCCCACCTCTGCCCCCCCCTCGCTCTCCTGCCCCACCTCTGTCCCCCCCCCTCGCTCTCCTGTCTCTTCATGTAATCACGGACAGACTCGATGTTAAGATCAGGGCTCTTTTGGGGCCAAACCATCACTTCCAGGACTCCTCGTTCTTCTTTACACTGAAGATAGTTCTTAGCGACATTGGCTTTATGTTTGGGGTTATTGTCCTGCTGCAGAATCAATCATCGAGTCTGTCTGGGATTACACAGAGACAGAAGGATTCGAGGCATCCTACATCCACAGAAGATCTGTGGTTAGTGCGCCAAGATGTTTGGAACAACCTACCTGCAAAAGTTTCTTCAAAAACTGTGTGCAAGTATACCTAGAAGAATTGATGCACTCTTGAAGACAAAGGGTGGTCACAGCAAATATGGATTTAGATTTCTCTTCTGTTCATTTACTTCATTTTGTGAGTTGCTAAAAATAAACGCACAACACTTCTATTTCTGAAAGCATCCTTAATTTACAGCTTTTTTTTTATTTTTTATTTTTTTTTACAGCTGCCTAAAATTTTTGCTCAGCACTGTACAACACTTGCCATCCGGGCCATTTCTGACACTTCGCTCCTACATGTAAAAAACGACTTTTACTTACTTAGAACCCCAAATTTTTTTGATGCCACATGGCATTTGCACAGTCGTTTTTCAAACTTTTTTTTTTTTTGCAAAAAAAAAAGTTGCACAGGAGGTCTAGTGCTAGAATTATTGCTCTTGCTCTGACCTTCACGGCAATACCTTACACGTATGGCTCGATCGCCGCTTACATATGCGCTATAGCATTGGCCATGACAGGCCCTCTTTATGGAGAGATATGGGGTCTATTATACCCCAAATCTCTCCTATGGCCTCCCATGTAGCTGATCAGACACAGATCAGTCTGATCGGCTACTTACCTGGCTATTAGTGGCCAGATAAACAAAGGGGCAGAACCGGAAGCGACAAACTACTCATTGGCTCCCGGTTTCCAGGGTTACAGAGAGAAGGGAATTATGTTAGTTCCTTGCTCTCTGTTCAGGGCAGCCATCGCCACCAGTGGCATCGCTCCCGGCCTCCGCAATGGGACCAGAGAGCCCGGGAGAAGCGGCGGGAGGGGGGGTGGGACCACCCTTCTGCCACCCGCAGAAGTGATCGAGTGGCTAATTAGCCACTCGATCACTTCTGCCTTATACATAATTCCCAGCTGAAAAGATTGATACCAGAATGAAGCCTGTGGATACAGGCATCATCCCGCTATAACCACTGAAAACGGACAACATCCATGTACGCCCTCCCAATGAGACGTGGTCAAAATTTGTAATAAAAGCATCTTTGCCATTCTGAAGCTTCCCTCTAACCACTTTGCATATTTTATATATACTGCGATTCTGTACTTGCCAAATATGCTGCAGAAATCTCCCTACACCGAGTCAAGCTGCAACCATTTTAACTGTGGGCAGCTGAAGCTGCTGCCTTTTCAGTTCCTGTATTTACACAGCGGCAATCACCTCCAGCTCTGCGGCTCTCATTGGCCCTCTTATGACTCATCCCCCTACCTTATTGGCAAGCTCTCACAAGTGTCAGAGAGCTGTGCATGATGTCATAAGCCTAGGCTTTTTACCAGACAAGAAACAGGAAGTGGGCTGTATAAGGTATTTACTGGTAGAAAAAAAAAAACTTTTACTATCCAAAATAAAAACAAGGGCAGAAGATTTAATAAATGAAAAGTTGAAAAAAAATTACTGAAGGTCCCCCAAGTGAGGGACACAAGTCAAAGCACGTCCAATCTGTGTAGTAGTTCAAGTGAATAAATGCAGGTCTCAAAACCTTCTCCAACCAGGCTCAGAAGAAGATGGACTAAATTGGATCCATCGGACATTGCCAAATGATATACTGCAGACTTACTAAAACACATTCTTACAATATGTTTGGATAATTGAGTTTTGTTTCAATTACAGCCATGTTGTGTTTTTTTAGATTCGTTTTGCATCTGTTTGGAACATTCCAATACTCAATAGATTCTTTGAAACATGGCTTTTGTATAAAAGGGTGAGAATTATTGGGGTTCATTTACTAAAAGCAAATATACTGTGGACTATGAAAGTGCAGTTGCTCCAGAGCTTAGTAAATGAAAGCTTTACTTTGTGTATACCCAATCGCATGCAAGGAAAATAAATAAAACAAAAAACAAACAGCAGTTCTGCTTGCACATGATTGGATGATGAAAATCAGCAGAACTTCCTCTCATTTACTAAGCTCCGGCGCAACTGTACTTGAGAAGCACACAGTATTTGCCTTTAGTAAATGAACCCCATTAGATCACATGCCTTCTTCCAGGTGGCTGTTGATAGGTCACAATCATTCTTCGTACCTTATTCAGCTTCAACAGAATGGCATAAAAGTTGGACATCATACGATTGGACAACATACGATTGGACAAAGGTTTCTTTACCCAACGTGTTGATGTCACTCATTAAGGAATGCTAGCCATTATGTACAAGACTTATGTACAAACAGATGCCGGCCAGTATAGGGTGGTGTGGAAACACAGATTTGTTTCTGGACTACTCACTTTCAGTTTCAGCAGCAGTAAAAAATGAATACAAATTGCTGCACTTTAGACACAATGAGATAGGCAGCTTTAAATGTCTCTATATATACACAGAATACTGCATGTGGCAACAGGATTTGGAACAGACTGAATTGGTGGAACTAGGAATTTCCGACAAGCCATAACAATGCACAGGAATGTCAGACATATCCCGAAACTGAAAACGATGAGCCAAAACCTAAGGATATGTGAATATTTGAGTATGCTAGAACTACAGAAAAACATGTGAATAACTAAATAAGTCTCCTATGGCAAGAGAAAGTAATTGCACAGCTACTTTTTCAAATGATATACTTTTTATAGAACAAGTAGTATTACACCTAATTGTAGCAGTGTTGTATCATGAAGGTCACCAGATCTCAATCTCAGAAATACCAGGCACACAACATACACTATTAGGGCACATAGGAAAAACAAAATATTTTACACATCGCATACACAGAGGAACTAATCTCCTAACCAATACCAGAGGAACCGGTGCCAAAATTGCTGGCAAAACATCTCGGCTCTCCATTGCACTGG
This sequence comes from Lithobates pipiens, assembly GCF_037356315.1. Classification (NCBI taxonomy): domain Eukaryota; kingdom Metazoa; phylum Chordata; class Amphibia; order Anura; family Ranidae; genus Lithobates; species Lithobates pipiens. The sequence continues at coordinate 194,913,206 of NW_027507903.1, forward strand.
ATTTCATGTAATGATCACTGAATTACAAAACACCGGCAACTACGGTATTTAACGTTCTTCTATTTCCTGCACGATTGGTGGCAAAAACATGGTAGTATTTGGTGTGATCTCTGCTTTGCAGAATTAAAAAGATAAAAATGGCGCAGCCAGTTTATTAAGGCACAAATGGGGACTTTATCAAATCTGGAGCAGCTGCGCATGGCAACCAATCAGCTTCTACCTTCGGCTTGTTCAGTTAAAAGGATTTTTAACCATTTAAGGACCAAGCCTCTTTAAGATTTGTTTACAAGTTAAAGTGGTAGTAAACCCGCAAATTTTTTTTTTTTTTTTTTTTTTTAAACCTGCAAAGCAAAAGGCATAATGAGCTAGTATGCACCGCATACTAGCTCATTATGAAAAACGTACCTTCGAACAAGGCCCCGACATCTGGCCCGATCCACGCCGAGGGAGCCCACATGCTCCCTCTGCGTTTCTTCTGGGTATCGCGGCTCCGGCGCTGTGAGTGGCCGGAGCCGCGATATAGTCACTCCCGTGCATGCGCGCGGGAGATTTCATTCCGGCCGGCCGGCCGGTCGGCCACTGGCGGATTTTCAGGCCGAGAATCCCCTTGTGCGCATGCACCGCTGCAGTCAGCGGCGCATACAGAGGGGAATATCTCCTAAACCGTACAGGTTTAGGAGATATTTTTTTTACCTACAGGTAAGCCTTATTATAGGCTTTCCTGTAGGTAAAAGTTAAAAAATTGAGTTTACAACCACTTTAAAAACAGATTTTGCAAGAAAATTGCTTAGAACACCCATACATTATACATTTTTTTTCCCAACACCCTAGAGAATAAAATGGCGGTCGTTGCAATACTTTGTCACACCGTATTTCCATAGGCGACGTTTAAAATAATTCTACAGGTTGCAGGTTTTGAGTTACAGAAGAGGTCTAGTAAAGCTGCACAATTAATCGTTAAAAAAAAAAAAAAAACGTGATCTCAATTCAACCACTCTGAAAAGCTCTATTGTCAATTCTTTCATATAACAAGTAGAGAGATTTATTTGCTCACTCAGCTATCAAAAGAAAACATTTGGCAGTCGGCCAAGTTTTTAAAATGAAACATTGTAACCAACTTCTTTCTTAGCTCAAAAGGAAAACTGTGAGTAAAGAAAAAAATCCAGGCAGACTGCCAAGTTTTTAAACAACTGTAAGTGCAGGAAGTTTAACCACTTAAAGTCTAAATATTTTTAATGTAAAAATCAATATTTTTTTGCTAGAAAATTACTCGGAACCCCCAAACATATTTATTTTAGCAGAGACCCTAGGGAATAAAATGTCAATTGCTGCAATAATGTCACAATGTATTTGCACAGCGGTCTTTCAAACGCTTTTTGGGGGAAAAAATACACTTCAATAAATAAAAAAAAAAAAAATAAATAAATAAAAAAGGAAACCGTAAAGTTAGCACATTTTTTTTTTGTTTTAATGTGAAAGATGATGTTATGCAGCGAGAATCATGATCCATCTTCGAAGCAAAAAAATTATTATTCTCATTTTAGCCAGAATAGTCCAGCTCTAAGGTCTAGGGCTAGAATTATTGCTCTCGCTCTACCGATTGCGGCGATACCTCACGTGTGGTTTGAACACAGTTTTCATATGCGGGCACTACTCACTTATGAGTTTGCTTCTACATGGGAGCTCGGCATGACAGGACGCGGTTACAATTTTTTTTTTTACTTATTTCATTTGACCTTTTATTTCATCTCCTCACTGCAGGGGGGCATGATATACATATGAAGGTCATCGGCCATAGCCATTTACTTATGAATGCCTCCGCTAGTTACATATAAACACAGAGTCTGCAGGTGAGTCATCTGTACACAATAGGGCAGAGCTGGGCAGCATTAGTAGCAGCATTTCACACTGAGATATCAAGACACAGCACAGGACAAACTTCAAAAGGACAAGGGAATTTAAACTGGGATAGTTGGCAAGTATGAGGCAGCTGCTTTGGGCCCCAAAACAATGACAGGGCCCAGCGCAGCTGCCCCTTTTACCCTGCCTTAAAGATGGCCCTGGTGGGTGGAGAGGATTCCACGCTAGCAGTCAGTGGGGGAGTGGGAGGTGGGGGGGGGGCCGGTGCATTCATAGCGTGTTACATACTACATGCCAACTATGGGTGTAACACAGTGCTCGACAAAACCCGGTCGCCAGGTCGCATTGGCGACTAGAATCAGCGACCTTGCGCCTGGGGCAGCATAGCTGGGGGTATCCCGTCTACGTGGACACCCCCCCCCCCCCCCCCCGCGCGCGCGATCGCGTCGGGCCGCGCCGCAGGCGGCCGGTAATTGAGCCCCCGGCTTTGAGGCCTTCTGTGATCCTATGGTTCCTTCTGGAATCTGGCGCCCTCTTGTGGTGGCCGTTGGAATTACAATCAACAATGCTAATGGGCCAGTCTTTCTCCATCCCTTTACTTAGAACCCCTAAACAAAAAACAAAAAACAAAAAAATATATTATATATATATATATATATATATATATATATATATATATATATATTTTTTTTTTATTATTTATTCTAACACCCTAGAGAGTAAAATGGTGGTCGTTGCAATACTGTCTGTCACACGATATTTGCACAGCGGACTTACAAGCGCACTTTTTTTGGGGAAAATTTTTTTATTTAATAAAAAAAAAAAAAAAAGACAACAGTAAACTTAGCCCAATTTTTTTTTTTTTTTATATTGTGAAAGATAATGTTACGCCGAGTAAATCGATACCCAACATGTCATGCTTCAAAATTGCGCCCGCTCATGGAATGGCGACAAACTTTTACCCTTTAAAATCTCCATAGGCGACGTTTAAAAAATTCTTCAGGTTGCACGTTTTGAGTTACAGAGGAGGTCTGGGGCTAGAATTATTGCTCTTACTCTACCGATCGCAACGATACCTCACATGTGTGGTTTGAACACCGCTTTCATATATGCGTTCGCTTCTGCACGCAAGCTTGGCAAGACAGGGCGCATTTAAAACAATTTTTTTTTCTTATTTTACCTTTTATTTTTATTTTTTTTCACTGTTCTTTTAAAAAAAAAAAAAAAAAAAAAAAAATGTGTGTCACTTTTATTCCTATTACAAGGAATGTAAAAATCCCTTGTAATAGAAAAAAGCATGACAGGTCCTCTTTTATATATGAGATCTGGGGTCAGAGAGACCTCACATCTCATTTACACTAAAATGCAATTTAAAAATGTCCCTCTAAGAGCTATGGGCAATGACTTGGAGACAGGTGGGGGGCTGGGGGCTATCTTCCCCTCACTCGTCTCCATGTCAGGCCAGGGACAGGTCCAGATCGCCGTCACGGACCTGGCTCCTAACTTTTTTAGCTGGCTCCTAGATTCCAAGCAAATTTGTCAACCCCTGGTGTAACATGTTATGAAAGGCGAACCTATCCTTTCAACAGCTCCCTGCCCAGGTCCCAGTGTCTGAAACATGTTAGACTCAAAACCAGGCAATGCAACACAACCTTATACTGTCCAATATGTGCAAAGAAAAGACCGCGCTATAATACACTCCAATTGCTGCAACTCATAGTGATAGACAACACCAATAGACAATTTGCAAAAGATGGAGCTGCGCTAAAGGCTGATATATATACCCTTACGTGTATAATAAAACCATGTTATATATAAAGGAATATAATCACTATACACCCAAATCCATGTGACAGAATAATTAACATAAATTAAGTGAAAAAACGAAAATGTGCATAACACGTACAAATATATACAAATGCAAAAAATATAAATAAATTCAAAGTCCTTTCGGTGAAAGAAAGTGTGCTTATGAAGAAAAACACCCGGGTGTCAGGTCTTCATATAATTCACTGTATGTGCATCCACCACCAGCTAAATTCAAGGCTTACCGGACAGCCAACATATAAGGCATATCTCCCGATGGGACTATTACCAAAGCCCAAGGTGTACCACTTCAAAGAGGAGAAATTATGTCTTTCGTCCACCTCCCAGCAAGGAAGCACAATGAGGGAATCCCGCTCTACATCGCTGCTCTGTCAGCACTGTGACACTTCTTTCACCACCCCCTTCCACCACCCACAGAAGTGATTGAGTGGCCAATTAGCAAAGGGAATTACCAGCTGAAAACAACCATACTGGGATGATGCCTGTAGGTGCTGGCATCACCCTGGTATAACTACTGAAACCCGAGGACGTCCATGGACATCCTACGGGCAGTTCATTTTTAGTGCTGTGATAGTTTGACAATTACTCAGCCATACAACACCCTATCCACATGAATTCTATAGCTTTATTTTGAGACAGAGCTTTCATTTGGTGGTTTTTGATAAATCAGTGGGTTTATTTTTTCCTATACGAGAAAAATTTAAACAAAAATCCCTTACTTTGTTATGAAACATATCAAATAAAAAAGGACAGGTGACAGGACAGTGCAAAGACCCCCCAAAATTACCAATTTTTTGAAAGTACATATACAATTTTTTGGAAAGGGAGAACATGCTTGTATGTAGGTGGTGAAAATTGCCCACTAAGAAGTTTAGCAGTAATAAAATTCCTCTCTACTGAATATCATTGGTTTCAAGTGTCATTTTAAACTCCAACCCCAAATCATTGGTGGCAAGGTCCCTTCCTTCCTGCTATCCTCCTATATGCTTGCAAACACATGCAGTGTTTACACTTGTGATTGGCACACAGCCATCACAAGGTACAGTGGCTCTATATACTTTGTCTATGACATTCTCTCAGACAGCTCAATCACATACATTCAGCAGTCGAACTGAGTAAAAGTAAATTTTTTCTGCAGCACCAGAAAACATAATTCACCTACCTACTTTGTTTTTGCATATAAAGAAGTTATGCAAACACTTCCACTGACCCCGGTGGGAAGGGTGAATCTAATCAAAATGTCCTTCCTCCCTAAATTTTTATATGCCTTTCATCATACCCCAGTCCCCATTCCAAACTCCTTTTTTGTTAAGCTAGATCAAACTATCACCACCTTTGTCTGGGCAGGAGCAACACCTAGAGTAGCCAGGTGTCTCTCACAGAGGGAGGCCTCTCCTTACCAAATTTTAAGAAATACTACTGGGCAGCGGTATTGGTCTCTGTGCGCTGGTGGTTCACCCAAGACAAAACCAACCCAGCGGTTAATTTAGAAGCAGCAATTCTGGGCTCATATTCAGAGTAATTTAGTCTACAGAGTTCCGAGGTACAGCCCCCCCCCCCCCCCCCCAAGTCACCACACCTATGAAAGCGATGGTGAAGGTATGGAAACAAGTGTCCCTATACTTCAACAATCAACATGCTGCCTCCCCATGCACTCCACTTTGGGATAACCCCACAATGCCGCACTTCCAATCTGTCCCTGATCCTCAGGTTTGGGCCAGGTACGAGGTCCGGACATTGCGCTACATATTCAATGAGGGACATCTTCTCCTGTTTGTTGAACTAAAACACAAATATAAGCTTCCCCCTTGGATGTTCTTCCGGTACATGCAGCTTAGGTATGCCGCCCGAGCACAATTCCCTAATGTAATAGAATTTGTCGTCCATTCAGTTGAATCCCTACTCACGGCCACTAATATAGATCGTACATTATCCTCTGTCTACTTTAGACTCACATGTAAGGACTCCTCTAAAAACGACCCCACTATTTAATAAATGGCAGTCGGACATACCCGCCTTGACCGAGGAGGACTGGTCGGAGGGATTGTAACAATGCATCCCACTTATGATCTCAGCTACAGATAGATTTGTGCAGCTGAAGTTTTTGCATAGAGTCTACTATAACCCGCATACATTGTCCATCATTTACCCTGGAGTGGAGGACACATGCACCAAATACAGGCAGTCGGTGGGAACCTTTTTTCACATGGTCTGGTCGTGCCCAGTTATTCAAACTTATTGGAGTACAGTGGTAGCTGATGTAAACACGGTGGCAGGACTACACCTAGCTATTGACCCACTCATGTTCCTCTTGGGCATCACGGACAACCTGGCCACTACTAAACACACAAAGCTGTTAGTTTATTGCAGCATACTATGCAGGGAAAGAAATTTTGCTCAGGTGGAAACTCCCGGATCCCCCTACAGAAATGGCATGGCACGCCTTAATAAATGCGGTATTGCCAATGTATAAACTTACCTATATGGCTCGCAATTGCCCCCAGAAGTTTGACAAGATATGGGCGAAATGGATGGAAGCTAGGTATCTTACAATATAAATAAAGAGGGGGCCTCCCCTTAGGAAATTAGTGCATTACTGGCAGTTAAGTAGACTACACCCCTTCCTGTGAGAGATATAGTAATGTGGAGGAGCCCACCAACTCCAGTATGCCAACAATCTAGCCCCCTAACCCCCTTCCCCCTCTGGATCTTGCTCTACCCAATTCCCCTTTCCCTTCCTCTGAGACCCCCGACTGACGTCTATTTGATTGTTCCCCTGCGGGACCGACACCCACCCCCTCCTCTGTTCCCCTCTCCCTCTTTCCACACCTGTTTCTGCCCCCCCCCCCTCCATTTCTAAATGGATCCTGGCTACGAATGGTGGTTTCTCTAGGTACAGGCTACACTGACCCATAGGCGGTGTGTTGAGAGACTTTGATTGGGAATCTGGCCTTAAATTGGTTGAACTGGATGACAAGCAAGCCAAGATGTTTTCCTTACCCAACTAATAATTATGTGAATATACGAACATCATTTGTATTACCTGATTACCTGTATTTTTGTTTATGACATACGCTTTATAGTCTCAAGTGTAGTGTTTAATTGACTTACTAAACATTCCTTATGTTAAAAAAAAATAAAAAAAAATAAAAAGAAGTTATGCTTTGACAATGACAAATTATTTTTTCCTCTTTCCATATTGAATGAAATATGCCTACATATACACTATGCGGAATATAACCTACATTATACTAGTGTACAAAAAGGAAAACAAAACAAAAATGCAACAGACACATCTCTAAATAGGTAACATGCTATAGTGTAATGGCAGCAATCTGTACGTCGCTATGGAAACCATCAACCTGCGCAGTGAGCATGGCCATGAGCTTACCTTCAAATAACAGGATCAATGAATAGTTTTATATGCAGAATTTATCTTGAACAAAAAAAAAGTAAAGAACGACTTTCTGCCAATGGCCTTGGTGGCTCGTGCGCTCTAGTTTCTGAGTTTGTCTTCCTGGACAATAAAACATAATTTCATCATACAAAGAAGTACATACATGAATTTCTCAGCCAACTGTTCGTGGAAAGAATTTTAGAATCTCTTCCAAAAGGTTCCCAGAGTTCCAAGAGCCTAATGCCACATACACACGATCAGAATATCGGTCAGCAAAAGACCGATGAGAGCTTTTCAATCGGAAAATGCGACCGTGTGTATGCTCCATCGGAATTTAGCTGTCCGAATTCCCGCCAGCAAAAATGATAGAAAGTTTTTCAAATTGAGAACATGCCATCGGAAATTTCGATCGTGTGTATGCAATTCCGACACGCAAAAACTCACACATGCTCAGATTCAACTACGAGATGGAAGCTATTGGCTACTAGGTATTGAACTTCTTTTCTAGTCCCGTCGTACGTGTTTTGTACGTCACTGCGTTGTTGGCGGTCGGAATTTGGTGTGACCGTGTGTAGGCAAGACAGTTTGAGCAGAATTCCATCGGAATTCCGACGGGAAAACCATCAGAGCTTTTTCCGACGTGAATTACGATTGTGTGTATGCAGCATTAGGCTACATTTACACCTAAGCATCACATTTCAAGCGTTTTTCAAGCATCTTTCAGAGTTTTTTTTGGAGCAGAATTGCAAGTTTTTGTCATGCGTTTTTCATCTAAAAAGGTGTGGAGTGCTGCTGAAAAAGGGGTGAAGAGCTCTCTTCAGCCAGGCTGCGAGCGTGGCAGGTGGGCGGCATGACACAGACACCGGCCCTGCGTCACTGCAGTTCCACCCTCACTGTGCAGGCACAGGCAGCAGAGAGATTAGAGCATCTCTCACTGCCTGCCCTTGCTCACTGGAAAGCTGGGGAAAGAAGACTCTGTGCAGTCACTGTTGCCTGCCACCAATTGCCTTTATATTTAAAAAGTGACAAGATGTAGCTAGTATTTTCTGGTGGCAGAATAGTGACACTCCACATCTGGTGGCAGGCGACGTGGCACGTGACCAGCTGCATCTGAAGGAAGGAGACGTGACAAGCTGCATCTGAAGGAAGGAGACGTGACAAGCTGCATCTGGTGGCAGGCAACGTGGCAAGTGACAACCCACATCTGGTGCCAGGCGATGTGGCAAGTGACCAGCTGCAACTGAAGGAAGGAGATGTGACAAGCTGTATCTAGTGGCAGGCAACGTGGCAAGCGACAACTCACATCTGGTGGCAGGCGATGTGGCAAGTGACCAGCTGCAACTGAAGGAAGGAGATGTGACAAGCTGTATCTAGTGGCAGGCAACGTGGCAAGTGACAACCCACATCTGGTGGCAGTTGAGGTGGCAAGTGAAAAGCTGCAACTGAAGGAAGGTGACATGACAAGCTGGTGAGGGGAGACGTGGCAAGGATCAAGCTGCATCTGGTGGCAGGCAACATAGCAAGTGAGGAAAAAAGGAGGGAAAAAAACTGCGCTACGGAATAGAAACAGCACTGGTCGGAAGCTGCAATTCTGATGTATACCAAAAATACACAAATAAACAGAAGGAAAAAAAAAAGAACTGCGCTAACCTCAGAATCCCAAAATGAATGAGATATATAGAGATTATATATATATATATATATATATATATATATATATATACATATACATACACATATACATACACATATACATACACATATACACACACACACACTAAACAAAAGAAAGAAAGACTTCAAAAATTATACCTCTAAAGTCACCTCAGAAATAGTGCATTCAAATATATATGCATAAATGTGCAAAATTAGATTTAAAGTGAAACACAATTAAGTGTCATTAATGTGGTAAATAAAAAACATATAAAAAATGAAAAAATAGCCAAAAACAAAAAATATACACCTGAAATTAAACACACCCCAAAAATTGAGAAATGCATAAGATGAGAAACAAAAAATAAAAAAATGATAATGGAAATTAACTCTATATAATGTCCATATAATTGTATAACAAATTATTAATGCAAAGTGTCCATATGATTAATCAAACACCAGTGAGAAAATCTTCATGTGAATAACTTGATTTGAAGCACACAAATTAAATTTCCTCTCCAGAAGTGTGATGTGCTCTTTCCCGTCACCAGACAAATAAATTGGCTCCTTACCAGCTCCAAGCAACCCCCCGTTACAGAGGGTCACCACAAGCAGAATATAATTAAATGGATATCCAGGTAGCTTTTCCCCTTAAGCGATCCCAGATCTTCCACACAGTGGGACTATAGCTGTTACTCCATATATCACTCCCAGCTCAGCGTAGTGTCATATAGGGAAAAACATAGGCTCCAGATAGTGTAAAACCAACGAGTTTAATTCACAATCAATAAACGTATGCACTTACATGAAAGAGTTTAAAAACAGGCTCGAACAGAAGCGTGCCCCGGCCGGACACACGCCACAGAAAACCAACCCGTCCTTCCTGGTATGTACCGAACGAACGCGACTGGGGTGACGTCGACACGTCGCACCGCCCTACGCGTTTCGTAATAACTTACGTCGTCCAGGGGCCATAGCAAGTGACAAGCTGCATCTGAAGGCAGGTGATGTGGCACGTGACAATCCGCATCTGGTGGCAAGTGACGGTGGCAACTGACACGCTCAGGGCTCCCACTGATTCTGCATTATGGCAATTAAAACAATTTCATTTAATTTTACAATGTAATAGATTATCCTGACACCATATCAACTATGGTGCCATGATGACTGAAGGGCCAACACCAGCCATTCCCTTGACAAATTGCCCGTGAAAAGCACATTGGTTCCCTGGGCCTTGGCATAATTTTCTTCCCCCGTGCCAAATAGGTTGGGGTCCGCTGATCTAGGGCACAGATAATTGTATATATATATATGTATATAGACACATTAATAAAATGCTCACAATTTGAAGACTGTGGTAAAATATTTTTGTATTTACACACATTTACTCTTCTCATAATAGTCAAAATTCCAATTCATCACTTTATTTCCACAGCCAGCCTCAGCCCTTCACACAAGCCTTCTGAGCCATGCTACCTAGGTACCATCTTCTTCCTGCAATAACCTCTTCATGAATAATGCTATTTCAAACTTTTCCTACCAGAGTCAACATTATTCTGCAGTGTGCAAATTCAACTTCTAACAACTTTTACTTCACTTTGGGTATTTAAACACATTGATTGATTTGGATCTTTTGCATTTGCCAGATTCTCAAACTTTTAAAATATATAATAAATCGCAAATGATCATTTTTTCTCCAAAACTGTTCCTAATTGCTAAAAAAAAAACTTTTTTTTTATTCTCATTTATGAGAGAACACGAAAATAGCAAAGGGCATAACAATACAATGGTAAATGAGGTTTAATGTGGATAAATGTTATGCATTGGCGACCTGACAATGTTTTGGGAAATCAATGAGAAATTTCTTGGCGACAATGGACTTATTCTGGCCATAAACAGCCTCTTTAAGTGCTGGCTTAAAACGCAAAAAAACTAAAATTTTTTGATTGCAAAAATCAATAAATAAAAAAACAAATGGATAAAAGGCAACCTAAAAATATATCTACCACATACAGTAAATATCAAAATGTAATCCAAATGCTGGTGGGTTGCCTTGCATTGCTTTTACAATAGAAAGCTAGTTGAAATTGCTGGAAAACTACCCAGTATATGGCCAGCATTAAAAACACAATAAAGGATAAAAAAAGGTAACCACCCTTTTTAACAGGCACCCTTTAAAAGGCCAAGTGCAATTCAGCTGTTAAAAACCAAAGAACAAACTGCAGAGAAACTTTAAGGCTGGCCATACATGGCTCAAATCTTGGTCGGTTCAGCAGGACCGTCCGAGATTCAAACTGTTAATGGGCGGGCTGAATGTACCAAGTTGATCGATCAACTTGGGTACAACCAGCCTGCCGTATTCTCTTCAGATTATTGCTAGTGGCTAATATATCCAGTGCCGCTAACGATAAGCACAGTCAAGGGCCCAGCAGGAGGGATACCTGCATCACCACTGTGTGTTGATGAGGGAACCAAACTAATTTCTTTCCTGCAACAATTCGCTCTGTGCATGGCCACCCTAACAGGTGCTTTACTTTTATTTTACATAGTTAAGGTTTAAAAATAAAAGTCTGTCCAGTTCTACTAGTATCTGTGTGTGCGCGCATGTGTGAATCTCTATGAATTCCCATTCCCTTGTACATTATGGTCACTAGGGAAGAGATCTAAAAGTGTTTTGAATCCATCAATGCTTTCAGCTGATACCACCAACTGGGAAGGGAGGTCTACATTTTCACTGCTCCAACATTAAAAAGAACCCCTTACACATTTAACAAACTTTTTTGTCCAATTTCAAATCGTGGCTGTTGCTCAGGGACCTTACAATATATCACCAATAGTCACCTTTTTAATATATTTGTACATTGTGATCATGGACTCAAACCATGAAATGTTGTTATCTACCAATTTAAGATCGGGGTAAAATAGCTCATTGCGTTCCTCAAACTTTGAAATTCACAAAAAAAAAAAAAAAAAAAAAAAATTACATTCACCGTTTCTAGAAGTGAAGCGGTATTCTTCTGTCAGCGGGATTCCCCACTGACAGCAGACTGTAAACAAAAGAGCCGACATTCTTTTTTTTTTTCTTTAAAGTCCCCCATGTCCTACTAGCTGCTGCTTACTATAAAAATCTTCCCTCCTCTGGTGTCAGATACTCCCAACAGCAGTGATCTTTTGGCAATGTGGGGGTTAAGTTCTGGGGCTGCAACTGTGAAGCATCGGTGCTGCTTGCCCCCCTAATAACTCCTCTTTGGGATTAATAAATTATTCTGGATGTCCTGATTTTTACATTTGAAATATGTATTAAAGAAGAACTAGAATTCACTTATCTTTTTATTGCTAATTTGGAAATATAAGTAGTAAAGTTCTGCCTTGATGGTTATCAGTTTCCTTTAACACTCTAGCACTTCAAACGTGCAAAAAAAAATAAAAAATCAGCGATGCACTGAAATGATTTTCTAGTCTTGCTACGATTTCACATTATTGCATGTTCTGTCATCCCACTCAAGTCAATTTTAATTCCCCTTGTGTTAAAGGGGAGAAATACCACCCCAGAAATAAGGTTGTTCGTGTAATGTAAATGAGGCAGAAAAATATATGGCTGTTCCCTGCATGTCAGGGAAACCGTGACTGATTATGTGTGAAGTGGCCAGGATAAGATCACGTTCTATACAGAAAATATTTTATTTTGTTCAAGACACACACACACAAAGATCGTGAGCTTACTAATCAAATTCTTTCCAGACCATAAACTACAAAAGCAGTTTCATTTTTTGCTTGCATGATGTGGACATCTATTGGACTCTTTCATTGGCCAAGACCCCTTTTCATAGGCTCTAGAGGCAGCAGAACTCACGAGGAGGGGAGGAGACCAGAGCCCAAGATGATAACAAGCAGGGAAGCATGGTCCCCAGGGCAGGATATTGGCTTGCTCATAGAGGAAACTGTGACTGATCCATTACACTGCAGGATGGCTTAGGAAGAGGAGTTTGGAATCAAGACTGAGGAATAAGGCAACTGATGTAGAATGTACTATTTACATTCCATTTTTTGCTAGAATTGGGCTTTAACCTCTTCCCGCCCACTGTACACATATATGCAGCCTCTCGACAAATGGGCTTGCATGTGTCCCAAATGTAAAAATTTCTGTGATGTGTAAGTGGTCTTCCACTGTTCTCCCTGCAATCTCATCCTGAGAAGCCAAGATTAAAGCAGTTGTAAAGTCTCAATTCTATGCATTAAGGTAAAAAAAATCTTTGCTGCAGCAGCCCCCCAGAGCCTTTCCTACCTGAACCCGATCGTTCAAGAGTCAAGGATGAGCCTAGCAGCTCCAGCCGTCATCTCGGGTTCTCATTGGATAGATTGATAGCAGCAAGAACCATTGGCTTCCGTTGCTATTAGTGATACAGAAGTCGTGTCAATGGACGCAGCAGCAGGACTCAGGAGCAAGCCCGCACGAGTGCCCCAATGGAAAGCGGCTCTCCGCGGGGGCACCCATGAAGAGACAGAGCCAGGAGAACCGCCAGGGGACCCCAGAAAAGGAGGATCGGGCCACTCTGTGCAAAACCCTTGCACAGAGCAGGCAAGTATAACATGTTTTTTTTTTTTTTTTTAAAGGACAAACACAAAACCCCTTTAATGCCATTCAACCTTTCTATAAATTGACTTTCATTAACCAAGGGTGTTCCCAGAAATTTGATAATGTTTGGCTCCCTTGGATGTCTCAGTGAGGGGTTGCATTTTAGGCCTTTCTGCGCTTCCTTTGTGAGGTGTAGGGTCATCTGTTGGTTGCCCATATTTGTCTAAATCTGGTTGTCCCCTGCTTCCCCCCCCCCCCCCCCCTCTGGATTTGTCTTCTGCATAGCCCTTCGTGCTCCTAGCACAGTTACTGGTGGGTACTGGAAAGCTCCTACTTGAGAGCTTTCTACTCATGTGACAGCCAATCACATGGTTGGAATGGATGCCTCTACCTCTTAGCATTTAGAACTTCTTAAAGGGTCGGGAGGTGGTAGTGGGAAGGGGTTAAAGGGAAAGTCCAGCCAAAGCCTATTTGGCTGGAGTTCTCCCATGGATCACAGGAGTGCAGTTAAGGGGTTGTAAAGGTAATTTTTTTATTTTCTACATAGTTTCCTTTAAGCTAGTGCATTGTTGGTTCACTTACCTTTTCCTTTGATTTCCCTTCTAAATGTTTTTTTTGCTTTGTCTGAATATCTCACTTCCTGTTTCTCCTCAGTAAACTTCTCACCATTATCTGAGCTGGTGGTTAGTCAGCCAGAACAGCTTACTGAACAGCTTACTGAGGGGACCCGGCAGATTGGCAGATTATGACCACAAATCTCATGAAAAGTTCCAGGAATGTTCTCATATTAGAAAATGCATATAAGGTCTTTTATAGGTGGTACTACACGCCTGAGAGGGTGGCAAGATTCATTCCTTCACATTCTCCTAATTGTTTTAGGGGCTGCCCGGTACCAGGGTCCATGGCCCACATTTGGTGGACCTGCCCTAGAGCCTGCAGATTGTGGGTTCGGGTATACGCCCTGTTACGAAATATGTTCCATACCAACCTGAGAAGAGACCCTTATGCAACTCTGTTATGTAAACCTATCCCGGAACTTCTCCGCCCAGAGCGTCAACTAGCCCAACACCTTTTTAATGCAACAAAATTGATCATTGCTAAGTCTTGGAAAACGCCTGCACTCAGCTTCGAGGCAGTTAAAAACCGTATGAACGACATCATGATAAATGAAAAACTTACCTCCTTGGCTTTCGATACCCATGACCAGTTTCTCAGAACCTGGGGGCCCTGGATATCCTCTGTCCAACCTTCCAGATTCAACAACCAACTTTTGTCTATCTAGGGTCTCCGTGTGCACCCCCCGCTCCCTTTAGTGGAATGGACTCCTCCTCCCCTCCTCTGTTCTTTTCTTTTTACTCTGTCTGCTCTCTCTCTGTTTCCTACTTTCATTTACCTCTTCTTTTCTGCCTTAGTCTTTTTTTTTTCTCTAGAAGACTTTGGCTGAGACGGAGCCAAGTCAATTCTGATGGTTATGGTGGACTGAAATATCCGAACCCGACGGGCTATATTGCACTTCTTAATTATCTTATTTTACGATGTGTACTTCTTTTTTCTTTTTTTTTGTTTCTTTTTGTTTTCATACGCTTTGTCCACAGAGACTATTTCTTGTCGATGATTAAGTCCTTCAGAATCGTTTAGGATTTTCATTTCCTCTTCATGAGCATTATGTACACAGCTTACTATAGCCAACGTTTTGATGTCGGGTCTTTTTTGTTTTGTTATTTTTTATATCAATGATGCTGTCTGATGTCTACTGTAACCAGTAATTTTTATTTTTGTACACTTTTGTTATACTTCATTTGCAATAAAAACCTTTGTAAAAGAACAGCTTACTGAGGAGGAACAGGAAGTGAGAAATTCAGACAAAGAAAACAAAGAAAAAAAAACATTTAGAAGGGAAATCGAAGGAAAAGATAAGTGAACCAACAATGCACTAGCTTAAAGGAACCCATGTAGAAAATAAAAAAATGTACCTTTACAACCCCTTTAGCTTTCAGTCCGCTCTCTGCTGACGTCACAGGAGTCAGTCAAGGCACCGTGTTATCACGACAAAGTCTGGATCCCCCAGGTGCCTGGATTGAAACCCAAATCAGCCTCTCAGCGAGCTGCTGAGAACCTGAGCCAGCCACCCCACCCTCGCCACAGCTCTGCACTCCAATATGCGAGGAGGGAGCAGAGCACAGCCAATTTACAGCTCTCTCCTCAGGGAGCTGTGAGAACTGAGCGATTGGCGGTGTTCGCTCTCTCGCTTCTCAGTGCAGAGACGCCAGGGGACAGACACAGCATCTAACCAATGCTGCATTCACTGAGAAAAGTACGATTCCTAAAAAAAAAAAAAAAAAAAATAAACACTGTTACTTCTCTATGTGAAGCATCAATAAAAAAAAAAAAAAAAAAGAAAAAAAAAAAAAAAAGAAGTTTTGTAATGTCATTGGGGCTACCTCATGTAACTAAGGGTATAGCCACACCAGGCACGTGCACTGAGGTGCATTTATGAGCACCTTCCCAATGAATGGCAAGCAAAAAATAATTGTTTCTTATGAATACAGTTCACACCAGCACATCAGGTTGCATTTGCTCAGGGTTGAAAAGGGTATGTCATATGCACCTTTTTTTAGCGCAGCGCAAAGCATTCAAATGCACAAACAAGCAAAAAAATACCACACTGCAAGGCAAAAAAAGAAGATAGATTTTACAGAATCTGTTCTAACAATGTCACGTATGATGACAAGCACTGAAGTACTGCAGGATTTAGTGTAGAAAGGACTGCAGTAGGAAGGTTTCCTAGGTAACAAGCTATACAAGTCAGTGTGAAACATTCTGTCCTTTGCTTCTATCTTTCCGCTACATACAGAAGAGCGGGATTGTAAAACTATCCAAAAGATCTTAACCATTCTATAAAAAAAAAAAACAATGCTGGCTTTACAAACCATACAGGTTTGCCTGATACAAAAGACGCAGATGCTTTGTGTGGCAACTATACGAATGTACAGATCGCGATTTACGAGATGAATGTCCGTGAGGTAAAAAAAGAATAAAAAATGTGCTAATCAAACTTTTGTACTGCTCCACAATAACTCCTGGTGACAAATCCATTATTAATCAGTTCCCTATACCACATCGCAGGGTATAATCATTCAGTTTACATTGTGGACCAAAGATGTGTCAAGATCATAGTTGGGATATCAAAATTCATTTCTGGAGTCACCATATAGATATGACTAACAGTCAGACACCCACAATTCTGAAGAATATACATCATTTGGTGGCATGTACTTCACGGAGGAATCCACTGTGGTCTTCCTTTATGAAAATGAAGTCTCCAGCGGTACAGCGGTGGAACAAGCATGGAAGGCATGACGGTAGCCTCATTGGTATGAGCTCAGTCAGAACAGAGGGGACACGGAAGAAGGTTCAAGCTTCACTGGAGGACACAGAACACAAGTGTATTCTCATTTGAGGTAAGAATTAAACCTCAAGCAAGTGGTAGTAAACACTTTATTTGCACCTACAGGTACTTATAATAAAGCTTACCTGTAGGTAAAATTAATATCTCCTAAACGCGCACAGTTTAGAAGATAGTCTAGCAAGCAGTAGTCGTGACGTCGCCATCACATGCACTCTGAAAGGCCTAAGCGTGCCGTTCCTTCAGATTTGTGTGCTGTGACTCAGACTCATTGCGACATCGTGGCTCATCCAGTCAGGCGGCTGGAGTCCCTGAACCTGGAAGGAAGAACAGGTGAAGATAGAAGCATCTGGAGGGCTTCATTTAGAGTAAGTCTTTCATAATTGGGTGCATCTAGAGTGGGAACACTAATACAGGAGGTGTGTTAATGGCTAGATCACCAGGTGAAAAAAACCTTAGGAAAGAAAACCAATGCAGCCACCCCAGCTAATGAATGGCAAGCTGCAATATATTACATTTTTGTGTTTGAATTTATTACCTCTTTAACCACTTGAGCCCCGGAAGGTTTTAACCACTTCCCGATAGCAGTCTTATGACTTCTATTAGCATTTGGTTAAAGCTTGTAGGAAGAGTGAATTCTCTTCAGACTTTCCTATGAGACTGCATGACTCCTGACCCTCTATCTGGACAGTGCTGATCACACGCACCCTCTCAAAAAACTAAAATGACACTCTGTAGCAACACACAGAATACAGAGCAGAGCAGAGTGTGCAGAGTGACTCCAAGGCTTTGTTCTATCAGGAGATGGATTGGGGACTGTTGAAAAAGGGGAGGATCATAGACGACAGGATAAAACAGCCTTTTTACACAATGTGCAGGATTAACCCCTTAGGTTTCATAGAGAGTATAACAAGCATGCTTTACTGCATATACAGACTGATTGTACTGTTATGGGGATGGTAACACTTTAGGGACATGCTGTCTAACAAAAACATGTTACAATTGTTTAAATGTACGTTCTTGGTGTTATAAATCTGTGTCAATGGCCAGTATAAAAAGTAGTAAAAAAAATATATATATTTATCTATTACAAATAACATGTATGTGGCTGAGGTATTGTTTTAGATTGCGGCCCTTAGCTTCATTCCTTATTGCAGCTTAAAAAAAAAAAAGAAAAAAAAGACCACCTAGGCTCACAGTTTCAGGCAATAGCTGCAGAACAAGGGATTTTAAAAGTTTCCACATATGCTCTTACTTTAACTGAATTTTGCACCAACACTCTGCTCCTATTACAGCCTCATCTGGTGCCTGCACAGTCACCTGATCCTTCCCCTTTTCCAACCTTAACCTAATACCTGTATCGAGAAGCAACCTCTGCAGCAGTCCCTTTCCATACCAATGCCTTAGCATCTTCTTCCTGCCTGCACAATTACACATCATCTTATTCCCTCCAGTAATATGCATTACAAAACAGTGCATATACATAGAGGAACATATATCTATTCCTTAGTAGGTGCAACTTTAAATTTTGTGCCACAGCGGACTCATTTTTTTCAAGACTGAAAAAATACCAACCTTAAGACCTCTCAGGATCTGGTATACAAGAAACTGGATTCGATCTTCTGATAATTTCTCATGCTTCATTATCTTGCCCAAATCTGTGCCCATAAAAGGCATAACTAGATAACTGCAAGAACAAAAGAAGAATAGAATTATAAAAATGTGAAACTGGTATCCATTTCTGGAGAAAATAAAATAGGAGTACAGTATATTTCTAGCAAATTACAGCTTGCCATTTACTCCAAAAGGAATATGGTCACTTAATATTTCCAATCGTTTCTCGCAGATCATTACTGGTTTGATGTCCAGTTCACCAAATTCTAGTATTTTAGCTATGTGTGAGATCAAGTGGGTGAAATTCCCCACTGGCTTTTTAAATCTCAGATTCCAGGGAAAAGATTCCTGTTGTGAAGTTTCAGCATCATCTTTCTCCATTGTGTACCTCCCACTGCTACAAGAGAAATGTCACTTTCTGCTGCAGTACTGTAGTGAAACAACTCACCTGCGGGTTATCTACAATGCAAAACAAAAAAACACTTAATAAAAGAGTGAGCGATTCATCCTGCCAAGGTAAATTCTGAACTACAGGGTTCGTTTAGGGAGCAGTAACTCTTCTTTAAACCAGACCCACAATCTGGAATTAACAGCTCTTATTGTACATCAAAAATGTACTAGATAACCTAATATAATAAAAGCTTGCTGTGCTAGAGAGTGTGTGGGTGGTGTGCTTAGAAGAAATGTAAGGTCAATAGATCCGCCTGATCAAAGTGCTTACTGATGTTTAATGCAAGGAAACAAGATGCACATTGCCTTATAAAGTGCCTGTTCAGGGAACAAACATAACTAATTGCATATAGCTATTCAATGTTAAAGAGTTTTAAAAGGAGACTTTGATGTAAAAACAAACATAATATGGTAACTTGAGCCTATACACGCTAAATATAATATATTTGAACACTTTTCCACCAGCACTGTATACAAACAGCATCTGTTAGAGTGGGATTATAAAAACACTCCCAACATGTTTAAATTTATTAAGCCAACGGTTCGCCCGATCCCTTCCGCATATGTTGAAAAATACCCCCCCCCCCCCCCAACTGACTACCACTGTTAAGGAATGTAATGTACATAATGATAATCAGAAAATGTCTATTTGCTTATGTGTATACATGTTCCTTACTTATGTAGTATACAGATTGACGCTCTGTTAGGAGTTTAAAGATGGCGTCTACACCCTACACCCCACGCGTTAGAAGAATGCATTTGAGATAACAAAACCAGCTTCAACCAAACTTCAAGCATCAAGTTTCTTCATTTCTCTTGTATTGTAGCCAATAAGATGTACCTATTAGACTGACATAGCAATGACGTATCTTTCTGTATAAAATATAAAACCCGCCCAGGAATAAAGCAGAAGTTAGAAGTAGCCTGAGCTGAACGTATCTCAGAGAGTGTTTACTTCTAATGTGCATGCACATTTATACTTTTTAATTGGAAATAGCAGCAGATAACCTTGAACTAGTTTGTAGTTCTTATCCATTTCACCCCCACCATGTATTCTGGGCTACAATATCCAACCTGAGGGCCCAGAACCTGCTTTGTGAGTTTCTGCAGGTGGAATAGAGGGAGATTAGCGATAAACAAGTGCATTATGTCATTTCTGGGTTCATTCCACAACTGCTGTGGCCAAGGAAGCAGCTAATGGAGCACAATCAGTGCTTCATTAATTGCAGTAAAGGGCACAGGAGGCATCAGGGGTCTATGGGCTGGTTTACACTTGCTTCAAAATGTGACATTGGACATGCTAGCACTCTGAAGCCAATCAAAGCACCTGTCACTAAATAAAATGGTAACTTAGAGTACTGTTTGCTTTGCTTCAAAAATGATACCCCATGTCGCTTTCTTCGTGCTTCATCTACAAAACCTCCTTAGAAGCCTATGAAAAAATGTGCTTATAGCACCTGCAGCTTTTGAGAGGCTTTTATTCAGCTTTGGCTTAACTTTGTTTTGTAGGAATTGCAGGTTTGAGATATACCAGGATATGAGATATCCCGGGATGCAATGGTAAACCAACAAGCAAAATGGAAAGACGTCATCAGCAGTCGCATGTATATATTCTGGGAGTGTCTGGTGCAGACATCACATCTGGTGTGCAGTATGAAGCAGCAGATAGGTGAGCAGGGTCGAGATTGGAGCAATTAGCAGATGGCACACGTGGTGTGCCACAGGGTAAAGCTATAGCCGAAGTTAAAATGGGGATCGGTGAGAGAAGACTGAGTAGCAGAGGATCAGCAGAGCTTGGGGAATGGAGCAAGAGAAACTAGCAATGCCACATGTGCACAGAGTGGGAGCAGTATAGCAGGGGGTGACAAGAGAGAAAATTAGAAGAGCTGGGGTTAACTGCAGAGCACTGAAGACAGCACAGCTGGGGTTCACTGGCGAGCGGTGAAGACAGCACAGCTGGGGTTCACTGGCGAGCGGTGAAGACAGCACAGCTGGGGTTCACTGGCGAGTGTGGTAACTTGGTACTTACTACTTGGTACTTAGTTTACTAAAAATTTGCATAAAACGCTACAGTATATTTAAAGCTCTGACATTTGGCAGAGGCAGCAGGATTATGTCTGAGTATAGAACACATTAAAGACGTGCACAACATAAGCGCTGTGCACTCTGCTACAGAGTATAAAAAGCACATGAAATAATAGGATTTTTTGTACTCACCGTAAAATCCTTTTCTCTGTAATTCACCGCCTGACACAGCTCCTCTCTGTAACAAAATTGGTTGTTAGCCTCATCACTAGGAGAAACTAGGCAAAGTTGTAATACAACACTTCAGAACTCTTAGTTCCGCCCAGGGGGGCGGTCCCTCAGGCTACATTCCCCACACTCTGCACTAGCAGCCTCAGTACGTCAACAAGCAGTATAACGTAAAGAGAAAAAAGGAGGGGTGGGGTGCTGTGTAGTTCGGTGAATTACAGAGAAAAGGATTTTACGGCGAGTACAAAAAAAAAAAATCCTATTTTCTCTTATATTCAGCGACCAACACAGCTCCTCTCTAACAAAATGGGACGTCCCCAAGCAGTGCTAAAACGAGGGGTGGGAAAAAAAACAGCATAAAACTTCATCCACCATGGCAAGTGGGAACTAGTGAGACTATACCCACACAAAAAAACAGCAATGCGTGAAAAAACCACCACGCACAACAGGGTACCCTCAACAGGAGTGATCCCCAAGACCGCAGCGAATGCGGAAGTAATGCAAACAGTGCATTACGTAACAGTACTGCGTTTTTAATTAAAAAAAAAAAAAAACACACACACACAGGAAAAAACATAAATTGCATAGTCAATTGCAACTACACGGCTGCCTGCAAAACTTTGCGGACAAAACAGGCATCAGCCAATCCACTGACGTCTACCTTGTAGAACTTGGAAAACGTATGGACAGACGACCAAGTCGCTGCTTTACACACCTGAGCGACAGACGCTTGGTGTCGGAAAGCCCAAGACGTTCCTATTGCCCTTGTGGAGTGGGCCCGTGACCGGAAAGGGGGGCACCTGCCCCTTCAAGGCGTAGGCTTGTACTACAATCTGTCTTATCCACCTGAAAATGGTGGGGGCGAAGAGACCGCCATGCCTTTCTTTGGACCAGCCACCGAAACAAACAGCGAGTAGGACTTCTGAAAGGGAGCCGTGGCAGACAAACACACCTTCAGAGCCCTAACCACATCTAGAGTGTGAAGGGCCACCTCCTTAGGGTGCTTCGGCTTAGAACACAGAAGGTAATACAATGTCCTCATTGATATGAAAAGCCGAGACCACTTTCGGTAGAAAGGACGGTTGCGAACACAGCACCATCTTATCCCTGTGAATAACCAGATAGGGCGACTTGCAGGACAAGGCCGCCAGTTCCGAAACCCTCCTGGCCGATGTGATGGCCACTAGGAAGACCACTTTCTGGGAAAGAAACACGGGACTCTGCCTGATATTTTCAAATGGCGGTCCTTGAAGCGCCAACACCAGGTTCAAATCCCAGGGATAACGGTGGACGCACCGGAGGGACTACGTGTCGTACCCCCCTGGACAAAAAGGTACTCACTAATGAGTGCGATGCTAGGGGTCGTTGAAACAAAAAGACAGCCAAGGCTGAAATTTGTCCTTTGATGGTGCTTAATGCCAATCTCTGGTCAACTCCTTGCTGGAGAAATAGCAGGATCCTGGATATGGCAAAGGAGATGTAGGCCTTCCAGGTACGATGGTATATATCTTTCGAGAAGATTTCCGTGCCCTCAACATAGTTGGAATCACAGAGTCCGACAGCCCCCGGTTCCTCAACACCTGGCTCTCAAAAGCCATGCCATTACCAGCGATGGTAAAGCAGGATGGAGAATTGGACCTTGAGATAGGAAGTCCTCTCGCAACAGTAGTCGCCAGGGAGCGTCTGCCACCAGACGCACCAGGTCTGCGTACCAAGGACACCGAGGCCAATCTGGGGCAACCAGTATTACCAGAATCCCCTCAGCTTCAACTCTGCGAAGCAGACGTGGCAAGTTTCAGTGGAGGAAAGGAGTAGATCAGCTGGTACCGATCCCACGGAGCCACCAGCGCGTCTGACGCGTCTCCTCGCGGATCTCTTGTCCTGGACACAAATCTTGGCACCTTTCAATTGAGACTGGAGGCCAGTAGATCCACATCTGGTGTGCCCCACTTCAGGCACAGCAGCCTGAACATCTCCGGATGCAATGCCCATTCTCCTGGGTCCAGCATCTGTCGACTCAGTCCGCCTGCCAGTTCTCCACTCCCGGGATGGAGATGGCGGACAGGGCCAGTACGTGTCGCTCAGCCCACCGAAGTATGTGAGCGACCTCCCGTGCAGCGGCTGAGCTTCTTGTTCCCCCTTGGTGATTTACGTACGCCACAGCCGTGGCACTGTCTGACTGTATCCTGATCGGATGCCCTTGAAGTCTCATCGACCATGTGTGGAGACACAGCCTGATCGTTCTCAGTTCGAGCAGATTGATCGGCAACTCGGCTTCTTCCATCGACCAGAGGCCCTGAGCCGACTGAACCCCCATCACTCCACCCCAGCAGGATAGACTGGCATCCGTTGAGATCACCGTGCATTTCAGAGGAAGGAACAATTTTCCGGACTGAATCACCGGGGACCTCAACCACCAGATCAGTGAGTCCCTGACTGACTGGCTCACCTGGATCTGTCAATCTAGGGACAACTGAGATTTGTCCCATTTTGACAAGATCTCCTTCTGCAGAACTCTGGTGTGGAACTGGGCATAAGGTACTGCCTCGAAGGAGGCTACCATGAGGCCCAGCACTCGCATGCAAAAACGGAGCGACTACCACTTGCAGTTCATCAGTAGTTTGACAGTGGACCTGAGAGTCTGCAATTTGTCTGAAGGGAGAAAAACTCTTGCTTCCCTGGAGTCCAACAGCAAACCTAGGTACTCCAGACGCTGGGTCGGCACCAGCACCAACTTTTTTAGGTTCAACAGCCACCCAAAATCTTGCAGGGTCTGCATGGTGATCGCCACATCCTCCTAATTCTGAGGCGGAAGATGCTCTCAGGAGGAGATCATCTAGGTATCCCACGATTGCAATCCCACATTGTCACAGCAAGCCAAAACTGGAGCCAGTACCTTGGTAAAGACTCTTGGGGCTGATGCCAGACCAAAGGGAAGAGCCACAAATTGGTAATGGGCTTCCAACTGCAAAACGCAGAAACTTTTGATGCCGAAGGCATATGGGTATGTGCAGGTACGCATCCTGGATGTCTAAGGATGCCAGGGAGTCCCCTTGATTGAGTGCAGAGACTACTGAGCAAACTGATTCCATTCTGAACCTCTGCACTTTCACAAAGTGATTGAGGGCTTTTAAGTCCAAGATTGGACGTAGCCCTTCCTTCTTGGAAACCACAAACAGATTTGAGTAGAATCCCTGGAAGCGTTTGAGTCTGGAACCGCTACAATCACCCCGCGATTCAGCAAATCCCTTACCGCCCCCAAAAGGGCCTTCCGGCGAACCGGGGATACGGGTATGCTGGAGGGGAAGAATCTGTTTGGCGGCCAAGAGAGAAACTTGTAGCCTGCGAAAATCAGATCGCAGACCCATTGGTTGGATAACCGGGAGAACCACTGGGCTGCAAACTCCCGAAGGCGACCCCCCCCACCCGAGACATGGGTGGGGGCAAACCTTCATGCAGTAGCACTTTTGTTCGCAGGCTTATTAGGCTTGTGGTTCCAGGGACATTTTTGACCGTCCATGGGCATCCTGTCGGGCTGGGGATGTTTTGTCGAAGCTCCTGTCAAACAAAAAAGCCGTTTGTGAGTGGAAAAAGAGGACCCTTGCCTACGCCGTGGCTCCTTAGCTTTCCTGGCCTGTGGGAGCAGTGTACTCTTACTACCTGTGGCATTTTTAATAATGTCAAATAGCGAGACGAGACTACAAAGAGCCGGTTGCCAAGGAAAGGAAGATCAGTCAGGGCTTTTTTGGATGCCTGGTCAGCCGACTAGCATTTTAGCCAAAATTAGGCACCTCAGCACCACAGCTGACACTGAAGCCCTGGATAACAGGGGGAGAGTATCCAGAGCCACGTCACAGACGTACTTAAGGCCTTTCACTAGTTGGTCTGCTAGTTCCACGCAGAAAGGGGAAGCCTATTGCTCTCCCAATTTGCGGTGCAAAAGTTTTGCCCACTCAGTCAGCGTCTGCGACAAAAGTGCGGATGCCAGTACAGGTCGCACGGCTGACCACACAACCGTAAACAAGGACGAGCCACCGCCTCCACCTTCCTGTCTGTGGGATCCTTGAATGCAGGAGTCCCCTCAACCGGGATCGGGGTTACTTTATTTAACCTGGATACTGGGAGGTCCACGACCGAAGGAGCCGACCATTTCTTGAGAAGGCTTTCCTCAAAAGGGATAATGCACTGCCATGTATTTGGGGACCGAAAAGGTTGCGGGCAACCCAATTCCTTGTAAATGAACTTGTCAAAATAAATCAGATACGGGAATACCTTAGGTGAACGTTCTGGCTTGCGGGACCCAAAAGGGACCGGTACATCAGCAGAGGGATCCGCTGGCTCTTGAATCTTCAGGGTATCATGCACAGCTGTGATAAGTGCTCCAACAAGCGCTTTGTCGCGCACACACCCGGACGGGGACTCAGTCAGAACGATCAGTGAAAGATTGCCGAACGATCTGAAAAACGTGGTCAGACTACATAGAAGGCTGTCCAGCGATCTCTAATGAAACAGGAAGCTGAGGACACATGAAGCTGCTGCTAGAGCACAAAAAACGTGGCCTGGCTTCAAGAAAATGGCTGCCAGTGTCCGGAATAGGGAATCACCGGGAAAATGGCCGCTTGAAGCCGAGAAGCATGCTGTCCTTTGCCCACACTGAAAATGGCCACCAGCCAGCGCCATAAGAGACAGAAACAAACATGTGGCAGAGACACAGCGCTGCACCGACACAGGGGCAAATCTCACAGGCACCTCCCGGGAGTTTAAGCACTCAGGATCCAGGCACCCCCAGTCAGCCAGAACCCAGGGGCACACGCAACCACACACACACACACACACACACACACACACACACACACACACACACACAGCCCCGTGAGGGGGGAAGGAGGGGAGACAAGAGAAGGGGGGTTAGGGGGGTCCCAAATCGACCTCCCAGGGAATGCCCAGCTGCTCAACCCTGTCGAGAGAGAGAGGGAGGGAGAGCTGTACTTACCAGTCCTGAAGAGCTGGGAGGCATTCCATTGTAGTCGACTCCTGATCAGTACAGGGAAGGTTACTGGCCCAGCATACTGTGACGCAGACATCAGTAGCCCGGTCATATGTATGCCCCGGAGCATAAAAGCTCACGACTGCCTCTCGAGCTGAGGTATGTCATGGCCTGCCGAGCCGTAGCTGCGGCCTGCACATGCTCGATGGCCGGACTGGGGAGACTACAAGGAAAAGTGAAGCAGCCTGTCACCCAGCTAGCTGTTAATAGAAGATCACAGGATCATTCATCTTGCGCAAAAAGCCAAGCTTCTGCATAAAAAAAAAAAAAAAATAAAAAAAAAAAAATAAAAAAAAAAAAACAGACCTATGGGCCCACAGGGTTCCTAGGTCTATCTCCTTCACTAGGCAAAATAAAACTGAGGCTGCTAGTGCAGAGTGTGGGGGATTGTAGTCTGAGGGACCGCCCCCCTGGGCGGAATTAAGAGTTCTGTAAGAGTTCTGAAGTGTTGTATTACAACTTTGCCTAGTATCTCCTAGTGATACGGCTAACAACCCATTTTGTTACAGAGAGGAGCTGTGTTGGTCGGTGAATTGCAGAGAAAATTATTTTTAAAGTGTTACTAAACCCACAACAGTAAAATCAGTCTGTATGCATTAAAGCATGCTTGTTATACTCACTGTGGAACCTAAGGGGTTAATCCTCTGCATTGTGTAAGAAGGCTGCTTGATCTTATATGCGCAGGTCCTCGTCTCCCTGCACTGCCCCCTGAACAAGTCTGGATAAGACAGAGCCTTTGGGGTCAGGCTGCACATGCTCAGTTTGGTGTGTATTGCTAGAGGTTTTTTTTCCTTTGGTGAGTGCATGTGATCAGCACAGGGCTAATCAGTACTGTCCAGACAGAGCCAGGAGCCCTGCAACCTCATAGGACAGCTCAGTGCAGTATGAAAATTCCTGCAAGCTTCCCCAGAAACCGATAGAAATCACAAGACTGCTCAAGAGGAAGGGTATTTAGCAGTTTATAATTACTAAAAGAATTGCATTTTCATGTTTTATGGACTGTGGGACACCAGATAGTGAAAGCAGTGTCCTGAGTTTAGTAACACTTTAACCACTTGACAACTGGGCACTTAAACCCCCCTTGTGACCAGACCAATTTTCAGCTTTCGGTGCGTGCACACTTTGAATGACAATTACTCATGTAACACTGTACCCAAATTAATTTTTTGTCCTCCCCCCCACAAATAGAGCTTTCTTTTGGTGGTATTTGATCACCTCTGGGTTTTTTATTTTTTTCACTATAAATGAAAAAAGACTGAAAATTTTGAAAAAAAGCGCAAACTTCTTTGTTTCTGTGATAACATTTTGCAAATTATAAATTTTTCTTCATAAATTTTGGCCACAATTTATACTGCTACATATCTTTGGTAAAAATAACCCAAATTAGTGGATATTATTTGGTCTTTGTGAAAGTTAGAGAGTCCACAAGCTGTGGTGCAAATCATACACAATTAATCATATCTGATGTACTGGTGGCCTATCTAATTTCTTACGACCCGAACATGCCAAGAAGGTACAAATACCCCCAAATTACCCCTTTTTTGAAAGTAGACATTCCAAGGTATTTAGTAAGAGGCATGGTGAGCTTTTTGATGTCATTTTTTTCCCACAATTCTCTGCAAAAATGAAGATTTTTTTATTTTTACTTTTTCACAAAATTGTCATTGTATTAGGTTATTTCTCTCACTTGGCATGTGTATACCACAAATAAATTCTGCTACTCCTCCTGAGTATTATGATACCACATGTGTGGGACTTTTCCACAGCCTGACCACAGAGAGGACCAACATGCAGGGAGCGCCATCAGGTGTTCTAGGAGCATAAATTACACATCTAACTTGTTGACTACCTATTACACTTTTGAAGGCCCTGGAGCATGACAATTGTACGGTCATACAATGCTGTACCCAAACAAAATTTTATTAATTTTTGTAAGACAAATAAAGTTCTCTTTTTGATGTATTTAATAACCACTGAGTTTTTTGTTTTTTTTGCTAAAAACAGACTGAATATTAAAAAAGTTTTAGTTTGTTACAAAAATGTTTTCCCCTTCAGTGATGTGCGTTCGTGAGGCTGCACTGACGAGCACTGGTGAGGTAGCACTGGTGAGCACTAATTGGCATCGCTAGTGGGCACTGGCATGGATCTTTGATGGGAATGCACCGATTATCAGTGCAGAACAGACCCCCCCACTCCCTCCAAATCAGGAGAGCTACTTATCGGCTCTCCTCTATTCACGTACTGTCATTGTAATTAGGAAGTACTAGTTATGATTGAACAAAGCAGTAAAGAGTTAAAGGTCATAGGCTCTTAACCAAAAATCAGAGATGCGGTGTATTGGAGGGACACCAATTAGGGGCTGCACACAACATTTTCTGAAGGATGCCATATGATGTCCAGCCAGAACAATGAAACCCCATGCCCAGTCATTTTGCTATAGCCTGAGTGTGAAGGTGTTAATAAAGAAGGGCATATTTCCTTTTACTACAAAAAAAATCCTAGATACAAAAGTGGACCCTTGATAATTAGGCCATCTGGCAACAGTTAGAGAAGACAAGCCACAAAGGATACATCACCTAAGGTTACCATTGGATATACAATGTGTCCCATGAACAATAAAGACTAATTGTTTGTTTTCCGTGTTGTATTTTTTGGATGCATCTCCCCTAAAATATTGGGTTTAGGCACCACAACCATTAACATTCCCATAGATTTTAATTTTGTTGGCTTTAGTATTTGGAAATATTTATCCTAGACAGGCCTCACTCCAACTTCCTGGCAACAGACAGATATATGGGGTAGCATATTTTAACTAGCTATTTTAAATAGAACAGAGACAGTTGAAATCATTAGCCTAAAGCACATGGATGCCTCAAAAAGTGGAGGAGTATATAGAGAAATCAGATTTTTAGATTGTAAACTAACGAGCAGGGCCCTCTGATTCCTCTTGCACCAAATTGTAATGTAACTAATGTCTGCCCTCATGTTGTAAAGCGCTGAGCAAACTGTTGGCGCTATATAAAACCTGAATAATAATAATAATAATTAGAGAACAGGGTAGGGCAGCACTGCTCCTATTGCTTTCTACACTCCATCGAGTAACTGGCTTTTCTAACTGCAGAGGACAAAATTACCTGCATCAACCCTTAAGAAAAAAAAAAAAGTATTTTAAAAGTCTTCCAAATAAAAATGACACCAATGCTCTTCACACTATACTAATAAGCCTTGCCACCAAGCTAATAACTCTTTGATATAGAAGACACACAACAAACACAGCCATTTACAAAGTGTGTAATGGAAGCAAGCTGAGAAAGGTGGGGTCATTTACCAGTAGTCTCAGATGTCTCAGTACATCTTACACCATGTTAGAACTTGCTTCTAAAAGAAGGATCACTGAAGGGCCTATGTGAAAATATGTTAGGCATGTAGGTAGAATAGACTGCAAAGGTTAATTCCACAGTTAATAGTAACAAGTCAGGAAGAAGTGTCAACATACATTGCATCATCTTTAAAAGTTGAAGAAACTATGAACACCACACCCCACTTGTCTGCTACAAAACCTGCACTAATGATGGTTGGGCCTAAAAATATAATGTGCGGCCCCCCATTTTAGATAGCGTAATGGAGGATTATAACCCCTGTATAGTTTATTTTTGACATCTGTGTCCCATTGGGCAGATTTACCTTCATTTCCTGAAGGTATTTCGTAAGAGGCATGGCGGGTTTGTTGAAGTTGTAATTTTTTCCCACAATTCTTTGGAAAATTAAGAAATGAAACAACATTTTTGTGGGGGGAAAAAAAAAAAAAAACATGTATTTCTCAAACACGGCATAGACATACTTGCAATTATAGCCCAAAACACATTCTGCTACTCCTGAGTATGGTGATACCATGTGAGACTTTTACACCCTGAACACAGAGAGGTCCAACATCCAAGGTGTACCTGCAGACATTATCCACTTTAAGACCAGGCTTTCTGCTCACACTTTTTTTTTTTTTTACAAGTAAAAAGCTGTATTTTTGCTAGAAAATTACTTAGAACCCCCATACCCTCTGCTATTTTGTAGAAGAGGCCCTAGAGGATAAAATGGTGAGTTTTTATCTCAGACAGTATTTGTGCAGTCGTTTTTCAAACGCAATTTTACACACAAAGGCATAAATACACTTTAATGAATTTCAATGCACACAAAAAGACAATATCCAAATTTTTGGTAAAATTTAAAATATGGTGTTGCGCTGGGTAAATATATAGCAAACATGTCACGCTTTAAAATTGCATACACTTGTGAAACGGCGGCAAACTTTAGTATTTATAACCCCCATAAGCAATGCTTTATAAGTCTTTATAGGTTATCATTTTAGTGTTACACAGGAGGTCTGGTGCTAGAATTATTGCTCTTGTTCCAACTTTCGTGGCGATAGCTTACATGTGTGGTGCTATTGTCATTTACAGGTAGGGAACCAACAGGTGTGTTCACCTTTGAGCCCTTTTGGGGTATAAAATAATCACGTTCAAGTTGGAGGCCCTCCCAGAGGATAAATTTAAACACTTAATGACTTGTTTTCCTTATGGGTAGAAATCCAGCGCCCTAAAATATCTGGGGGTCTATATTACCCTGACCTTTACCACCCTGTACCAAGAAAACTTCCCCCCTCTCCATCAGCTAATTAGGTCAACGGTGCAATAATGGAAGAAACGCCACATCTCTCTATTGGGGTGTATTGCCGTCGTTAAGATGTCCATTCTTACCAAGCTTTTGCATTTGATCCAAACATTACCTATTCCTGTTCCCTCTGCATATCTGAAAGAACTACAAATAGATCTCCTATAATATGTAGGACGCTACAAACGGCGCAGGATACCTCACTCAATGCTCATGGCATCACGCTCCGATGGTGCCTTAGTGTTCCTTAACCTTATAAAATATTACCAAGCGGCCCAACTGCATGCAGTTGCCTCTTGATTCACTCAGGGTTTCTATAACAAATGGATGGAAATCAAAAATTATGGCTAGCAGCTATACATCCCAACAATCTACTTTGGAATGCGGACGTGGATCCTGCTGGGGGCCATGTCCCAGCTCAGGACGATCTGCCGCACTCTATCCTGCCAATACACGCATAAATCTGAAAAACCCTTGATGACCGCCTTTCTCTACAATCCCAGAGAGCCCGATAGCCTTGATGTCCTCTCCCTGGGCATCGATTAACTTGTTTCATTTTGGCCAATTAGTAGACCCTAGGTAACGCAAATGATTGCCCTTTCCTGAACTTTAGGATAAATTTGGTTTGCCACACCAGGTGTTTTTTGGATACCTGCAGATTCAACATTATGCCCAAACCATAACTCCAAATTTGCAATTCTCCTCTCCCTCTGCCTTTAAATGTACACATTTTGGAAGGCTCTGCACAAAAAGGACTGATTTCTGACATTTAGCAGATATTGCATGTTTTCCATTCAAGCCCCCAGAGAAGGCGCTAGGTGAGAAAATTCCTCTGGCGGTGCGACAGGTGATCTGGTATCAGGCAGCTAAAAGTTCTCTATGTACTCTTTATAAATAATTTTAAAAAAATGCGTATAAAATTCTCTACTTTTGCCACTTGACTCCAGATTTGCTCCATACCATTTACCTTACTAGCTCTGACCATTGCTGCCACAGGGATAAGGGTACCCTTCTCCATATATATTGGAGCGGCCCATTGATTACCCCATTTTGGCACTCAGTCCAACAGTTGCTGGTTCGCCTTTTTGAGGCAACTATCCCTAGGACACCAAAACTTTTCTTATTGGGCCTTTCTCCCCTGAAAATTTGTAAACCCTACAAGAAGCTGCTCCACCATATCCTTACAGCTGCGTGTTGTCTTGTAGCTCTTAGCTGGAAACAGCATTCTCCTCCTTCCCTAGACTCCTTATATACCAGGATCAAAGATGTGGAGTTGATGGAGAAAATGCCTGCTAGAATGCAGGATAGAATGGAGGCACACAATCGAGTTTGGGAACTATGGCATCTCCAGGAAGACCTGCCCTGAACTAGTAACTGAGCTGATATGAAAACTTCTCATTTGCTCTTCTCCTTTCTTCCTGATCTTAGTTCTTCACGTTTTCCCTTATGTCATTTTATTGTTCTCTCCAGCAAGGATACTCTGTACTACAATGTTCTAGTAGTGCTATAGCTTTGATTGATAACATGCCATTTGTGGCAACCATAGCCATGGTTATTTTTTTAGCCGACTCTTAAATGCAAAGCAAATTCGTCAAGCCCTGACTTAAATCGTGTAAATTACAGTACAATGCAACGAACAATCACTACTACAAATTAGGACAACTTACAAGTCATTGAATTTCTCCAGCGTCAAGTCAGGTGTGAACACATCCAGCAGCCCAATTACCTGCAACAAAGAAGTAGAATAGTTAGTGTCAAGATCTTGCATTTTTTTCCACATACATACATACATACATACCGTATGTATTCCTAAAAAGAGAAACTAAAGCCAACCAAGTACAGAATAAAAGCGGGAATAATTCCAACTGCCATACATTCCTATATGCATGTATATAAATACAAGCTATCCAGGAAGAACACATTAGCACCTACATAAAGCAGCCAATTTGTTTACATGCATACACAATTAAGAGAGAACCTATGCCAGTGATGGCGAACCTTAGCACCCCAGATGTTTTGGAATGTATTTCCCATGATACTCGTGCACTCTGCAGTGTAGTTGAGCATCATGAGAAATGTAGTGCCAAAACATCTGGGGCACAAAGGTTCGCCATCTCAGCCAATTCCTCTGCTCTCTTCTATCTCCAGCTTACAGTTGCAGTGGGTGGGGCCCTGGTAAGAGCAGAGACAGGCAGAGAGGAGAGGGGGGGAGGTTGAAACAGGAGACAGACAGCAGGCTGCAAATGACGGAGGCATGCAAACAAAACCACAATGTCCTGATTATCCCAATTCTGTTTATTGTGGTCAGTTTGCAGAGGGGAGGGCATAGCCAGGCAGGATCAGCCAGGTATTTCAGGTAATACAAGGGTCCAAATGACACAGCACACGCACTTTAAGGGAACAGGATCTTTATTTATTTTATTTTTTTTACTTAAACACTTTAAAGTACAGCAGGGGACCGGGCACTGACACACAGGGTCAATCCAGTAATTATCAAATGTGATTTTTTTCCCCCTTTTTAAATATACCGTGCAATAATAAAAGTAAAATATCAAATCTGAGATAAATGCCACAAATTCAAGATAGCTGTGAGCAAAATCGAAATACTGCCAATAAAAACAAAAACAAAAAAACACAAAGGCACATAAAAATAAGATAACCCATTTGTTATTTATCTCAATAGATAGTCAATATTTTAGGAATGTACAAAATAGCAAAGAGGAAAACTTTGCACTGGCCAGTAAGTTAAAGAGGAAGTAAACCCTAATGGGTTTACTTCCTCTTTCATTCCCTGCAAAGGCAAAGCATAATGGACTACTATGTATCGCATAGTAGTCCATTATGTGTCACTTATCTGACACAGGAGCCAGCGATGTCACCGCTGTCCCCTGTAGTCCGGCGCATCCATCTTCTCGGTGGGGTCTCGCAGCTCCGCCGCTGTCATTCAGCGAAGCCGCGATGAAGTCACTCCCGCGCATGCGCACGGGAGCGGACACGCGCGGCATCTTCGTCATTGACTATGCCACGCTCAGTGCGCCTGCGCCGCTGTCTACGGCACATGCGCCGTAGACAGCGGTGCCCGTCTTCGGGCAAATATCTCCTAAACCGTATAGGTTTAGGAGATATTTCTTGGACCTACAGGTAACCCTTAATCTAGGCTTACCTGTAGGTCAAAATGTGTTGCAAGGGTTTACAACCACTTTAAAGTGGTATGAAACCAAAATATTTAACATTTTGCAACTTCCCGTAGCCAAGGAATATAAATAAACCAACATTGAATCATGGGTTGTTCTGTGAAGGCCCACTATGATCAGTTCCTACAAGTGTTTGCTCACATAGTACACCACCCTTCTACATAGTTTTCTTTTATAGTGGTACCAAATCTAAAAACAGAGAGATCCCCACTGTCATACAAGGGATTTCTGATAATATTCCCGGCTTTACACTGGTGGTCCCTGACATGGTGGTTCCTGACAAGCAGCACTGGTGGTTCCTGACATGGTGGTTCCTGACAAGCAGCACTGGTGGTTCCTGGCATGGTGGTTCCGACAAGCAGCACTGGTGGTCCCCAACATGGTGGTCCCCCAACAAGCAGCACTGGTGGTTCCTGACATGGTGGTTCCTGACAAGCAGCACTGGTGGTTGCTGACATTATGATCCCGACAAGCAGCACTGGTGGTTCCCAACATGGTGGTCCCCCGACAAGCAGCACTGGTGGTTCCTGACATGGTGGCGCCTAACAAGCAGCACTGGTGGTCCCATGGTGGTCCCCAACATTCGACACTGGTGGACACTGATAAGCTTGCCCTGGTTTGCTTTTATATTAAAATGCACTCAATTTATTAAATTAAATGTATTATAATATTATATTATGCATTTATACTAAAATGCTTTGCATTTAAAAGGCTGTAACCACGGGGGAAGGTACACTTTACCAAGGTGTGTGAAAGCATGTGGGCAGCAGCGCAGAATGCTTCCCCCCGACTGACAATGCTACTGTCCAAAAGGTGCCCCCTCTGCTCCTTTATCCAGAGTGGAGGCACTCTAATACAATAGATGGCTTACTGGCCAGATTCGCAGGTTAAAAACAGGATAAAAGCCAAATAAATAAATAAATAAATAAAAAAGGAAAACCAATGTAGCCTTCACAGCTAATGATTTTTGATTTGGGGTTTAATACCTATTTAAATAAACTTCCTGCTACTCAGTTGGGGGCATGCCAGAATGGCTAAATCCTATTACTGTACCGTCTTGCCACAACTAAAAGGGTTCTTTCATTGACCTAAAGCCTAGATGACACTGTCTACACACAAGCTCTTTTACCTCTTATTTTTGGAAAAAATCGGTGTGCTGTCGCAAACAAGTCGGTGTCGCACCAATTGGGCCAGTGAGCTTTTCAACGATTAACGTTTTTGCAATTTTCTTTTCTAGTGGGTTTTTTTTTTTTTTTTTTTTTTTTTAAACAAAATAAATTTTTTTCAATGCCTCAAAAACGTCAAAAAAGGCTAGTCAGCCATGTTTTTGAGCATTTGCTGGGGTTTATCAGCGTTTGACGTTAGAGTGCTTTTACAGCTGTAAAACGCCTCTCAGAACCCACTAGTTTTGGGGGGTTTTTTTTAAAGCCAAAAACTGCTGAGAACAGCAAATGCGTGCATGGACACATAGGATAACATGATGAGGAGTTTATTGACTGTAGAAAAAAAAAAAAAAAAAAGCCAAAAACCGCTGCTGTAAAACTGTCCAAAAACATCCAGTGTGCATGAGGCCTTAACAGCGTCATCTCTTAGTAAAGCCTCCAAGTCACCTACATGCACTGCTAAACCTGAGGGGTCAAACCGAGTCTGGAAGGCATGTCTGAGCTGTAGGTAGTTGAAGAAGTGAAAGTTAGGCAGTCAAAATTGGGCTTTTAGATCAAATTCCAGCAGTGTCCCATTCTGCACCACAGATCCTCTCTTTTAACTCATTGAAGGACCGGGTCTATAGGACTTGCTATGGGAAGAGTGTCAGCAAGTCAAACCAAGAACCAAAGTCAGCACATGGAAATATAATCCACCAGTGGTGACCCTAAGGCCACGTTCACACTAAGGTGCTGGCGATAAATCGCTGCTAGTTTAAGCAGCGATTTACCGTAGTTTTAGCAGTGCTTTCTGGCCACAAGCGGGCCGCTTTTAACCTGCCGCTAGCAGGCGAAAAAGGGTTAAAATCGCCCACAAAGCACCACTGCCGAAGCGCTTTGCAGGCGATTCGGCAGTGCTGGTCATTGATTTCAATGGCAGGGGCGTTTTGGGAGTGAGGACTTTTTTCCTGTGCTGTGAGGGCACTGGTCCAGTGTGAAAGCTCTTGGACTTTCACACTGGAGCTGCAGAAGAGGCAGTTTACAGGCGCTATTTTTAGCGCAAAAACGACTGTAAAAACGCCTCGTGTGAAAGTGGCCTAAGGAAAGAACAGGAAGCTTCCCAGAATTCTAAACTTGCATGAGACGCCCCTGGAAAAAAAGTCCTGGACTTTAAAGTCCTTTATAGTATGTCAGTTTTACTACGTTTTTTCTAAAGAAGATGACCAGCCTTTGTATAGCTCTTAAAAGGTCCTTCCTTTAAAAACAATGAAATGATCATAAATACACAATCCTTATGCACGCTCCCTGTACCTGCCGGCATTGTCTCTACTTTGTAATTTGCAGAATGCATTTCTGAATAAGATCCAATCTGAAATTTTAAAACAAATGTCTGTGTATGCAGACCCTTCTGCATGATCCACTTTCACTAGCAGTGTTGGGTGTCCATGGATTGCAAACAGCCTGAAGACCAAAGTACAATTATTCTACCACTAATAGCCAGACTCATGTACATAGAAAAATGCACCATAAACAGAAACAAAAAAGTTTTAGCACCTTAAAAACGGGGTTCCACCCTAAAGTGGAACTTCTGCTCATCGGAACCCTCCCCCCCCTCCGGTGTCACAGATGGCACCTTTCAGGGGGGAGGGGGCGCAGATACCTGTCTAAGACAGGTATTTTCACCCACTTCCGGGCATAGACTCCCAAGGGAGTCTATGCCTCTTCCTTTCCCTGGCGCGCTGTCTACTGGGACACACACGGGTCCCAGAGACAGCGCGGACCATTCCTATTGCGCTTTGCGACTCGCGCATGCGCAGTAGGGAGCCGGGAAGTGAAGCCGCAATGCTTCACTTCCTAAATCCCTCACCTAGAATGGCGGCGGCAGCAGCCGAGAGATCGCTGGATCCTGGGACAGGCGAGTGTCCATTTATTAAAAGTCAGCAGCTGCAGTATTTGTAGCTGCTGTCATACATATATATATATATATACACATACACACACACACACACACACACACACACACATTTTTTTACAGTGAAATCCCTCTTTAACCACCTCGCGCCCGCCCTATAGCCGAATGACGGCCGTAGAGCAGGCGCGTTCGTCCGCTAGGCCGTCCCTGGACATCCTATTGTTTACTTCCGCAATGCGCGCCGCCGCGGGCGCGCATCGCGGAAGTTCTGTGTTCGCCGTGTCCCCCGGGGACAGGCAAACACAGATCGCTGTAAACGGCCAATCACAGCGGCCGTTTACAGCGTGATCGGCGTGTCCAATGGGAGATGATCTCATATGTAAACATATGAGATCATCTCTCAGCGCCGCTCTCCCTCCTCACACAGAGTGTGAGAGGGGAGAGATGAACGGCTACAGCGGCAGCCATTCTGCTTCGCTTTAATAAAAATAAAAAAAAAGTAAAAAAATAAAAGTGCCATCCTCCCCCAGCAGTGCCACCCATCCTGCCCCAGTGCCATCCTGCCCCCAGTGCCATCCTGCCCCCAGTGCCATCCTGCCCCCAGTGCCACCCGCCCCCAGTGCCACCCGCCCCCAGTGCCACCCGCCCCCAGTGCCACCCGCCCCCAGTGCCACCCGCCCCCAGTGCCATGTATTAGTGCCATCTGTCATCAGTGCCACGTATCAGTGCCATTTGTCATCAGTGCCACCTGTCAGTGTCACGTGCCATCTGCTGTCAGTGTCACGTGCCATCAATGCCACTTATCAGTGCCATCTGTCATCAGTGTCACGCATCATCGGTGCCATGTATTAGTGCCATCTGTCATCGGTGGCACGTATTAGTGCCACGTATTAGTGCCACGTATAAGTGCCACGTGTCATCAGTGCCACGTATTAGTGCCATCTGTCATCAGTGCCACGTGTCATCAGTGCCACGTATAAGTGTCATCATTGCCACGTATCAGTGCCATCTGTCATCAGTGTCACGTGTCATTGTCCTGGTGCTTCAAAAGTGTAATAAATAGTCAACAAGTTAGATGTGCAATTTATGTTCCTAGAACACATGATGGCGCTACCTGCATGTTGGGCCTCTCTATGTGGCCAGGCTGTGAAAAAGTCCCACACATGTGGTATTGTAATACTCAGGAGGAGTAGCAGAATTTTTTGGGGGGGTGTCATTTGTGGTATACACATGCCACATGAGAGAAATAACCTATTACAATGACAATTTTGTGGAGAAAAAAAATGAAAAATCTTAATTTTGCAAAGGATTGTGGGAAAAAAATTACAACATCAAAAAGCTCACTATGCCTCTTACTAAATACCTTGGAATGTCTACTTTCCAAAAAGGGGTCATTTGGGGGGTATTTGTACTTTCCTGACTTGTTCGGGTCACAAGAAGCGAGATAGGCCACCAGTACATCAGATGTGATCAATTTTGTGCGATTCGCACCACAGCTTGTAGACTCTCTAACTTTCACAAAGACCAAATAATATCCACTAATTTGGGTTATTTTTACCAAAGATATGTAGCAGTATAAATTGTGGCCAAAATTTACCGTATATACTCGAGTATAGGCCGACCCGAGTATAAGCCGAGGCCCCCAATTTACCCCCAAAAAACTGGGAAACCTATTGACTCGTGTATAAGCCGAGGGTGAGATATGCCTGTCCATCCCTGTGTGTGTGTCCATCCATCCATCCATCCCTGTGTGTGTGTCCATCCGTGTGTGTGTGTGTGTGTGTGTGTGTGTGTGTGTGTGTGTGTGTGTGTGTGTGTGTGTGTGTGTGTGTGTGTGAGAGGCCTTGTGTGTCCAGCCTACCTGTGTCCCCAGCCTCCGTCCGGTCCCGAGCCTCCGTCCCGTCCCGTCCCGTCCCGAGCCTCCGTCCGGTCCGGTCCCGTCCCGTCCCGAGACTCCGTCCGGTCCCGTCCCGTCCCGAGCCGAGCCGAGCCGAGCCGAGCCTCCGTCCGGTCCCGTCCCAGGATCACCGCTCTTCGTCGGCGCCCATTTTCCTGTTCAAATGCCGCGCCTCCCTGTCTGTGATAGGCGGAACACAATTTCCCAGCAGTCTGTGTTCCGCCTATCACGGCCATCCTTTCATCCTCGTCCGTAGTACGAGGATGAGCGGATGTCCGTGATAGGCGGAACACAGGCTGCTGGGAAATTCAGTGTTCCGCCTATCACAGGCGAAGGCGGAGCCGGAGGCGCGGCTTTTGAATTAGAATAGAATGGCCGCTGTCTGTCTGCTCGACACGCTGATCGAGCAGGCAGACAGCGATGACTCGAGTATAAGCCGAGGGGGGCACTTTCAGCCTCAAAAAAGAGGCTGAAAATCTCGGCTTATACTCGAGTATATACGGTATGAAGAAAAAATTAATAATTTGCATAATTCTGTCACAGAAACAAAGAAATATGCGGGTTTTTTTTCAACATTTTCAGTCTTTTTTCATTTATAGCGCAAAAATTAAAAACCCCAGAGGTGATCAAATACCACCAAAAGAAAGCTCTATTTGTGGGAAAAAAAAAAAAGGACAAAAAATTCATTTGGGTACAGTGTTGCATGACTGAGTAATTGTCATTCAAAGTGTGAGAGCACCAAAAGCTGAAAATTGGTCTGGGCAGAAGTGTGTTTAAGTGCCCAGTAAGCAAGTGGTTAACCACTTCCCGACCAGCGCACGACGATGTACGTCGACAGAATGGCACGGGCAGGCATATTGGCGTACATGTACGTCCAATCTTCAATGCCGCCCTCCCGCGCTGGTCGGGACCCCCGTGAGGCATACCCGCGATCGTCTCACGGCACGGCTGAATGGAGGAAATGCCGTGTAAACAGCATTTCTCCATTCTGCTTAGCAACTAGTGACGCTGATCTCTGCTCCATGTGATTGGAGCAGAGATCAGTGTTCACTAAATGAAAGCCCCCCCACAGTTAGTAACACACCCCTAGGAACACTTAACCCCTACACTGCCACCCACTGGTTAACCCTTTCACTGCCAGTGTCATTTACACAGGAATCACTGCATTTATATAGCAGTGATTACTGTATAAATGACAATGGTTCCAAAAATGTGTCAAAAATGTCCAATGGGTCCCCCACAATGTCGCAGTCACAATAAAAATCGCTGATCGCCGCCATTACTATTAAAAAAATAAATAAAAAATTATTAATAAAAATGCTATAAAACTATCCCTATTTTGTAAACGCTATAACTTTTGCGCAAATCAATCAATAATCGCTTATTGCGATTTTTTTTACCAAAAATATGTAGAAGAATACGTATCGGACTAAACGGAGGGAAAAAAATGTTTTTTTTTTTTAATATATTTTTGGGGGGATATTTATTAGAACAAAAAGTAAAAAATAATGCGTTTTTTTCAAAATTGTCGCTCTATTTTTGTTTATAGCGCAAAAAATAAAAACCGCAGGGGTGATCAAATACCACCAAAAGAAAGCTCTATTTGTGGGAAAAAAAGGACGTCAATTTGGTTTGGGAGCCACGTCGCACGACCACGCAATTGTCAGTTAAAGCGACGCAGTGCCGAATCGCAAAAAGTGGTCTGGTCTTTGACCAGCAAAATGGTCCGGTCTGAAAGTGGTTAAAGGCCCCTTTCACACATGTGGAACGTATGTCCTTATTTAATCCATCCGTTTGCGGATGAAACGCGGACATACATGCATTCCTGTGGGATAGCGGGTGCCTCCGCTATTGTCCGATTCTGCAGACGGAGGAAAATCCTATTTTTCTATCCGTCTGCAGAGTGGATTGGATGAACATGGACAGACGGTCCGTGTTCATCCGATCCCCCATAGGAGGAGAGCGGAGAGCTGACAGGGCGGTCCTTGCACAGTGCGCCAGGACCGCCCTGTCATCCGCTGACTCATTACGGATCTGTCCCCTGTGAAAGGGGTCTAAAGCCCCACGTACGCTGCTAATTGGACGTTCAGAGGCAGTTGGACACTTTTTTTCAACTGCCCCTGAACTCATTCAATGTTATCTTAGGTGTACATGTATACAGGTTCATTTACTGTCATTTTAGGCAGTTGCGTTTATAGGCTTTTTTGAAGGCAAAAAAAATGGAGTTCATACGCCGACATTTCAGACGCGTCTAAATGCAGTAACCCGCGCTTAGCCGCGTTTTGCTTATAGGCATTTTTCGCCATTTAACCTCCCTGGCGGTATGATTCAGTCTGGATTTAGGTGCTGAAAGTGGTACAATTATTTTGCATGGAAATTTGGCGTCTTATATTGTAGTCCTGTAATTCTTAGGAATAACTCTCTTAAATCTGTTCAAACCAGAGTCTAGTAGACATCCCGGGTATGATAAAATTTAGAATATAATAAATAATAATAAAAATTATTCAATAATGCAATCAAATCCTAAAACACTGAAAAGGGACACTTTCTGGTTGCTATGGACAATCTACAAATTCCAGCCATAAAAAAAAAACAGTATTTATAATATAAAAGTGCATGCAGGGCACTGTACAGACCACTAGGGACAAAGGGGGTGTGTAATTTTTCAATACAGTACTGTAATCTGTAAGATTACAGTGCTGTGTGTGTTTTGTGTCTTTTTAATTTTTTTAATTTGCCACCTTTCTCCGCTCCTGAGCACCGTAACGTCACAGGGAACGGAGCTCGGCGACATTCGGCACTGTGAATTGAGCGGAGGACATTGTTGGATCCAGGGGACAAGGTAAGTAACGCTTCCTGTGTCCTCCCTGCATCCAGCGAAGCGATCCCGAGTCTGGCTCGGGGTTACCGCTCCTGTTAGTAAAATCCCAACCCAAGCCAGACTCGGTATTACCACCAGGGAGGTTAAAAAAAAATAATAATAATAATAAATATATATATTTGGGGATGGCCACTTCCTGTTCCAACAGGACAGCACACCAGTGCTTAAAGCAAGGTCTATAAAAGACACGGATGAGCAAGTTTGGAGTGGAGGAACTTGACTGGCCTGCATAGAGTCCTGACCTCCACCTGACAGAACACCTTTGGGGTGAATTAGAGCAAAGGCTGCGAGCCAGGCCTTCTCTTCCGCACCAGTGCCTGACCCCCACAAATGCACTTCTGAAAGAATGGTCAAATATTCCCATAGACACTCCTAAACCTTGTAGACAGCCTTTCCAGAAGGAGTTGAAGCAGTTATAGCTGCAAAGGGTGGGCCAACGCAATATTGAACCCTACGGACTAAGAATGGGATGCCATTAAAGTTCATGTGTAACAGCAGGCGTCACAATACTTTTGACAATATAGCGTATATCTACGGTAAAGCCCTCCCACTTTATTAAGCAACTTTACTGCTGTTGCACCTAGAGCAGTACGCAATCAACGTTCAGATATTGGGTTCCAATAGCCTGCTTATGAAAATTAGGATTTTTTTTTCTCTAGGCAATTTTCCAATATTCTGCTGGTCAGGCTCTTATAATAACCTATTGCAAATGGCACTAATGTTGTATCAAGTGTGGTAACCCATAGTAACCAATCCACTGTCAGTCACCAGTCTGGCAAAAGCCTCCTGAAATCCAATAGTTCTGAGCTGCCACATTTTACTGCTTTCCAGTTTGCCTTACGACACAGGTCACAAAGAAAAGGCTTTTACATTGAACAATGGCTACAAACAAAACAATCTAAAGTAATCGTGCTTCTCTACAGAATGCGGTATTTTTGCGCTGGCGGCTGTTTCAAGGTTACATGATGCTACAAATTGTTCTAATATTTTTATAGTGTCACTGTCTCCATGGCAATGAAATACTAAAATATTGCGACGATTTTCATGGAAAAGATAATATCCTTCAACTGTAGAACAAGACCCCAAGGTATTCAATTTTTGCAGAGGGTCTATAGCAAAGTGGATTTGGCATTTAGTAAAGCATGTTCTATGCTAGACAGTACAAAATCACCTCGTTCACACTGATGTGACCCGTCATTCAATTTGACAGGTCCAAATCACATGACAAGTTGCACCCTATTGTTGGTAATGGAACTGTTCAAATTGGTGTGACGCTGACTTTGTGGTCGATTTGAAAAAGAAGCTCCTGCACCATTTTTGGCGATTTCAGGTTAAACTTGCATAGGCATCTGTGCAATAAAGTTGTTGTAAAGCCTCAACATTTTTCACCTTAATGCATTCTTCTATGCTGAGGTCCCCCCCCCAGATCCCCCCCTTTTTCTTACCCAAGCCAGGTCTGATCCAGCGATGTGCATGAGTGCAGCAGCTCCAGCCGCAGGCTCTCTCCTCATTGGACCGATTGATAGCAGCAGGAGCCATTGGCTCTGTCAATCAAATCCAGTGATACGGGAACAGGGCCAAGTCCCACTGTGTCAATGGACGCAGCAGCAGGACTCGGGAGTGATCTCGCACGGGTGCCCTCAGGGAAAAAGGCTTTTCATGGGGGCACCTGATGAAGAGGGGCCTGGAGCGCTGGTGGGGCACCCCAGATGAAGAGGATCGGAGGCTGCTGTGTGCAAAATGATTGCACAGAGCAGGCAAGTATAGGTATGTTTGTTATTTTTATTTTAAGCGATTTGCGCCCGCCCTATAGCCAAAAGACGGCTACAGAGCGGATGCTAACTGCCGGGAGGGCGTCCCTGGACGTCCTCCTATTTACTTCCCCTCTGCGCCGCCACGGGCGCGCATCGGGGAAGTTCTGTGCTGGCCGTGTCCCTCGGACACAGCCAGTCACAGATCGCTGTAAACCACCAATCATAGCGGCCGTTTACAGCGCGATCGGCGTGTCCAATGAGAGATGATATCATATGTAAACATATGAGATCATCTCTCAGCGCTGCTCTCCCTCCTCACACAGACAGCGTTTGAGAAGGGAGAGATGAATGGCTGCAGCGGCCGCAAGTAAAAAAAAGTGCCACCCGCAGAAATGCAATAAATGCAAGAAAAGGGGACGTTTTGCCAGAGTGTGGAAAGTGTCTTCACAAACCGGAAGGTCAAAAACACAGTCTGTACATGCCAGAAAGGACAATGACGACAATGCAGGGTCAGACTCATACTGCACACCAATATACTAGCTGTACTAGCAGTACAGAAAACACATTAGTCTGCAGATGAAGCAAATGTAACATTACAGATAGGGGCCAACAAAACTCCAATCACATTCAAAAAAAGATACAGGAGCACAAGTAAATTGTGTGCCAAGCCACATATACCTGAAACACCCCAGTAATGAATTCCCCTTCGAGACTCAGGACCTACCGAAACTAATGGGATATGGGGGTGAAAAGCTGAAAGTAATGGTCGCCGTAACGTGAAATGTTCTTACAAGGAATCTGAAAAGGTTTTAAAATGGTTTGTGATAGAAACAAAAGCCCCAGCCATGCTAGCTCTCAG
This sequence comes from Lithobates pipiens, assembly GCF_037356315.1. Taxonomy (NCBI): domain Eukaryota; kingdom Metazoa; phylum Chordata; class Amphibia; order Anura; family Ranidae; genus Lithobates; species Lithobates pipiens. The sequence continues at coordinate 194,957,593 of NW_027507903.1, forward strand.
AACAAGAGATTGGACTTGTGAAAATCATAAGAACTGTGGACAGTGGGCACAGAAGTCTGACAGAGGCTGACATTAAACGTGAATACCGTGATCTATCCAACAGCCTGGGGTGCCTCCCAGGTGTAAAGCAATATGCTTATAAAAAAAAAAAAAAAAAAAAAGAAGAAGAGGGTGCACAGCTCGTCATTCACACCCAAAAGGAGAATACTTTTAACTCTTGTGGCTAAAGTCAGACAAGAACTCACTAGGATGGAGAAGCTGGCAGTAGTAAAAAAGGTCACAGAACCATTGGAATGGGTCAGTTCTATGGTTGTAGTGGAGAAGAACACAGGTGCAATTCATATATGCATTGACCCACATGATTTGAACAAAGTCATAATGAGAGAACACTGCAAACTCCCCACCATAGAGGATATAGTGCACAAAATAGTAGGAGCAACATTTAATGCCCATACTAGATGCCCATTATGGTTACTGGCAATTGCATCTTGATGAAGCCAGCAGTTACTTGGCCACTTTCAACTCCCCTTTGGGTCGATGATGCTTCACAAGAATAGCTTTTGGCATAGCGTCTGCACAGGAAATATTTCAAAAAAAAAATCAAATTGATCGCTGGTCTACAGGGTGTTGAAGTAATAGTTGATGATTTGCTGGTCTATGGAAAGGATCAAAAATGGAACATGACAAAAACCCTACTGCTTTGCTCAATCTGTCATGAGAAGAATCTTACACTCAATCCAAACAAAATTGGGGTAGAAGTTACATATTTTGGTCACCTGCTAACCAAAGAGGGCTTGAAGCCTGATCCAAAGAAGACTACAGTAGTTCTTAAAGTGGAGTTGCCCCCCAAAAAATAAAACTACTTAAAATTCTTAAAAAAAATCAAAAAAAAATAATTGGCAAAAAAAAAAATTTTTACTCACCTCTAAATACCGGTTGCTAGGGGGTCCCTCGTAGTCTGCCTTCTTCATTGCCCGGGCTGGTGACATCACTTCCCCTCGCGCCGCACATTCACCTGGGACCTGTCACGTGTCCCAGGTGACTGTACGGCGTATCACGGCGCCCTGCGCCGCTCGCGCATGCGCAGTGGGTGCCCGGCTGTGAAGCCACAGCCGGGTGCCCACAGTATGCATGACGGCGCCGCGAGCGGAGCGGGGAGCGAGGGGGGGGCTTCGTTCCCCCGCATCGCTGGAACCCGGGACAGGTAAGTGTCCGATTATTAAAAGCCAGCAGCTGCAGTATTTGTAGCTGCTGACTTTTAATTTTTTTTTTTTAGGGGGTACCCCACTTTAAAGAGGAAGTAAACCCTGATGGAGTTTACTTCCTCTTTCATTCCCTGCAAAGGCAAAGCATAATGGACTACTATGCATCACATAGTAGTCCATTATGTGTCACTTACCTGACACAGGAGCCAGCAAAGTCACTGCTGTCCCCTGTAGTCCAGCGCATCCATCTTCTCTGGGTGGTCTCGCAGCTCCGCCACTGTCATTCGGCGAAGCCACGATGACATCACTCCCGCGCATGCGCACGGGAGCGACACGCTCCGTCGTTGAAAATGCCGCGCTCAGTGCGCCGCTGTCTACGGTGCCTGCGCAGTAGACAGCAGTGCCTGTCTTCGGGCAAATATCTCCTAAACCTTATAGGTTTAGGAGATATTTCTTTGACCTACACGTAAGCCTAGATTAAGGCTTACCTGTAGGTCCAAGTGTGTTGTAAGGGTTTACAACCACTTTAACATGAAGGCCCCTACCTCCAGAAAGGAGCTGGAGACGTCACTGGGCATTTTCAACTATCTATCCAAATTCTCTCAGGGCCTTGCTCAACAGATAGCACCACTACATACACTGCTACAGAAGGATGCTGTTTGGTTGCAAACATGGAAGAGACTTTTGACAAAGTGAAAAGGCTGATCACTAAACATCCAGGGCCAATACTGAAATATTTTATCGCAAACTGTGACACTGTACTTCAAGTGGATGCATCCCAGTTTGGGTTAGGTGCTGTACTGACTCAACAAGGACATCCTGTGGCATATGCTTCAGGAGCACTGACCACAACGCAAGCCAATTATGCTCAAATTGAGAAAGAGATGCTGGCCATTGTGAATGGATGTGAGAAATTTCATCAGTACATATATGGTCGCCCGTTAGTTGTAGAAACAGACCACAAGCCACTGGTGTACATCCTACAGAAATTGCTAGCTTCTACACCTCCACTTCTGCAGCGGATGGTTATGAAATTACAGCAGTATGATCTCAATGAAGTATAAGCCTGTAAAGGAAATTCCAATGGCAGATACCCTGTCTAGGGTGTTTCCAGGACATGAAGCATGGGATGAACCTGAGTTGGAAGAACAGGTACATAGGAGTACTAGTGAACATTCCAATATCGAATGTACAGCTGGAGAAGAGAAGACAAGACAAGACACCAAACAGGATAAAGTCCTAGAAAAACTAATTTGTATCATGTGAAATGGCTGGCAAAAAAAAAAAAAACGAACAAAAAGAAGCTGTGTCTTGAACTACCGGAATTCTGGCCTAGGAAAGATAATTTATACATTCATATGGATATCATATTCATGGGTGACCATATTCTCATTCCTAAGCCACAGCAGGCAGAAGTACTGGAACAAATCCACCAGGGACATTTGGGTATCATTCTGTGTAAGCGCAGGAGTTGGTTTACTGGCCCAATTTAGACTTTGATGTTGAGGATACTTATGAAGTGTGAAACCTGCCAGACATTTCAAAAACACAATGCAAAAGAACCTCTTCCACCATGGAATGCTCCTTTGCGGGCATGGCAGAGACTGGCTACAGATATTTTTCATTTTGAGGACAATTACCTGATAGTAGTAGATTACAGAAAATACTTTTAGCTAGTGCAGCTGAGAAATGCAAAAACGTCAATCATATGGGCTTTCAAAACAATACTTTCAAGACACAGTGTGTGAAGAACTTGTATCGGATAACAGGCCACAATTCCCGTGTGCTGCGTTCTAGTGCTTCCTGCATGAATGGGGAATCGGATACAAACCTAAAAGCCCCTATCACCCACAGGCCAATCGTCTGGAAGAGAAGTATGTTGGCATAGACAAATCCATTATACTGAAAGCACAATCATCAGGGCAGGATGTGTACCTAGGACAGTTAAACTATTGTGCGACAGATATTGAAGGGTTATGCTCACCTGCACAGCTGCTAATGGGTAGAACAATGAGGAACACGGTGCCCATTGAACCACAGAAGTTGGACAGCTCAGAGGATCAAATATGGAAAAGCAAAAAAAGTACTTTAATAAATCCATAAAATCCCTTTGTCCACTCTGTGTTGAGCAAGCTGTGCGACAGTCACTGGGAATGTATAAGAACTTGTTTGAATTATCAAAGAAGCCAATTCACCAAAATCATATATAATTGAAATCAAGTGGGGGCAGAAGCTGAGATTAAACAAGCGTCATCTTTGTCCAGACACTGCCGGAGATACATCATTAGAGGAACTGAATGACAATGGAGATAAAGAACAAGCCCATGATGGCACAGATATTGGATCAATGGATATTAAGTCGACTGAGGATACCGAGGACAGCATAAACATATCAGTATGTGATAATGCTGGGAGTGACTCAACTGAACACCAATCCTACGGATGATGAGCCAGAGGTTACCTTCTCTCGCTATGGTCGAACTATTAAACCAAAAATATGGAAGGACTTTGTCTCATATTAAATGCATCATACTTGAGAGGGAAGATGTCATGGCGTATGCTTTATGTTATACTTCAAGATCAATTGTTGTGCCTAGTTTCTTATGCATGTTAGGAAACAGTTAACAGTCCTAGTTATTTGATCTGGGGGCAGAGAGCAATAGTTGTAAAATGGACTCTGCTGATTAAATTAAACAGGAGGCTCTTGTTCAAGCTCCTTGCTATCTGCCTATACTTTGTGTTAATTCATCACAGTCAACAGACTGGTGGATGATCAGCAGCATTACCACCCACCCAAAAAATAGCATCCAGCTTTTTGGGGTTGTACATATGCCATGCGCACAATGCTTTGTGGTCACGGCAAAAATTATTCTCCAACACCAAATGTGTACCATCCAAGTAAATGGAACCACAACACAACCATAAGCCGAACGCTTAAGTTGTGCCTGTGGTGCGGCATCTCCATAAGTCGTCACAATTTAGCTGCCAGGAAAAAAAAAATGAGGGCATTTAGGAGGCAGCTGTATTGGCTCCTGAATGTCTGGCAGCTGCTGTCCTATGGCCCTCAAGAGAGCGATCCACTGCAGATTGCTTTTCAGAGGGGCAGCAAAGGTTTCTGCCCACATGATCTAGCTCTAATTCACATTTAAAAGACATCTTTGGTGCCAAGTGTTTCTAGGTTTACGTCTGCCACATTCTTGGCAGACGTAAAGGCCTGAGGACTGATGTAAAAAAGGTGAGGGGCTGAGGATTCTGCTCTAAATGGGGGGAATGGGAACTGGAGAACTCTGATGTGAAATGTGATGCGACTTTGATCCAGCATGTAAAGTTGGATCAAAGCTGCACTCAAAATCGCACCGCTTTGAAGTCGCACTAGTGGAAACGAAGCCCAAAGCTAGAGTGCGACTTTGGAGTGCAGCTTTGATCCAAAGTCACTCCAAAGTCGCACCCTAGCCTTGGGCTTTGTTTCCACTAGTGCAACTTCAAAGCTGTACGATTTAGAATGTGACTGAGTGCAGCTTTGATTCAACTTTACACTCTGGATCAAAAGTCGCATCAAAGCATTTCAGGTACTTTTCCAAGTCACCAATTTTCAAATTCCCATAGATGGGAACAGGTGCCATTGAAATCAATGGGCTGTGACTCGTCATGCGACTTAATGTGTGCAAAGTCGCATGACAAGTCGCACTAGCAGAAAAGTAGCCTTAAACTCATTACTCACATGTAGCTTCCTCAGCTGGACCATGCAGAAACAACTATGTGGTTGTACTCTAGAAAATCTGCACCATATTGCATTTAATCTATATTATAGTTTCTAACAGAACTCTCACCTAAGAAGACCGGAGGAGATCTGAGAGGAGGGTGGGGCTGGGCAGGTCTAGGCACGTCTGTCTAAAAGGGAGCTGAGGGGTAGGGGTGGGGGTGGGGGTGGGCAGGTCTAGGCATGTCTGTCTAAAAAGGAGCGGAGGGACGGGGAGGGACATTTTCAGGAAGTGAGAGGCCCCCATGCAGAATTCAGAAATAAGGAAGTAAGGTTGTCCCTGAAGAACAGGAAGAAGCCAATTGCCTTTGATTAGACTTTCTAAGCGACACAAACCGCTATACAGAAAATGAATAAATGTCAAAAATAAAGATTTTTTACATATTCGAAATATTTTCATTTTTGACTGGACTTCCACTTTAAGGTTAATGAAAGAGTTTTAAAAAGCCAATTGGTATCTATGCAAAGCTGAAAAATACTAGCCTTGGGCATAATGAAGACTTAGCCTAATTAGATCTTTGTGACCTCATGTGTTGCTATACCTCAGCAGAAGGGATAACTTTTATATTAGGTAAAAGGGTTCAGGAGTACTTATGTGGATGAACAGCATAAGTAAGACTTGAAGTGGTTCTAAAAGGCTGGAGATTTTCCATCTTAATGCATGCTATGCATTAAGATAAAAAACCTTTGGTGTGCAGCAGCCCCCCGCTAATTCTTACCTGAGCCCCATCTCGAACCAGCAATGTTGCACGAGAGTCTTGGCTGTCTGGGACGCTCCCTTCCTTCATTGGCTCCCGCTGCAGTCAAAGTCAGTGAGCCAATAAGGAGAGAGAGAGGGGGGGCAGTGCCTCGGCTCGGGTGCCCCCATAGCAAGCTGCTTGATGTGGGGGCACTCGGCAGGAGGGAGGGGCCTGGAGCACCGGTGAAGGACCAGAGAAGAGGAGGATCTGGGATGCTCTGCACAAAACCAGCGCACAGAGCAAGTAAGGAAGTATAACCTTTATTATTTTTAAACAGAAAAAAAACCAAGGACTTTAGTATCACGTTAAGCACGCATTATTGCACTGTGAAAACAATTACTTTTCAATGCAAAAGTTGGCTTGTATGGAGTTTATGTTGCCAGTGTATAATTTCACATGGTACAAGCATAACCGTCAGAAGCTGATAATTACATACTTACATTCTCATGTTGCATGTGCTTCAAAAGTCTCAGTTCCCTATATGCTCGTTTTGCAAAGAGCTCAGACTGAAAAGGACGGTACAGCTTCTTGATGGCTACTTTTGTTCCAGTTCTATTGTCGATAGAAGAGCTGTAACACACAAACATGTAATTACAAGTTACATTACATAATCAGAGGCAACTGGGAAGGTCTGAAAAAGCACAAAAGAACAAAAACGCACACACACATTTTCCAAATGCAGCACAGTTGTGTTTCTGTACAAAAAAAGGACACCGCCTCATATTAGACATTGCAGATTTTGCATAATTAGCTGCATTCTGTTTGACTTTAAACTAATGAGAGTGAGATGGGCTTTAATTAGCATGCAATAAAAAAAAATAAAAAAGTGTACAGTTTGCCACATTAACAAAACTCCATCTCACCCAGCCGGAGAGCTACCCACACACAGCACGGCTGTCCATGAAGCAATCATTTACGATCTGTTCCAGAAATGATAGGCTGGTGTCACGCAGGAACAATTTAAAACTGGGGGTGGTAATGAGAAAAGTCGGATACGCACAGTGCTATGGTTGATCCTGGATTATAATTACAAAATATGTAGGACGCTCACTCCTGTAGATGTGTCGTGGCATTAGGGGCACTACAATCGCACAGGATATAGTGTAGGAAGCTTATGCTAGTACCTTCTGTTTTAGAATGGTAAAGCTTTTTATATTTTATTGCAAAGTAAATGGGATTTCGCAAAGAATCGCGGGATAAAAGGTTGTCAGTTTGCACTTTATGGAGTTCCATAGAATACACCCCCACTCATGTGGTGGGAACTTTGATCGAAAGATATTACAAAAAAGAGAGCAGATGGATTTAAACCCCAAAAGCCTGCCAGGTTTAAACACTGCCAAAGCTATTTTAACTTATTTTTTTTTTTTTTTCAAACATGCGTAAAAAAATAATTTTAGACCTGAAGATTAAGGCTCCATGCACACTGAACGGTATAAAAACGCCAGGAGCTTTGCAGCGAGTCTTTCAACGTTTAACGCTTTTGCAATTGCTTTTTTTTTTTTTTCCTCCTATAAGAAAATGTTTTTTTCAATGGATCAAAAATGTTAAAAATTGCTGAGGAGCCACGTTTGAGTTTATGGGCTATTTGGATGTGTTTTTTTTTTTAAAACACATCCAAACAGCCCATAAACTCCCCTCTGTTATCCTCTGTGTCCATGCACACATGGACATTTATCAGCAGTGGAGTTTATGGGTTGTCTGAAAGCCCTAAAATCACGTTCAGGAGCTGTTTTTCTGACCTCTCAAAAACACTTAAAAACGTTAAATGTGCATAAATGTCGCTAAACGCTCAAACGTGGCTCATCAGCAATTTTTAACATTTTTGATCCATTGAAAAAAACATTTTTTTTTCTCCTATAAGAAAAACACACATCCAAACTCCCAAAAATAGCAAGTGTGCATGGAGCCTTTATAAAACCCCCAATTATCTATTTATACTTATAATTATATATTTTCTGGAAGCAGACACCCTAGAGAATAAAATAGTGGTAGTTCTAATTTTATTTTATGTGTCATGATATTTCCATAAAGGTCTAGGAAAATCAGAAATTTCAGTTAAAAAAATACACTAAATTTAATTCAGGGCACACAACTGCAATAAATGACTCAACATGTCAAACCTTACATTTAAGTTTGAGTGCCCCAGTGAAATGGCAACAAACTTCAATACCCTATATTTTCCACTTTTTACCACTTCAGCCTCGGAAGAATTTACCCCCTTCCTGACCAGAGCGATTCGGGACTGTGTCGCTTTAACTGACAATTGCGCGGTTGTGCGACTGGCCTCTCAAACAAAATTGACGTTCTTTTTTTCCCCACAAATAGGGCTCTCTTTTGGTGGTATTTGATCGCCTCTGCGTTTTTTTGTGCGCTATAAACAAAAAAATAGTGACAACTTTGAAAAAAAAACAAAAAAACAAAAAAACAAAAAAAAAACATTTTTTTCATCGCAATAAGCCTTTATCGATTGGATTGCGCAAAAGTTATGGCGTGTACAGAATAGGGGATAGTTTTATGGCATTTTTAATGAATTTTTTTTTTTTTTTTTACTAGTAATGGCGATCAGCGATTTTTATCGTGACTGTGAAATTATGGCAGACACATCGGACAATTTTGACACTTTTTTTGGGACCATTGGCATTAATACAGCGATCAATGCTAAAAAAAATTGCATTGGTTACTGTAAAAATGTCACTGGCAGTGAGGGGGTTAACCACTAGGTGGCGCTGTAGGGGTTAAGTGTGTCCTAGGGAGTGATTCTAAGTGTGAGGGGAGGGGCTGTGTGCGACACATCACTGATCACCGCTCATGATAACAGGGAGCGGTGATCAGTGTCATTAGGCAGAACGTTCTTCCTCACCGTGAGATGATCGCGGATATGCCCGCGGAGCCGCAATCATGGTCATGGAGCTCGCGGCGGGCTCATGCCGCCTCTTAAAGGGCAACGTACAGGTACGTTAATATGCCTGTACGTGCCCTTCTGCCACAGTATATCTACATGAGGCGGTCGGGAAGTGGTTAAAAGCCCCCTAGAGGTCATCAGTTTAGTGTTACGGAGGAGGTGCTAAAGATATATTACTCTCACTCCAGCATGTGCGGCGATAGGTCATTGGCTCCCGAGAGGAGTCCACCCCAAAGCACCTTGCCCCATGTTGAGGAGGACAAGGGCCTCTTCCCGACAACCCTGGCCGTTGGTTGTCGGGGGCTGAGGGCAGATGTCTTATCGGAATCCGGAGAGGACCCCCCTTTAACAAGGGGGCACCCAGATCCCGGCCCCTCACCCTATGTGAATGAGTATGGGGTACATTGTAAAAGAAACCCAAAAAAAAAAAAGAAAGAAGAAGTAGTGTCAAAAATAAAACACAGTACAGAGGTAATTAAGCAGCTCAGACTCTTCCAACTTATCCCCTCTCCAGCTCTTCTGCCTCCTCCTCTGAGGTCTTCTGCCTCTGCCGGTTATTCTCCCCGTCTGCTGTGTCTCCTCCTGCTGTCTTCACGCTCTTTTGCCTGGTCTTCTCCCTCTGTTCTTCTTCAGATGTTAACCCAATGCTCTCCCCCGCTCTAATGCCGGGTGCGCAGTTTGCCACTACTTATATTGGCATGTATTGGGTGACCAGAGCCCCGCCCCTTATGATGTCACCGACACGCTGACCCCACCCCATGCCAATATAAGTAGTGGCACACCACGCACCTGGCATTGGAGCGGGAGAGAGCGTTGAGTCAACGTTGGAAGAAAATCAGAGGGAGAAGACTGGGCAAAAGAGCAAGCAAAAGAGAGCCAAGACAGGAGGAGACCTGGCAGAAGTCAGCGGACAGAGGGAGAAGAACCGGAGAGAGAGCAGAAAAGACCCAGAGAGGGGAGAAGTCTGAAGAGACACTGCCTTAATGAAAAAAATGTGTGCTGTGTTTTATTTTTGACACTTTTTTTTCCGGTGAATGGGTAGGCCCCATACTCCACAACCCCATACTCATTCACATAGGGTGGAGGGCCCAGCCCCAAAGCACGCACTCCCCCATGTTGAGGGCATGTGGCCTGGTACGGTTTGGATGAGGGGGGGGGAGGTTGCTTGCTCATCCCCCACCCCTTTCCTGACCTGCCAGGCTTTGTGCTCGGATAAGGGTCTGGTATGGATTTTTTTGGGGGGGGGGCCCAAACTGTTTTTTTCACGTGGGGGGTTCCCCTGATAATCCAGACCGAAGGGCCTGGTATGCCGGTTTTATTTTTTTCAATTTGGCGTGGAGTTCCCCTTCAAGATCAGAGCACAAGTCGCATGCCAGAGTCGGATCAGTCAAGACGGCGATCCGACTTCAGAGATATTCAATGGACTGAAATAGGGTCAAAGTCGGACCAAAGTAGTACAGGGAGCATTTTCAAAGTCGGTCCAACTTATGTCGGACCAGTTAAGATGGCTCCCATAGGGAAACATGGATTTCACATGTCATGGGACATGAGCTCCCAATGTCAGAGCGTTTGTCATGCCAGTGGGAAACCAGATCTAAAACTGGTGCAGCTGTGCACAGTAGACAGCTTCTAACATCAGCTCATTCAATTAAAGAGGGATTTCACTGGAAACAAAAATATTAAAAGCCAGCAGCTATAAATACTGCAGCTGCTGACTTTTAATAAATAGACACTCACCTGTCCCAGGGTCCAGCGATGTCGGCAGCCGAGGCCGATCAATCGCTCTGCTCTCGGCTGCTGCCACCGCCATTCTCGATGAGGGAATCAGGAAGTGAAGCGTTGCGGCTTCACTTCCCGGTTACCTACTGTACAAGCGCAATTGGAATGGTCCGCGTTGTCTCTGGGACCCGTGTGTGTCCCAGCAGACAGCGCGCCGGGACAGGAAACAGCATAGACTCCCGTGGGAGTCTATGCTCGGAAGTGGGTGCAAATACCTGTCTTAGACAGGTATCTGCACCCCCCTCCCCCTGAAAGGTGCCAACTGTGACACCGGAGGGGGAGAGGGTTCCGATGAGCGGAAGTTCCACTTTAGGGTGGAACCCCGCTTTAAGCTTTGGCAATAAAACCTGGATGCTGATTGGTTTCTGTGCAGAGCTTAACCAGATTTTGCACTGTCTAGTATTAATAAATGACCCCCATTGTTTTTACTAAGGCAAAACAGCTCTAAAAAAATAAAAAAAATAATAAGTGCAAAGCTTAAAAAAAAGATACTTTAGTTTGTGTGTAGAACAGCTTATCAATATGAATTGGCTGTCCCTATGTGCGAAAAGTGCATAAGTGTGGCATGCTACAAAATGTCAGCGGGGGCTTAAAGCTGTTGTATACTGCTTGACTTTTTTTCTCTGCAAGGTAAAGTCATAATGTGCTAGTATGCATCACATACTAGCACATCATGTGCAACTTGCCTTAAAACTAAGCTGTTCCAGCACCGCGATGCCAGCGCTGCAGGGGCTCACATCTTCATCCATCTTGCTTCCGGGTTTGTGGGCTCCAGCTCTGTGCCTGGACGGAGCTGCAATGAAGTCACCCATTCACAGCACTGGGTTCTGAAGGAACGGTGTGGGTGGCCATTCCTTTAGAGCGCATGCACCAGCAATTTCACTGGTGCGTGTAAAGTAAATATCTCCTAAACTGTGCATGTAAAAGTCAGTAAAGGAAGTTTACTTCCCCTTGAAAGTACAACTAAAAAGGCAAAACTTTTCTTTTTAGTTTTGGATAGAATGGAGAGGGATTAGAACACCCGTCACTTTTTATTGCTGTCTGTAGCCCCGTTAAAGAAATTCACTCTCTATTTGTCCTGTTTACCATTATTATTGCAACTGAAAGTTAAAGCGGACCTCCACCCTAAAGTGGAAGGTCCACTCATCGGAACCCTCCCCCCCTCCGATGCCACAATTGGCACCTTTCAGGGTGCAGATACCTGTATAATCCAGGTATCTGCCCCCACTTCCGGGACAAGCTAGCCGCAGATGGGGCCCCCCCCCGTTGTGTTCTGGGAAACTAACAGTTCCCAGGACACTGCGGGGAACAGTGGCGACGCGCAGAGCGACTCGCACATGCGCAGTAGGGAACCAGGCAGTGAAGTCGCAATGCTTCACTTCCCGATTCCCTGACAGAGGATGGCGACGGGGCAGCTGAGACACAAGCGATTGCTCGTCATCTGCTGCCGACATCGCTGGACCCTGGAACAGGGTGTCCATTTATTAAAAGTCAGCAGCTGCAGTGTTTGTAGCTGCTGACTTATTTTCTTTAAAGAAAATTCTAAACATTAGGTTGTCCCCAGAAAAGTAATAGTGTGGAAATCTATCAATAGGGACACTAGCTCTGGATTTCCTCTCGCTTCCCATTTGGCTATGGGACAGAAAGTGAAGGGAAATTGCTGCAATAGGACACAGGATGACAAAAAAAAAAAAAAAAAAAAAAAAAAAAAAAACACACAACACACACACACACACACACACACACACACACACACACACACGCTCTATCCAAATTGGAAAAAAAGTTTTGCCTATCGTTCTACTTGAAGGCTCCATTCACACCTGAGCAATCTGCAGCGATAGCTGCAACCGCTTGTTTTTTTCAGCTTTTTTTTATTTTATTTTTTTGAGCATTTGAGAAAAATGCTGCAAAAGACGTTAATTCTTGGCACAGAGCCAAGAGCGTTTGCAGTTGCAATTTTTGCCTCGATTTTAGCATGATCTGTCCCTAGACAATTAGCAGAAAAAAAAAAAAAAAAAAAAAAAAAATCGCACCACGCTTGGGGTGCCATTAAGAAATAATGGCATCGCAAGCATGTTCTGTATTTTGCACCGATTCTGGAAATAGGCAAAAATGCAGCGATTCCGCCCATGATCCAGAAAGCCTAGGTGTACATGAAGCATCAAAGTTCATAAAACAGATGCCAAGATCCAAATCCCAATCTCCTGCTTTCCTCTAGCAGCAGGGCTTGACAGCCTGTCAGCAGTCTAAATGTAAACAAACAGTGTCTCTGTTGTGATATTTGAAGACAAATGACTCCTAACAGCAGTTAGGACTCATGCACACAGCATCTCAAAGAAGCTGCTCCTATAGGCTTTTGAGCCCTCATTTTTTCTGTCTGGAAACTCCCCTCCATGTTAGCCAATGTGTCCATGCGCACTACGGCTTTTTTTTTTTTTTCTGCCTGTAAAAACACCCAAACTCGTGTTTTTGAGAGGAGCTTTCAAATCCGAAAAGACGCCTATATGCCCAACAAACGTGTAAAAAAAAAACAAACACACACACACCATCTAGGCAGAGAAATAAAAGCTTTTTTTTTTTTTTGCTGCAGTGTGCATGAGCCTTAACAGGGGTCAGTGTAAAACTTTTTTTTTTAAACGCTTGTTAAGATGATATAAATAATGTCCATAGTCTGAGCACAGGTGCACTTAACGTTCATTCCGCAGCCATCTGTTAATAGATCAATAACCAGCAGAAAAAGTCAAGAGCTTTGCAGCTCAGTGTTTAGGTCAAATGCATGAGATGAGATCTCATTTTCTAGATGGACCACAACTAAAAATGTGCATATGGTTTAAACCCCAGCGACCATTAAGGAAATAAATTAGATTCAATGGTGAAATTTAGGTCAGATTATTTTAAGCCACATTCTAAAAAGAAACACACATGTCAGCACATTAGACCAGCTACCATTTTCAGTTATGAATTTGAAATATATATTGATGGATGCAAATATTGGATTTTTGTGGAGCCACATTCTATAAAGAAACATACATGTCAGCACATTAGACCAGCTAACAGTTTTCAGTTCTGAATTCAAAATATAGATTGATGGATGCAAATATTGGATTTTTGAAGAGCTGGTATGAGAGAGAAAGCAATCCATATCTATACATAATTTATTAGCTGAAAATTATGTACAAAACCATATATGCAGACTAAAACACAAATTTACACAAAAACAGAACTGACAGACCAAAAAAGGTCCTATGCGCCACACATCAATGCAAGACCCTGTGGATATGTGAAATGACAAGTCCCATGATTAAGCTCTGGGGACGGCTTGAAATGCATTGGGGGCGTGGCTTGGCTGTAGCACCAGCAGGGGTTGTCATTTCACATATCCACAGGGTCGTGCAGTACTGTGCGACATCTTTCGGTCTCTTGTATCATTGGAGCTGACAACACTCCCAGTGGTGTACTACAGGAGGACACGGCGAGAAACAGGTTATATACTTAACCATTTTTACTCCACTTCGGTCTCGTCATATGATCTGGTTCCCGTGTTAATCGTCAGCAGCTGCAGGGGAGAGGCGGGTGCACAGACAACAGCGAGGGCAGGGGAGCCTATAGGCGACATCACCTCTCCCAGACTTTCCAGCTGTCTGGCGCTCCCTCCCCACCTCTGCAACCACCACTGACTGACACAAAGGATTGTGTGGCCTTTTCACTGGCATACTTCACATCAGTGCAGTGTGTTACTGGCCTTTTTTTTCCTGGAACAGAAAAGTACAACACGCTGCTTTTTTTCCTGCACAGAACTGTACTGGAATGCAGTACAACACATTAAAAAAAAGCATTAAAAACCTGAATGCAGCAACGCATCCAGAACGGATCTGGAGGACGTTTGTGGCGTGAACGAGCACTATGTGCAGGAGAGGAGTCTGGAGGGTAGAACGGTAAGTATAAGGTAGTAGGTACAGGAAGTAAATACATACACTCTACATCAATATACACGGAGGGAAAAACAAACACACACACACACACACACTATAACTTGCATGTAAATTGGCTCAGAGTACAACCACACTGAAGGAGTGCACACTACCAGGTTTCTACCATGTGCCGTTACTGAGTGCGTGTCATCTAATGTAAATAAGTTTCTGTGTTCTGTATCAGAGTGGAAGGTATTGTTCACTGTATGCTATGAGTATTTTCACTCCAGAGGGAGCATGAAAACAAAAAAGGAATACAGGAGGAGACCACTACTATGGATTCAGGGAAACAAACTGTGTGCAGGATATAGAGAAAAGACCGGGGGTGCTAAGGTGAGGCAGATACAATGCTTTGAAAAAGTGTTCATATCCCTTGAAATTTTCCACATTTTGTCATGTTACACCAAAAAACATAAATCTATGTTGTTGGGATTTGTTGTTGGGATTTTATGTGATAGACCAACGCAAACTAGCACATAATTGTGAAAGGAAAATGATAAATGGTTTTCAATTTTTTTTACAAATAAATATCTGAAAAGGCGTGTATTTGTATTCTGCCCCCAAGTCAATACTTTGTAGAACCACCTTTTGCTGCAAATACAGCTACAAGTCTTTGGGGAATGTCTCTACCAGATTTACACATCAGTGAATTTTTTCCCCATTCTTTGGGAAATAGCCCAACCTCTGTCAGATTGGATGGAGAGCGTCTGAACAGCAATTTTCAAGTCTTGCCACAGATTCCCAATTGGATTTAGGTCTGGACTTTGACTGGGCCATTCTAACACATAAATATGCTTTGATCTAAACAAATTCCATTGTAGCTCTGGCTGTATGTTTAGGGTCGCTGTCCTGCTGGAAGGTGAACTTCTGTCCCAGTCGCAAGTCTTTTGCAGACTCTAACAGGTTTTCTTCTAAGATTGTCCTGTATCCATCCACCTTCCCATAAACTCTAACCAGCTTCCCTGTCCCTGCTGAAGAATATCACCCCCACAACATGATGCTGCTATCACCATGTTTTACGGTGGGGATGTTGTGTTCAGGGTGATGTGCAGGGTTAGTTTTCTGCCACACATAGTGTTTTGCTTTTTAGGCCAAAGTTACATTTTGGTCTCATCTGACCAGAGCACCTTTTCCACACGTTTGCCGTGTCCCCCACATGGCTTCTTTCAAACTGCAAATGGGACTTCTTATGGCTTCCTTTCAACAATTGCTTTCTTGTCGCTCTTCCATAAAAGGCCAGATTTGTGGCCTTTATAGTTGTCCTGTGGTCTGCAGCTCCTCCAGAGTTACCATTTATCAGCCAACATCGCTTTAAACTTCTCCACAACTTTATCCCTGGCCTGTCTGGTGTGTTCCTTGGCCTTCATGATGCGGTTTGTGCACCAAGGTTCTCTAGCAAACCTCCAAGGGCTTCACAGTACAGCTGTACTTGCACTGATATTAAATTACAAACAGGTGGACTATTTACAAATTACATGACTTCTAAAGGCAATTGGTTTCGCTAGATCAACCTTTTCAACACAGTGGAACCCTTGAAATAACTTTCTGGGCTCAAGGAACCCCTGCTACAATTACTATATCCACAAGTCCTGATACACTAGTGTGATGGTCAGTGGGAAGAATGCTCCTTACACTTTTGGTCATTGGGAAGAATTGCCCCCTTACAAATAGCTAAAAAGATCAATGTTGTCAGTGGGAAGTTCTCTAAGAGGCAGAAATTTCTTATAGCTCAAGAAATCCCTAGAAACTTCTGGAGGAGCCCAAGGGTTCCATGGAACCCTGGTTGAGAAACCCTGCACTAGATTTTAGTTAGGAGTATCAGAGTAAAAGGGGGCTGAATACAAATGCACTCCACATATTTATTTGTAAAAAATACAGAAAACCATTTATCATTTTACTTCTATTTCACAATTATGTGCCACTTTGTGTTGGTCCATCACATAAAATACACTTACGTTTTTTGGTTGTAACATGACAAAATGTGGAAAAGCTCAAGGGGTATGAATACTTTTTCAAAGCACTGTAAATGAACCTCCCACTGTGGCGGTGGTATTTTTGACAGTCAAAATACCCAGACAGCCACATCTACTTGGACGCAGCTGCTGCAATTTCCAGCAGACTTCTTCGACAAAATGTTGATTTAAAGCTGGCCACAGATAGCCTGCCCGATTTGAGATTTGATCCGACTGTACCCAAGTCAATACATCGATTGACTTGGGTGCAACCATCATGTCAGATTTTTATCTTGCACACCGGGAGAACACAATAGCTCCACGGGAGGGATTCCCCCATCCACAAGGACTGTTGTTGGAAGAATTTATTTTCTTTCCTGCAGCCCATGGTTGCAAATTACATCTGTGGCCTGCTTAACAGTCGATTTTTGTTTGCCAGTAGGGTCACCCACTAAGTAAAATTGCATCCAGCCAAAATTCACAGTTTATGGCCAGCTTAACCTCCTTATCCGCGCTATGGCCGAATGATGGCCACAGCGCGGATGTGAATTTCCGGGAGGCCATCATACGACAGCCTCCACTGCACACGCTCCCTGCGTGTGCTGTGATCACCGTGTCACTGAGACTCAGGTAATCACCGATCCGAGCAAGGATACCAGGTGATCAGCTGTCAGCCAATGACAGCTGATCACATGATGTAAACAAAAGCATCGTGATTTTTTTTTTATTTCTCTTCACGCTGACAGCGGAGGAGAAAAAAAAAAAAAAAGCTGATCACCGGCTTATCTTAAAGGGACATCGGTTCCAAAAAGGAAGAGGCAATTTGGCCTCATTTATAATAGTAACAGTGCCCACAAGTGCCACTTAGAAGTGCTGCCCATCAGAGTAACCGATCAGTTCCCATCACTGCCACCCATTGGTGTCCATAACTGCCGCCTCATCAGCGTACATCAATGACGGACAAAAATTACATTTAAAAATCACACAGGTGATCAAATACCACCAAAAGAAAGAGCTTTTTTGGGGGGGGGGGGGAGATAAAAATTTTATTTGGGTACAATGTTGCAAGACCACGTAATTGTCATTCAAAATGCAAGAGAGCTGAAAGCTGAAAGTTGGTCTGGATAGGAGGGGGGGTTAAGTGCCCTGTAAGCAAGTGGTTAAAGTAGATGTAAACCTGAATTTTTATTTTTTTGATGTCATAATATAAGATTTCCTATCATTTGAGCCCAGTTTTGCCACAGAGTTAATCCAGCTCTGAGCAATCCTCTTTTATTGTTCAGTGAGATAAATCTTGACAAATAAAGCTTTGTCAAATCCTCCCCCTTGCTGTGAGTGACAGGTGATTTACATATCTCGTGCACAAGCCTAACAGACATGCATCATTTTTTTATTTCCTCCCACTTCTTTCTTCTGCTGCTCTGCCAGGATTGGATGTTCCACACCTCAGCATAATTGGGCATGCTGAAGTTATGTGGGGACTTTCCTATCTTTTCACTGGATGTTAGAGATCATAGCAGAAGTTCAGTGTAAGAAATACACAGGAAAAAATGCATATTGACAAGGGGAGTGTAGAGGTGGGCAGGGAGTCTACTGACATCACCCACGAGTGCCAGACAACAGACCCACCCACAGAATCTGCAGTGTTTCGGTTCTCATAAAAGACAGAGGGGAGACATTTGACAGGTAGGGATACATGCAGGAGGCATGTATATCCTTATAGATAACCCCCATGGCAGTAGTTTATAAAGGATGACATTGGGTGATAGAATAGGATAGACCGCTTTTATTACCAACAGAAATGTGAAGAAGCTAGGCCAGAGGTGACCAGGTTAGTACAATAGATCAACCTCAGCTTTTAAAAAGGCATACCCTGACCTACTTGACACGGGCACAGTTATTTATAGGCATCTCTATTGCCTTCCTGTATATTATATCACCATAATACCCTGGCAAGGAGGACCCAATAATTAACTCTTACAACTCATACTGGCAGCTGTGGGACAGCACGATATCTGACAACTGCCTCAACAGATACAGCAATCAGGAACCATTTAAAAGGTCTCCCAATCCAGAGGTCATTTTGACAATCAATCATAGGGATCAAATAGCTTTGCTTACAAACAAGGCATCGCACCTCGCACAGAGGTAGTCAAACAGACAAGGATGCAGAAATAAAAGTGACAAAAAAAAAAAAAAGCCAAGGCCTATAAACCATCTGAACTTCATGTCACTAATATATTGACTTGGAGGTCAGAGGAAGGAACCAGAGAGCTGCAGGGGTCCTGGAAGTCAAGTGTAATTTCCCAACAGGTTTTGAGGGCAATTTCACAGCATCGTAGCCAAATTCAGCAGAGTGAGCAGCAAGAAAGGCAAGTATTCACAGGTATTTTTGAGGGCTTTATACAGCTTCTGGGACACTGTAAATTGCACTCACATTTTTGTTTTTTTATAAAAGGTATATATATATATATATATATATATATATATATATATATATATATACACACATACATATACACACACACACACACACATACATATACACACACACACACATACATACATACATACATACATATATACACACACACACACAGTGTAAATTTGGCCTGGAAATCTAGGCATCAATGAAATGTGGTTACGAAAGGGTAAGGACGTTCATTTTTAGGATATTAAGGACATTCCTAATCCTTTCCAGATTTTAATCTTTTTAATCAGAGCCTACATTTTTTCATTTAGATTTCAATCATTCTTCCTAGATTTTTATTTTTTTTTATCCTGGCCTCTGCTGGAAACTAAACCGGAATGAAAACAGAAGATAAACTGATAATGGGAGAAAAATTCAGGTCATTTCTCTTTCAATACCTACATATGTAATCCATCATTAGCAGCACCTAGACACAGAGCCTCCAGTATTTGGTCAAGCTTCAGCTTTGTAGAATCTAAAAGTAGGACAACTATATGCCATTATAAAGTGCAATCAGTAATGTAAACGGTATTATAATTTAACTTTGAATTAGATCAGGGACTATAGGAAAAGATTCTGCTGGGCCAGGTAAACAAGTTATCAGAGCTCATCAAAAAGTGCTCACTTTTCCCATAGGCCTGTCTGCTTGTGCTATTCTCGGTATTCCAATACACTATGAAACTGACACACTTCTGCATTAGACATATGCAGCTTTCTCCGTGAACAGCAATGTTAAGGAGTTTTAGGAAATAATTCTGGAAACAAAAACAGCATTCAAGCTGTCACTGACATATACAATACATATTCATTAGACAACTCATACATAACCAATTTACGCCACCAGTGTGCCAGAAGACCACTAATATTATACATCAGTAAAAAATATTAGCATTTTTTATTCTCCCCCCCCCCATTTTCTTAAAAAGTCAATCCACCCAATAAGAATGATGGCAAAAATTCACATCCCTGCTTTTTACGTCGCTCCAGGAGTAATAGTTATTCCCTTAATATAACTATCAGAAAGCCCAGGTCTTCCCAACTCATAATAGTGTGGGTAGGTTCAGTCTCAATATTGGAGAGTAATGTTGGATAGATATCTATCTATCAATAAATACATTTTTTTTTTTATCTTCCCCCCCCCATTTAACTAGCTGGTTCACAGAGGCAAAAAAAATAAAAAATAAAGGGAGCAAGATCCCCGCATCAACACAAGCAATGTGTATGGAGGGATCTCCCCCACTGTACTGTTCTATTCTGACAGCAGAGACACACACCCCCCATTTAGAATACACATCAGCGCTTACAGCCATTGGCTACAAGTGCTGATCAAGAGCTGGTCTTTCAGCAGGACCATTTGACAGAAGCCAGTCGTTTTACTGCTGTCTGCTCAACAGAAGCTGGTCCAACATTTCAGTATGCGTGTACTGGGCTTAAAGTGGTTGTAAACCCTGGTAAAAAAATAAAATAAAGAAACCCTGCAAGACAAAAGGCATAATGAGCTAGTATGCATACTAGCTCATTATGAATTACTTACACGAGAACTAAGCCCCTGTAGCCATCCTCGTCTCCCCTTCCAGCCAGTGACATCTCTCCCGGGGGTTACTTCTGGGTATCACGACTCCAGCGCTGTGATTGCCCCGGGGCCACGATGACGTCACTCCCATTCATGAGAGCCACCTGTAACATACGTGTCATTGCTTCAGTTTTTCCAGTGCGCATGTGCCAATGTCATCGGCACATGCAGGGGGCAGGGGATATCTCCTAAACCGAGCAAGTTTAGGAGATATCATGGGTAGCAACAGGTAAGCTTTTTTATAGGCTTACCTGTAGCATACAGTTGTAAAGAGTTTACAACCACTTTAAGAGATGTGGTAAAAAAAAAAAAAAAAAAAAAAAAAAAAGAGAAAAGCTACATAAATAAAATTAGACACAAAGCATACAAATCCACTTGTGCACACCAAATGCCATTTCAAACCTAGCTATCTCATAAAAGTAACAGTGACATCACTGTACTGTACATAGCCTGTGCAGAGAACAGCACTAAGGAAGAGGCCCAAAAGGTCAGTTATAGGTTGGGGTGGTTGCCATTTGTTTGTATGGTTGTTTAATTTGTTAGGGGACACACTGGACACCTTCACTGCCATTGGTGGGTGTCCAACAAGTCCCTATACCTTTAAGGTGGGGTGGGCTGCCCTTAATCTAGCCTTTATTATTTGTGATCCAACTCAGACTCTCAAAATAATAGGGTAAGGACTGTAGTACACTGGGGTGCTGTGATGTGGCTGCTGCAGCTTATGTATATATTTGCAAAATGTGTGCAAATTAAACCCCTTGGTTTTAACCTGAACGACAGACAAAGTCTCAATTCGGTTTGTAGCAGGCTGGTAAGTGAGCTGGGAATTTTTGTTTGTTTTTTGACATGCATCAACCTTAGTTCTATGTGCCCCTTGCTGCAAAGGCCAGTTATAGGTTGGGGTGTTTGACATTTGTTTACCCAGAGGGCTCCACCTACTACAGGCTGCCTGCACAAAACTACCAGAGGGGGCAGATACAAGACCAGTCACTCCACACAAGAAGATGGAGCAGCAGTGACCAGTCTTTATTACAGGAAGCTCCTGCACAGAGGCAAAGTTTCACATTTCATAACTGCACCGATAAAAGGAATACACAAAGCACATAAAGATTAAAATGAACACATACTTTTTTATACATCTATTGTATTCACACAATACTTCCCAAGCTTCAATTTTAAAGAAGAAGTAAACTTATATTTAAAGTGTAACTTACAGAGGACCCCCTCCCCCGCGCTGACCTGTTGCGTGGCAATCTCCTGTTCTGAGCCCTGCTCTAGCCGCATCACGGGTCCAGGGCTTAGAAATCCCCTCGGCATTCTTCCCCGCTGACAGGATGGGCTACGCAGGTTCTAGTCAGCGCCAGGCAATTGGAATGCTCCTAAATGTCCCTCCTGACGGGGTAAATTTTGGAGATGAAGCTGCGCCGATTTCTAAGCCACGGACCTGTGACGCTCCGTGGGAGCAGGTACCCGAATTTGACAGGTTCCTGTTCCCACAGAGGCTCTCCCTTCCGAAGTCTTCTGGGACATGATGACAAGTACTAGAAGACTTCTGGGGCCACTCACAGACTGCAGTGCCGGTCACGCATGCACAGTGGGCACCTGGCTGTGAAGCCGCAAGCTGTCACAGTCGGGTGCCCATAGAGATGCTGGCGCTGCCAAGGGAGGACACGGGGAGAACACCAGGCGAGTGACTATTAAAAAAAACAGTTATACTTTAACTACTGACAAAAAAAAAAAAAAAAAATTAATAATTATATGACGAACTCCACTTTAACCATATGCTGACCGGCGGATGCCGATATACGTCGGCAGAATCGCACAGACAGGCAAAATGGGCATACAGGGATGTCCCTTTAAATTTGGCGCTGTGCCATTGCGTCGGGCTTGACCTCTGGGAGTCCGATCGTGGGTCCCGCGGACTATCACCACGGGGATGCCCACGATCGTCTCACGGGGAGATGCTAACGTAAACAAGTATCTTCCCGTTCTGCCTAGTGACACTGTCACTGATCTCTGCTCCCTGTGATCGGAGCAGAGATCAATAATGTGTCTCACACAGCCACGGCCCCCCCACAGTTAGAAACGCTCCCCATGGCTCACTGCCATTTGTATAGCACTGATTGCTGTATAAATAACAATGGTCCCAAAAATGTGTCAAAAATGTCTGAAGCATCGGCCATAATGTCAGGAAAAGAAAAAGAAAAAAAAAAAAGAAAAAATAACTGATCGACGCCATTACTAGTACAAAAAAAATAAAATAAAAATGCCATAAAACTATCTCCCATTTTGTAAACGCTATAACTTTTGCGTGAACCAATCGCTTATTGTGATTTTTTTTTTTTTACCAAAAATATGTAGAAGAATACTTATTGACTTGCAACAGAGGAAAAAAAAAAGTTTATATTTTTTTGGGGGATAGTATAGCAAAATGTAAATACGTTTTTTTCAAAATTGTCGCCATTTTTTTGTTTATAGCGCAAAAAATAAAAACCGCAGGGGTGATCAAATTCCACCAAAAGAAAGCTCTATTTGTGGGGGGGGGGACAGATCAATTTTGTTTGGGAGCCACGTTGCACGACCGCGCAATTGTCAGTTAAAGCGACACAGTGCTGAATCGCTAAAATTGCTCTGGTTTGCAAAATGGTCTGGGGCTTAAGTGGTTAAACTTGTAATGTGAAAAAACAAGAATAGGACATACATAAGAAGGTACTCATAAAATCAGTCTGTAGTAAAATAAAAGGGTTTAAGAATGATCAAATGGTTATGCCAGGCAAATGTTGTAGTCCATATTCAGGCTGGGTTCACACTTAGTGCGGATGTTGCTCACAGCAGGAGTATGGTGTGTCCCTGTTCTCAGCTTCAGGGATGAATCGGGCCCGAATTTGGACCCGAAAACAGAGCCAAAGACACACAGGACCCCTGTGCAATCTGCTCTGCAGCCGCTATGATGATGTGTGAACCGGCTCCATTGAGAGCCAGGCACACTCTCCTGTCATGGGAATTGAATGCGGGAAAATCCACATCCAATTCGCACTAGTGTGAACCCAGCAGTAGAGTTATCCCAGGGTGTCCAAATATTAAAAAGCTCCAGTGTACCTCGACCTTGGGTTAGAAGGTGTTCTAATCTTTAAATACCTAAAATGGTCTCTATTATGTGTACCTGGGCCATATAGGTTAGCCGCCAATGAAATGAGATAAGTCTATGACTAGTTAAGACCTAAAAACAGCAGGTAGCAATTACATATGGGAAAGAAGCTGCTCTTTCCCCAATACACTATTCGAAAGATATCTCCCATGGGACTTTGTTGCAGCTATATCACACAATTTCAACTTAGTATATTAAAAAAAAAAAAAAAAAAAAAAAAAAAAAAACGTATTGACCAACAAGTTTAAAAATTGGCTGGTTTAGACAATCCACGTCCTGATCTTGAAACATTCCTACAAATGCACATACAGTTGTTCTCATAAGTTTACATACCCTGGCAGAATTTATGGATTTCTTGGCCATTTCTCAGAGAATATGAATGATGAACACAAAAACGTTTTTTTCACTCATGGTTAGTGTTTGGCTGAAGCCATTTATTATCAATCAACTGTGTTTACTCTTTGGAAATAACAAACTACCCAAATTACCCCGATCAAAAATGTTTACATACCCTGGTGATTTTGGCCTGATAACATGCACACAAGTTAACACAAAGGGGTTTGAATGGCTATTAAAAAAGGTAACCAACCTCACCTGCGATCTGTGTGCTCGTAATTAGTGTGTATAAAAGGTCAATGAGTTTCTGGTCTCCGGACAGACCCTTGTATCTTTCATCCAGTGCTGTACTGACATTTCTGGATTCTGAGTCATGGGGAGAGCAAAAGAATTGTCAAAGGATCTGCAGGAAAAGGTAGTTGAACTGTATAAAAACAGGAAAGGGATATAAAAAGATATCCAAGGAATTGAGATGACAATCAGCAGTGTTCAAACTCTAATCAAGGAGTAGAAAACGGGGTTATTTTGCAACCAAACCAGTGTCAGGTGGACCAACTAAAATTTCAGTCGCAACTGCCAGGAAAATTGTTTGGGATGCAAAAAAGAACCCACAAATAACTTCAGGTGAAATACAGAACTCTGAAAACATGTGATGTGGCGGTTTCAAGATGCACAAAAAAGGAGGCACTTGAATTAAGATATAAGAAAGCCACTATTAAGCGAATGCCACAAATTATCCCGCTTACAATACGCCAAACACCACAGAGACATGCCTCAAACCTTCTGGCACAAAGTCCTTTGAAGCAATGAGACCAAAAATTGAGCTTTGGCCACAACCATAAAAACGCAACATTTGGAGAGGAGTCAACAAATCCTATAATGAAAAAAAGGTACACCATTCCTACTGGGAAACACGGGAGGTGGATCACTGATGTTTTGGGGATGCGTGAACTACAAAAGGCACAGGAAATTTGGTCAAAATTGATGGCAAGATGAATGCAGTATGTTATCAAAAAAATACTGGAGGAACATTTGCATTTATCAGCCAGGAAGCTGCGCATGGGACGTACTTGGACATTCCAACATGATAATGATCATAAACACAAGGCCAAGTGGACCTGTCCACAGCAGAATAAAGTGAAAGTTCTGGAGTGGCCATTTCAGTCTCCTGACCTCAATATCATTGAGCCACTCTGGGGAGATCTCAAACGTGCAGTTCATGCAAGACATACCAAGAATATACAGGAACTGGAGGCTTTACCATCTGAGAAGATAAAGGGCTTCATCCACAAATACCACAAAAGACTTCCAGCTGACATTTAGGTTAAAGGGGCAATAGACAGTATTAAGAACTGGGGTATGTAAAAACTTTTGATCAGGGTCATTTGGGTTTCTGTTATTATGATTTAAAAAGGAGTAAACACAGTTGATTAATAAGAAATGGCTTCCGGCAAATACGGAGTAAGAGAAAAGTTTTTTGTTTTACCATTCATATTCTCTGAAAAATGGCCAAGAAATCAAATTCTGACAAGGTATGTAAACCTATGAGCACTGTATACTGCAGGAATATATTCAATTATTTAAAATAAATTGCATATCCACCAAGTCAATCCAATGCATTTCAACTTATACAAAGTCTTTATAAGGAAATTTCTTTGTGAATTTTTATGCCTTTTTGGATGTAGGATTGCTTCCACTCCCTTATCCCAATGAAGACTTTGTATAAGTTGAAACCTGTTGGATTAACCTGGTGGATATGCAACTTACTTTAAATAATTTTGTGTATTTCTGCAGTAAATGCGCAATGTAAGATCAAGATGTGAATTGTCTAGACCAGACAATTTTTAAAACTTAAAATAAATAAAAAAATTACTGGTCACTGCCAGCTATTTGTTTTTTCACCAGGATGCATCAAGTTGAAAAAACATGAGGGTTTACAACCCCTTTAATTTGAGGGTATGTACATGCAAATCGGAGGAAGGGTTTAGAAATTACAGCTCTTAAGAATAGTCATCCACTTTTTCAAGAGACCAAAAGTAATTGAACAACTGAATCAAAAGCGGTTTCATGGCCAGGTGTGAGCTACCAATTTTTCACCAATTTAGCAGGTAAAAAGGTCTGGAGTTGATTCTAAGTGTAGCATTTGCATTTGGAATCTATTGCTGTGAATATATATCATGCGTTCAAAAGAGCTATCCATGCAAGTGAAACAGGCCATTGTAAGGCTTCAAAAACTAAACAAATTCATTAGAGAGATAGCAACATTAGGAGTGGCCAGATAAACAATTTGGTAAGTTCTGAGGAAAGAACACACTGGTGAGCTCATAACATAACATAAAAATGCCTGGAAGACCATGGAAGACCATGGAAGACAAAAGTGGTGGCTGATTGCAGGATAGAGGTCAACCGATATGGGTTTTTCTCTGGCCGATGCCGATATTTTGAAATCATGGCGGCCAATGGCCGATATATGATGCCGATTTTTTTGGGCCGATATGTTAGGCCGATTTTTTAAAAAAAAAATTTTTTTATCCCCCTTCATCTCATAAAACCTAACAGACACCTTTGCCACTGGGGCGTTTTTTTTAGGCGCTTTTGGGCTAAAAATAGCGCCTGTAAAGTGCCTGCAAAACGGCTCCCCTGCAGTCTGTGTGAAAGACAGAGTGCTTTCATACTGAGGCGATGCAAGCAGCACATTTGGAGTGGTGTATACCGCTTCTCCACCACTCCTGCCCATTGATATTAATGGGCACCACTGCCCAAGCGCATGCAATGCGATTTGGCAGCGGTGCTTCACGGGCGCATTTAACCTCTTCTTCGGGCGCTAGCTAGGATTATATGCGCCCCACTAGCAGCCGAATAGCACCGCTAAAATGATGGTAAAGCATTGATAAAACTAGCAACATTTTACCATCAACGTCTGCCCGCTCCAGTGTGCAAACAGCCTATAAAATAAAAAAAAAGTACTCAAAACTTTTGGACGAAAGGAAAAAAAAAAAAAAAAAAAATGGACTAACTTTACTGTTTTTTTTTTTTTTTTTTTTTTTTTTTTTTAAATCATTTAGTGTATTCCCCCCCCCCCCCCCCCCAAAAAAATGCATTTGAAAGACCTCTGTGCAAATGCCGTGTGACATAAAATGTTGCAACAACCGCCATTTTATTCCCTAGGATCTCTGCTAAAAAATATATATATACTTTTTGGGGGGTCTAAGTGATTTTCTGGCAGAAAATACAGGAATTTTACTTGTAAGCAACAAGTGTCAGAAAAGATTTAGTCTTTAAATGGTTAAACTGAGAACTCTACACACTGAGATGATTTCATTCATTCAAGTGTAAACATTGTATCATTTTGTTCTTTTCTTGGCATGCTGCCCAGAGAGGAGGAAAGACGTTTCTATGACGACTCAGGCAACTTACACTGACTTCTATTACAGAAGTCATTTCCAAGTCCCGCTTTTCTAAATCGGCTTTTTATCAGCACAATCGGCCGATGCCGATTAATTAAAAAACTGCAAATATCGGCCGATATATCGGTCGACCTCTATTGCAGGATCCTCTCTATGGTAAAGAAAAACCTATTCACAACATCCAGTACGCTCTCCAGGAGGTGGGCGTATCATTGTCAAAGTCTACAATCAAGAGAAGACTTCACGAGAGCAAATACAAATTCACCACAAGGTGCAAACTATTCACAAGCCTGAAGACTAGAAAAGCCAGATAAGACTTTGCCAAAATACAAGTTCTAGAAAAGCATTCTTTTCCAGACAGAAAGAAAAAGGTGTGGCGAAGGCTTAGAACAGCTCATGCCAAAGCACACAACGTCATCTGTAAAACATATTGGAGGCAGTGTGATGGCAAACAGCATGCATGGCTTCCAGTGGCACTGGGTCATTGATAATGTGGCAGAAGCAGCCAGATGAATTCTGCAGTGTTTAGAGATATACTGCAAGCCCAGATTCGACCAAATGCAGCAAAGTTGATTGAACAGTGCTTCACAGTACAGTTGGACAATGATCTAAAACACTGCAAAAAAGCTTTTGGAAAGAAAAGAAGTGGAATATTGTGAAATGGCAGAGACAATCACCTGATTTCAACCCAATTGAGCATGCATCTCACTTGCTGAAGGCGAAACTAAAAGGCAGAAAGCCCCACAAACAAAGAACTACTGAAGACAGTTGCAGTTAGAGCCTGGCAAAGCATCAGAAAGGAGGAACCCCAGTCTTTGGTAATGTCCATGGGTTCCAGACTTATTTATATTGTTTGTGGGTTCTGCGTCTTTTTTTAAACAAAATGATGATTTTTCATATAGGAGAGAAATGCCAAGTGGTAATCAGTACAGTATTCCTCCCCAAAAAATTGCAAGACCAAGACCACACATGCTTGCAAATGAAAATTCATTACAGGTACTCCTCACTCAATGACCAGGTTCCATTCCAAAAACCAGGTCATTAAAACTAATTGTTTGGTAAAGGAGGAAACACAAGTAATCCATTTTAAGCATTCTTAATAAGGAGAAGTCCAGCCTTAGCTTCTTTGGCTGGGCTTCTCCTATGGGTCACAGGAATGCAATTCATTTTGCACTCCTGTGACCTGTCTGAAGTCTGCTCTCCACCAACATCACTGGAATCAGTCTAGGCAGCATGTCATCCCGTCTTAGGAAGTCTGGATCCACCAGCTGCCTGGACTGATGGCAGTCTCAGCCTCTCAACGAGTCATTTAGACGGCCGCTCCCCTCCACAGCTCAGAGCTCCAGTGAGCGAGGAGCAGCAGAGCAGGAGAGGTTCTGATTGACAGACATCAGCTCTCCGCTCAGGGAGGTGAGAGAACTGAGCCATCTGCGATGTTCGGTGGCTCGGTTCTCAGTGGAGAGACGCCAGGGGACCAATGCAGCAGCGGTCCAAGTAGGAATCTACAAAAAAAAAAACTCTCAACTACTATACTGTATAGTGAAAAAAGGTCTAACACAAAACTCCAGCTCAATAACGTTGCTTTAATTTGCATAAAGTACAGAACAAAAATTCTGTACTGTACAATACAACAATGTATAGCAAGTCGTTTGGGTGGGGAGAGCTGGTCGTAAGTCCACGTGGTCGTTAAAACAAGGAGTATTTGTACAATACAACACATTACATACACTTCCGAAGGTGTAGTCTGTCATACGAGAATTTTCAGAACTTTAGTACCCCCTCTATTTTTGATAGGTGACTAGCATGAAAAATAAAAAAATAAAAAAAAAGAGACGATCATTTGTCCGATATTCCTATTGTATGTATGAGGCTTAAATGTGGCCAAAAAGTCCTTAAGCCATTATAGTCACTCAGGTACAAGGCTTAGCTTTTCAGGGAAAATTAACTGCGTCTTATACAAGTCTTAAAAACATTTCTTTGCACAACAAACTTACACACTTTTAATATTTGTCATTGCTGAATTCTAGAAAAAATAAAAAAAAAATAAAGATCCCCATCATAGTCACCTTCCTGAAAGAAAGACCTTTAACTGGCCAACTAATGTAAAAGTGGAGTAGGGGTTGAACAGCTTCTGTGGGTAACCTAATTTTTCATTCATCAAAAACAAAAAAAAATTGATGCTTCTGCTTATGTACAGTGCCTTGCAAAAGTATTCACCCCCCTTGGCTTTTTACCTATTTTGTCACATTACAGCCTTTAGTTCAATGTTTTTTTTAATCTCAATTATAAGTGACAAATCAGAACACAATAGTCTAAGTTGGTAAAAGTAAAATTATTTTTTTTATAATATATATATATATATATATATTTTTTTTTTTTTTTTCCCCCATACACATATACATACACACAAAACTATTTTTCAGAAATAAAAAAAACTGATAATTGGCATGTGCGTATGTATTCACCCCCTTTGTTATGAAACCCATAAAAATCTCTGGTGCAACCAATTACCTTCATAAGTCACATAACTAGTGAAATAATGTCCACCTGTGTGCAATCCAAGTGTCACATGACATGTAATTACATGTAGTACACAGTTTGACAGGCCCCAGAGGCTGCAACACCTAAGAAAGAGGCACTACTAACCAAACACTGCCATGAAGACCAAGAAACTCTCCAAAAACAAGGGATAAATGTTGTTGAGAAGTACAAGTGAATGTATGTTATAAAAAAATAAAAAAAAAATAAAAAAATCGAAATCTTTGATGATCCCTAGCAGCACCATTAAATCTATCATAACCAAAATGGAAAGAACATGGCACAACAGAAAACCTGTCAAAAGACGACCGGCCACACACCAAAAACGCACAGACCGCGCAAGGAGGGAATTAATCGGAGAGGCAGCACAGAGACCTACGGTAACCCTGGAGGAGCTGCAGAGTCCCACAGCAGAGACTGGAGTATCTGTACATAGAACGACAATAAGCTGTACGCTCCATAGAGTTGGGCTTTATGGCAGAGTGGTCAGAAGAAAGCCATTACTTACAGCAAAAAACAAAACGGCACGTTTTGCGTTTGTGAAAAGGTGTGTGGGAAAATGTATGGAGGAAGGTGCTCTGGTCTGATGAGACTAAAATGGAACATTTTGGTCATCAAAGAAAAACGCTATGTCTGGCGCAAACCCAACACATCACATCACCCAAAGAACACCATCCCCGCAGTGAAACATGGTGGTGGCAGCATCATGCTGTGAGGATGTTTTTCAGCAGTCAGGACTGGGAAACTGGTCAGAGTTGAGGGAAAGATGGATGGTGCTAAATACAGGGATATTCTTGAGCAAAACCCGTACCACTCTGTGTGTGATTTGAGGCTAGGACGGAGGTTCACCTTCCAGCAGGACAATAACCCCAAACACATTGCTAAAGCAACACTTTTATGGTTTAAAAAGGGAAACATGTAAAATGTGTTGGAATGGCCTAGTCAAAGCCCAAACCTCAATCCAATAGACACTATGTGGTCAGACTCAAAGATTGCTGTTCACAAGCGCTAACCATCAAACTTTAAGCTGGAGCAGTTTTTTTAAAGAAGGAATGGGCAAAAATGCCAGGGGTAAGATATGGCAAGCTCATAGAGACTTATCCAAAGTGACTTGGATCTGTGATGGCCACAAAAGGTGGCTCTACAAACTATTGACTTTAGGGGGTAAATAGTTATGCACATTGACTTTTTCTGTTATTTTGTCCTATTTGTTGTTTGCTTCATAATAATAAAAAACCCCAAAAAAAGACAAAAAAATAAATAAATTAAAAACACCATTTTCAAAGTTGTGGGCATTTTCTGTAAATTAAATGATGCAAAGTCTCAAACAATCCATGTTGATTCCAGGTAGTGAGGCAACAAAAACACGAAAAATGCCAAGGGGGTGAATAATTGATTCACTACCAGTGAACATTTGGAGAGTCACATTCGCAGCTTTTGAACTATGCTCCTAACTGCCTGTTTTCTGCATTTAGATAAAGATCAAAAGAGAAACATTTGAGTATACACAGATTTCAGTTCTATATATGTGATATGTGGATGCAAATTAGGAGGAACTAAACTCCAGAGAGGAAACCAGAGTATCTGTTTACTACATGAGACATCCACACATGCATATTACAAAATGCATGCTTTACTTCTACACAAAAGGGCACTTACCTAACTGAGGATTAAGCGCTATGGACAGGTTTGAGTACTATAGGTATTTAATCATTTGCAGATAATGCAGGCAGCTATGGACTGACTTGCTCATGACATTTATACACAATAGTTGACAATGAAGTTAAAAAATAATGTTGTGAAATTCCCAGAGCTGGCACCAGACACTGGACAATAGGAGGGCATTGTAAATGTTAGGCTGGCCACATGTTACAATATGATTGTACAATCCCCTTTAGATAAATATGTAATATAAGGAATGACTTCTCAGATTCTCTCCTACCACTCTCCCCAATCCATCTGCTGATAGCACAGAGCTCTAGTTAGCACTCTGTACACGCTCAGTTTGGTGTGTACTGTTAGAGAGGAGTGGTTTGTTTTTTGGAACGTTCAAGTGATCGGCACAGGACCAATCAGCACTGTCAGATAGAGGGCCAGGGGTCCTGCAGCTTCATAGGACAGTCAGAGGAGAATGAAAGTACCTCCTACAAGCTTTAATCAGACACGGATAGAAGTCACAAGGCTGCTATATACTGCTGATAAGAAAAAGTATTTAGAATATATATTTAATAAAAGAATTTAATTTCCATGTTTTGTGTACTATGGGAGATCTAGTGAATGCAGAATCCTGGGTTTAGTAACACTATAACGTTTAGTGTAGGATACGGGGCTCAAATTTTGGGGAAGAATGTCAGCCAAATATCCACCATGCCGTCTGCTCTTGAGACACTCTTTAATCGTCTGCACAATTATTTGTAAGTAAAGAACCCTCAGGGTGAAACATGCAAGCCATTAGAGCGTCTAAAATTCTGCCGTAATAAAGACCAAGCCCAAGTTATTTGAAACACCTTATTTACTAACTCCACCCATAATTAAATCTTTACTGTGTCTACATTACTTGAAGTATTTAGCAGGTTAAAGCTGCTCACTGGGGATCCCTATAAAGTGTAAAAAACATTGAGGAAAAAGAACTGCACTAAAGAGTCAATGTAATTAGCCATGTATGTACTGCAGACTGAATGCTATAAATGATAATAATGAGTTTTAAGACCAATAAGACTAAAGTCCATGTACATAAAAATGAAACACATGGAACTTGGCAAGCATTCCTCCTCACCGATCCCACGTCATGATAGTGATGGAACTGTTTGTTGTGGATGGTTTTCTTTGAATTTTCTACATGTCGCAGCATGCTTGCACATATTACATAAGCCAGTGGTAACTGAGCTGAATGTACAACTGTCAGACCCTGACTACACCATTTACTACAAGTACAACTGTCAGATCCTGACTACACCATTTACTACAACTGTCAGACCTGGAAAACACCATTTGCTACAACTGTCAGACCAGGACGACACCATTTACTACAACTGTCAGACCAGGACGACACCATTTACTACAACTGTCAGACCAGGACGACACCATTTACTACAACTGTCAGACCAGGACGACACCATTTACTACAACTGTCAGACCAGGACGACACCATTTACTACAACTGTCAGACCAGGACGACACCATTTACTACAAGTACAACTGTCAGAGCCTGAATATACCATTTACTACAACTGTCAGACCCTGAATACACCATTTACCACAAGTACAACTGCCAGAGCCTGAATACACCATTTACTACATCTGTCAGACCCTGACTACGCCATTTACTACAAGTACAACTGTCAGACCCTGAATACACCATTTACTACAAGTACAACTGTCAGATCCTGACTACACCATTTACTACAACTGTCAGACCTGGAAAACACCATTTGCTACAACTGTCAGACCAGGACGACACCATTTACTACAACTGTCAGACCAGGACGACACCATTTACTACAACTGTCAGACCAGGACGACACCATTTACTACAAGTACAACTGTCAGAGCCTGAATATACCATTTACCACACCTGTCAGACCCTGACTACACCATTTACTACAAGTACAACTGTCAGAGCCTGAATACACCATTTACTACAAGTACAACTGTCAGAGGCTGAAAACACCATTTCCTACAACTGTCAGACCCCAACTACATCATTTGCTACAACTGTCAGACCAGGAAAACACCATTTGCTACAAGTACAACGGTCAGACACCATTTACTACAACTGTCAGACCTGGGCAGACACCATTTACTACAACTGTCAGACCTGGGCAGACACCATTTACTGCAACTGTCAGACCCTGAATACACCATTTACTGCAACTGTCAGACCCCGAATACACCATTTACTGCAACTGTCAGACCCCGAATACACCATTTACTGCAACTGTCAGACCCCGAATACACCATTTACTACAAGTACAACTGTCAGACCCTGAATACATCATTTACTATTACTGCTCCTTCTACTTCCTGTCCCGATATATACTCTGGGTGCTCCTTTTACTCCCTGTCCTGGTATATATACTCTGGGTGCCCCTTCTACCCAGTTTTGGTATATATACTCTGGGTGCCTCTTCTACTCCCTTTCCTGGTATATATAGTCTGGGTACCCCTTCTACCTCCCGTCCTTGTATATATACTCTGGGTGCCCCTTCTACCTCCTGTCCTTGTATGTATACTCTGGGTGCCCCTTCTACCTCCTGTCCTTGTATGTATACTCTGGGTGCCCCTTCTACCTCCTGTCCTTGTATGTATACTCTGGGTGCCCCTTCTACCTCCTGTCCTTGTATATATACTCTGGGTGCCCCTTCTACCTCCTGTCCTTGTATGTATACTCTGGGTGCCCCTTCTACCTCCTGTCCTTGTATGTATACTCTGGGTGCCCCTTCTACCTCCTGTCCTTGTATGTATACTCTGGGTGCCCCTTCTACCTCCTGTCCTTGTATGTATACTCTGGGTGCCCCTTCTACCTCATGTCCTTGTATGTATACTCTGGGTGCCCCTTCTACTCCCTGTCCTGGCATGCATACTCTAGGTGCCCCTTCTACCTCCTGTCCTGGCATGCATACTCTGGGTGCCCCTTCTACCTCCTGTCCTTGTATGTATACTCTGGGTGCTCCTTCTACCTCCTGTCCTGGCATGTATACTCTGGGTGCCCCTTCTACTCCCTGTCCTGGCGTGTATACTCTGGGTGCCCCTTCTACTCCCTGTCCTGGCATTTATACTCTGGGTGCCCCTTCTACTCCCTGCCCTGGCATGTATACTCTGGGTGCCCCTTCTACTCCCTGCACTGGCATGTATACTCTGGGTGCCCCTTCTACTCCCTGCCCTGGCATGTATACTCTGGGTGCCCCTTCTACTCCCTGCCCTGGCATGTATACTCTGGGTGCTCCTTCTACTCTCTGTCCTGGTATATATACTCTGGGTACTCCTACTCCCTGTCCTGGTATATATACTCTGGGTGCCCCTTCTAATACACAGTCCAGGTATATATACCCTGTGTGCCTCTTCTACCCCCTGTTCTGGTGTATATATACTCTGGGTGCCCCTTCTACCCACTGTCCTGGTATATATATTCTGGGTGCTCCTTCTACCCCGTCCTGGTAAATATACCCTGGGTGCCCCTTCTACCCCGCCCTGGTAATTATACTCTGGGTGACCCTTTTACTCCCTGTCCTGGTGTATATATACTCTGGGTGCTTCTTCTACTCCCTGTCCTGGCATGTATATACTCTGGGTGCTCCTTCTACTCCCTGTCCTTGTATGTATACTCTGGGTGCTCCTTCTACTCCCTGTCCTGGTACATATACACTCTGGGTGCCCCTTCTACCCACTGTCCTGGTAAATATACTCTGGGTGCCCCTTCTACCCACTGTCCTGGTATATATACACTCTGGGTGCTCCTTCTACTCCCTGTCCTGGTATATATACACTGGGTGCTCCTTCTACTCCCTGTCCTGGTGTATATACACTCTGGGTGCTCCTACTCCCTGTCCTGGTGTATATACACTCTGGGTGCTCCTACTCCCTGTCCTGGTGTATATACACTCTGGGTGCTCCTACTCCCTGTCCTGGTGTATATACACTCTGGGTGCTCCTACTCCCTGTCCTGGTGTATATACACTCTGGGTGCTCCTACTCCCTGTCCTGGTGTATATACACTCTGGGTGCTCCTACTCCCTGTCCTGGTGTATATACACTCTGGGTGCTCCTACTCCCTGTCCTGGTGTATATACACTCTGGGTGCTCCTACTCCCTGTCCTGGTGTATATACACTCTGGGTGCTCCTACTCCCTGTCCTGGTGTATGTACACTCTGGGTGCTCCTACTCCCTGTCCTGGTGTATGTACACTCTGGGTGCTCCTACTCCCTGTCCTGGTGTATGTACACTCTGGGTGCTCCTACTCCCTGTCCTGGTGTATGTACACTCTGGGTGCTCCTACTCCCTGTCCTGGTGTATGTACACTCTGGGTGCTCCTACTCCCTGTCCTGGTGTATGTACACTCTGGGTGCTCCTACTCCCTGTCCTGGTGTATGTACACTCTGGGTGCTCCTACTCCCTGTCCTGGTGTATGTACACTCTGGGTGCTCCTACTCCCTGTCCTGGTGTATGTACACTCTGGGTGCTCCTACTCCCTGTCCTGGTGTATATACACTCTGGGTGCTCCTACTCCCTGTCCTGGTGTATATACACTCTGGGTGCTCCTACTCCCTGTCCTGGTGTATATACACTCTGGGTGCTCCTACTCCCTGTCCTGGTGTATATACACTCTGGGTGCTCCTACTCCCTGTCCTGGTGTATATACACTCTGGGTGCTCCTACTCCCTGTCCTGGTGTATGTACACTCTGGGTGCTCCTACTCCCTGTCCTGGTGTATATATACTCTGGGTGACCCTTCTACTCCCTGTCCTGGCGTATATATACTCTGGGTGACCCTTCTACTCCCTGTCCCGGCATGTATATACTCTGGGTGCTCCTTCTACTCCCTGTCCCGGCATGTATATACTCTGGGTGCTCCTTCTACTCCCTGTCCCGGCATGTATATACTCTGGGTGCTCCTTCTACTCCCTGTCCTGGCATGTATATACTCTGGGTGCTCCTTCTACTCCCTGTCCTGGCATGTATATACTCTGGGTGCTCCTTCTACTCCCTGTCCTGGCATGTATATACTCTGGGTGCTCCTTCTACTCCCTGTCCTGGCATGTATACTCTGGGTGCCCCTTCTACCCACTGTCCTGATAAATATACTCTGGGTGCCCCTTCTACCCACTGTCCTGGTAAATATACTCTTGGTGCCCCTTCTACCCACTGTCCTGGTATATATAATCCGGGTGCCCCCTTTACCCCCTGTCCTGGTATACTCTATGATTATATTGGGTGATCACACACACAGGAACTTGTTGACACCAAACATGTGAGTTATGAGAGAAAAGTGAAAGTGCTGTGGCAGGGGTGAGGCAAGGTTGATGACTTCTGGGCGGAAATAGGACAGCCCAGGACAGGGGCCACCCTGACAACTTTACACCAGCACTGTGATCGCAGCTCCCTGCACCTTTCCTACCTGGATCGCTACTATAGGTCAGTGTACTCACCACACTGTGCCATAGGCTCCGGATCCCACTGCCACCAGCTCCCTGTAGCGCTCCTTCACCTCCCACACCGTCTTGTTCACCTCCTGCTTGTAGAAGCCTTTCTTAGGCAGTGGTAAGGACATGGCTGCGGCGGCGGCTGCTAGTGCGGAGGATGGCTGACACCTGGCCGCTCGTTCACCGGTCTAGTCTCCAGAGAGCTGGCTGTGCACACTGTCTCATTCACCATACATACAAGCTGTCCTCGCCTCTCTCTCACCATCAATGACTGCCGCCCCCTCCCTCCCTCTCCGGTGTGGGCTGCTCTCTGTGTACTCAATTCCTCCCACACAGGAGCGCCTCCTTCTCTCCTCACTGCCTTCCCTTCGTCCTCTTCTTCTTTACAGCAGTACAGAGCTCTTCTCCTCGCTTCTGTCCTACTCCAGGAAGCGCAGCCCGTCCACAGCCAGAGCTTTGTTGTCCCAGTCACATGACCACAGTCCACACTGCCCTCCCCTTCCCTCCTCACTCAGCGACACCCAGTACAACTATCCCGGGTGTGAGGGGCTCCTGCCTGCACTCAGTACTCCTATACCGGGTGTGGGGGGCTCCTGTCTTCACCCAGTACTCCTATATCGGGTATGGGGGGCTCCTGTCTACTCAGTACTCCTATACCGGGTGTGGGGGCCCCTGTCTGCACCCAGTACTCCTATACCGGGTGTGGGGGGGCTCCTGTCTTCACCCAGTACTCCTATACCGGGTGTGGGGGGCTCCTGTCTACTCAGTACTCCTATAGCGGGTGTGGGGGGCTCCTGTCTGCACCCAGTACTCCTATACCGGGTGTGGGGGGCTCCTGTCTTCACCCAGTACTCCTATATCGGGTATGGGGGGCTCCTGTCTACTCAGTACTCCTATACCGGGTGTGGGGGCCCCTGTCTGCACCCAGTACTCCTATACCGGGTGTGGGGGGGCTCCTGTCTTCACCCAGTACTCCTATACCGGGTGTGGGGGGCTCCTGTCTACTCAGTACTCCTATAGCGGGTGTGGGGGGCTCCTGTCTGCACCCAGTACTCCTATACCGGGTGTGGGGGGCTCCTGTCTTCACCCAGTACTCCTATACCGGGTGTGGGGGGCTCCTGTCTACTCAGTACTCCTATACCGGGTGTGGGGGGCTCCTGTCTGCACCCAGTATTCCTATACCGGGTGTGGGGGGCTCCTGTCTGCACCCAGTATACCTATCCCGGGTGTGGGGGGGGGCTCCTGTCTGCACCCAGTACACCTATCCCGGGTGTGGGGGGGCTCCTGTCTGTACCCAGTACACATCCCGGGTGTGGGGTGGGCTCCTGTCTACTCAGTACTCCTATCCGGGGTGTGGGGGGGGGGCTCCTGTCTGTACCCAGTACACCTATCCCCTGTGTGGGGGGGGGGCTCCTGTTTGCACCCAGTACAACTATCCCGGGTGTGGGGGGCCCCTGTCTGCACCCAGTACTCCTATACCGGGTGTGGGGGGCCCCAATCTGCACCCAGTACTCCTATACAGGGTGTGGGGGGGCTCCTTTCTGTACCCAGTACTCCTAAACCGGGTGTGGGGGCCCCTGTATGCAACCGGTACTCCTATACCGGGTGTGGGGGGGCTCCTGTCTGCATCCAGTACTCCTATACCGGGTGTGGGGGACCCCAATCTGCACCCAGTACTCCTATACAGGGTGTGGGGGGCTCCTGTCTGCACCCAGTACTCCTATACTGGTTGTGGGGGCTCCTGTCTGCACCCAGTACTCCTATACTGGGTGTGGGGGGGCTCCTGTCTGCACCCAGTACTCCTATACTGGTTGTGGGGGCTCCTGTCTGCACCCAGTACTCCTATACCGGGTGTGGGGGACCCCTGTCTGCACCCAGTACTCCTATACCGGGTGTGGGGGGCCCCTGTCTGCACCCAGTACTCCTATACCGGGTGTGGGGGGCCCCTGTCTGCACCCAGTACTCCTATACCGGGTGTGGGGGGGCCCCTGTCTGCACCCAGTACTCCTATACCGGGTGTGGGGGGCCCCTGTCTGCACCCAGTATACCTATCCCGGGTGTGGGGGGCCCCTGTCTGCACCCAGTACACCTATCCCGGGTGTGGGGGGGGGGCTCCTGTCTGTACCCAGTACACTTATCCCGGGTGTGGGGTGGGCTCCTGTCCACTCAGTACTCCTGTCCGGGGTG
Source organism: Lithobates pipiens (assembly GCF_037356315.1). Taxonomy (NCBI): domain Eukaryota; kingdom Metazoa; phylum Chordata; class Amphibia; order Anura; family Ranidae; genus Lithobates; species Lithobates pipiens. Next base: position 194,996,704 of record NW_027507903.1, read on the forward strand.
TGGGGCTCCTGTCTGTACCCAGTACACCTATCCCCTGTGTGGGGGGGGCTCCTGTCTGCACCCAGTACAACTATCCTGGGTGTGGGGGGCCCCTGTCTGCACCCAGTACTCCTATACCGGGTGTGGGGGGCCCCAATCTGCGCCCAGTACTCCTATACAGGGTGTGGGGGGCTCCTTTCTGTACCCAGTACTCCTATACCGGGTGTGGGGGGCCCCTGTATGCAACCGGTACTCCTATACCGGGTGTGGGGGGGGGGGCTCCTGTCTGCATCCAGTACTCCTATACCGGGTGTGGGGGGCCCCAATCTGCACCCAGTACTCCTATACAGGGTATGGGGGGCTCCTTTCTGTACCCAGTACTCCTATACCGGGTGTGGGGGGCCCCTGTATGCAACCGGTACACCTATACCGGGTGTGGGGGGGCTCCTGTCTGCACCCAGTACTCTTATACCGGGTGTGGGGGGCCCCTGTCTGCACCCAGTACACCTATCCCGGGTGTGGGGGGGGGCTCCTGTCTGTACCCAGTACACTTATCCCGGGTGTGGGGTGGGCTCCTGTCCACTCAGTACTCCTGTCCGGGGTGTGGGGCTCCTGTCTGTACCCAGTACACCTATCCCCTGTGTGGGGGGGGGCTCCTGTCTGCACCCAGTACAACTATCCTGGGTGTGGGGGGCCCCTGTCTGCACCCAGTACTCCTATACCGGGTGTGGGGGGCCCCAATCTGCGCCCAGTACTCCTATACAGGGTGTGGGGGGCTCCTTTCTGTACCCAGTACTCCTATACCGGGTGTGGGGGGCCCCTGTATGCAACCGGTACTCCTATACCGGGTGTGGGGGGGGGGCTCCTGTCTGCATCCAGTACCCCTATACCGGGTGTGGGGGGCCCCAATCTGCACCCAGTACTCCTATACAGGGTATGGGGGGCTCCTTTCTGTACCCAGTACTCCTATACCGGGTGTGGGGGGCCCCTGTATGCAACCGGTACACCTATACCGGGTGTGGGGGGGCTCCTGTCTGCACCCAGTACTCTTATACCGGTTGTGGGGGGCCCCTGTCTGCACCCAGTACTCCTATACCGGGTGTGGGGGGGCTCCTGTCTGCACCCAGTACTCCTATACTGGTTGTGGGGGCTCCTGTCTGCACCCAGTACTCCTATACTGGGTGTGGGGGGGGTCCTGTCTGCACCCAGTACTCCTATACTGGGTGTGGGGGGGCTCCTGTCTGTACCCAGTACACTTATCCCGGGTGTGGGGTGGGCTCCTGTCTACTCAGTACTCCTATCCGGGGTGTGGGGGGGGGGCTCCTGTCTGTACCCAGTACACCTATCCCCTGTGTGGGGGGGGGGGCTCCTGTTTGCACCCAGTACAACTATCCCGGGTGTGGGGGGCCCCTGTCTGCACCCAGTACTCCTATACCGGGTGTGGGGGGCCCCAATCTGCACCCAGTACTCCTATACAGGGTGTGGGGGGCTCCTTTCTGTACCCAGTACTCCTAAACCGGGTGTGGGGGCCCCTGTATGCAACCGGTACTCCTATACCGGGTGTGGGGGGGCTCCTGTCTGCATCCAGTACTCCTATACCGGGTGTGGGGGACCCCAATCTGCACCCAGTACTCCTATACAGGGTGTGGGGGGCTCCTGTCTGCACCCAGTACTCCTATACTGGTTGTGGGGGCTCCTGTCTGCACCCAGTACTCCTATACTGGGTGTGGGGGGGCTCCTGTCTGCACCCAGTACTCCTATACTGGTTGTGGGGGCTCCTGTCTGCACCCAGTACTCCTATACCGGGTGTGGGGGACCCCTGTCTGCACCCAGTACTCCTATACCGGGTGTGGGGGGCCCCTGTCTGCACCCAGTACTCCTATACCGGGTGTGGGGGGCCCCTGTCTGCACCCAGTACTCCTATACCGGGTGTGGGGGGGCCCCTGTCTGCACCCAGTACTCCTATACCGGGTGTGGGGGGCCCCTGTCTGCACCCAGTATACCTATCCCGGGTGTGGGGGGCCCCTGTCTGCACCCAGTACACCTATCCCGGGTGTGGGGGGGGGCTCCTGTCTGTACCCAGTACACTTATCCCGGGTGTGGGGTGGGCTCCTGTCCACTCAGTACTCCTGTCCGGGGTGTGGGGCTCCTGTCTGTACCCAGTACACCTATCCCCTGTGTGGGGGGGGCTCCTGTCTGCACCCAGTACAACTATCCTGGGTGTGGGGGGCCCCTGTCTGCACCCAGTACTCCTATACCGGGTGTGGGGGGCCCCAATCTGCGCCCAGTACTCCTATACAGGGTGTGGGGGGCTCCTTTCTGTACCCAGTACTCCTATACCGGGTGTGGGGGGCCCCTGTATGCAACCGGTACTCCTATACCGGGTGTGGGGGGGGGCTCCTGTCTGCATCCAGTACTCCTATACCGGGTGTGGGGGGCCCCAATCTGCACCCAGTACTCCTATACAGGGTATGGGGGGCTCCTTTCTGTACCCAGTACTCCTATACCGGGTGTGGGGGGCCCCTGTATGCAACCGGTACACCTATACCGGGTGTGGGGGGGCTCCTGTCTGCACCCAGTACTCTTATACCGGGTGTGGGGGGCCCCTGTCTGCACCCAGTACACCTATCCCGGGTGTGGGGGGGGGCTCCTGTCTGTACCCAGTACACTTATCCCGGGTGTGGGGTGGGCTCCTGTCCACTCAGTACTCCTGTCCGGGGTGTGGGGCTCCTGTCTGTACCCAGTACACCTATCCCCTGTGTGGGGGGGGGCTCCTGTCTGCACCCAGTACAACTATCCTGGGTGTGGGGGGCCCCTGTCTGCACCCAGTACTCCTATACCGGGTGTGGGGGGCCCCAATCTGCGCCCAGTACTCCTATACAGGGTGTGGGGGGCTCCTTTCTGTACCCAGTACTCCTATACCGGGTGTGGGGGGCCCCTGTATGCAACCGGTACTCCTATACCGGGTGTGGGGGGGGCTCCTGTCTGCATCCAGTACCCCTATACCGGGTGTGGGGGGCCCCAATCTGCACCCAGTACTCCTATACAGGGTATGGGGGGCTCCTTTCTGTACCCAGTACTCCTATACCGGGTGTGGGGGGCCCCTGTATGCAACCGGTACACCTATACCGGGTGTGGGGGGGCTCCTGTCTGCACCCAGTACTCTTATACCGGTTGTGGGGGGCCCCTGTCTGCACCCAGTACTCCTATACCGGGTGTGGGGGGGCTCCTGTCTGCACCCAGTACTCCTATACTGGTTGTGGGGGCTCCTGTCTGCACCCAGTACTCCTATACTGGGTGTGGGGGGGGGTCCTGTCTGCACCCAGTACTCCTATACTGGTTGTGGGGGCTCCTGTCTGCACCCAGTACTCCTATACCGGGTGTGGGGGGCCCCTGTCTGCACCCAGTAGTCCTATACCGGGTGTGGGGGGCCCCTGTCTGCACCCAGTACTCCTATACCGGGTGTGGGCGGCCCCTGTCTGCACCCAGTACTCCTATACCGGGTGTGGGGGCCCCTGTCTGCACCCAGTACTCCTATACCGGGTGTGGGGGGCTCCTGTCTGCACCCAGTACTCCTATACCGGGTGTAGGGGGCTCCTGTCTGCACCCAGTACTCCTATACCGGGTGTGGGGGGCTCCTCTCTACTCAGTACTCCTATACCGGGTGTGGGGGGCTCCTGTCTACTCAGTAATCCTATACCGGGTGTGGGGGGCTCCTGTCTGCACCCAGTATATCTATCCTGGGTGTGGGGGGCACCTGTCTGTACCCAGTACACCTATCCCGGGTGTGGGGGGGCTCCTGTCTGTACCCAGTACACCTATCCCGGGTGTGGGGGGGGGGGGCTCCTGTCTGTACCCAGTACACCTATCCTGGGTGTGGGGGGCTCCTGTCTGCACCCAATACAACTATCCTGGGTGTGGGGGGCCCCTGTCTGCACCCAGTACTCCTATACCGGGTGTGGGGGCCCATGTCTGCGTCCAGTACTCCTATACCGGGTGTGGGGGGCCCCAATCTGCACCCAGTACTCCTATACAGGGTGTGGGGGGCTCCTTTCTGTACCCAGTACTCCTATACCGGGTGTGGGGGGCCCCTGTATGCACCCGGTACTCCTATACCGGGTGTGGGGGGGCTCCTGTCTGCACCCAGTACTCTTATACCAGTTGTGGGGGGCCCCTGTCTGCACCCAGTACTCCTATACCGGGTGTGGGGGGCTCCTGTCTGCACCCAGTACTCCTATACTGGTTGTGGGGGCTCCTGTCTGCACCCAGTACTCCTATACTGGGTGTGGGGGGCTCCTGTCTGCACCCAGTACTCCTATACTGGTTGTGGGGGCTCCTGTCTGCACCCAGTACTCCTATACTGGGTGTGGGGGCCCCTGTTTGCACCCAGTAGTCCTATACCGGGTGTGGGGGGGCCCCTGTCTGCACCCAGTACTCCTATACCGTGTGTGGGGGGCCCCTGTCTGCACCCAGTACTCCTATACCGGGTGTGGGGGGGCTCCTGTCTGTACTCAGTACTCTTATACCCGGTGTGGGGGGCTACTGTCTGTACCCAGTACTCCTATACCGGGTGTGGGGGGGCTCCTGTCTGCACCCAGTACTCTTATACCGGGTGTGGGGGGCTCCTGTCTGCACCCAGTACTCTTATACCGGGTGTGGGGGGCTCCTGTCTGCACCCAGTACTCTTATACCGGGTGTGGGGGGGCCCCTGTCTGCACCCAGTACTCTTATACCGGGTGTGGGGGGCTCCTGTCTGCACCCAGTACTCTTATACCGGGTGTGGGGGGCTCCTGTCTGCACCCAGTACTCCTATACCAGGTGGGGGTGGGGGCTCCTGTCTGCACTCAGTACTCCTATACCAGGTGTGGGGGGCTTCTGTCTGCACCCAATACTCCTATACCGGGTGTGGGGGGCTCCTGTCTGCACTCAGTACTCCTATACTGGGTGTGGAGGGCTCCTGTCTGTACCCAGTACTCTTATACCGGGTGTGGGGGGGCTCCTGTCTGCACTCAGTACTCCTATACCTGGTGTGGGGGGCTTCTGTCTGCACCCAGTACTCCTATACCGGGTGTGGGGGGGGGCTCCGGTCTGCACTCAGTACTCCTATACCGGGTGTGTGGGGCTCCTGTCTGCACTTAGTACTCCTATACCGGGTGTGGGGGGCTCCTGTCTGCACTCAGTACTCCTATACCGGGTGTGGGGGGCTCCTGTCTGCACTCAGTACTCCTATACCGGGTGTGGGGGGCTCCTGTCTGCACTCAGTACTCCTATACCGGGTGTGGGGGGCTCCTGTCTGTACTCAGTACTCCTATCCCGGGTGTGGGGGGCTACTGTCTGTACCCAGTACTCCTATACCGGGTGTGGGGGGCTCCTATCTGTAAAACATACCAGGAGTAATGGCTGTTACCGAGTTCCCCTCTTCTCACACCGATCCAATGTGAAGAGGAGAAATCGGGACAGTGAGTTACAGTGTTACTGTGTATTACTACTGTGCCCAGATTTCCACCCTCAAGTAAAGAGGACCTGTCATCACCCCATCAGGAGTACCTGTCGCCTCATCAGAGTACCTGTCACCCCGTTAAAGTATCTGCCACCCAATCAGAGTACCCGTCACACCGTGTGAGTACCTATCATCTTATCAGAGTACCTGTCGTCCCATATGAGTACCTGCCCCGTGAACCCAGCAGTGAACCCGTGCAGCCAATTTCTACCTGTCATACAGCCACCATGTCCAGAAATGTATACACTCCAGAAGAAACATATCAAATGTTAAGCCTGATCGATGAGAGCAGCGCTCCAGTTCTGTTTCCAGTTCCGATTCTAGTTTGCAATACAAGCCCGCCAAAGGGCTGAATCGGAGGAGAAAGCAGTCTGTCCTAATAGAAGACGGTCTGAACACCAGGCAGCTAAAGATCTGTAGCAGTATAAATTTGGCCCACATTTATGAAGAATAAATTACTTATTTGCAACATTATACAATAGAGACAAAAAAAAAAGTATATATTTTTTTTTACATTTTCACTCTTTTTTTTGCTTATATTGCAAAAAATAAAAAACCCGGTGGTGATTAAATACCACTAAAAGAAAGCCCTATTTATGAGAAAAAAAAAAAGTTTTTGTTTGGGTACATGTAACATGACTGAGTAATTGTCATTCAAAGTGTGAGAGCATTGGAAGCTGAAAATTGGTTTGGGCAGTAAGGGTGTATAATTGCCCTGTATTGGAGTGGTTCTGAAGGCTCAAGGCTTTTTACCTTCATGCATTCTATTCTATGCATGAAAGTAAAAAACCTTTTCTGTGCAGCAGCCCCCCCCCCCCCCCAAATACTTACCTGAGAACGATCTTCCTCCAGCGTTGTGCGGGGACTCTCCCTCCTCATTGGCTGAGTCAATCACATAAGGTGAGAGAGGAGGGAGCGGGGCCGAGCTGTGGCTCGGAAGTGAGACTGCTTGGATTCCCCTATTCCAAGCTGCTTCCTGTGGGGGCACTCGATAGAGGGGAGAGGCCAGGGGCTCTGGTGGGGGGCACAAGAAGAGGAAGATCGGGGCTGCTTAAAAAAATTGCTTTAATATCACTTTTAGATTGATACATATTCTAAAACACTTACACAAAGGTTGTAAAAAAAAACACAGAGGTGCGGAAGAGAGAATCTCAGACCTGTCAATGCTTCATAAAATCAATTCCAGCTGCTGTGTACATGGAAGCTCATCATGCACAGTCTTGTCTGGGAGTGAGTACTGAAAACTTACTGCCAAGTATCCCTGACTTAATAAAAGCATTGTGGACCTGTCCGTCAGGAAGTTTCCCTAGTTTTATATATTAATACTGTAATAAAATTCATGTTTCTTTTTCCTTTACAGACATAAAGTATACATAAACCCAATCGCCAAAGGTGTCATATAAGCTTTAAAGTGATTCTAAAGGACCCCTCAGTGCTGTATGCTCTTCCTTTCCTGTTGGTGCCCGCTCAGCAAGCCATGTGCTTAGATGGCAACCATGCAAGCCGGGTGGTGTGCTTACATAGACACATACAGTGCAACTTGGCCACACGCCCTCTTGACAACTGCTCTCCAAGCCTCCTGTGACACAAGTGCTCCCAGCAAAACAGCACTGTATTGAGAGAGGCAGGCCAGTTTGGGGCTGGGTGGTGGACAAGTAGTGGAGAGTTTTTTTGTACCTTAATATAATTTCAAAAGATATTTTTACATCTACAGTTTTCATCAAAATACTTGGTAAGACCACTTGACTCACCAGGCCTTTTTCCCTTTGAGTCCTCTGGAGTCCCAGAGCTTTTTTCTTTTGGTTCTGCACATTATATCTTTTATGTTTTATAGCCCATCTTTAATATAAAAGGGTGCGGTCATGCCACTCGAGCCATTGCCAGAAGTAAACATAGTGATCACTGCTTACCTCTGACGCTCGGGGAACCTTACAGAAGGCTGATTGTCATCTGTAGTGGGCTCCCAGCAGCCATCTTGGGTAAGCCAGTGTCTGATTGGACACCTGAGTTCTCCTGAGATTTGGCCTTGGGGGATATTCATATTTCCCTACGTGGTCAGTCTGGCATCTGCAGTATTGGGAAGTAGTGAGATAGGGATAGTGCATGCACTGGTTAGGAAGAGTTAGGACAAGTGCAAGGAAAGCTCCTGATGAGTAGGGTCTAGATCAGGGGTGTTAGGCTCGGACCACATCACATTATGGTTGTCCTCAAAGGGTTCGTTGTATCTGTAAGACCATATGAACTTATCCAGGGATTTTTTATTTTTTTTCAGAGAATAGGTTCAGGAACTCAACCATGCATGCAGCCTACCACAAGATGCCCCATCCCACCTATGATCACATTGCACCTGCATCTGCCTTGTCCCTGCTGAGAGTGAAGGGCAGGCAGGGATCTGTGAGAGCCACTGAGAGTAAAACTGTCCTTGTAAACACAGAGGGCTTCTGTGTTTACAAGTCTACATACCTCCCAACTGTCCCTGATTCGGCGATCCCACAAGCTCTGTCCTGGGTCCCGAGCACCCTCATTCTGGGACAATACAGTGTCCCGGAATTGCCCCCTGGCCCTGGGCCGATCTGAGGCCCCCTAAATTAACTCTGACATCGCTGCTGTCACTCACTACCAGCATGTGGTGGACCCTTGCTGGTGAGATCCCCACAGTGCCCAAATGGTTGCTAGCCGCCGCCCATCTGGCGTCTAGCAACCTGTGATGTCAAGAGCAGGAGAGAGGCAGAGACCCAGCATTCACAGCGAAGGAGGATTTAACTTCCTCCTTCTCCACACCTACTGCGTAGCTCCACCCACCTCCTCCCTGCATCGTCCAGCCAGCAGTATGCAGAAGTGCACAAAGGGGAGATGAATTTAGGTAGAAAGGCAAGTACAATCCAAAGCACTCAAAATGACAGATCGGAATTAAATTTTTTGTCAGCTCTCTCCCAGCAGCCTGAACTGCCAGCATTTCGCAGGAGCTCAGAGTGTGTGTCAGCCTGGAGCTAGCACTGATAAGTGCAGAGAGGACTGTAGGTAGATAAGTATGCTAGCAGATGTGGAGAGGACACTGACAGATGAGATTACACCCTTAGAGGGATGGAAGGACACATCTTTAGATATCATGGCAAGGTTAATGCTGGGACTTGTAGTCCTTCACTTTTAGGGGATGTGACCCCCCCCCCCCAAAAAGTGAAGGACTACAGGTCCCAGCACGAACCCCTCAGAGCTGAAGCTGTGACATCCCCTCCCCCCAATTAGTGAAGAACTACAGGTCCCAGCATTAGCACGTAAAATCTATGGGGTCATAACCTTAATTCTCAGGGGTCCATGCTGGGAAAATGTAGTCCTTCAATTTGGGGAGCATTACATTCTTTGACATCGGGTGTTTATTATGGGATTTGTAGTCCTTCACTTTTGGGGGAGGTGAACCCCCCCTCCCCATAGTGGTACTATGTATTAATTATAAAATTTTGCAAACAGATAATTTTTCTCCTTAATTTATGTACGCTGAGGAGGCGGCACTGATGGGCACCGATAGGTGGCAGTGATTTGGCACTGATGGGTGGCAGTGATGGGCACTGATGGGTGGCAATAATGGGCACTGATTGGTTACACTGATAGGCAGCACTGCTAGGTGGCACTGATTGGCACCACTGGTGGGCATTGATAGGTGGCACTCATGAGCATTGATAGGTGGCACTGGTGGGCACTGGCAGGTGTCAATGGCAGGTGCCACTGGCAGGGGGTACTGGTGGGAACAGTTGAGGCATACTTGCCTCTTCATCTTCTGGGCCGATGTCCCTTGCAGATAAGCCGGTGATTAGCTTTTTTTTCTCCTCACACTGTCAGCATGAGGAGAAAAAAACGATTACTGAGCTTTTGTTTACATCATGTGATCAGCTGTCATTGGCTGACAGCTGATCACGCGATAAGGGGCCGGGACCGGCTCCTTACTTGGGTCAGTGATCACCCGAGTCTCGGTAACTCAGTGATCACAGCGCGCGCAGGGAACGTGCAAAGGGGGGCCGTCATATGACAGCCTCCCGGAAATTCAGACCTGTGGCCTTCATTCGGGTATAGCGCGGACGGCAAGTGGTTAAAGGATATGTGATTGTAAAAGTAAAATTGTTGCTTTAAAAAAAATAACGAACATCTGTATACTTTGTTCTGTGCAATAGAATTGCACATAACTACCCTGAACCTTCTCTTCTCGGGTCCCCAGCCGGTAATCCTGGCCCCTCCTCTATGTCCAGTGCCCCCATGGGAAGCCACTTCTCATTGGGGTTTTTGTGTTTGTTCGCTGCTCAGCCCTGCTGTCTGTGCCAATGGACGCAGCCCTGCCCCCTGCTGCCTCATCACTGGCTTTGATTGACAGTATTGGTGTCAGAAACCATGAATCAAACCGAACAGAAGTGCAGTTAAAATAACACTAGTTTAATAATAATATTAATAGTAAAAGGTAAACAGAGCATCGTAGTCAAATCATAGCCAGAGTTCGGTAACCGGAACGGATAGTCAGACCAGCCAGGACGTCAGAGAGCTGGAGAACAGTGTATTTCAGGACAGGCCAGGAAATCAGGAATCCGGAGAATCAGCGCAGTGGAACAGCTTGCGTGATCAGGAACCAGAAGGGTCGTCAGTGAAGCAAGTCTTCAACAGGTACACAGGAGAGAGTCTCTGGATGTGTTGACCAAGGCGAAGGCAGAGAGGAACCGAACTGAACAGCTTAAGTAACCAGCAGGACCGACGAACAGGATATCATCATCAGGTGAGTCACTGGAAAAGACTGGAGCTGGCAATTAAGTGACAGTTGAGCGGCCTGGTCTGGGAAAGAAGTGCTGAGCCCAGCCCTGACAATTGGGAGCCACAGGAAAGCCAGTAAGACTGGGAAGTGAGGGAAGAGAAGAGCTGCAGACGTGCACAGAGCTGGGGATGCTGAGATGCCTAAACATTTTTTACCTTAATGCAAGGAATGCATTAAGGTAAAAAATGTTTAGGCTTAAGGAACCACTTTAAGTCAAAGAGAAAGGTGAGAACACATATTCCGGCTACCATCATATCCTAGTTGTGGTAAACCACTGTACCAAGTTTGCAGTGGCAGGGGGCGTGGAAACACTTCTGCTTTTCTTATGGCTGTCCACAGAAGATACATTCAAAACAAGGACCTTTCAAGAATTCTTTCAAGAATGTTGCCTCTGACTAGGGAGTAAGTTGTGAAAATACCCCACACAAGATTAAGAGGCATGTGAGAGGATCAGTCACACCCTGATACAACTGCTGCTTAGGTAATGAAAAACAAAGGAAATTGATAATTTGCACACTGTGAGAAAAAAGTCCCAGGAGTTTTCCTAAATCAGCCTATTCCAGATATGCTAGTCTACAATATCCAGAGAGAAGGAACCCAAGAAGTATTCCTACACTTGAATTTCCTCAACTCATTGAAATCCAAAATGAATTGTTTTTTGATGTCCATGTTTATGAGCAACAAATATTTCTGCCACCAGAGGTGGTGTGTTATCCTTGGACCTTAGATGCCTCCAGCTGTCTGCCTGTATTCCCAAGAGCTACCACTGAAGATACTTACAAGTAGGGATTATCTGGATTCGGTTCAAACCTAGATCAGCAGAACCCGTGGGACGCTGTCACATGATGACATTCCCCCCGCCTAATTGGCTGCAGCTGGGGCATTCCAGCATGTCTTCCAACATGCAAAGGGGTGGGCATGCTTGTGACATCATTGACCTAATATGTCCATGTGAATCATGTTCAAAGCATCCCTGCCCCTTTGCTTATGTCATGCTTCAGGGAAGGAATGCCCCGGCTGAAGGTGATTGGGCTGGGGGGGATGCAGTCGTGTGTGGTAGATTACCACGAGTTCTGCCAAACTGGGTTTGGATTAAACTTCACTCATTCCTAATCACATACAAGTACTGTACTGTTTTACTGAAGTAGTGATTCTTGGCTTGACTTCCTATAGCTGTGGAGTCTTCCAGAGACTATGCTTGCATGGACACATTACCCTGATTGAGCCACAGAGACATTGCTGCAAAGAGTCCATGTTTGTGCAACTATCATAATCTGGTATTATTCCATAGTGTGTTTTTTTCTGACCTTGTTTTGCATTATTGATTTGAACTACAATTTCCCATCCTGTTACTCCTGTACATATATGTAGCATTTCCTCTATGTCTGTATCTCAGCCTTTTTGTGATGGACAGTGGTAGTAACAGTCACACCGTCTGGTAGCGTTGAAGATCCACTGTTGTTGAACTTCTTGCTGGAAGCACAGGGAAGTGTGTTTGTTTGTTACCATGGATGTTGACTTGTATTTGTGCAGGCCACTACTGCTACATATCTACTTGCCCTATCTAGGTCCATTATGTACAGTGTGTACATATTGTTGGTTCATATGGCTGCAACAATACATTAATTGTTACAGCTCATTAACTACATAGTCCTTTCAATAATTATTAATTTATATCTAATTTATAATCTGATAACTGGTGGTTATTGAGACATTGGGAAAATAATCCATTTAAGCAAGAGATGTTGCACCGTATGGTGGAGATACTTGTGCACATTGGGCATGCTATAGCCTTTTTGTTTTTCTGGCAACATTTTCAGTATTTTAATTACATTGGTGGAGATTTTGATTGGAAGGCACAGTCAGTTATCAATTTTGTATCAATAAAACCCTTTTTTTTTATTATACATCGTGAAACACAGAGCAACCATATTATATCTTACTCATAGGGTTATGTGCCACCTACAGGTCATTGGGCACTGGCAAAAGACTGACAGTCCTTCCCTATATAACCTCTCCCATACAGCAAGTACCTCAGTTTTTCCCCATTGTCTGATGTTGATGGTCACTGATGTACAACTATCTGTGCATTATTGCCAGATTCTAAATGATTCCAGCAGAGATCAGGAGATTGTTTATTCTGAATCCATTCCTATAGCTATGACACTGAAGAATAGTAAAAAGGCCCTGCTTTAATGGAAGAAGATGAGACGCAGAGGTTGGATGTAATGCAACCTCTCTTTGCTTAATTCTGCATACATGGAACCCTGTGCAGCAATATCTGACAAGGATTTTCTGGCACAGTTCTATATAGGTCCAGAGCAGTGGACCCCAGCAGGGCTGCTGATAGGCCAGTACAACTGGCCCTGTTGTACCGGGCCCAACCAGCAGGGGGGCCCGGGCAACCTTAACAGAAAATGAATTAATGTAATGTAAAAAAAAGCAAAAAACTCTTCCAGCCACCATGACCTAGCATCGCCCCCCCCCCCGGCCACCTATCACGACTGCTTCACACACAACCCCCAACAGTCCCCCCCCCCCCCCCCCCCACACACTTTTTAATTTTTTTTTTTTTTTTACGATGTAGGTGGCGGCAGGGAGAGGGACTATTTCTCCTATTTTGGGCACGGAAGAATGTCAGAATGTCTCCTCCGCGCCCACTCCTCATGCTGGCTCCAGTCCCGGCCAGCGCGTACTCTGTAGTGTCTTCCCTGGCGCCACGGAGTGATTCCTCCACCTCTGCTCTGTTCCTCACTCTGCCTGAGAGTAGAAGCAGTGAGGAGAGTGGCGGCGCCGGTGGGAGAAAAAAAAAAAGAAGCAGCTGGCATCTGAATCAGATAGTTTGTGGACACTCCAGTCCAGGCAGCAGGATCAGGGAGAAAGTGACTCCTGGGACCCGTCTAACAGGTGTGTGCTTGCTCGGGGGGGGGATTCAAGATCTATTACTACTGCAGCAGCATCTATACATTACAGCATTGGTGGCATGGGTGGCACTGTCTCTGCAGGCAGCACATGCAGTATGGGCCATAACGCATGTGCTGCCTGCAGACAGTGCCACCCATGCCGTAATGTGCTGCAGACAGTTCTACCCATGACGCTATTGCCATAATGCATGTGCTGCCTGCTGAGAAAGTGTCACCCATGCTGACAATGGCATTATGCCATTGTCAGCAAGGGTGGCACTGTCTGCAGCACAATATGGCATGGGTGGCACTGTCTGCAGCACAATATGGCATGGGGGGCACTGTCAGCAGGCAGCACATGCGTTATGGCATTAGTGTAATGGGTGGCACTGTCTGCAGCATAATTTGGCATTGGTGGCATGGGTGGCACTGTCTGCAGGTAGCACATGCGTTATGGCCCATACTGCATGTGCTGCCTGCAGAGACAGTGTCACCCATGCCACCAATGCCGTAATGTGCTGCAGAGACAGTTTCAAGGCGGGGTCTGGGGAGGGGCCACGGGCGGAGCTGAAGGGGGCCCTGTCAGGTAGGCTGTACAGGGCCCCATGATTTCTATGAGCGGCCCTGGACCCCAGTATAGGGGATCAAGTACCCGAAGGTCTTATATGACTGGGCCTGCCATGATGGGTGAAGACTGGATCCCAAATCATTTTAAAAATGTATCCTGCTGCAAGATTGGGGAGTGTCCCTGTAACTGGTTGTCACCCTTTAAGTTGCTGCCTGTATGTCAATGTCCCTCCCCTATTTCCCCACAAAGTGGCAGTGGTGATGTAGAGCTGAGAGCAGCCTATGTGCTTTATTGTCAATGATCTGCTGCTGCTATATTTTGAGTTTGGGGCAGTAGTATTGGACTCCCCAGATGCTGCAGTTTTCAGTTTTACATATTCAAAAGCCATCCATTTTCAGCACTGGGTCGGGAAATGAGTGGCCATAGCACAAGTCCTGGCCTGACAGTGATTGAATGAGGTGCGTCCAGGTCACCATATTTGTCCTGCATGGAACCAGCCAGTGTTGTAGAGCGGCAGCAAAATGGGAAATCTTGGCAGTTCCACAGTACAAGAGCTTTAATGGGTTTTACTAATTTCTTTTAAGGTTCCAAAGTCAAACGGGGATGTTTGGCCTGTATTGGACCTTGGGTATCTCAATAAGTTTCCCCAGGTGTGGAAGTTTGGTGTGGAGTAAGTGCATACAGTAGTGGCTTTGCTCCAGCCAGGACACTTCCTGGCAACAGTGGACATAAAGGATGCATATTTTCATGTGCTAATCTTCCCTCCTCATCAGAGATTCTTGTGGTTTGCAGAAAAAGACTGGCATTTTCAATTTGTTGCCCTGCCTTTTGGTCTGCCCATGACACCCTGAGAATTCACAAAGGTCCTGGCTTAAATTTTAGGCCTCTTAAGGATCTGCGTGCCCATTCTGGGATATCTGGACAATTTACTGCTCATGGAGCAATCTTTTCATCATCTGAAGCACAATGTATCTCTCATGGTACAAACTCTGTTGAGGTTTAGCTGATTTATCAGTCTCCAGAAATCAGCTTTGGTGCCAGCTCAGCAATTGGAATATTTGGGTCTGCTCTTGGACATGGTCCAGGCGAAAGTGATTTTTTCTTCCAGAGAAGTGCGGTGCATTAAGATATGTGATGGAGTTTCTCAAAACACTGAGCTATCCATTAATTTGTCTCTGTATGACAGTATTGGAGAAGATGGTCACCATATTCCAGGTGGTCACCTATGTTCAGTTCCATTTCAGACCTTTACAGCAGAATGTACTGTTGACAAGGAACAGGAGGTCTCAGTCCCTGAACTCTCTAATTATGGTCTCTGGACTAGTAGATGTCTCCCTAAAATTGTAGACAGGAAAGTTGTTTCTCCCCAGTTTATTGGTCCAATCACCTGTAGATGATGTATAACCCTATTGCCACGTACACACAATCGGAATTTTGGTCAGTAAAAGCTCTGGTGGTTTTCCAGACGAAATGCTGACGGGATTTGGCTTAAGCTGTCTTGCATACACATGGTCAAACCAAGTTCCGACCGTCAAGAACGCGGCGACGTACAACACGTATGACCGGACTAGAAAACGGAAGTTCAATAGCTAGTAGCCAATAGCTTCCATCTCGTAGTTGAATCTGAGCATGCGTGAGTTTTTGCACGTCGGAATTGCATACACACAAACGCATTTTCGGATAGGAACTTTTTACGAACATGCTCTCAATCTTTTGCTGGCCGAAATTTGTCCAGCAAAAGTCAGATGGAGCATACACTCGATCGCATTTTCCGACCTAAAGCTCTCATCGGTCTTTTGCTGGCCGAATTTCCGATCATGCGTATGTGGCATATGAGTAAGGAATCACGGTCACTCTAGGATAGGGCAGGCACGCTTTGCCAATCCAGGAAGTGTTGCCACTTTGCCCATCAGAACTTCCAAGCATTTAAAGTATAACTAAAGGCTATCTACAGTATAACAAAGCCTTTTTTTTTTCGTTTTGGAGAGGGATTAGAACCCCTGCCAGTTTTTTATTGCTGTCTGTGCCCCCGTTAAGGAGCTTCACCCTTTCAAATTTGTCCAGTTTACCATTATATTTGAAAGTAAAAAAAATACCAAATTGGAAATTTTCCAATGGGGACACTAGTTCTGGTGATCTGGGGGTCCACAAGAGGTTTCCTTAATTTGAAGGGGTTTCCCCATACTTTCTGTTTGGGTGTGGGACAGGAAGTTAAGGGAAATCTCTGAAATGGGACACAGATGGCAAAAAAAAATCTGACAGGCGTTATAACTGTAGCACTCTAATGTGCTAGAATGGGATTGTACATAGTTGTAGTGTAGGAAAATTTAGCTTGGTTGAGAGCCAGGCTGGCTGGAATCTGGATCACGGAGAGTGACTCAGGGAGGCTGAATGACTCCCTACCCCTATTTTCTGGAACCTTGGAAGGTGGAAGCTGGAGATGGAGTGCTGAGGAGGCAGTTGGTGGCCCTTGAGGGTAGCCCTCTAGTCTGTGGGTGGTGACCTCGGGCCTGTGGCTCGGGTGCTGGAGGGATCCTCTTACATCACACATAGGAGTCCTGTCCAGGAGGCATGAAAGCAAGGGTGAGGACAGCAGGAGCCAGCTAGCACATCCGGGTGATCTCCAGGAGAAGACAGCTGATGAGTGTAACAGTCTGGGAGGAATCTGGGAAGTAGCCAGGGGGGTTAGTGAAAGAGGCAACTGCAGCCAGGCAGGCTGGCAGTGCCTGAAGAGGTGGTGCTGGGATTAGTAGCAACAGGGATGGAGGCTGGGCATTGAATTTTGCTACACAACCCAAGGGGCCTGGGGTCCCTGCCTGAAAGGGGCTTTTGCTACAACATCTGGCCATTGCCTCTTTTGTCAGATTTAGTAAAAGTGCCCAGCTGAGTCTGTGTTCTTTTTCTGCAAGAAAATTAGTGCTGGAGGAAGAGAGAAGAGTGTATATAGAGAAGTTGTCCCTAGTCAATTGGGCAGCCCATAATTTCCCTAATCCCTGTCCAAGTTTTATACCCTTGATAAAACATAAAAACAAGCACTGGACTGCTGCTTGACTCTGAGATACTGTGAAGATTTGGTGTGCCTGGCTGTGCAGGGTGAGGGAACCCTATTCACCAGCGGCTCCTACATGGGGTGTGCTTCATAACCCTTCTTTGCGCTATCCAAAATGAAAACAAAACAAAAAAAGTTTTGTCTATAGTTCTACTTTAACTGCTTCCCGTCCGCTCTCGTCCGGGAGACCGTCCCTGGACATCCTCGTGTTTACTTCCGCAATGCGCGCCGCCGTGGGCACGCATCAGGGAAGTTTTGTGTTTGCCGTGTCCCCCTGGACACAGGCAAACACAGATAAACACATAATCACAGCGGCCGTTTACAGCGCGATCGGCGTGTCCAATGTGAGATGATCTCATATGTAAACATATGAGATCATCTCTCAGCGCCGCTCTCCCTCCTCACACAGACAGCGTGTGAGAAGGCAGAGATGAACTGCTGCAGCGGCCATAAGTGAAAAAAAAAAAAGTAAAAAAAAAGTGCCATCCGCCCCAGTGCCATCCTTCCCCAGTGCCATCCGCCCCAGTACCATCCTCCCCAGTGCCATCATCCCCCAGTGCCATCCGCCCCAGTGCCATCCGCCCCAGTGCCATCCTCCCCAGTGCTACCTGCCCCCAGTGCCACCTGTTAGTGCTATCTGTCCCCAGTGCCACCTTTTGTTAGTGCCATTTGTCCCCGGTGCCATCTGTCATCAGTGGCACGTATAAGGGCCATCTGTCATCAGTGCCACATGTCATCAGTGCCACATATTAGTGCCATCTGTCATCGGTGCCACGTATCAGTGCCATTTGTCATCAGTGCCACCTGTCAGTGTCATGTGCCATCTGTTGTCAGCGTCACGTGTCATCAATGCCACTTATCAGTGCCATCTGTCATCAGTGTCACGCATCATCGGTGCCACGTATTAGTGCCATCTGTCATCGGTGCCACGTATTAGTGCCATCTGTCATTAATGCCACATATTAGTGCCACGTGTCATCAGTGCCACGTATAAGTGCCATCTGTCATCAGTGCCACGTATAAGTGCCATCTGTCATCAGTGCCACATATTAGTGCCATCTGTCATCAGTGCCACGTGTCATCAGTGCCACGTATAAGTGTCATCAGTGCCACGTATCAGTGCCATCTGTCATCAGTGCCACGTGTCATTGTCCTGGTGCTCTAGGGCCTTCAAAAGTGTAATAGGTAGTCAACAAGTTAGATGTGTAATTTATGCTCCTAGAACATGTGATGCGCTCCCTGCATGTTGGGCCTCTCTATGTGGCCAGGCTGTGAAAAAGTCCCACACATGTGGTATCGTAATACACAGGAGGAGTAGCAGAATTTTTTTGGGGGTGTCTTTTGTGGTATACACATGCCATGTGAGAAAAATAACCTATTACAATGACAATTTTGTGGGAAAAAATTTTAAAAATAAAAAATCTTAATTTTGCAAAGAATTGTGGGAAAAAAATGACAACATCAAAAAGCTCACCATGCCTCTTACTAAATACCTTGGAATGTCTACTTTCCAAAAAGGGGTCATTTGGGGGGTATTTGTACTTTCCTGACTTTTCGCAAGAAGTGAGATCAGCCACCAGTACATCAGATGTGATCAATTTTGTATGATTCGCACCACAGCTTTTAGACTCTCTAACTTTCACAAAGACCAAATAATATCCACGAATTTGGGTTATTTTTACCAAAGATATGTAGCAGTATAAATTGTGGCCAAAATTTATGAAGAAAAATTAATAGTTTGCATAATTTTGTCACAGAAACAAAGAAATATGCGTTTTTTTTCAAAATTTTCGGTCTTTTTTCATTTATAGCACAAAAAATAAAAACCCCAGAGGTGATCAAATACCACCAAAAGAAAGCTCTATTTGTGGGAAAAAAAGGACAAAAAATTATTTTGGGTACAGTGTTGCATGACAATGAGTAATTGTCATTCAAAATGTGAGAGCACCAAAAGCTGAAAATTGGTCTGGGCAGGAAGGGTGTTTAAGTTCCCAGTAGGCAAGTGGTTAAGGGTAACAGAAGTGCATTACAGCTGCTGCAGGTGTATATCTGACAGCATATTTTTTTTTGTAGTGACAAAATGAATTTAAAGATTTTTATTAGAAGTACTTCTTTAAAAATAATCCTGTAACCCGACTTTGTTAAAAAATTGCAGTACTATTTGTGGAAGTAATGTGTGTAAAGAGGAAATGTTGAATACATTGGTTTTAAATGACTTCCTATAGAAATTTTGTAATTCCAGAGTCAAACAGAAGATGCCTAGTAGCATTATTCTGTATGTAGAACTGGCTCCTGACGAGCAGGCGCTATTTTTTTTGTAAAGTTAATTTGCCTGAAGCCACAGAGCAGCACATATAGCATCATTAACTAAATATCATGCACTACAAGAATCCCCTCTATGGGTATCGATCAGAGCTGCTGAATGTGATCCCTTGTCAATGGCAAACCTGATTTGGCTCTCACAGAGAGATCGTAGAGGGTTGCGTAATCCAATTACAAAACATTTTGTTTCTCAATGGGACAGATACAAATTCAGAAATCAGTTGAAATCATTACATAATTCTCTACTATCTTTTTACAAAAACCCTGCATTTTACCTAGCATGGGTATCTCCTAGATCGTTCTGAGCATGGACTAGAAGTGATATGCTGCAGATGCACAAATTTGTGACTTCCTCGTCCTTTATCCCTTTCCCAACCCTCTGTGATAATCATGGAATACCGCAATCAGAACTATTTAGGTACCTCCAGATCAAAAATGTCTTTATGCCTCTTTTAACCACAGGCAGTTCACTAACTAATTTAACTAACTTTGAAAAATATTGTAAAAACGACCCTCGTGCTAGGGGCATAATCTCAACCTTATATGTTCAATTGTTAGCTAAACCTGAAACAGTGAAATCAGCTTATGTCCAGAAATGGGAGGTGGACTTAGAACAAACACTGGAAACCACAGTCTGGTTAACAACCAAAACAGCCTCTCCCTATATATTAGCGGTAGAGGCGAATTATAAAGTACTAATAAGATGGTACCTTGTACCGGCTAGAATAGCGAAATATGTGCATAACTACTCATCAGTAGTGATGGACGAACTTCCGACGGGACGTTTCGCAAACGCGAAATGCGAACGGACCCAAACGTTCGCGAAACCGAACGTTCGCCGCGGGCCCCATTGACTTCAATGGGAGGCGAACTTTGCAAACCTTCATGTCGAATTTGCGGCCACGTGGTAATTATTAGGGGGTAAAACGTAGTCCCACCATCTGGACAATGACATAATACATGTATGAGGTGAATTTGGGATCGATAACTACAAGCATTTTTATTTTATTTGGGAAATTGTTCTAACAATTCAGGACTATGGAGCTAATGAAGGCAATGGAGGAGAGGGAAGGTCAGGGACCAGGGTAGGCAAAGAAGAGGGTGCAGGAGATGATCACCAGCAGCGTGACATACCGGAATGACACATGCACCGTGATAGAGGCATCTGACAGCAGCACCGTAATACAGAGCACTGACAGCAGCACCGTGACATACAGCGCTGACAGCAGCACCGTGACATACAGCGCTGACAGCAGCACCGTGACATACAGCGCTGACAGCAGCACCGTGACATACAGCGCTGACAGCAGCACCGTGACATACAGCGCTGACAGCAGCACCGTGACATACAGCGCTGACAGCAGCACCGTGACATACAGCGCTGACAGCAGCACCGTGACATACAGCGCTGACAGCAGCACCGTGACATACAGCGCTGACAGCAGCACCGTGACATACAGCGCTGACAGCAGCACCGTGACATACAGCACTGACAGCAGCACCGTAAGCAGCCCCAGGAGGAAGTCAGCACAGCACAGGGATGGTGTGATCCCCTCATAATAAGAACCCCCAGGAGGAAGTCAGCACAGCACAGGGATAGTGTGATCCCTTCATAATAAGAACCCCCAGGAGGAAGTCAGCACAGCACAGGGATATCATAAGCAGCCCCAGTAGAAATATGACACCGCTCAACCTCTTCAAAGAGGAGGGTAGGGGCATATAGTACGGTGTGCTTTTTTGGGTCAAGGAAGTGAGCCAAATGAATTAAGAAGGTCTGTGTGCTTGATTAAAAAAATAGTTTATAGACATATACATGGTCTACTGGTCACATGTGTTGAATTCCTCCGAGATCCATGCCTCATTCATTTTTAGAAATGTGAGGTAGTTAACACTGTGGTGAGCTAGGCGAGTACGCTTATCGGTCACAATCCCCCCTGCTGCGCTGAACGTCCTTTCGGACAGGACACTGGATGAGGGGCAAGCCAACAGTTCGATTGCAAATTGGGCAAGCTCTGGCCAGAGGTCAAGCCTGCCCACCCAGTAGTCTAGGGGTTCATCACTCCTCAGAGCGTCCACATCGGCCGTTAACCCAATGTAGTCGGACACCTGACGGTCTAGGCGTTCCCTGATGCTGGATCCGGATGACACCTGTCGATGGGTCGGCTGAAAGAATGACCTCATATCCGAAGTCACCAACACATCTTCAAACCGGCCTCTTCTTGCAGGCGCTGTTGGATTGGTACCCGCAAATCCTTCTCTGGGAGTGGGAATTGCTCCTCTGCCAGCGCACGCAAAAGCAGAATGCAGCATTTCTCGAAGCAAGGCCTGGAAGTGCTGCATTCTGACAGCCCTCTGCGACGGCGGTAACATTTCCGCCATTTTGTGTTTGTACCGGGGGGTCTAAGTACGTTGCCACCCAGTACTGGTCCTTGACCCTCATGCTTTTTATACGGGGGTCCCTATTAAAACACTGGAGCATGAAGGCCCCCATTTGCACTAAAGTGGAAGCGGTGTGGTGGCCTGGCTCCTGCTCATCATCCAGGATAATGTCGTCCTCTTCATTCTCCTCTCCCCATCCTCGCACAACAGGGATCCCAGAAAGGTTTAAAGCATGCTCTTCTTGCTCCTGCTCATCCGCCCCGGCACCATCCTCCTCTGACTCCTCATCAGACTCCTGTTGTTGACTTGTCTCAGATAGAGTAGCCCCCCCTGGGAATTCATCCAGCATTGCGACTTCCTCATCTTCCCGCTCCTGCTCCTCCACAGCCTGATCAATGACACGACGCAATGCACGCTCCAGAAAGAAGGCATAAGGTACCATGTCACTGATGGCGCCATGGCTGCGACTGACCAGTTTGGTGATCTCCTCAAATGGCCGCAGAAGTCTGCATGTGTCGCGCATGAGCAGCCACTGGCGCGGTGAAAAAAAACCCAGCTCCCCAGAACCGTTTCTTTCGCAGAGTTCATACAGGTAGACGTTAACTGCACGTTTCTGCTGGAGCAGCCTATCAAGCATATAGAAGGTTGAGTTCCATCGCGTCGGGCAATCGCAAATAAGACGTCTGACCGGCAGATGGTGTCGCCGCTGAATGTCAGCAAGGCGAGCCATGGCCGTGTAAGATCTTCTGAAATGGGCCGAGATTTTCCTTGCCTGCCGCAAGATGTCCTGGACCCCAGGGTATTTGACAAGGAATCGCTGCACGACCAAGTTTAAGACGTGTGCCATGCACGGCACGTGCGTGATTTTGCCCTGTTTCAATGCGCTAAGCAGATTGGCACCGTTGTCACACACCACTTTACCAACTGTCAAATTGAGCGGTGTTAGCCACTCATCTGCCTGTGAACGCAAAGCTGAAAGGAGTGCCGGGCCAGTGTGGCTCTTTGCTTCCAGGCACAACAGACGCAGCACGGCATGGCAACGTCTCACCTGGCATGTGGAATAGGTTCTGGGGAGCTTGGGCGGTGCAGTGGAAGAGACGCTAGCAGCGGAAAAGGAGGAGGCAGCTGAGGAGGAGAGGGAGGAGGATGGAGTAGGAGGAGGAGAAGAAGAGTCAGGCCTGCATGCAATCCGTGGCGGTAAAACCAAATCTACACGGGTGCCACGGGTTACATGCTTGACGGCCGTCAGAAGGTTCACCCAGTGGGCAGTAAAACTGATATACCTTCCCTGCCCGTGTTTGCTAGACCACGTGTCTGTGGTCAGATGTATCTTGGCACCGACACTGTGTGCCAGAGATACATTCACTTGCCGCTGAACATGGCCATATAGCTCTGGGATGCCCTTCTCTGAGAAATACTTCCTTCCTGGGACCTTCCATTGTGGTGTTCCAATGGCCACAAATTTGCGAAAGGCCTCCGAGTCCACCAGTTTATATGGCAGTAGTTGGCGGGCTATGAGTTCTGACAAGCCAGCCGCCAACCGTTGGGCAAGAGGGTTATCCGGCGTCATCATTTTTTTACGCTCAAACATTAGGCCCACGGAAGCCTGCCTTTTTGCAGAAAAATGTGAGCTTGGCGTGATGGAAGGTGGAGTGGAGGACAATTGTGAGGAGAGAGGAGAAGGAGAAGTAGAAGACGAGGCTGGACGGTGAGAGCCTGCAGTGTGGCTTTGTGTGTTCCGTTGCTCCCACTGGGCTCGGTGATGGCTGCTCATGTGCCTTCTTAAGGCGGTCGTCCCTAGGTGAGTATTGGGCTTACCGCGACTAACGCGTTGACTGCAAAGATTGCAGATGGCAACGCTATTGTCAGCAGCGGACACGTTAAAAAAAGCCCACACTGCGGAGCCATGTGCCGGTGTCCTGGGAGCGCCAGATGTGACCGTACATGGTCGATGACTCGCTCCTGATACATTTGCAGTCTGCTTTGTCCCTGCTGTGCAATGTAAGTCATTGCTGCTTCTCCTCCCTATCTGCTGGTCCATATCTCCCTCTGAACTCCCCTCCTCTTCCTCTCTTGTGGGCACCCACGTGACATCACTAGACACGTCATCATCAACGTCACCTTCCCCACCGCTATAAGTAGAGATCTCGGAGTAGGCAGCAACACCGGGGACCAACCTCCTCCTTGGGCTGATCTGGGTACTGGCGTCAGACTGCTGAGTAGCGCTTGTTGCTACCTCCTCTTCCTGATCCAATACCAAGAGTGGCTGCGCATCAGAAATGTCCTCTTGATATGGATCGGAAAATAATTCCAGTGACTCAAGCGGAAGGTATGTGGTGGTGGTGGTGGTGGTCGTGTTGTTGGTGGTAGTGTCTTTGGGGGTGCACATAGCAGAGAGTGAAGAAGAGGGTGCAGATCGAGAGGATGAGGAGGGTGCAGAAGAGTAAGGCTGAGCGAGCCACTCAACCAAGTCTGGTGCATCCTTTAAAGTAATTGAACGCACCTTCTGCAACTTCCCACTTTGGCTCAAGCCTGTTGCTCCTGCCCTACCCCTACCACCCCTGCGGAAGGGCCTGCCTCTTCCTCTGCCTGTCATTTTTTAAATGACCCTGTGACAAAACTCTTAGTCCCTATACCGATGAAGGACTGCTGCAGTATAGGGCAGCGGTCAGCAGTGGTGCACGTCAACCCTATCTATTGTGGACCGATAGCGGTCCTTACAGAACAGCAGACTGTACCGCACTCAAGCCTATGTACCGTAGCACCCTATACCAAGTTACCAGTCCTTATAAGAACTTTTGTGGACCAAGCAGGTTGTGTATTAGTGTTTAGCAGACTGTACGTCAGTCCCTATACCGCTGAAGGACTGCTGCAGTATAGGGCAGCGGTCAGCAGTGGTGCACGTCAACCCTATCTATTGTGGACCGATAGCGGTCCTTACAGAACAGCAGACTGTACCGCACTCAAGCCTATGTACCGTAGCACCCTATACCAAGTTACCAGTCCTTATAAGAACTTTTGTGGAACAAGCAGGTTGTGTGTTAGTGATTAGCAGACTGTACGTCAGTCCCTATACCGCTGAAGGACTGCTGCAGTATAGGTGAGCGGTCAGCAGTGGTGCACGTCAACCCTATCTATTGTGGACCTATAGCGGTCCTTACAGAACAGCAGACTGTACCGCACTCAAGCCTATGTACCGTAGCACCCTATACCAAGTTACCAGTCCTTATAAGAACTTTTGTGGACCAAGCAGGTTGTGTATTAGTGTTTAGCAGACTGTACGTCAGTCCCTATACCGCTGAAGGACTGCTGCAGTATAGGGCAGCGGTCAGCAGTGGTGCACGTCAACCCTATCTATTGTGGACCGATAGCGGTCCTTACAGAACAGCAGACTGTACCGCACTCAAGCCTATGTACCGTAGCACCCTATACCAAGTTACCAGTCCTTATAAGAACTTTTGTGGAACAAGCAGGTTGTGTGTTAGTGATTAGCAGACTGTACGTCAGTCCCTATACCGCTGAAGGACTGCTGCAGTATAGGTGAGCGGTCAGCAGTGGTGCACGTCAACCCTATCTATTG
The DNA here is from genome assembly GCF_037356315.1 of Lithobates pipiens. Lineage (NCBI taxonomy): Eukaryota > Metazoa > Chordata > Amphibia > Anura > Ranidae > Lithobates > Lithobates pipiens. Next base: position 195,021,776 of record NW_027507903.1, read on the forward strand.
TGGACCTATAGCGGTCCTTACAGAACAGCAGACTGTACCGCACTCAAGCCTATGTACCGTAGCACCCTATACCAAGTTACCAGTCCTTATAAGAACTTTTGTGGACCAAGCAGGTTGTGTATTAGTGTTTAGCAGACTGTACGTCAGTCCCTATACCGCTGAAGGACTGCTGCAGTATAGGGCAGCGGTCAGCAGTGGTGCACGTCAACCCTATCTATTGTGGACCGATAGCGGTCCTTACAGAACAGCAGACTGTACCGCACTCAAGCCTATGTACCGTAGCACCCTATACCAAGTTACCAGTCCTTATAAGAACTTTTGTGGACCAAGCAGGTTGTGTATTAGTGTTTAGCAGACTGTACGTCAGTCCCTATACCGCTGAAGGACTGCTGCAGTATAGGGCAGCGGTCAGCAGTGGTGCACGTCAACCCTATCTATTGTGGACCGATAGCGGTCCTTACAGAACAGCAGACTGTACCGCACTCAAGCCTATGTACCGTAGCACCCTATACCAAGTTACCAGTCCTTATAAGAACTTTTGTGGAACAAGCAGGTTGTGTGTTAGTGATTAGCAGACTGTACGTCAGTCCCTATACCGCTGAAGGACTGCTGCAGTATAGGTGAGCGGTCAGCAGTGGTGCACGTCAACCCTATCTATTGTGGACCTATAGCGGTCCTTACAGAACAGCAGACTGTACCGCACTCAAGCCTATGTACCGTAGCACCCTATACCAAGTTACCAGTCCTTATAAGAACTTTTGTGGACCAAGCAGGTTGTGTATTAGTGTTTAGCAGACTGTACGTCAGTCCCTATACCGCTGAAGGACTGCTGCAGTATAGGGCAGCGGTCAGCAGTGGTGCACGTCAACCCTATCTATTGTGGACCGATAGCGGTCCTTACAGAACAGCAGACTGTACCGCACTCAAGCCTATGTACCGTAGCACCCTATACCAAGTTACCAGTCCTTATAAGAACTTTTGTGGAACAAGCAGGTTGTGTGTTAGTGATTAGCAGACTGTACGTCAGTCCCTATACCGCTGAAGGACTGCTGCAGTATAGGTGAGCGGTCAGCAGTGGTGCACGTCAACCCTATCTATTGTGGACCGATAGCGGTCCTTACAGAACAGCAGACTGTACCGCACTCAAGCCTATGTACCGTAGCACCCTATACCAAGTTACCAGTCCTTATAAGAACTTTTGTGGACCAAGCAGGTTGTGTATTAGTGTTTAGCAGACTGTACGTCAGTCCCTATACCGCTGAAGGACTGCTGCAGTATAGGGCAGCGGTCAGCAGTGGTGCACGTCAACCCTATCTATTGTGGACCGATAGCGGTCCTTACAGAACAGCAGACTGTACCGCACTCAAGCCTATGTACCGTAGCACCCTATACCAAGTTACCAGTCCTTATAAGAACTTTTGTGGAACAAGCAGGTTGTGTGTTAGTGATTAGCAGACTGTACGTCAGTCCCTATACCGCTGAAGGACTGCTGCAGTATAGGTGAGCGGTCAGCAGTGGTGCACGTCAACCCTATCTATTGTGGACCGATAGCGGTCCTTACAGAACAGCAGACTGTACCGCACTCAAGCCTATGTACCGTAGCACCCTATACCAAGTTACCAGTCCTTATAAGAACTTTTGTGGACCAAGCAGGTTGTGTATTAGTGTTTAGCAGACTGTACGTCAGTCCCTATACCGCTGAAGGACTGCTGCAGTATAGGGCAGCGGTCAGCAGTGGTGCACGTCAACCCTATCTATTGTGGACCGATAGCGGTCCTTACAGAACAGCAGACTGTACCGCACTCAAGCCTATGTACCGTAGCACCCTATACCAAGTTACCAGTCCTTATAAGAACTTTTGTGGAACAAGCAGGTTGTGTGTTAGTGATTAGCAGACTGTACGTCAGTCCCTATACCGCTGAAGGACTGCTGCAGTATAGGGCAGCGGTCAGCAGTGGTGCACGTCAACCCTATCTATTGTGGACCGATAGCGGTCCTTACAGAACAGCAGACTGTACCGCACTCAAGCCTATGTACCGTAGCACCCTATACCAAGTTACCAGTCCTTATAAGAACTTTTGTGGACCAAGCAGGTTGTGTATTAGTGTTTAGCAGACTGTACGTCAGTCCCTATACCGCTGAAGGACTGCTGCAGTATAGGGCAGCGGTCAGCAGTGGTGCACGTCAACCCTATCTATTGTGGACCGATAGCGGTCCTTACAGAACAGCAGACTGTACCGCACTCAAGCCTATGTACCGTAGCACCCTATACCAAGTTACCAGTCCTTATAAGAACTTTTGTGGAACAAGCAGGTTGTGTGTTAGTGATTAGCAGACTGTACGTCAGTCCCTATACCGCTGAAGGACTGCTGCAGTATAGGGCAGCGGTCAGCAGTGGTGCACGTCAACCCTATCTATTGTGGACCGATAGCGGTCCTTACAGAACAGCAGACTGTACCGCACTCAAGCCTATGTACCGTAGCACCCTATACCAAGTTACCAGTCCTTATAAGAACTTTTGTGGAACAAGTGAGTTGTGAATGTTTAGCAGACTGCAGCAGAAGGGCAGCAGTCAAGTATAATATCCTTTCTATATTTGGAAGAAAGAATATTATACATGTACAAGCCTATTACTGTACCACTGATACCAGTCCTGAAAAGAACCTTTGTGGAACTAATAATAACAGCAAGTCTTTAAAATTACCCTCACTGCCTGACAACACTGCTTCCTTCCTGTCCCTATACAAATTGGCAAAAAAAGAGAACGATTAGTGGTTACTGGAACAGCTCTTTTGTGGACCTTGATAGTAACAGCTAATGATGATGATGATGATGATGATGATGAAAGACTAATCTGGCTGTCCCTGTAGCATACACCGTCCTTTCCCTTTCTCTAAACTAACAAAAGACACTCAGGCTGCTGCAAGAATCAGCAGCACAGCAAACCTATCAACACCTAACACCTATACCAGTCCTGAAAAGAACTTTTGTGTACCAAATAGCTAGTGGTTTATCTCTCCCTACTCCACACAGGAACCTGTCCCTATCGTAACAGAAGAAAGAATGTAAAATGGCCACCGGATCGGGTGTATTTATAGGTTAGGGGGAATGTACAAGTGTCCATGTGCTGTCATGTCTCAATTGGCTGTCCTGTATCACATGATAAACGTGTCACCAAAGGTTAAAGTTCTTGTATACATTAAACACGTAAGTCCGCCGCGGCGAACGACGGAAAAAGGCGTTCGAACGTGCGGACCGCGAATGTCGGAAATTCGCCGCGAAACGACCGCCGGGCGAACCGTTCGGCCATCACTACTCATCAGATTGTTACTGTGGATGCAATTAGTTAGGAACACATTTCCACATTTGGTGGTCATGTCGCAAAGCTCAAATTTATTGGAATCTTTACTATAACATCTAAAAGGTTAGGAATATCCATTACCCCAGATCCCTCAATGGCACTCATCAATCGAAAGCCAGACTTTCTAACACACACCCAATTTAAATTAATTGTTAATTTATTCACTGCAGCAAAACAAACACTTGCAAGAGCCTGGAAATCCCCTTCATTGATTGTGGATGAGGTAGTGAATAGGATGAACAACACTATGACACAAGCCAAAATGGCGGCTCTTGAAGCTGATACGCTTATCAAATTTGAAAAAGTATGGCATCCATGGATAAAAAATTATTTACCATCAAATTTTAACAAAGAAGTTCTATTACCATGGTAGCTGACCTGATGGGTAACTGATTACAGTTTATGGATTCTGAGTGATATGGCGGCCCTCGACTCAACCCTGCGGACCTCTCTTCTTCCCTTCCTAGTTTCTTCTCTTCCTATCTTTCCTTTCTTCTCTATCTATTCCTATTATGATTTTGAAGCTCTTTCCTACTTCAGAAGCTAATTCCTCTAATAAACCATACCATTAATATGCGTTATTGTTATAGTAGTAATTATAGAGGAATATATCATTTACATTGTATTGAATATATAACTCTGAGCTTCATTACTTCTGTTGTATATTATGTAGTTAACCTATTGTCAAATACTCTATTGTATCTTCAATAAAATCTTTTTGAAAAGCAAATACTATAACCACACCAACCATTTAAAACTGTTGTACATCAATAGTTCAGCCATTAAAGCTCAAACTAAAGCCGCGTACACACGGGCGGACTGTCTGTCCAACTTAGTCCGCCGAAACACATTTCAGCGGACAGTCCGCTCGTGTGTGGGCTTTAGCTGACTTTTTCAGCGTGCAGTCTGGCGGACTAAGTATTTCGGAATTTCCGTAATATTGTCCGTCCAACTTTGGTTTCAGCGGACAGTCCGCTCGTGAGTAGGCTAGTTGGACGGACTAAGTATGGCGCATGCTCAGAAAGGATTTACACGGCGGAAGGTTGCATTGCTGTGTATTGGACGTCCTATTTCTAGTCCCGTCGTACGTGCTGTACACGTCATCGCGCAAGCTTTCAACGGACTGTTTGTTCATCGTGTGTGGTCAAGTCCGTTCATTCGAAAGTAGGACGGACTGTCCGTCGGATTGTCTGACGGACTAAGTTGGCCATACAGTCCGCCCGTGTGTACGTGGCTTAATATTTACCAATAAACTAACTATCCCCAAATGCCAGGCTACTTTTAAAGCGGAGGTCTAGCTGAAAAAAAAAATTATAATTTAAGTCAGCAGCTTCAAACACTGTAGCTGCTGACTTTTAATAAGCACACTTACCTGTCCAGGGTGCCAGCGACGTCGGCTGCCCGAGGCCGATCCGTCCATCGAACTAAGGGAAATAGGCAGTGGAACCTTGCGGCTTCACTGCCCGTTTCCTACTGCACATACGCGAGTTGCGTGGCTCCTTGTAAATGGCTGGGAGTTTTGGCTTGGGTATCATAATTTTAACCGTTACTATGAATCTATATATTTGACCTCTGTTTATTCTAGAATCTCATCCTCTTGTTTTAGCTAGATAGGTTTTATAGTGATTTTGTTTTTAAACACACCCAATTTAAATTAATTGTTAATTTATTCACCGCAGCCAAACAAACACTTGCAAGAGCATGGAAATCCCCTTCATTGATTGTGGATGAGGTAGTGAATAGGATGAACAACACTATGACACAAGCCAAAATGGTGGCTCTTGAAGCTGATACGCTTAGCAAATTTGAAAAAGTATGGCATCCATGGATAAAAAATTATTTACCATCAAATTTTAACAAAGAAGTTCTATTACCATGGTAGCTGACCTGATGGGTAACTGATTACAGTTTATGGATTCTGAGTGATATGGCGGCCCTCGACTCAACCCTGCGGACCTCTCTTCTTCCCTTCCTAGTTTCTTCTCTTCCTATCTTTCCTTTCTTCTCTATCTATTCCTATTATGATTTTGAAGCTCTTTCCTACTTCAGAAGCTAATTCCTCTAATAAACCATACCATTAAAATGCGTTATTGTTATAGTAGTAATTATAGATGAATATATCATTTACATTGTATTGAATATATAACTCTGAGCTTCATTACTTCTGTTGTATATTATGTAGTTAACCTATTGTCAAATACTCTATTGTATCTTCAATAAAATCTTTTTGACAAGCAAATACTATAACCACACCAACCATTTAAAACTGTTGAACATCAATAGTTCAGCCATTAAAGCTCAAACTAATATTTACCAATAAACCAACTATCCCCAAATGCCAGGCTACTTTTAAAGCGGAGGTCTAGCTGAAAAAAAAAATAATAATTTAAGTCAGCAGCTTCAAACACTGTAGCTGCTGACTTTTAATAAGCACACTCACCTGTCCAGGGTGCCAGCGACGTCGGCTGCCCGAGGCCGATCCGTCCATCGAACTAAGGGAAATAGGCAGTGGAACCTTGCGACTTCACTGCCCGTTTCCTACTGCACATACGCAAGTTGCGTGGCTCCTTGTGAATGGCTGGGAGTTTTGGCTTGGGTATCATAATTTTAACCGTTACTATGAATCTATATATTTGACCTCTGTTTATTCTAGAATCTCATCCTCTTGTTTTAGCTAGATAGGTTTTATAGTGATTTTGTTTTTAAACACACCCAATTTAAATTAATTGTTAATTTATTCACCGCAGCAAAACAAACACTTGCAAGAGCCTGGAAATCCCCTTCATTGATTGTGGATGACGTAGTGAATAGGATGAACAACACTATGACACAAGCCAAAATGGCGGCTCTTGAAGCTGATACGCTTATCAAATTTGAAAAAGTATGGCATCCATGGATAAAAAATTATTTACCATCAAATTTTAACAAAGAAGTTCTATTACCATGGTAGCTGACCCGATGGGTAAGTGATTACAGTTTATGGATTCTGAGTGATATGGCGGCCCTCGACTCAACCCTGTGGACCTCTCTTCTTTCCTTCCTAGTTTCTTCTCTTCCTATCTTTCCTTTCTTCTCTATCTATTCCTATTATGATTTTGAAGCTCTTTCCTACTTCAGAAGCGAATTCCTCTAATAAACCATACCATTAATATGCGTTATTGTTATAGTAGTAATTATAGATGAATATATCATTTACATTGAATTGAATATATAACTCTGAGCTTCATTACTTCTGTTGTATATTATGTAGTTAACCTATTGTCAAATACTCTATTGTATCTTCAATAAAATCTTTTTGACAAGCAAATACTATAACCACACCAACCATTTTAAACTGTTGTACATCAATAGTTCAGCCATTAAAGCTCAAACTAATATTTACCAATAAACCAACTATCCCCAAATGCCAGGCGACTTTTAAAGCGGGGGTCTAGCTGAAAAAAAAAAAAAAATGTAAGTTAGCAGCTTCAAACACTGTAGCTGCTGACTTTTAATAAGCACACTTACCTGTCCAGGGTGCCAGCGACGTCGGCTTCCCGAGGCAGATACGTCCATCGAACTAAGGGAAATAGGCAGTGGAACCTTGCGGCTTCACTGCCCGTTTCCTACTGCACATACGCGAGTTGCGTGGCTCCTTGTGAATGGCTGGGAGTTTTGGCTTGGATATCATAATTTTAACCGTTACTATGAATCTATATATTTGTCCTCTGTTTATTCTAGAATCTCATCCTCTTGTTTTAGCTAGATAGGTTTTATAGTGATTTTGTTTTTAAACTTTTTGCCAGTTTCTAGCATGGCGAACTTGGTTTCTGCCAGTCCTACGCACTGAATACTAGATGTCCTCAGTCCTGACTCAGATCGAGGCTTGGTTTCTCTGCCTCTGTATATAATGCGATGCATCAGTGCATCGCTCGTGCCCCAAGATGACATCATTATATGATGAAACGCGCGTCGGGAGGAGTTAACGTGCTGACGCCATCGCGTTATATCTGTTTAATCAGACGGGTGTTCGCAAGCCGGCCTGCTATTTGCTGTTTTATCATCTTATTGCTGCAAGTGTATTTTTATTTTTTATTAAATGGTACTTTACCGGATTTACGCTATGGTGAGTTCCTTTTTTCCTTTTGTGTAACATTTGGCTACTCCCTATGGTTCCTGATTGATCGAGTTATCCCAGCCATTTGCTGGTTATATCTCCTCCACCATATTGACCATCTGGAGTTACCGTTTCAGAACCGCCTGGATAAAGGCCCTGGCTGGGTAATTAGCCGCAAGCTTATATAGCTTGCCTTGTGGTAAGCACGCAATCCTTGTGGTGTTGGCACATTGTCTGTGGTGGTAGAATGAGTCACTGAATATTATCTACCTATGCATGTGTGTTTATGGACTTCATTTAACACAATTATCACTGTTGGACGTTCTTTCCATAATTCACTTATGATATCCACTTTGGGAAATTTTTTGTATTAATTACTGATATATTTCACAGTGTAACCACACACCATTTCCTCATATTTGGCTGTTTGTTCATATTTTTTACTTATATATTTTTTATATATATTTTGTGTTCATTCATATGGTTTAGCGCTGCTACATCCTTCTTCATAATCCAATATTGAGGCCGTTGGGCAGCTGACCAATGGCCTTGACAAAATGCACCATAGCCCGAGGCCCCTGCAGCAAAACTAACAAATCAGATACCAGAGCTGAAGTAATCCTCAAAATGTCTCGGAGATATAGAACCAGCAATGGCTCTGTACAATCTTTTAGAAAATACACGACTGATCGGGAGTGGAAAAGGATAATAAGTCCAATAAAGGCTGTTAGGTGCGAACTGTCACTTTCAATTTGGAAATGAGAAAAGCAACCATATAACGTTCTAATTTAGAATAGGGCAAGCAAAATTCCATCTTGTCTGTGCCAATGGTAACACCCAAAAATTCAAGGAATGCTGTGGGCCAAACTGATTTTTTAGGAGCCAACAGAACACGAAAACGCTGACAAGTTAGGTGGAATTCAGTGAATAAGTATAGGCAAAAAGCAGAACCAGCTGAACCATTGAATAAAAAATTATAAAGGTAATGTAATAAGTTATTAGATCCAGTTTGGAAAGATACTGCCCATTCCAGAAAAGTTGAAAAAGCTTTCAAATATTAACGAGGAGAGGCCCATAAGTAGGCATTTGTTGAAATAATACATTCCATTAAAACAGAACTGGGCCCCAGCATTAGAAGTTAACTTTTTGAAGCAACGAGAAGCCGGGTGTGCTCCAGAACAAGTAGCACATTCATGGCTATAATGGCATGAATTGGACCATTTGCATTGCCCCTCATTAAAACTAAAGCACAATCCCTTCTTAAAGAGGGCAGGTTGGGAAGACTGTGCAGCCAAGGTAGTCTTTTTGTGGAATAAGGAGGTTCAACCATAAACCAACGTCCTTGGATCCCCATGTCAGTTTTTTATGAACAGAAATTTTTTGCCCAAACAATTCATCATAAAAAAGCCAAGACAAACTGGGAAAGATTTTATAAGCTTCAAGGATTGTTTCAAGATAACGAAACAAATCTTTGCACAATTCAGGGCATTTTTCACCCATCACGCTAGCAAAGCTACAAAAGGCTTGAAGCCAATTGTTAAAGGTGCGTGGAGCACTTTTGTTTTTCAGAATCCTTCTTTTCTAAAAACAATCTCTCTAAAACATGGCAGGAGAGAAAGGGGGCCATTATAATCACCCTTCCAGGTCTTCCCTTTTATTGAAGTTGCCAAATGGAAACCTAAAGGTGAAAACTCGCATGCCATGGCCTCCTTGAGACAGCTTTCAGGGACCAAAGGCTGTGTAGGTTATACAATAGGTCACATAGGATTATCCTCAATAGATGGGACACACCTAATCAGTTGACACTGTTCTTGGGATAAAGACCCAGACCGAGCAGGAAAACCGGCAGCATTTTTTTTCTTAATTATCTGCCAATGTAGCAAAAGAGGACACCCATAGCAATAATGAACACAACTGATCAGACTCACCACCAGGCTTGACCTGGGATACTAAAGACATGGATGTAATAGGTATTGAGGTATGAGTGGGGCAGCCCAGGAAACATCCGGAGGATGCACTGAAGGTGTAGCCCCTGGAGGAAGTGATGAACCGGCCAGGACCTGATGGACTGAAGAGAGAGCTAGAGGCTGCAAAGGAGAGAGAGGGGAAGAAGAAGGGGGTGACAAGAGGACAGAGGAGGCACCAATGATAGGCAAAGGTTTCTTTATTCTCATAGGTTCTCCAAGTCACATGACCACCGCAGAAATTTCCAGAAAATTTGAATAAAGTTTAACAGGTAAGTAACCAATCACATTAATTTGAATGTTTAAGTGTCCCTTTGTGTCGTTTCTTGGTTCCATATGCAGAGTTGTTATTGAGCTGTCCCTGCCTTTTATTCTCTAGGATGCTTTCAGATAATATAAAATGTTTGGGGGGGTTTGTGTAATCTTCAAGCCTAAAATTATTTTTTAAATATGTGTATATTTATATTGTCTGGCTGATATTTCTGCCGATATTTGGCCTTTTTTAAAGAAATTGGCTGATTATTATTATAATTCGATTAAAACAGTGGCACGGTGTACCAGAGTCAGAAAGTGTGCGGGAATCGGAGGCAGGGATGGGCTGGGCCAGGGGGCAGGGTGGTAATCTCCTCCCATGCCTTCTAATTTCTATTCAAAATGACCGCTATCATGGATGCTGTCTGGTGAATTTTTTTTTTTTTGGTGGAAGAAGTCAGCCACGGCGGCCGCTCTGCATTCTGGGAGTTGTAGTCCAGAGGCAGAGGCGGGGAGCGCATCGCGAAAAGGAATGAATGGAGCTCTGTCTTCTGTCTGTGGCCAGGGGAGGGGCTGGAATGGAGCCAGGAGCACACTGCTGGTGGGCACTGATGAGGTGGCAATGAAGGACATTGATAGTCTGAACTGGTGGATACTGATAGGCTGCAGTTGCACTGGTTGGCACTGATAGGCTGCAGTTGTGGGAACTAATGGGCTGCACTGGTTGGCACTGATGGGCTGCACCCCACCTCTCCACCCTAAATAATAACCTCCTGCCCGCCTCTCCACCCTAAACGAAAACCTCCTCCCTGCCTCTCCACCCTAGATTTTATGAGATGAAGAGAAAAAAAGAGTAATAAGCCTAAAATATCTGCTGCAAAAATCAGCAAGATATGTCGGCCATCGCCCCGGACCCCTTACTCCCTGACCCCGATTTCTTAATATCTGCATAGGCCGGAAAAAACCCATATCGGTCGACCTCTAAACATGTGTGCAAAAATGGCTCTGGTAGCAAAAGGTTAGATCACCTAATGGTTTCTTGTGTACCTCATGATGAAGTGCTTACACTCTTCTTTCTGCATTTTCATTTGGAGAAAGGGAAAGGAGTGCCGAATTTCCGCTTAATAAGGAGACAATCTATTGTCTATGAGCTAGCAGCAGACACCATGGCCTAATATAACATTTTGTACAGTAATGATTGTTTTTCACCCTGATAAGCAAGAGGAGACTTGTCTTAGATACAGAAGCCTTAACAAGGTCTGATTGTACCTGCATATTAGTTCACACCTGGAAAAGACTATTTGAATGGCTCTCATTTCCAACAATCGATGGAAGTTATAAATACACAGACCTTTATCTAAACGCAGACTAATTTTTACAAAGATAAATATTTGGATTTGGAAATCTGGTTCTGGTTATACATTGCTTAGGCTAGTCTAATCCGTACTTCCATCTGTCTTTTCTCTGTGGCTTTGGCTAGCTGTTTATTGTTAGTTTCTTATAAAAACATAGTAATGTTAGTGGGCGTCCTGCTGTCCTATGTCCACTCTCTTTATAAAGAGTAGAAACTGATGTATGTGTGCATAGTGTAGAATCAAACAGCAACCATTCAGTACCTCTCGTTAGGGTTGAGCCCCGGTTCGATTCGCAGCAGAACATGCAAACAGGCAAACAAATTGTTTGAACACGCAAATGCTGTTAAAGTCTATGGGACACGAAAGTGAAAAATCAAAAGTGCTCATTTTAAAGACTGATATGCAAGTTATTGCCATAAAAAGTGTTTGGGGACGGGGTGTTTCTGGGGGTGTCCTTATTATCATGCCTGTTTTTGGACTTTGGACTTTGTGTGGCAGGTCCTTGCAAAGATGTCGAGATGCTCTAGTGTCTTTCCCATTGTATTTTTTTCTATCGCTAAAAGAGTGAAGGCAGCATTCCGTCTGGTTGTTTTTTTTTTTTCATTTTTGGTTTGGGAACTATGAAATAGCTCCCCCACATTTGTATCTAAATGTTTGTCTCATGTTTTAGTCTTCTCATTGTTTGTATGTGTCAGGAAAGGTTCCCTCCACTGGTAATATCGATCATTTGGAGTGCAGTACTGAGATCCACCAGCAGGTGTCTCCTGGCAGTTTGGAGCTATCAGAAGAGCTTTTCCCCCGCTGGAATTATGTCATCTTTGGGCCACAGTACTGGCGTCCACCAGCGGAGGGATCCTGGCAGTGTGAAGCAGGTATTACCTTCTGCAATCAGGCGTCACATGACTGATAGCAGCCATTGTATAAATACCCGGCAAGTGCACACACACACCTTGCCCTGGTATTGTCCTTGTGCCCTGACCTGCAGCCTGTTTATCTGTTACCTGATCCTGAACCTTGATTCCTGCCTCCTGAACCTGTTGTACCTGATCCTGTCTATTCCTGCATCCCTGGAACCCTGTCCTGCAACCTGATCCCTTTCTCCTTGTCCCCCCATCTGCTGACCTCCTGTTTATGACCCTGGCCTGGCTTGACTACAATTCTGGTACTCCCTTTTGCTACATATGCTGGTTAGTTTGTTTATCATCACTGTTTGGTTGTTTGGTTTGTTCACATTTATATGCATTTACTTTAATAAACTTACTTTCACCCATTTATGTCTGTTTCACTCTGTCGCAGTCACACAGTTCTGGTCACATCTAGTTTATGACAGAATACCAGGGCCATCCCTGACCAGAAGTGGCTGCACAGGGGAACCATTTTGCTTCAGTTTGGTTGCAAACATAAATGCTGATGAGGTTATTTATTTTTCTCTGCTGGCATCTGAAAGTAGTGATTATTGCCACCAGGCTTTGAAAGGATGGTCTAGTGACCAGTTGTTTGCAGCTATCTGTTTGGCTCACTCCCTGGTCGATCAGGGTTATATATTGTTTGGGGAGGTGCAGCCTTTGATCAACATCTGTACTGAGCTGGCTCTGCCGTGTATCTCAGATGGCCATGATGATTTCACTCCTCCTTTTAATATGAATCAGGTTGTATCCTTAGTATGGCTTTTTGAAGATGATCCTGCTGATTTTTGTGAACACTACTCAGCCTGTTCCCCACAGGTGATTGCTGTGTGCATTGTGTCTGATCAGTCTTTTGTTAGACAGGGAGACTTAAAACTACAGTTTGTACAACCTATACTTTCAGCATGGTCTGACATGGTGCAATCAGCCCCAGCCAAACAAACCCCCTTTGTCATCAGACACCAGCCTACCCAAATGTATGTTTCCCCATTAGCCATGTCAACCTCAGTTGCAGCCCAGTACACGCTGCTCCCAACCACATACTCATATCCGGTCTCTGCTCCCTGTACTTATCCTTCATTCAACCCACCTGCCTCTTCTCCGCTGCCTACAAACCCACAAGATCTTCCCTCAGCTACTGTTACCTCTTCTCTGGCATATCCCAATCCTCCTTTCCAGTCTGCTGCACCCGTTACCTACAGTCTTGCATTCACCTACAGAGTTTCAGTGGCTAAGCCAAAGAAAAAACAAAAGTTTTTCCCAACCAAAATGATCTTGCCATTAAGCCAACCTACATCCACACCCACCAATCTGTCCCAGTTTGAATTTCCGGTGTCAGAGCTCCAGCTGGAGGTGCCAGAGTTCCAGCCCGGAGTGCCAGAGCCAGAGTTCCAGCCCGGAGTGCCAGAGCCAGAGTTCCAGCCCGGAGTGCCAGAGCCAGAGTTCCAGCCCGGAGTGCCAGAGCCAGAGTTCCAGCCCAGAGTGCCAGAGCCAGAGTTCCAGCCCGGAGGGCCAGAGCCAGAGTTCCAGCCCCGAGTGCCAGAGCCAGAGTTCCAGCCCGCAGTGCCAGAGCCAGCGTTCCAGCCCGGAGATCCAGAGCCAGTGCTCCAGCCCTGAGATCCAGAGCCAGCGTTCCAGCCCGGAGATCCAGAGCCAGCGTTCCAGCCCAGAAATCCAGAGCCAGCGTTCCAGCCCGGAGATCCAGAGCCAGCGTTTCTGCCCGGAGATCCAGAGCCAGAGTTCCAGCACAAAGAACCAGAGCCAGTTTCCTGGTCTGAAGGTGCGTTGCCCATTTCCCGGCCTGAAGTGCCTGCTGCCCAGCTTGAAGTGCCTGTTACTGCTGCTCAGGTTGATGTGCCTGCTGTCCAGCTTGATGTGCCTGTGCCCGCTTGCAGTGCCTGCTGCCCAGCTTGAAGTGCCTGCTGCCCAGCTTGATGTGTCCGTGCCTGCTGCCCAGCTTTAAGTGCCCAGGCCTGCTGCCCAGCTTGATGTGCCTGCTGCCTCGCTTGATGTGCCTGCTTCCCAACCTGATGTGCCCGTGCCTGCTGCCCAGCTTGATGTGCCCATGCCTGCTGCCCAGCTTGAAGTGCCTGCTGCCCAGCTTGGAGTGCCTGCTTCCCAACCTGATGTGCCCGTGCCTGCTTGGTGCCAAGCTTGATGTGCCTGCTGCCCAGCTTGAAGTGCCCATGGCTGGTCAAGCATGTGGTGCCCAAGTGGCTGCTGTTCCGGCCATGCTTGATCCACTTCAGACATAGGTTGCAAACAGCAATGGTGCAATCTGCTGCACACTTGTCGAAAAAGGCCCACACCAAGGAACTTTTAAAAGTCAGCGGGAAGATAGCAGCACCCTCCACCTGCGGAGCTCTGCGGTGTGATTCAATAGGGTGGCTGCCCTTAAGCTGCCCCTAGAAGACATCCTGCCTCGTTGGAGCTGTGCCTCCTCCTCCTCTCTTCTCTCAGACACCCAAGAACAGTCAGTAACCTCATCATCCCCTCCCTGCTTGTCACTGGAGCAAACTTGGCAGTATGCTGCATCTGGGGGAACATGACTTCTAGTTTCTTGTCCTGTGGCACCCCCTCTATCTAGGCTCATGTTACTCCCTTCCTCATCCTGGGAACCAACATCTGAGCCTTCAAATTGCTGTGCATCCTCCAGCAGCATGTACCCAACACTGTGGTCGAATAATTCTGGGGACTCCTCCGTGCATGATGGTGGGGCTACAGAAGGAGGGACTGTGGACAAGCAGCCGGTGGAATAGGCCACTTTGGCAGCTGTGTTGGAGGGCAAACTACTTTGAGCCTGGGTGACGGAGGATGAGGAGGGCTTTGTTATCCACTCCACCAACTCTTCTGCATGTTGTGGCTCAATAACACGGCCAGCAGCAGAAAAGAAGGACAAGCATGCCCCATGGCCACCTGCAGAGGATGCACCACGTCCATGACCAGCACTGTTGACTGTTGACACAGAGTCTGCTTGCCCTCTTTTAGTGGCCTGTGAGCATCTGCCTATCCTTGGTGGCCTTTCAAACATGATGTATTTTTTGTTTTTCAACAGCACACTACACTGTATTAGATATTGTGTACACTGCCTGAAGTGTATTAGAAACTGTACACAATTTATTAGATACTGTGTACACCACCTGCACTGTATGAGAAACTTTACATTGGCTGCACTGTATTTTATACTGTGTACACCACCAGAAGTGTATTAGAAACTGTGCACACTGTATTAGATACTGTGTACACCACCTGCACTGTATTAGAAACTGTACAACGGCTGCACTGTATTGTGTACTGTGTACACCACCAGAAGTGTAGTAAAAACTGTACACACTGTATTAGATACTGTGTACACCAACAGAAAAGTAGTAGAAACTGTACTACAGCTGCACTGTATTGTGCACTGTGTACACCGCCAGAAGTGTAGTAGAAACTGTACTATGGCTGCACTTTATTGTGTACTGTGTACACCACCAGAAGTACAGTAGAAACTGTACACACTGTATTAGATACTGTGTACACCACCTGCACTGTATTATAAACTGTACAACGGCTGCACTGTATTGTGTACTGTGTACACCGCCAGAAGTGTAGTAGAAACTGGACACACTGTATTAGATACTGTGTACACCACCAGAAAAGCAGTAGAAACTGTACTACGGCTGCACTGTATTGTGTACTGTGTACACCACCAGAAGTGTAGTAAAAACTGTACACACTGTGTACACCACCAGAAAAGTAGTAGAAACTGTACTATGGCTGCACTGTATTGTGTACTGTGTACACCACCAGAAGTGCAGTAGAAACTGTGCACACTGTATTAGATACTGTGTACACCGCCTGCACTGTATTAGAAACTGTACTACAGCTGCATTATATTGTGTACTGTGTACACCACCAGAAGTGTAGTAGAAACTGTAAACACTGTATTAGATACTGTGTACACCACCAGAAAAGTAGTAGAAACTGTACTAGAGTTAAGCAAACAATTTGAGCCGGGAAAAAGTTTGGCCCAGACATAACCTGTTCGGCAAACACCTGAATTTGCGAGGCGCTTGGCGGGATGTTCGCCTGCTGAGCACCCCACGCTGAACAGTGCATTATAGGGCCCTAATTTAAGGTGACCAGATTTTTAAAATTAAATCTGGGGACATATTTTTTTTTTTACTAGCAATGGCAGCAATCAGGGACTCATAGCAGTACTGCTATATTGCGGTGGACAAATCGGACACTAATGCCACGTACGCACGACCGGTTTTTCCATCAGGAATAAAATCCAAAGGTTTTTCAGACGGAGTTCCGACAGAATTCCGCTGAAACTGACTTGCCTATATACAATCACACCACAGTCCGACCGTCTAGAACGCGGTGACGTACAACATGTACGACGGGACTAGAAAAAGGAAGTTCAACAGCCAATAGCTGCCATCTCGTACTTGCTTCATAGCATGCATCGTTTTTGGTCCCTCGGAACAGCATACAGATGAGCGGTTTTTCCAATAGGAATTGGTTCCATCGGAAATATTTAAAACATGTTCTATTTCTAGGTCCATCAGACTTTTATAAAAAAAAGTCAGATGAGGCTCACACACGATCGGAATATCCGATGAAAAGATTCAGTCTGACTTTCTGTCGGACATTCTTTTTTTTTTTTTATCAGAAAAAGTTTTTATTAGAAAACATAATAATACAAGACATCCATGACATCGACCATGCACCAATCTACAGAGTATGGAATCTGGATAACAAACATAGTCTCCACATAGGGACTAAATCAAAGGGGTACAATAGGTTTGAATAAGTGAAACAGAAGCGTTGGTATATAGACAAAATACAAAAAAGTTGTCAGCAGTCAGGACATCCTCACAATAAACAAAAGGGGAAGAGGAGAAGCTTTCCGTTCATTTACATTTCTTGATTTTTCGTTTTCTTTTTATGTTAGATAAAAAAGAAGAAGAAAGAAAAAACAGTATAGGGGGGGGGGGGAAGAGAGTCAGAAGTCCCTGAGAATCATAACACATGGGAGTAGTAGTGTGCATAGTACCCTCACCCTAGCATCATTCAATAACATGCCCCAAACAATTGTGTACAGAAGCTCTAGACAGGTAGTATAGATCTCATGGTAGAGGTTGAGGTCGGGTCAGCCCTGCAGCAACCTATTTTGAATTAACTGGTGCGGTGCCAGGCCCGACAGGTCCAGCCAGTCCTGCCATAGGTTCTAAAACTTTTGGGGGGTGTTCCTATGTTGGTATGTCAGCTTTTCACGTATCAGCATCCTATAAATCTGATCAATCCACTGTTGCCTGCTGGGTACCCTGGGCGTGATCCACATCTGGGCTATCAGTTTACGGGCTACATAAAGCAACCGGAGTATCACCGTGTGGATGGCTGGGGTTAGGGACTCTTCATCCAGGGCCCCCAGCAGGCAGATTACTGGATTCGTGGGAATCACGACTCTGAATACCTGATTAATAGTCCCCAAAATCGCAGTCCAATAGCGAATCAATTTAGGGCACTTCCAGAACATATGGAGAAGGTCTCCATGGTCTCTTTTACATTTAGGGCACAAGGGAGACTCCCGAAGGCCCCAGTCATACAATTTAGCCGGCGTCCTGTAAGCTCTATGTAGTAAATAGAGATGTGAAAGTTTTTGGGAGGCTGACACTGACACCAGGTGAGCAGAGATAAGACAAAGATCCCAAGTCTCTCCATCTATCGGTCCTAGGTCCCCCTCCCATTTACGCCTGCTCGGCAATGTAGCTGAATCTTGGAGCGCACCAAGAATAATGGCATACCCCTTTGAAATCATACCTTTCTTACTATCTGTCATTATGATTGATTGCACAACAGCATGGTCGGTCAGACTAAGTGGTGTAGCTCTGGACTGGGACTGCAAAGCATTCCGCAATTGAAGATACCTAAAAAAGTCATTGCCTGGTATTGCAAACTCCCCTTGCAGCTCTAAAAAGGACTTGAGTACAGGGCCGCTGTACAATTGGGACAGATATTCCAGGACTTTCACCTGCCAGCCGCGGAAACCCTTGAGCTTCAGCAGCTGATGATAGTAACCATTGTCCCAGATAGGAGTAAGAGAAAAAAAGCCCTGGATCTTCAGAAGCCGCTTAACATATTTCCAAAGTGTGTTCAATAAAACTACAGTTGGTGCCCCCCTAGGAAGATAGGGGAAGCCCGCTTCTAAGTTTGAGAATGCTATACGGTGGTGAGCCGTGTGGTCCAGCAGCCTGCGAATGGGATCCAGCGAATCTTCCAGTCCCCACCCACCAAGCTGCTGCAATTGGGAAGCCAAAAAATAGGCCCTGGCATGTGGGACAGCCAAGCCCCCCGCCTCCTTACCATACTGCAGTATTCTCAGACTAATTTTGGCAGCTTTTTTACGCCAGATTAGCTCTCTAAATTGGGAATCTATTTTATCAAACCAGTACTTGGGTATCCACACCGGGGAATTATGGCAAATGTATAACAACTGGGGGGCCCAGACCATTTTTATAAGATTAGCCCGCCCTACCACTGACAATGGTAGTTTACACCAAGCCTTGCATTTTTCCCTAAATTTAGCCAGCAGGGGCACCAGATTTAATTGGACATAGTGAGCGACCTCTCGGGAGACCTGTACCCCCAAATATCTAAAAGTGGACACTATCTGAATCGTAGCTGCACAGTCAGGGAGGGGGGCCGGTAAAGGATCCAGGGGTAGTAGCACCGACTTATTCCAATTAATAGAGAAGCCAGATAGAGCTCCAAAGTCCGTAATCAGGGTCATAACAGCCGTCAGGGAGCCCTGCGTGTCACCTAGGCATAACAGAGTGTCGTCTGTGTACAGTGACACCACGTCCACTCCCGTAGATCGAGTAAAGCCCACAATACAGTTATCCCCCCTTATTCTAGCAGCAAGAGGCTCTAGAGCCAGGGCAAAGAGCAAGGGAGATAGAGGGCAACCTTGTCTAGTGCCACGAAACAGTGGGAAGGGCTCTGACGTTGCAGAATTAACCAGGATCCTAGCTACAGGTTTGGCGTAAAGCAATCTAACCCAACTAATAAATCTTTTGCCCAGGCCCATTCTCTCCAAAACCTTCCACAGGTAAGGCCACTCAACGCTGTCGAAGGCCTTAGCTGCGTCCAGCGAGAGGATGGCTCGGTTACCAGGATTCAGTACAGGGATTTGAATATTTAAATAGCGACGTCGTATATTGTGTGCCGTGGATCGCGTGGGTATGAAGCCTGACTGGTCACTGTGCACTAACCTCTGAATAACTTGGGATAGTCTGGTTGCCAGGACTCTAGCTAACAGTTTGATATCCGTCGTAAGTAGGGAGATGGGTCGGTAGGAATCAGGGGACGTGGGCTCTTCACCCGGTTTCAATATCACAATTATGACTGCTTCATTCATGGAATCCGGGAGCGTGCCAGATTCCAAAGCACTATTAAAAACTTTCAAAAGTGTTGGTAGTAAAGTGGCCGCATATCGCTTATACACCTCAGAGGGAAGCCCGTCTGCCCCTGGAGATTTGTTGTTATGGGTTTGCTCCAGTGCCAGAGCAAGTTCGTCTATGTCTAATGGGGCATCCAACCTACGAGCGTCTGAAGCAGATAAGCGAGGCAGTTCACTCCTTGCCAGAAAAGCATCTATCTCTTCTGCACTGGGATGGACCTTGGAGGCATAGAGATCTGCGTAAAATGAGCGAAAAATTTGCAATATAGAGGGGGTGTCCGTGTGGATTACTCCCTGCGCATCACACAGGGAAGTAACCATTGGGGTGGATCCCTGGGCTCTCGCCAGCATGGCCAGCATGTGACCAGTAGACTCTCCCTCCTCAAAATGTGTTTGCTGCAAAAAAAATCTCTTATTTTCCGCTAACTGAAGAGCAAGCTGAGTAGCCATAGCCTGGGCTCCCAGCCAGAGCTTTTTGGTAGCGTCTGAGGAGCGGTTGACATATTGGTCCTCCGCGTCTCTAAGTGTTTTGCATACCTCCCTTTCCCAGGCCTTGGTGTTCGTTTTAATAGCATTAATGGCAGTAATGAACTGACCCCTTAAAAAGGCTTTCGCTGTGTCCCAAACCGTACCCAAGGAGGCAGAACCAAGGTTATCCCGCAGAAAGAGCTGGAGATTGTCACTAATGGGGTCGGGTGAGGGAAAAAGCGCCAGCCAAAAAGGGTTCAATTTCCACGCCCTAGGGCTAACAGCAGTAAATAGTTTAAGTTCAACCCAAAAAGATGAGTGGTCAGAAATGTGTCTATCTCCATAACCGGAGTCTACAACCAAAGGGAGTAAGGCCGCATTACCCAGCCCCAGGTCAATGCGCGATAGGCTTCCATAAGCGGTAGAGCAGCACGAGTAACACTTGACCTGGGGGTGAGAGTTCCGCCACACATCCGTCAACCCAATTTCGGCCAGTAGGTCTGCAAATGGAGTATCACACGTAGGGCGAGAGGGCATGGATGGGGGGACGGGTATCTTGTCCCACCGGTGATTTAGATAGTTGTTAAAGTCACCCAGCGCCAACAGGGGGACCGCGGGGTGCGGGGCCATGAACCTGGCTAAACAGCGGAGAACTTCAGCTGAGTAAGGGGGTGGTACATAGATATTAGCAATAATGCATGCCTAGTGAGCAAGTCTACCAAACAGAAATATATATCTTCCCCCAGGATCAATAACCACCTGGGAACAAGTGAAGCGGGCATCCTGACGAATCAAGACACTCACTCCTCTAGCAAATGCAGAAAACGTGGAATGGAATTGAGTAGGGTATACCCTTGGACTAAGGCTAGGTATATGATCCGGGGGGAAATGAGTCTCCTGAAGGCAGACAATTCCTGAACCCATGGCCTTCAAATGTCTTAGGACCGCCAGACGTTTCACAGGACAGCTCAGCCCGCTAACATTCCAGGAAAGGCACTTAACGGTTGTCGACATTGTACAAAAACATAAAAATGTGCATACCCAGCATAAGTGTTAGCAATGGTAGGATAAACAGAGAGATATTACTGAACCAAACCACCCAGGTACAGTCACTCCTGATGCTAAAGTACCCGGGCAGGAGAAGGAACCGATCATGAGGGTGATGTCTCTGCAGCAAAGAGAAGGTTACGAAATCAGATGGACTCTGCGAAAAAAAAGGGAGGGGAAGGGAAGCAAAGAAGAAAAAAAAGAAAATCCAAAAAGTAGGAGATAAGGAAGTCAGTTGCAGAGCCAACCTGGCCCTGGACCTGTAAAACAGAGGTGTAACACGTCCCCAATTCCTCTATTGGGGGGGGGGGGGGAAGGCCATGGAAACACCCAGGGAGAACATTCCCAGGTAACAAAAGGGGTTTCACCCGAACAAGCAGCATAAGTCTATTTTTAGGTAGAAGTAAGATCTAAGTTCTTTTCACTCCGCCGAGTCTGCATGTAGATAGTCCCCGTCAGAAAGAGACATCCGAAGCTGGGGTCAAACAGGAGGTCATTGTTGCCTGGCTACTTTAAATGCTTTATCCTCACGGTCCAGCCATTGCCTGGCCGCAGCAGGACTATCAAAGAAATGGGTAGAGCCCAGGGCGGTAACCCGAAGACGAGCTAGGTACAGCATGCCATATTGGACATTAAGATCCCTGAGCTTCTTTTTGACTTCAATAAATGTTGCTAGTTTTTTCTGCAGTTCTGCTGAGAAGTCAGGAAATAGCGATATTTTGGCATTATCAATCACCATCTTGTCAGGGAATCCCCTTGCCTTGGAAAGTACAGCATCCCTGTCTTTGTAGTTGAGAAGTTTGAACAGGAAGGGTCGAGGATGGTTACCCGGGGGCAACGGGCGGGAGGGCACCCTATGAGCTCGCTCCACAGCAAAGAGGGGGGAGAAGGACTCTCTACCAAATGTTGAGGTCAACCAATTCTCAATAAAGTCCACAGGATTTTTGCCCTCAGCCCTATCCGGTATCCCCAGGGCACGCACATTATTGCGCCTCATGCGATTCTCCATTTCGTCGAGTCGCATAGCATGTTGCTCAGTGAGATGGCAATTAAATCTCAAGTCTCTCTGCATAGGTATCATGTCATCCTCCACTGTGCTCAGTCGCCCTTCCAGGGCTGAAGCCCTCTCCCTGAGTTTTTGCATATCATGGCGGACAAATGTAATTTCAGCTTTTACACTTTTGATATCAGCAGAGAGAGCAGTTATAGAATGATTACATGAGGTGACCGCAGTAAATATGTCTCTCAAGGTGGGTTCTGTCACATCAGCAGCAGGAGAGTGAACTTGCGACTCAGGGACATCGCCATTGGGGGTACTCACTGTGTTCCACACCGCAGGGAATCCGTCAGCATCCTCCAGAAGGAGAGTGTCATCGGCGTCCGGAGACCCCCGAGGGGTAGCCCCCGATGTGGGTTGACCAGCTAAGGCTTCCTTGTAAGATTTCCCTCCATACAGGAGTTTCTGTGCGGCCTCCTTGTAGCAGTCCTTCGCCGCCCGCCGCGCGCCGTCACCATCTTGGTCAGGGGGGTCCGCCAGGGCCTTGCTCGCATTATGCCTCTTAGACATGTCCGTTGTCTTACGGCATGCGACGGCAAAGCCCGCTCGTCTCCCGGTACCCGGTGGAGCAATCCTGGGGTGTATCGCTGCCCGAAAGTGGGCTGGGGAGGATGAATGCACGGATGGCCGGCGGAGCTCCAGGAACACACGTCCTTCTACATTCGCTGCTAAGCCACGCCCCCTTCTGTCGGACATTCTGCTCGTGTGTACGCGGCATTAGTGACACTTTTGACACTTTGTGGGAACCAGTGACACTAATACAGTGATCAGTGCTAAAAATATGTACGGTCACTGTACTAATGAAACTGGCTGGGAAGGGGATAACATCTAGGACAATCAATGGGTTAAATGTGTGCCTCACTGTGGGGCAGGTGATTTTACTAAGGGAAAACATAGATCCCTGTACTTTCTTTGCAGGAACACGGGATCAATGTCTTCCATACTGACAGAATGGCGAACTGCCCTGTTTACATAGGCAGACCACCAGGCGAGTCCACTGGATCCAATGATTGACTCTGATACCCAGAAATGCAGGATCACGTATATAAGTGATCCTGCGCAGCACGACCGCCCTGTAGCAGTAAATTTGCTATCAGGTAATCGGCAACTGGTTAAGATCATCAGCATTATGATAAATCACAGGCAGCAGGCACTCTATCATGGCTCTGCCTGGCTCTGTCACAGTGTGTCACATAACATGACTGCTGGGTGCTGATTTTGTTAACTTATGACCAATAAGTGCATGCTGCCTGTGAGTTCTGATACCATCCATTGTGCCATAGAGACAGACACAGTGCAATGTAGTCTATTCACAGACACCCCCAAAGAACACCTGTGTTGAAGCCTTGAAGGCACTGGCAGCCCCACAATTGGATCTGCTTCCCCTCTATTCCTGCTGCTGGACATCTTCAGCTGAGCTCAGCTGCCTCTCTCTGCCCGTTGCCACCTTCGCCTGCCTCGCAGTCTCTCAGGTCTCACTCTCCGGGCCCCAGCTACTACTGGGTGGGGAGTGGAGGAAAATTACTCTGGCGGGGAAAGCAAGGAGATAATCAGGCAGGTGACTGGCCAGGATTTGAGCCAAGGCAGAAGAACATGTGAGCGGAACTGAATGGGCATGTGCCGGAAACTGAAGAAATAGTCCATCTGCTCTGATCAGCACATTCAATCAGAAAGGGACACAGATAATGGAAAAAATACACCCCCCTAAGCTAGTAGGAGAGGGGGTGTGTAATTCTTTTTTTTTATTCTGCACTATTGAAGTCAAATCCGGGGACAAAACTGGGGACAGACTTGGTCCCGGGACAGTGTCCTCAATCCGGGGACTGTCCCCTGAAACTGGGGACATCTGGTCACCCTACCCTAATTGGATGAAGCAATGCACCTGACTGCTGGTCAGGTGCAACGCTTTGCCCAATCAAGGCACAGAGCACAGTCAGAGCCATGATGACTTTGCCCAATCATGGCTCAGTGTGCATAGTCCCACCCCACACTATAAAAGGTACCTGTTACCTGGAGATACTGTAGATAGAAAGAGCAGGGCTCTGTTTGCTACTACTGAGTTAGTGTGTTTTTGTGACTCTAAAGGTAGAGTGTTACTGTAGTGTTAGTGTAGTCTGAGTATAGTATAGTGTAGAGTCAGTGTAGCGTGTCAGTACAGTGTTAGTGTAGTGTGAGTATAGTGTAGAGTATAGCAGGCAAATTTCTCTGCCCCAGCTGCTGCATCAAAAAAAATACACTCCATGCCACCCACATGCCCAGCGTCTAAATTCCAGCAATTCCAAATTGCTGGCATTACAGACTCTGGTAGGTTACAGTCTCATGGAAAAGGTAGTTTTTAAGCTTTGAGGTAGTTTTGAGGCTTCTGTTGGTAAAAGGAGGAGCAGTGGAGAAGGGGGCCGCCTAAGTGATGCATTTATATGTAGTGCATTTATCTAGAGACAAAAACAGACATGGAAAGCTTTCTAGTAGAGGATCCACTGGGTTACCGAGTCATGAGAATAGACCACGGGCCAAAACTTGCCCAGTATGGAATTAAACTGCTGGGCTGCCCTGCATCCAGTGTGCTTTCTGAATGGGCATTCAGTGCTGGAGGTTTTGTGACAGAGAAAAGAGCATGTCTGTCCACAGGCTCCATTGACTGGCTGACATTTGTCAAAATGAATCGGTCCAGGATTAGCAGCAGCTATCAAGCCCCCTGATGCTGATGTCGCTCAATAAATGTTTTTGAGATCTGGAATAGCTGTAAGACTGTCTAGGCTACCTAACTATGTGTTGTTGATTTTATCTTGAAATCATTTGATTATCATGTATACTTTTCACTTATAACCACGCATACACTTTATAGTTTTAGGTATATGGTGATGTGGTCATATCACTATTTAAGTTTTATGGGAGACTACTCCCCAGGGATATCCCCAGGGATACCCATTTTCTACTGGCGTTTTATCTATTTGCCCTTGGGGTTCACCACTTCATCTCCCGGCACTGATGATGTGTTTTTTCCCAGTCGATCTCGGCCCATGGTGTCCTCCACTCATACACACAGGTCATTTGTAAGTAAAATGGGTGATTTATGGGTATCGCCCTTATTCCATTATATATTCCTTTTTTCCCTCTGCTTGTCATTTGGACAACGTTTATCATATTTTATAATATCTTTTTTATAGATATCGACTCTGCATCTGCTCCTGAAGATTGGAGGTTGTCCATGAAACACGTCAAGCTAAATAGATGCTATTATGATCATTAATTCTAGAGTATTATCTACTTTTTAAATGAATATATAAACTGGCCTATACCAATGTTTTATGGTTTTCTTATTATCATGCGTACATTTTTAGAGTCTGGTGTTTGTAATACTATTGTATCGTTATCATTCAAAATGTTACTATGTGATATATATTAATAAATTTACTTTTATATACTTATTTATGCCATGTCATTATCTATATGTTATGTCACAATGTTAGTAGGTCATTTTTTATTATATACCTGCCAGCCATTCCATGTTCACGGTGCTATTTCGACCACATGCTTCATACAAAGTCCCAAACCTTCTCCTCATGCTAATTTATCTTAAGGTCATTTCTTGGTATAGGTTTCATGAGCACAATTAACACCCAAGGACCAATTTTTCTGACAGGTGCATATAATTTTTATTTTTACGGCAAGGCCAATTCTTGCTTTCATCAAGAGTACCTCTATAGGGTTAAAGTGTGAAGGCACCACCAACACCCAAAGCCAAATTGTTCTGCACCAGTTTAACAGGTGTGTTTAATTACATTTTTTTACAGAAAGGCCAATTCTTGCTTTCATCAAGGGGTCTTCAAACTATGGTCCTCCAGTTGTTCAGGAACTACAATTCCCATCATGTTTAGTTATGTCTGTGAATGTCAGAATTTTACAATGCCTTATGGGATGTGTAGTTCTGCAACAGCTGGTGGACCGTAGTTTGAAGATCCCTGCTCTATAGGGTTATGGCATGAAGACACCACCAACATCTAAAGTCCAACTTTTGCACACTTGTTTGACAGGTGCATATACTTAAATTGTTTATACAGAAAGGCCAATTCTTGCTCTCATCAGGTGTACCTCGAGCCATTACAGGCGGTGTGTTCTCAGAGCATTCTGTGGGAAATTTTTTTCTTCCTTTCACTGGATTGTAGATCAGCGGCAGCTTCTGTGGCAGAATGAGTTTGCCGCAAAAAAACAACTTTTCTTAATGGCCTCACTGGTAAGCCAGTAATGGTGAAACTGAAGCGGGTATGGAATACAAGGGATACCTGGTCTCTGTGAATGGCTACATGAACATGTAGCTCGCCAATACAGAAAAGAATATTGATGGGGCACTGTCTGGACATCTTGGAGAAGTTCTAATAAAGTGTAATAAGGTATTGTGTATACAAGGAGTAGAAGTAGAGGAAGAAGATGGTGAAATTAGAGAATAAAGCAATTTCCAAATCAGTTTTGTAAATGTATGTTGAAACTTCTCTTTTTAGGTTATTGTTGGACATTATTTTTATTACCAAAACATACAAAAACAAACAGATTTTTTTTAAGAGTACCTCTATAGGGTTACGGTCTGAAGGCACCACTAACACCCAAGGCTCAATTTTTCAGCACCTATTGCTAGACAACATCTGAAAAAAAAATGTTAATCTTGGTCTGAGTGTAGTATTATTTGGCTTCTTCACATAAGGCTTGCTCACGGTGTTGCGAAAATGTGTCATTTCCATCTCAAATCTGCCAAAGAGACACCAGAATTTACCAAAAAAATCTCTAATCTTGTTCCGAGTGCACTAATTGTGGCCTCATTATACAGACTGGCTCCCCAAGGCGGTGTTTACTAAATAAAGAAAGCTTGCAGGGAAAATCAATTTAAAGCGGGATTCCGCTGACCTATAATTTTCTTTTTGTGTGTCTCATTGATATACATTTATACTATTATTCTATCACTCACTTCTTGCTGGTTTTATATCCCTTGCTTGCCGATTTTGTCCATGAGGTAAACTTATAAAAATTCCTCCCGGCGGTTTCCATTTTACTTGTGGGCATTTGAAGCCCACAACCACTGATTTCATGGATGCAGTGAATGCTGTGCTCCCAGCATTCACCGCTCAATCCCGCGCATGCTCAGTGATATCAGTGAGCAGCGCCGTAGAATTTCAGGTTGCCATCACAACGGGCGTCGTCGTCACGTGACCGGCATCTTCCTTCCGAAATCTCATGAGATTTCGGCATGACGGCGTCCCCCACTGATTCTTGGGAAGAATCTAACAAAGCTCCCATGGGTCTTTGCGAAGCCGGGGAAAGGCGATAAACACGCCTACTCCCACGGGAGGAGAGCCCGGAAGTCATTGTAATAATTAATGCTAAAAGGTAATTACTGCATAATAATTTTTTTTAAAGGTCATTTCAGGATCTATGGTCCAAAGTGATTTAAATAACATTAAGTTGCAATTTTGAGTACAAAACCGCTTTAAATGTCATTTTTTCTTTATGTACTGTATGTCAGTTTTGCTGCAGCAGGTTCTATACCCGGTACAGATACAAGGATCTGAACATGCCTTAGCTCATCCCTGTTTGGCATCAGCACCTATACAAGGAAGAGCCTGAACAAGTATTTTCATGGCCAGTTCCCCAGGTGGTATTTTAATAAAAGCTGCAGATTAAAAAA
The DNA here is from genome assembly GCF_037356315.1 of Lithobates pipiens. Classification (NCBI taxonomy): domain Eukaryota; kingdom Metazoa; phylum Chordata; class Amphibia; order Anura; family Ranidae; genus Lithobates; species Lithobates pipiens. The sequence continues at coordinate 195,049,408 of NW_027507903.1, forward strand.
TATTGACTTTAGGAATGACACTAATATGTTAACTATTTGCCGACCAGCCACTATCATTATACTGTGGCAGGTCAGCAGGATCCCACGAACCGTCGTAGCTATACGTCGGCTTATTTAAGCGGGATAGCAGGCGTGCGTGCCCGCTGAACTGTGGGGGTGCCAATACGCATGGCCGTTGGTCGCGATCGAAGACACGAGAGCAAGAACAGGGACGTGTGTTTAAACACACAAATCCCTCTTCTGTAAGGAGAGGAGAGGCAGATCGTGAGTTCCTACTAGCCAGGAACAACGATCTGTCATCTCCTCTAGTCAGTCCCATCCCCCTACAGTTAGAACACATACTACGGAACACAGTTAACCAATTGATCACCCCCTAATGTTAACCCCTTCCCTGCCAGTGACATTTACACAGTAATCAGTGCATTTTTATAGCATTGATCGCTGTACAATTGTCAATGGTCCCAAAAATGTGTCAAAAGTGTCAAAAGTGTCCAATCTGTCTGTCATAATGTCACAGTCTTGATAAATATCGCAGATCACCACCATTACCAGTAAAAAATATAATTATAATAAGAAGAAAAAAATGCAATAAATCTTTTCCCTATTTTGTAGATGCTATAACTTTTGCGCAAACCAATCAATATACACTTATTGCGATTTTTTATTACCAAAAATATGTAGTCGGATACGTATGGGCCTAAACTGAGGAAATAATTAGCTTTTTTAGAAAAAAAATGGGGATATTTAAAAAAAGTACAAAATATTGTAGTCTTTTTGGTTTATAGCGCAAAATAATAAAAACCGCCTAGATTATCACATTTCAGCAAAAGAAAGCTCTACTTGTGGAAAAAAAGGACATAAATTTTGCTTTGGTACAGCGTCGCGCGAACGCGCAGTTGTCAGTTAAGGCGACGCAGTGCCGTATCTCAAAAAATGGCCTGGTCATTGAGCAGCCAAATCTTCCGGCGCTGAAGTGATTAAAGCTTTTAGAAGATTTTATGATTGGATTTGCATATACTTTAACCTCTCCACTAGAGTTAGTAATCTATGTTATATCAGAGCAAAGTGAAATATTGCAGCGTCACAGGGTTATTTGGAACATGTACTGTATGTGGTACTTTGTCAAGATTGCTGTTTTTTCACCATGCATGAATTGCAGTAGCATTGGCCTGATGAAAAAGATAAATTACATTCTCATTATCGCTTTTAGACATTAAACTATAAGAAGGCTTTTGCACTGAAAGCAGTGAATACTACCATTCTTCAAGTGTGTGAATGAAAGGCTGGTAATGCTTCTAAAACTGCGATAGGACTTGCCATTTAATCCACCTCTTAACCTTCTCTGCATTATAAAATCCATTTAATGTCTTATGTATAGACTTACTGTATACTTAAGAAAAGAATGACATATGCAGGGGGTTGTGCTGGTCATTTTTTGGCTGTAGGATTCGTATTCTAGCAGCAAGAAAACTTTTATTAGAAAATATGACATGTATAAGCCAATCAAAAAAACAGTGCAGTGCCACACATAAAAGATGTATAGAAATGTCCATGAGCACAGTCCAATATAGCAAGAAAACAACCTCCGTGAAGTGGGTGCTTGATGTCAGACAAACAGTGTTAGAGTCCAGCCCATGCACCACAGACAAATCAAACATCTCGCCTCATACATTCGATGATGATTGTAATATTACATGTATACTGTATATCTGCTATAAATTCCATTGTTTATTTTCTCATTCTATATGATTTTGTAGCTATGATTTCCCAAAACTGTAAAATGAGTTTCCTTGCAACAATGATAATGGTATTTATACCTGTATATTTCAGCCAGATTCTAAGGCTGGTCATACATTACACAATTTTCTTGTTCAATTTCCATTAGATTTACCTTCAACTACAAAGGGTAAGGGCCTGCCTGATTGCATAAAAATTGAAAGTGTTTAGGTTTGACCTTATATTATGTGGTTTTGGTAAATCTAAGGTCCCTTTCACACTTGTACAACCTGAAAGTCCTGTGATTTTGATGCGACTATGCCACGCAACTTTGGCGCGACTTTGATGCGACTTGAAGCAATGCCTGTGTAATCCTGAGGTCTATGGACTTCAAGTCGCATCAAAGTCAGACCAAAGTCACACAGATATGAACGGCATTCATTGGAAATCATGGGGTACGACGTGTCATGCAACTTTGCAGTACCACGTCGCACAAGAATGAAAGGGCCCTAAAAGTAAACTGGTACAAGAAAGTTTTATAATGTATGATAATCTTTAGTCCTATTGTTGACTGACCTCACACAGCATTTTGTGGACTGAGTGGTGTCAACCCTGCCCAGTTGTCTTTTGCTACACTACCCAAACCCACCCTCTCCTATTCCATCTCCACAACAGAGACATAAATGGTTTTCCTGGCGCCAACATGGCAGCATAAACGTGGGTAGTATGCTGCCACTTGTTAGATTCAAAAAGAAAAACTACATTAGGTATTTGATACAATTTTTTTTCCTTTTCCTGGTGCCAACATGGCAGTATATATTTGGTAGACCAATAACTAGCTACCAGTCTGGGAAGCTTGCCACATGTATGCTGGAATGTTGGCGCCAGGAAAACAGAAATTGTATCAAATATTTACAGTCATTTTGCTTTCCTGGAGCCAATCCATGGCAGCATACTACCACATGTATGGTGCCAGCAAAGGAAAATTACGGTATTTTATAAAATTTTCTGTTTTATATTCCCAGGATAAGAACTAAAGAAAGCTAATTAGACAACATGATATAAGACTGGAAGTGTACACAGGACAGCTTTTGAATGTTTGATATAATCAAAGTTTTGCACAGATATAGCAAAACATTTAAATTGTATATTTAGAATTCCAAAAGGTGTCAAGTAAAAGGAGCTTATCATTGGGATTTACATTTGTTTTAAAGCAAAATTATAATATGCAGTAATCTGTATCTTTACACTTTCCCCTTCAGGTCGTACAAATTTCTTCCCTTATTTTAACATTTACTCTAGGTTTTCTACATGACCAGCCCTGGCCTTTTTTATTTTGCTCCTCACTACTCTATGGATGGAGTAACACAGAATCGGCACATCATTAAATATTTTCCTACTTATACCTGAATTACAGTTTGGACCAATTTAAAGTATGGCAAAAAGCAAAACGTATTTTTTAGTTTTGGACATTGTGCAGATGGATTAGAACACTTGTCAGTTTTTATTGCTGTCTGTGCCCAAGGAGATTCACTCTATTTGTGCTTTTTCATTGAAAGTGAAAGTAAAAGAAAATCACAAATTGTAAATTGTCAGAAGAAAAGTAATAGAGGGGAAATCTTCCAATAGGGGCCCCCAAGGAATTCCCTTCATTTGGAGGGATTTCCTCTCACTTCCTGTTTTCACTATGGGAAATCGCTGCAATGGGATACTAGTAGTATAGTATAGTAATAGTATTTGTCACTACCACTGGGTCTCACTCAAATTTTATGGCACACTAACCACGGGGGGGGGGGGGGGGGGCACTCTCTGGTTACAAAAGGTAGAGAAGGGGAATGCTGACATGATTGCCACCTTGCCCAATCATACAATGTCTTGTATTCATTGGAAAAAATACAATGCATTCAATGAATGGTGGACCTGCCAAGCAAGTGAGCCCCTGTGGTCACTTTGCAGAGGGGAAGCCGCTAACACAGGACCCATAAGATCGCAGAAGTCACTGTAGTAGCACCGACTTCTACACTGATTTTCAGCTTAGCCAGCAGCCCCTCTGGTATGAGATCTGCATACTCGCATTAGTCCAGACTGGACCACCAATCACCATGGTGCCATGAAATGTGTCAAGACACATGGATTTTTATCTTGGAGCTGCAAAGATTTCATTAGGAGCATTAGGCCCCTTTCACACGGACACTTCCGTGAATCAGAATCCACTTGCTCAGCAGGGGATCTCTCTTCACTTGACTTAATCACGATTAAGTCAAGTGAATGACGAAACATGTCGGGGCGCGGCTATTAGGCGATTGAGAGTGAGAGAAAACATCTCACGTCTATCCTTACCAAGCCGCTGGCGAGGCCAAGGATCGTGAGAGATTTGATGAGTGTGTCCCGCATGTCCTGGGCGCTTTGAAAAAACACTGATCAATATTGTTTGTTAAAGTGAAGCATGTTTTGAAGACTCACTGACTTTTTGCAACATTATTTAAAACTGTATATGTTTTTACAATACTCCTTGAGGAGTGATTGAGTGTATGGTGTAAAATTATCACTTATTCACTGGGTTATCTTTTAAGCTATCTAATGAATTTAGTTTTTATGGTTGAATGATCATTTATTCATTATTAATATTTCTTTCACGGAAATGTAGTTATTTATTTATTTATTTATTGGATTTGGATTTGATACATTTTGCAGCATAGAATCTAGTGGTGTGATATACACTTTACTTTAGCGCCACGTGTTTCAATTATTTATAATAGGAACATTGCACATTAGTTAATTTACAGAACATGCCCACAACTTTGAAGATTTTTTTTTTTTATTGTAAAGCAAACAACTAATAGGACAAAATAACAGAAAACGTCAATATGCATAAATATTCACCCCCCCCCCTAAATTCATTACTTTGTAGAGCCACCATTTGCAGCTATCACAGCTCCAAGTCGCTTTGGATAAGTCTCTATGAGCTTTCCGCATCTTACCACTGTGATTTTGTCCATTCCTCCTTGTAACACTGCACCAGTTCCTTCAAGTTGGATGGTTCGTGCTTGTGAACAGCAATTTTTAAGTCTGACAACAGATTTTCGATTGGATTGAGGTCATGGCTTTGACTAAGCCATTCCAACACAGTTACACGTTTCCCCTTAAACCACTCAAGTGTTGCTTTAGCAGTGTGTTTGAGGTCATTGTCCTGCTGGAAGGTGATCCTCCATCCTAGCCTCAAATCACACACAGAGTGGTACAGGTTTTACTCAAGAATATTCCTGTATTTAGCACCATCCATCTTTCACTCAACTCTGTCCCAACTGCTAAAAAAACAGCCCCACAGCGTGATGCTGCCACCACCATGTTTCACTGTGGGGATGGTATTCTTTGGGTGATGTGATGTGTTGGGTTTGCGTCAGAAATAGCGTTTTCTTTGAAGGCCAAAAAGTACAATTTTAGTCTCATCAGACTGAAGCACCCTCCTCCATACATTTTGGGAGTCTCCCACATGCCTTTTCACAAACTCAAAATGTGCCATTTTGTTTTTTGCTGAAAGTAATGTCTTTCTTCTATGGCTTATTGTCGTCCTATGTACAGATACTCCAGTCTCTGCTGTGGAGCTCTGCAGCTCTTCCAGTGTTACCTTAGGTCTCTGTGTTGCCTCACTGATTAATGCCCTCCTTGCCTGGTCCGTGAATTTTGGTGTGTGGCCATCTCTTGGTAGGTTTGCTGTTGTGTCTTTCCATTTGGTTATGATAGGTTTCATGGTGCTCCTAGGGATCATCAAAGTTTCGGATATTTTTTTTATAACCTAACCCTGGCTTGTACTTCTCAACGACATTGTCCCTTACTTGTTTGGAGAGTCCCTTGGTCTTCATGGCAGTGTTTGGTTAATGGTGCCTCTTGCTTAGGTGTTGCAGCCTCTGGGGCCTTTCAAAAAGGTGTGTACTACATGTAATGACAGCTCATGTGACACTTATATTGCACACAGGTGGACATCATTTCACGAATTATGTGACTTCTGAAGGTAATTGGTTGCACCAGAGCTTTTTATGGGCTTCATAACAAAGGGGGTGAATACATACGTACATGCCAATTATCATTTTTTTATTTCTGAAAAATAGTTTTATGTATATATTTTTCTAATTTTACTTCACTAACTTAGACTATTGTGTTCTGATCCATCACATATAATTCAGTTTTAAAAAAAACATTGAACTAAAGGCTTTAATGTAACAAAATAGGTACACCTAGACTCAGAACAGCACAGTGGCGAGATTATACATTTTATCTTGCTATAAAGAAGTCTATTACTTGTTCTTCTAGAACACTTCATCTGCAGCGTGAGAATAAGCTACCCACCCACAATCATTTCTCAGATTTAGACACATGGCCTTGGTGCTTCAGCAGTAGTAAACAATTTCTATTGTGCTAATTCCATGACATTATATATCATCAAGTTCTCCTTCAGATTTCCTGTGTTCAGGATAAATATACCATGTACATAAAAGTATACAGCGATGATTTCTAGGTCCCTGTGAAAGACATACACAATCAGTGCGGTGAACAATTGTATGTCCATTTCCTTCTGTAGGCTGGTGATGGATTTTGAAATACACTTTATATTAATTAAATCTTGTATATGTGTTTCATAGCTTTGCTAGCAAAAGTATTTTTGATTGTGAGCAATTCTAAGCATTCCTGCCTCCATTGTGGTCTTTAACCGAAATGATATTTCTAATGAAGCACTTGTCATTCAGTGTATGCTATAATTATCATCTATATCCTAGAGGTGGCTGAATGCACAGCACACATGTCATCAGTATTAGTTCAGCCAATTTGAATTGTGACAAGCATTATCGAGCTGTAGTCACAGAGTATTATCATTGGAACAGGAACACAGTTAAGGATGTATGCATCTAAACTTTAGAATCTTTTTTTAGTTTTCTACTATAATTAAAATGAAAACCTTCCACTTACAGTGTATGTAAACTCTAACAATAAACCTTCTTATTTTCTCCCATTTGGTGTGCTAGATACACCATGTGAAGTGTTTTTGTTAAATCTCTTTAATAAATGCAAAAAATACCTGTTGATTTTGATAGAAATTCTTTGAGCATGTGGTCTGTGCTCATTGTGAAAAAAAATTGAAATCCTTATGCCGAGTACATAGGAGCGGAATGTCCAACAGAAAAAGTCATACAGGAGCTTTTCATCGTATATTCAGATCGTGTGTATGCCCCATCAGACTTTTTATGTTGAAAATTCTGACGGACCTAGAAATAGAATATGTTCTAAATATTTTTCCGATGGAACCAATTCCTATTGGGAAAAGCGCTCGTCTGTATGCTGTTTCGACGGACTAAAAACGACGCATTCTCTGAAGCAAGTACGAGACGGAAGCTATTGGCTACTGGCTATTGAACTTACGTTTTCTAGTCCTGTCGTACGTGCTGTACATCACCGCGTTCTATTTCTAGGTCCGTCAGAACGCAGTGATGTACAGCACGTACGACAGGATGCAATATTCGGTGTTGCTGAGTTAGTTGCTTGCCATATTAGTGACCAATTCAAGTCTTCTTGTTGGAGGTTCAAGTCAGATTCCCATTTGGATGTATATGAAGGGGAGGTTGAGGTGGTATGTGACAATAGTTAATGATATAAATCTGAGATCAAGCCACGTCTATGTGGGTCTGAATTGTAAGTTTGTTCAAATGCAGAAGTGGTAGTATTTGTTGTATTTGGGGGAACATTTTGTTGTAGGAAGTTCTTTATTTGTAAATACCTGAAGGTTTCATTGCTTGGTAAGTCATATGTTTCACAGGGTTTGGGAAAGGCCTTCTTTATAGTATTGGATTAAAAAAAATGATGTTCCCTTATTAAACCTACTTTAGACCAAGCTGAGAATGTGGATGGGGAAGTCCAATCGGGATAAAAATCTGGGTTGTGTAAAAAGGAGAGGAGAGAGTTATGCTGTGATTGGAGTACAAAGTGGTGTTTAAGTCTCTCCCAGATACCTAAACTATGCTCGGTGATGCTTGGATCTGCCATAAATGAGATTCTGAGGTATGTAATGTGTGGTGTCGACCATTGAAAAGGGAGAGAGTCTTGTAGTTGTGTTTGTAAAGCTTTAGATTTATGAGGATTTATTTTCAGTCCTGATATAGAACCAAATTTATTAAGAGTGTCAATTAGATTTGGTGCTGAAGTTAGAGACGAGGTAAGAAAGATCAAGCCATCGTCAGAAAACATACATAACTTATGCTGGTGATCTCCTAGTTCAAGGCCTTTGATGTTGACATTGATGCGGATTAATTGAGCTAGGGGTTCTATTGCCAAGGCAAATAGGAGTGGGAATAAAGGACAACCCTGCCTGGTTCCTCTTCCAATATTTATGGTTTCAGATCTAAATCCTGAATAAGATACATATGCTTTTGGTTTCATTCCATTGTATTCCGTTTATTCCATTGTATAAAATGTGTTCCAAATCCCCATCTGTGGAGGATGTAATTAAGATAATGCCAGGATAAAGAATAAAATGCTTTTTGTATGTCTATGGAGAGGAAGCAGGCAGCGATGCAGTGAGTACATGCCATATGAGCAAAGAGGGTTGCTCAACGGATATTATTTGTCTAGATGGAATAAAACCTATTTGGTCTTTATGTATTAGTGTTCCTATAAATGGATTAAGTCCATTTTAAAGTATTTTAGCTAATAATTTAATATCCAAGTTGAGAATAGATGTAGGTCTTTAATTGGACCAAGCTGTGTCATTAGAGTTCGGTTTTGGTATCATGGATATGGAGGCTAATAGGGTTTCTGGTCTAAAGGAATGTCGTAAAAGTAGCTAGTTAAAGGCTTCTGTTAGAAGAGGGAGGGGTGAGTAAGGTGGAGAAATGTTTATAATAAGTGGCTGAAAAGCCATCGGGGCCTGGTCGCTTGTGAAGTTTCAAGGTTTTTATGGATTGTACTTCAACATTTGTGATTGGCTTTTCAAGGGTTTCATGTTGTTCAATTGAGAGAGAGGGGAGTTGAATATTGGATAATAAGGAGGTGAAATGATCTTGGTCAAATTTGTGGGTATCTTTATATAGGTCTGTGAGATTTCTGTGAAATTAATTTACAATCTTCAATGGATTACTAGAAGGAGTGTTTTTTGTAATTTGTAGTTGGATATGTTTCCGAAGATGATCAGTTCTAAGGCTAAGAATGTGGTAGGTTTGTTTGCTTTCATATATAGTGTGTGTTTAGTTTTACTGAGAATTTTTTCAGCTGACTCTGTTAAAAAGAGATCCAATTCTAATTTAGCTTTTACATAAGCTAATTTATTTGCTGGGGAGGATGTAATTTTAAAATATTCCGAAGCATTATAAAATTCTTCATCCAATTGTTTTTTAATTTGTTTGTTTTGTTTTCGGTGGTAGGAAGCTTGGCTAAGTCCTCTTATTGTCGGTTTGAGGGCTTCCAAAAGTTTCAGGGTATTTATATCTATCGAGGCATTATTTGTTACATATTCTTGAATGGATTTTTCTATGTCTTGCCTGTAAGTTGGAAGGGCTAGTAAGCTATCATTTATATTCCAAGTACGGTGGTTGGGTTTAGGGATAAGAGAGGAGAAAGTGGTCAATGTTGCATTGTGATCTGACCAAGCACATTTGTGAGTTAAGTATAAGTGGTGAGGAGTTGATATTAACGAGCAGGTCATCAGTACGGGAAAAAATTGTTTGCGTGGGTGGGAATAGTGAGTGTATTGTTTTTTCCTAGGATGTTGTTCACGCCAATGTGTCAAGAAGTCAATGTGTCAAGAAGTCAATGTTGATTGAGCAAATGTTGATAAGTGGGTCGGTGTATTGTTGGAGGTGTAGGTGATTTGTCCAAAAGTGGGTATAATAGTTGATTAGAATCCCCACACATTATGAGAATGCCTTTTTTATGAGAGTCCACTACTGTAAATAGATGAAAAAGGAAAAAAAGTGTGTTTTTATTGGGGGAATAATAGGAGACAAGGGTTATTTCAGTATCTAGTAATAGGCCTTCATGTATTAGATATCGACCTTCCGGATCTTTGATCTCAGTACGGAGGGTGAATGGTGTAGTGTGATGAAAAGCAATTAGTACTCCTCTTTGCTTAGTGGATGCTGAAACTTTAAAAATTTGAGGATATCGTCAATGACAAAACTTTGGGGAGGACTGAGTGGTAAAATGTGTTTCCTGTAATCATACTATATGAGCTGATAGTGAAGAAAAAGTTTGGAAGGCTTTCATTCTTTTTGGTGGAGAATTGAGTCCTTGTACATTGAGTGTTAGTACATTTAGGGCAGTCATGTTTATATAGTAGACTAGTCAGGAGATTTAAAGGTTGTTTGTGGGTATTATTGGTTATAATCTGGAGAAATATGAGACAGGTGGATCAAATATACATATATATATATATATATATATATATATATATATAAGGGGGAGGGGTGAGGTATTAAGGAAAGGTTCTGTGTGAATTTGGGGAGAGAAAAAAAACAAATCTGTTGATTTTTAGGAAAGAGAGAAACTTTTGGTGTAGAGAAGCAAGTTTTGCTCCTGTATGGAGCTGGTATCCAAAGGATAGTGAGAAATCACTAGCCTGTGGATACTAATGCCGCATACACACAACTGGACTTTCCGGCAGACTAGGTCCAACGGGATCAGTCCGTCGGACAATCCGATCGTGTGGGCTAATCCGATCATTTTCCGTTATAAAAATCCGATGGACCCAGAAATAGAACATGTTTCAAATCTGTTTGACAGACTCCATTCCTATCGGGAAAACCGTTCGTCCATATGCTGGTCCGATGGACCAAATACGACGCAAGTGAAGCTATTGGCTACTGGCTATTGAACTTGCTTTTTTAGCCCCATTTAATGACGTTCTAAAGTTCGTACGAATTTTAGGTCCGTTCAAAGGTTTTGGTGCGAACCGAACCGGAGGGGTGTTCGGCTCATCCCTACTTGTAAATAACAAATCTCAGAAAGAGGGTTGGTCCTTAATTGTTTAATGCATTCTATGCATTAAGGTGAAAAACCTTCTGTAGTGCTGCAGCCCCCCAGCCCCCCCGTTTTACTTATCTGAAAGCTGTCATCTTCTGTCCGGGAAAGAGCACACCAGCTCTAGCTGGTGTCTCGTGTCCTGATTGGATAGATTGATAGCAGCACAGCCATTGGCTCCCACTGCTGTCAATGAAATCCAATGACACGGGGCCGAGTCCTGAATTCTGTGTGAATGGACAAAGAACTCGGGTGTCCACCTTAGGAGAGTCTTCTCCAACGTGGACACTGTGATGCGTGGATGGGCCACCAGCGCCACTGGGGGACCCCAGAACAGGAGGACCGGGGCCACTCTGTGCAAAACAAACTGCACAGTGGAGGTAAGTAGGACATGTGTGTTATTAAAAAAAAAAAACACAAGGGTTTACAACCCCTTTAAGGATTGTTAGACAGCATGTTTAGATCTATAAAAAAACAAAACAAAAGAAAAAAAGACTACAAATGTGTTTTTTTTTCACCCTTGTGCAAGAACTTGCAAACCATATTGTTACTTCAATGCATAGTAAGCTGGAAGATCTGAACATCTTCATCATTTGATATTATAGAGCGTTTTTTGTTCTTTTTAATACATGCTCGTGATGACAGCAAATTAGGCGTTTGTTATGAAAATGTCAGTTGACAAATACATTCAATAATGCTTAGCTTATTAATATATGCAAATAACCGGCTATATGTGTTTACAAAACATAGTTATTAAATATCAAAATTCAGTAACACAGTCTCATTCAACGGGATATATAATGCAATCACTGGATTAATAAGCTGCTGAATGTAAGCAGCTTCAGGCCGACTCCACGGGCTGGTTTGTAACGTCAAAATAACATACTATTCCAACATGGGGGGCTTTGAAAGAGAAGAAAAAAAAAAAAAAGAAGAAAAACACACCATGAATCTCCTCTCCGCGTAAGGTACAATATACTTTCTCTTTTCAGCTTAACTACAAAACGCCCAAATAAATAAGGGGAAGCTGTAATTTTTTTAACAAAATGTAACTATGTATTATGAACATTCTTTACAAATAAAACACTTGTTTCTGCAGTTTGAATACAGGGAATGTGTTTCTTGATGGTCATATAGAGTCAATTTGTAAGGGATATCATTTTTAAATCAGTATACAGTGGCAAGAAAAAGTATGGGAACCCCTTGGAATTAACTGTTTTTCTGCAGTCATTTGACATCCCAATATACAACATAATGTGCTTAGTCTTACTAAACCCAAAACAGTAAAATCAGTCTGTATATGCAGTAAATGTGGAATATAAGGGGTTAATCCTGTGCCTTGTGTAAAAAGGCTGTTTGATCCTATCTTCTCTGATCCTCACCTTCATCCACAGTCCCCAATCCATCTGCTGATAGAACAGAGCCTTAGGGTCACTCTGCACATGCTCAGTTTGGTGTGTATTGCTAGTGAGTTTTATTTTCTTGGGAGGGTGCATGTAATGAGCACAGGGCCAATCAGCACTGTCCAGACAGAGGGTAAGGGGTCCTTTAGCCTCATAGGACAATCAGGCAAGAATGAAAACTCTTCCTACAAGTGTTAACCAGACACTGATAGAGGTCATTAGACTGCTATATACTGCTGATGAGAAAAGGTATTTAGCAGTTAATATTTACTAAAACAATTGCATTTCCATGTTCTGTGTACTGTGGGAGACCAGATATAGTGAACGCGGGGTCCTGGGTTTAGTAACACTTTAAGCTGATGTCACAATTTCTTGTGTTTTTATTGTCAGTAGTGTACACACCTGGAGTCCAATTAATGAAATTACCTTGGAGGTGTGGTTTAGAGCTACTTTTATAAAAGATTCTCAAACATTTTAAGACTGCTGTGCATAAGAAGCATCATAAAAAAGGAGAACTAAAAACCTGACTGAGCTCAACCTCAAATGTACACACTGTATGCTGTAGCAAATGTAATGTAAGAGGACCTAGTGAAGTGATCTGACACATATAGTAATGTAGAAAATAGCTTTATTTTTTACACAATTATATAAATGATAAACAATCCACTATCTATGTAATAAAATCATAATTGGCCATCTATTAAAAGACACACAACCATGGCAGCTGCAGTGAAGTTGTATATATAACCTCCTCCCCATAAAGAGTAAGGGGGAAAAAAAAAGGTATTGACACATGTTCATAAATGTATATGCCCCAATGAGGGGTACAGTTTATATTAACTAGATCAAAAACCATATAACATTGCCTCCTCCATATTGTAACGTGGTAATGTATAGCTCATAGTTGAATATTACTGAGGATTCCTTCAAAGTCCATGAAATCAACCCAGCTATGAGTGATATGATGGGCCACTGCATGTGGTTAGTAACCTGTAGAGTCCATAAGGGTATCCCATATAGGATCACTCCTTATATATACAGCCTGGAATGAGAGTGCAATAATGGCTTGTATAATGAGTGTCAGGTACAACTGGAAATCTACCAGGGAGAGATGTCCTTATCACATACAGTACTCTTTTATGAGGGTAGCTCCCTCATAATAGAACTTCATTTAAGTTCACCCCTTACAAAGTATTGAATAAATAAAATAAAATGTTGTTCTCTGATTCTGTCTTGACGACACATTTTATCTTCCTTTGTTTCAGTAAGAAGCATCAGCTGATGTGAACAATGCCTCACAAAAGGTGCTCTTTGAAGACATACACTGAAAAGTAGTTGATGGAAGAAGGCTGGAAAGGGATACAAAGCAATCTCAATGTGTTTAGTCACCCATCACTTGGCGCCTAGCCAAGATGACTCGCATGGCACAATGCAGAATCCTCACTGAGGTAAAGAAGAACCCAGAAATAACAGCTAAAGGCTTGAATACCTCACTGGAACTGGCAAATATCCCTGTTCATGAGTCTACCATACGTTAGGTTTTTTCACAGGCAGGGTGTTCATGGCAGATGTTGTGCACCTGAAGTTTACTCAAGAGCACCATGGCAAACCACAACGCTACTTGGAAAGTGCTTTGTGGACTGATGAAACAAAAGTTAAATTGTTGGGGAAGGATACACAGCACCATGTATGGTGCTAAAAAAAAGCACAGCTTACCAACATGAAAACTTCATCCCAATGGCTTGCTTTGCTACTAGACATGGGCGCCGTCAATAAATTCGTTTCGTTCTGTTCCGTTTCGATTCGTAATAAGATTAATTCGTACTCGTATTTCGTGTCCGAAATTCCTTTCTGTTTCGTACGAAATACGAATTGTCGTTAGGTTCGTTAACGTGTACGAACGTTCTTTACAATGAATTTAAAGGCAAAAATATACCTCAATATGACAGTCGATGCTGATGGAAGTTTGGTTTTTATCCGAAATACGAAATTCCGTTGAAGAATTTCCTATCCGCAATACGAAGTTTCATTAGATGAGAAAGAGAGAAGCGGATTGTCTTCCATGCACCGCTGGTCCAGTTTGCGCCTGCTCCTCCTGGGGCTGCTTATTATGAGGCAAGATTAGGAGGGGGGTAGGTTGCGCTATGGAGCACTCAAGTAAAAAAAAATATATATATAATAAAAGATTTGGTAAGAGCGGCCTCTATTAATTTCCACCCAATTGGGTGAAAAAATTCGATAAAGGAAAAAGGAGGAATAGATCTGGCGCTATACCATTTTCTGCTAGAAACATATAAGTGAGAAATCTGATTTTCATATGATTCTCAGCGTGCTGGCAATTAAATGCAGGTAGTGGAATAAAAACCATAAAGTGAGAAATGCTTATCAATAGACCATAAATAGCTTTTATGCTGGAAACATATAAGTGAGAAATCTGATTTGCATGTAATTCTCAGCGTGCTGGCAATTAAATACAGATAATGAAATAAAAACCATAAAGTGAGAAATGCTTATCATTAGACCATAAATAGCTATAACAATGTGCTACTTCCCGGTCACGATTAATAAGGTGCAAATGCCAGTGAATCTACATGTGCCAATTTTTGCGTCATAAAGAAAAAATCTGTATATTATAATAAATACTCCATAAATTAAAAAGGAAAAAATAAGAGAAAATAAGGCAGGGTGTTATATCTGTGAACTGCCGGTGAATATGGTGTCTGTGATTAGTCAATTAAATGTGACAAAAGATTAGTGCAGGATATAGACAAAATTGATATTGTAATCAATGATACAATATGAGTGAATAAAGATAAACGAAGTTTTGCCCCTGGAGGAGCCTACCCCAGGAGAGAGAAGACTCTGGACATGTGAGGACACCAGGGACCCCACACCTCCCAAAGAAGGGGAAATCCAAAAAACAGAAGCAGAGGAGGAGAAAGGAGAGGTTGTTGAAATTGGTGAAATTGGCACCACAACAGCATCACATCAGAAGCAAGCCAGAGAGCGACACAGTAGCTGATATTGTGAAGGCTGATCCACCCCGGTTGGGGTCTTTTTTCCGGTGAGAGCATACTATATAAGTGGCCACTGAGCACGGGGAATAACATCGGAAATCATCACCCCCCCTCCCTCACTCACGGAAGATTCCGTCACTCATTATAGACTATCCACAATTTTGAACGCATATGGTTCACCCTTAATTTTGAATGTATATTTTTTAATTTTCATTGTACATGCTCTTATCTTTATTCACTCATATTGTATCATTGATTACAATATCAATTTTGTCTATATCCTGCACTAATCTTTTGTCACATTTAATTGACTAATCACAGACACCATATTCACCGGCAGTTCACAGATATAACACCCTGCCTTATTTTCTCTTATTTTTTCCTTTTTAATTTATGGAGTTTTTTTTATAATATACAGATTTTTTCTTTATGACGCAAAAATTGGCACATGTAGATTCACTGGCATTTGCACCTTATTAATCGTGACCGGGAAGTAGCACATTGTTATAGCTATTTATGATCTAATGATAAGCATTTCTCACTTTATGGTTTTTATTTCATTATCTGTATTTAATTGCCAGCACGCTGAGAATTACATGCAAATCAGACTTCTCACTTATATGTTTCCAGCATAAAAGCTATTTAGGTCTATTGATAAGCGTTTCTCACTTTATGGTTTTTATTCCACTACCTGCATTTAATTGCCAGCACGCTGAGAATCATATGAAAATCAGATTTCCCACTTATATGTTTCTAGCAGAAAATGGTATAGCGCCAGATCTATTCCTCCTTTTTCCTTTTGTTTATTATGAGGGGCTCCCACCATCCCTGTGCTATGCTGACTTCCTCCTGGCGCTGCTTATTATGAGGGGCTCCCACGATCCCTGTGCTATGCTGATTTCTTCCGGGTGCTGTACCTCTGCTGTGCATATTATGAGGGGCTCCCACCATCCCTGTGCTATGCTGACTTCCTCCTGGGGCTGCTTATTATGAGGGGCTCCCACCATCCCTGTGCTGTGCTGACTTCCTCCTGGGGCTGTACCTCTGCTGTGCATATTATGAGGGGCTCCCATCATCCCTGTGCTGTGCTGACTTCCTCCTGGGGCTGCTTATTATGAGGGGCTCCCACCATCCCTGTGCTGTGCTGACTTCCTCCTGGGGCTGTACCTCTGCTGTGCATATTATGAGGGGCCCTCACCATCCCTGTGTTGTGCTGACTTCCTCCTGGGGCTGCTTATTATGAGGGGCTCCCACCATCCCTGTGCTATGCTGATTTCTTCCGGGTGCTGTACCTCTGCTGTGCATATTATGAGGGGCTCCCACCATCCCTGTGCTGTGCTGACTTCCTCCTGGGCTGCTTATTATGAGGGGCTCCCACCATCCCTGTGCTGTGCTGACTTCCTCCTGGGGCTGTACCTCTGCTGTGCATATTATGAGACTAATATGCTGTTCCCAATCTGACATCCGTGTGGGTGCATGACCCTGGATGCAGACAGTGTGAGGGACATGCATGCGGACCTACATGGATGTAAAATTGGGAGTAAGGGCTCTGTTCGTGCAGGTGCTACATCCCAAATGACAGCAACAGGACTGTCTGCACAGAGATGCAAGGAACACCAGTGCGTCCCCATAAAGGTACACTGTGTATTTCCTGTGTGAACAAGGTCTTAGGCCCCTTTCACACAAGCATGCCAATCGGATCTCCCTGTCCATTCTTCAGCCGCAGTCGGCTAGTTCCTACCAAACTGACCTCTTTTGCCTGATTTTCATTCCGTTTGTACCTAATTTAACTGTAACAGATATAAGGCATGCCTATTTTGGGAAACCAATTAATTCATGGATTTAGGTCCGCCTTAAATTAGCATGAATAAAGTGGATTGCTACTGTAGCGCCACCCCTCGGTGGAGCCGCCAAATTATCTTGTGATTGATTGATCAATTGTCCTGAAGAGGACACATCTCACTTAACCACTTCAGCCCCGGAAGGATTTAAAAAGAAGCAATATTTTGTACTTTTTGCTATAAAAATATCTCCAAAAAATATATAAAAAAAAAAGTCTTTCTCAGTTTAGGCTGATATGTATTCTTCTACATATATTTGGTAAAAAAATTGCATATTGATTGGTTTGCACAAAAGTTATAGTCTCATGCCCAGTACCAATCAACGTGTTATGATGTACTTAACAATCATACATGGTACAAACCAATCTCTTCTATATCGGTACAAAATTCTTTGATGCCTTCCTTATGCCCCATGTCTTGGGTCTACCATCTTACATACAGGACACCACTGATCTTCTAAAGCACATCGAGGGGATTCAGATCCCTCCAGATGCCTTGCTTATGGCTATTAATATTGAGGCTCTATACTCAAGTATCCCCCATGGGCAGGGCATCCGGATGGCTGAATCCTTTCTGACAGAGCAGGACTAATCAACCTGCTCACTAAACATTTTATTTTAAAATTGTTACGTTTTATTCTAACCCAAAAGTACTTTGTGTTTAAGGAACAACACTTTTTACAAACCCAAGGGGACCTCATGTGCGCCTTCCTATGCAAATCTTTACCTTGGCAGTTGGGAGAGACAGGTATTCAGACATATTCAGCCCATACCTTAATTATGTCCTCTTTTGATACAGATTTATCGACGACTGGTTCATTGTATGGACAGTCCCTGAAAAATTACTAATAGAATTTATTCAACAGCTTAACATCATCGACATGAACCTACACTCTACCTGTAGCCATGATGATGGACAGATCTCCTTCTTGGATTTGATGATTAACAAACAACCAGATGGGACAATTGGTACTGATTTATACTGTAAACCCACAGCCAGTAACACTCTTCTAGCGCACACCCAAGCCCTCTTGTCTGCACTATTTCTTACATGCAGTATCTGCGGCTGAGGAAAGCGACTTTCGTACACATGCTAATTTGTTACACGAACGTCTTCTACTCAGGGGCTATTCGTAAACTAATCTTAAGAAGGCATTCAACTGAGCTCTGGTTCGTACTGGAACTTCTTTGTTCTATGACCCCTAAACCTAAGCAATCAGACATGATCAAGATCATTATGAGATTCTCAGCCCATCACCAACAACTTTAAACTATTTTATCCGACCATTGGCACTGGCATTGTTAGCTGACCATCATATTCTTAAGATGTATGTCAGGACAGCCCCTGAATTTTTTTTCACAGAACTAGCTCCCTAAGGGACCGGCTGATTAGTAGTCATTATAGAAATATAATACAACCCCCATCTGGTCCCCGCAGTACCTCCTGGGGGGGACAATGCCCATGTTTGCCCTTGGGTGAATTGTGAATTATTTTTACCACACACCCCTGCCAATTGTGGCACGACAGGTAATGATACATCTGATGATTTGCAATTGCAATGCTTTTTATGTAGGGAAAACCATTCGGGAGCTCTGCCAATGGATCAGTGATTATTTATACTACTTTACCAATGGAAAACTAACTAATTTAGGCCGTAATTTTGGACTATATCATAAATTCAACCCACAGGTGGTCAAATTTCTGGTTCTGGAAGTCGTCCCCCAAGACTCAAGGGGTGGCAACTGGGACAGGGCCATCTTACAGCGTGAGACCCTGTGGATTGAGAGGCTTAAGACCTCAACAGAAAGAAATTCAGCAATTTTCAGCTGTTGTCAAGAATTAGCATTTTTGGGCATTTTCAGTTTTTGGGCCAAAATGTACTCGTCAACCAAATTATGCTTATTGAATTAAATAATTGTAATTTACCTGACAGATATAGTTACGAAATGAAGATGGAAGACCGATATGTACAGTAAAGGAGAAATTTACAGGAAAGTAAGTGGAGCGATGACAAACGCAGATGGCACTGATTGATGCATTCATATCTCAATCTCTTTCAGTCACAGTGGGTGACACAAGCAAGCGGGAACTGCTCAAAAAAAGTGTATTATACTGAATCGCCAATTATTATACTGTTAGAGAACAGTGTAGGATGAGTAATCTTCCCATTAGTGCCTTTGGAAACATGCACATTCTTAAAGACTGAAAGGTAATCTTAGCACATAGTCTAGAAATATGATGATTCAATATGACATGACTCAGGCATCGTGCGTGCCAACTTCTATCAGTCTTCCTTACTGTTTGATTATAAACAGCAGTTATTCACCTTCCCTAGAAATGCTGTGTACTTGTTGCAGAGGCAAAACTATGAAAGTCTTCATTGGTAAATCTTCACAGTGTAGACCTCAATGCTAAAAAATGTATGCAGTCTGGCACTCAAGCAGTGCATAGTACATGTTGATGTTGCCCTGGGTTTCTGGTATTTTAAGCCTGTGCCACCAGAACCAGTAACAGCTGAACTAGATGCTATGGTTATAGTTAACGTGGTTGAGAAGGCTCAAGGTTTTTAGATAAAAAAACCTTCTGTGTGCAGCAGCCTCCCCCAGCCCCCTATTACTTACCTGAGCCCCATATCGGTCCAGTGATGTGCACAAGAGCAACGTCTCTCCCAAATCTCTTCCTACTCATTGGCTGAGACAGCCATTGGCATGCACTACTGTCAATCACAGCCAGTGAGCCAATGAGGAGAGAGCTGCTTGCTATGGGAGCACTCGGGAGGATAGAGGAGTCAGGAGTGCCGGTGGGGGACATAAGGAGAGTAGGATTGGAGCTGCTCTGTGCAAGATCACTGCACAGAGCAGGTAAGTATAACATGTTTGTTATTTAAACACTTACGGACCGCCCGCCATCGTTACATGTTGTCTGTTTAAAGAGGGATATTGCTATTATGGCAGCAGCTAGCTACCATCTTCTTCATCTTCCTCTTCTTCAGTGGGAGGTCTGCTTCCAGATAGAAGTGGTCTCTGCGGTGGATTCGTCGCAAGAACACTTTTATCGGCCCCCCCTCCCGCCGCTCTCCAGTGCCCTCTGTAGCTTACTGAAGCCACTGGCTGTGGAGGAGGCAATTGCATCCTCTCCCTGGCTTTAGAATTGAGCTGAGTGAGGGGAAGATGGCCCCCACCCGTCTCAATACCATTGCAGGGCGGAAGCAACGTCAAAATGTCACTTCCACCCATAGCTCTTGAAGGGACATTTTTTATTCATTTATTTTTTTCAAATGATATAAATTTTTTTTTATTATTATTGCATTTTTGTGTAAATATGAGATCTGAGGTCTTTTTGACCCCAGATCTCATATTTAAGAGGTTCTGTCGTGCTTTTTTTCTTTTACAAGGGATGTTTACATTCTTTTTAACCGTTTGACGACCAGCTCCTGTACTGTACTTATACGTCGGCAGAATGGCACGGCTGGGCAAAGTTACTTTGAATTTCCCGCCATGTGCGTGCCTGCTGCGAGCTCCGTGACCATGCCCGAGGGACCCGTGGACTTGATGTCTGCCGGGTGCCTGCGATCATGTCACCGAGCCGAAAAACGGGGAGATGCAGATGTAAACACAGCCCCGTTCTGCCTAGTGACAGGACACTGATCGTCTTCTCCCTGTCATCGGGAGCAGCGATCAGTGTCGTGCCACTGCTAGCCCATCCCCCCACAGTTACAATCACTCCCCAGGACACACTTAACCCCTCCCCCACCCCCTAGTGGTTAACCCCTTCACTGCCAGTGACATTTTTACAGTAATCAATGCAATTTTATAGCATTGATCGCTGTAATAATGCCAATGGTGCCAAAAATGTGTCGAAATTGTCCGATATGTCTGCCATAATGTCACGGTCATGATAAAAAATTGCTGATCGCCGCCATTACTAGTAAAAAAAATAAAAAATCATAAAAATGCCATAAATCTATCCCCAATTTTGTAGACGCTATAACTTTTGTGCCCAATCAATAAACGTATATTGCAATTTTTTTTACTAAAAATATGTTGAAGAATATGTATCGACCTAAGCTGGGGAAAAAACTTTGTTTTAGATATTTTTTGGGGATATTTAAATATAGCAAAAAGTAAAAAATAATGTGTTTTTTTCAAAATTGTCGTTCTTTTTTTGTTTATAGCACAAAAAATATAAACTGCAGAGGTGATCAAATACCACCAAAAGAAAGCTCTTTTTGTGGGGGGGAAAATTACATCTATTTTGTTTGGGAGCCACGCTGCATAACCTCCCGCATGCAAAAGCGAACGCATGTATGAGTAGCGCCCACATATGAAAACGGTGTTCAAACCACACATGAGAGGTATCATCGTGATTGTTAGAGTGAGAGCAATAATTATAATAATGAGATACTCTCTGTAACTCAAAACATGCAACCTGTAGAATTTTTTAAATGAAGCATATGGAGATTTTTAAGGGTAACATTTTTTCGCCATTCCATGAGCGGGCGCAACTTTGAAGCGTGACATGTTGGATATCAATTTGCTCGGCGTAACATCATTTTTGACAATATAAAATAAAATTGGGCTAGCTTTACTGTTGTCTTATTTTTTTATAAAAGGGATAAAACAATAATATAAAAAAGGTATTTTTTTCCAAAAAAAAGTACGCTTGTAAGACCTCTGCGCAAATACGGTGTGACAAAAAGTATTGCAATAACCACCATTTTATTATCTAAGGTGTTAGAAAAAATATATATATAATATTTGGGGGTTCTAACTCTAACTCATTTTCTAGCAAAAAAAATGATTTTAAATTGTAAACAAGTTTGAAAAATAGGCCCGGTCCTTAAGTGGTTAAAAAAAAAAATCTTCCTATAATACCACTTTAAAGTGGATGTAAACCCTCACATATACCCAGTTATATGACCTACCCCAGATGATACACAGAGATAAAACAAATCTTCCTACATAGGTTTTATTTGTATATCTGCTGTCTTAAGATTTTTACATTGTTTAATATGTTTACATCGTGGTAGAAATTTTTCTTCCTGTTCCATGACTGGGTGTGGAATCTGGGCATACACTGTGTCACAGCCGATTGGAGGAAAAGCATGCCCACCCCTCCACATAGGCAGAGGAATGAAGAAACATGCAGAGCTGTGCTGTGAATAGACAAGCTCTCTGCTAATCCATCTCTATGCACCCAAAACGACACAAATTTCCAGCTGTTTTTTATCTCCTGTTGGAGAACTTGTCAGAAGTTATCATGCTGATAACAGAGGAACAGAGCAGCAGAAAGACAAGGGACTCAGAGCTTTGGCGAGAGATAAGTAAACACTGCAGATATAAGTGCCTAGGTAAGATTACATTAATGGGGTTTGCATCCATTTAAGGTATTCATAAACATTAAATTACATTTATTCAAGACTTCTTATTTTAGCACATTTTATGTTGTTGATAATATATGTAGAATTGTGCCATGCCCAGGGCCGTCTTTAATTTTGATTGGGCCCTGGGCAAACATTTTCTTGCCCCCTCCCCTCCATTCTGAGACATACAAAAAATAGCAGGTAGACTCAAAATCAGTTTACTGCAGCAGATCACGCAGTGATTGCAATTGTTTGCCAGAGGTTACAGCCTATCCTTACTGCTCGCTGGCTGGTTGCTAGAGGTTACAACACATAATTTCTGCTTGTCGATTGGTTGCTAAAGGTTAATGCACATCATTACCACTTACTGATTGGCTGCTAGAGATTAAAGCAGATCACTACTGTTCGCTGATTGGTTGCTACAGGCTAATACACATCATTACCTCTCACTGAGCAGTGGAGCAATCCTAAATAATTGAGCAAGTAAAGGGGTACATTAATACGCATACTACAGGAGAGTGTCAGAGAGTGCAGACATACTACAGGAGAGGTTCAGAGACTGCAGACATACTACAGGAGACAATCAGAGACTGCGGACATACTGCATGAGACAATCAGAGACTGGCGACATACTGCAGGAGACAGAGACTGGGGACATACTACAGGAGACAATCAGAGACTGCGAACATACTGCAGGAGACAATCAGAGACTGCGGACATACTGCAGGAGACAATCAGAGACTGCAGACATACTGCAGGAAACAATCAGAGACTGGGGACATACTGCAGGAGACAATCAAAGACTGCGGACATACTGCAGGAGACAATCAAAGACTGCGGACATACTGCAGGAGACAATGAGAGACTGCGGACATACTGCAGGAGACAATCAGAGACTGAGGACATACTGCAGGAGACAATCAGAGACTGCGGACATACTGCAGGAGACAATTAGAGACTGCGGACATGCTACAGGTGATGGTCAGAGAACTTTCAGCAACACACAGCTTGACAGTTGAATAACACAGCTCAGGGTTTAAGCAGTCAGGCATTTTATGGGTGCAAGGACCTGGGCAGCCAAACTCACTACATACATTTAGAGGTATGTGGGCGGGACTTCCATTCTCTGATCTCACTACAACAGCCGGGAGCTCCACTGATGCTTTGTAGGGGGGGCCCTTACCCGTGAATTGGGGCCCCAATGAAGGTTTTGCAGAGTGCACAGAGGACACGGGAGGCTGTATTCCCGCGCTAGCCAGCTGAGAGGGGGCAGCGCCGGGAACTCCACTGATGCACTGACCCCGCCCCCGTGCAGCCTGTATGCTCGGAACAGAGTGGCTGTAGTGAGAGTCAGTGATCGGAGTGGGAGCGTCAGTGGAGCTCCCGGCCCCGCCCCCTCTATTGATGCTCCCGCTCCGATCACTGGCTCTCACTACAGCCGCTCTGTTCCAAGCATACAGGCTGCACGGGGGCGGGGTCAGAGTGTCAGTGGAGCTCCCGGCCCCGCCCCCTCTCTGCTGGCTAGCACAGAAATACAGCCTCCCGTCCCGTGTCCTCTGCGCACTCTGCAAAACTTTCATTGGGGTCCCAATTCGCGGGTAGCAGTGCGGGCCCCCCTACAAACATTGGGCCCAGGGCAGGTGCCCCGTTTGCCCTGCGCTAAAGACGGCCCTGGCCATGCCTACCTGTCCCCAGTCCCATGCAACATGCCATCTTCTCTCCTTTTCCTTACAGTCCCCTGGCTTTTTAAAAGTCTTGTAACACTTAGGATTTTATGAACTATTATTACACACAGTGCTTTACAAAACTGTCTTCTTTTTATACATCTCAGTGGTGCTGAATATTTCTAGCCTCTTTTGCCTGCATAGCCACTTTCTATCTACATGCATTCACTCCAGCAGAAGCTGCAGTGCTGGCACACTCAAGAACAAGATTATACGGTAAGTACATCTTATTTTAGTAACTCCTACATATACCAATGATGGGGACACTATTCCTCCTTCTCCCGACTACAGGCACTATGTCATTTTTTTTACTGCCACTGAAGCTGGGGCATTTTCTACTTCCACTGGCAACTCCGGCCCCCCTAAATTCTGAAGGACAGTATCCCGGCCCTTTGTGTAGAACATTTGGAAACCTCTGGCCTAGATGATCTGTATGTATGCTTTGCTAAGACAGAAGATGTAGAGGGACAGGGATTCTTTGAACTTTCCACATATCTCCTCTACTGTGGTAGAAACATACTGTGGCTACCTAAGGCATTGCTAATAACAATGCCAAGAGCTGATCCATAGACAGGATGTCACTAATAGAAAAGACAAATCAGCTGTTACTTGGGTGTCTCATAAGCATCCTATACATGTAGCCAGAGCCCCTCATGTATTTGTACAAATATCACTCCTATGCAGGACATGAGTTCAGAAGCTTGTAATAAACATTAACATCTAAAGGCTCCGGACATCGGCTCAAACCACTCCTTAACCTATCCCCCCAATGAAAGGTTTCTCTCTAAGGAATTTATACTATTCTGTTATGTTTGACACATCAAAGTTACTGCCAACATAGGCTGGAGGGCCAAAACAGTTAACTCAAGCTGGGATCTAACCCTTCTGGTGGTAATTCTGTTAACATGGAGAATACGCATTAGGCATGGTCCTCCTATCCCTTCTCAAAAGGAAATACAGTGGCATAGTCTTGCATGGGTCCCAGGACCTTTTAGAATGTTTCCATTCTGTAGGGAGGAAATCTTTAAACAGCACATGTAGTGGATAGGTCTTGCATCCGCAGAAGCTCTCAAAGACCCAAAGCCTATAACAGCAGACTGACCTTTCAAATGCTGGATGATACACAGATAAGGCTTGAAACAACTGCTTCGACCCAAGAAAAGCCTTTTTCAACTGTTCAGATTCTGAATCTCAATCAGAGATGACAACAGGGACTGCAGACCTGGTTTGGCTTACTGCTCCAGTTGCTGCACACACACAGCTGAAGACCCTTTAATGAAGGTGATACAACAAGAAGACCATCTCCACCAGGACCTTGAAGGCAGATATCAGACTAGGTAAACAAGTATACAAGGGTTTCTCTTGTGAACTTGATTGTGGTTTGGCCTTCCAACCTGAGACCAACCGTACATTCCAGACTCTAAGCTGAATATAATGTTCTGTACATTTCTATGGCTATATGTTTGATGTTAATTTTGTACCCCAGTGATTACAATCACCTTTTTAAGATGTTTCAATAAACACCCTTGATTTTACCTTCTATACTTGTTTAGCTGGTCTGACACCTGCCTTCAAGGTCCCGGTGGGGCTGTTCTTCTTGTTGTATGTGCATTTATAGGATGTGGCAGGGAGTCTCCAGTTCCCTACAACGCTTGTTTTCTTTAATGAAGGGGATCCCAGATTTTATCCATCATTACCATTTGGGCACACAGAATAAACACCCTCAAAACCATTGAGGGAATGAGGTTACCCATAGCAGCTGGATTGTACTCCATGCGTCTCTGAATTGTGTGCCACCTGGTGTTCAGAATCTAGTCCCTCTAGGTGAGGACACAATTACTCACGAACCAAGGCAGCAGGTGCTGATGGGATTTTCAGGCAGTAGGAGATGACCAAGTCACTGTGGTTGAGCAGTTGGACAGAACTGAAGAGCCAATTGGTGCTTCAGGAGCAGAAGAGAACACGAAAAACACAACACTCCACCTAGCTAATGACATCAATGTTCAATCACTTAGCCTTGAATCATACCACGGTGTAGATGGTGGAGGTGAAAAAAATTTCAAAAATAGAGCCCAGTGGTGTCAACTGTAAAGTAGCTCTTGCGGCTTCAGCTTGACTAGGGGTGTCACAGCTCTGGACCAAGAAAATTATTTTGAAAAGCTTTAAATTTAGGATAATACAGTGTTTCAGATGTGTTACAGTAGCTATAGTAGATCTTTTTAATTTTATTGAAGAAGTTCTTGTTTGAAGATGGCAAAACTCCTCCAAAAACATGTTATTACACAATTAGTCATTGCATAGGCATGTTCTATTTATTTTTTAGTGTGCAGTCCAGAGAAGATAATATTTCAATCATTGTTGTCCTACACATGGACTACGTGCCATGGGTCCAACAGCACTGTAAAATATCTACTGCTTGGCGACAACCACTTAAAGACCAACTCAGAGAATTACAATAAACCTACCCCCCACCCCATAAAATATATGGGTTTATAAGATTTGGAAATCATTGCATTCTGTTTTTATGTAGATTTTACACAGTGTCCCAACTTTTTGGCAATTGGGGTTGCATAATAGAAGCTTAGTGGTTTATAAAACAAATGATTTGGTACTAGAAGCATCGTACAGACAGTACTGAAATATCTGGCTCATTTACAGAGATAAAGTTACTTTACCACCGTTGATTACTATATAAAATGAACATTTTCACTTACTGGTGCACATATAAATATATTTTAGGTGTGAAGTATTTATCATATCAGAGAATTACAATAAACCTACCCCCCCCCCCCCCCCCCTTCCCCCCGCACTGCAATGGTTTTTTGCTTGTTAATGCTAAAGGGTTAGAAATATTGTGTGATACTTACCTTACTCCTCGCTCTGGGAGACCTTATCTGTTTGTGTGACTGTTCCTCTAAAGACTTTTCTATGAAGCACTTTAGGCTGCAGACACAAGATGATATCATTGAGTACCATACAGGGCTAATAGCTCTGCATTCAATGTGAGGATGATGAAAGACTGCCCATAACGAAGGAAAAAAACAGAGCCTGCTGGAGCAAGCAATACGGCTTATTCCTTATCCCCTACAGTTAAAGTGGAATTAAACACAAAAAACAAAATTCATTATATTGCAGATTAACCAGTTCCTGACCGGCGCACGCCGATGTACGTTGGCAGAATGGCACGGGTAGGCATATTGGCGTACAGGTACGTCCATTTTTAAA
This sequence comes from Lithobates pipiens, assembly GCF_037356315.1. Taxonomy (NCBI): domain Eukaryota; kingdom Metazoa; phylum Chordata; class Amphibia; order Anura; family Ranidae; genus Lithobates; species Lithobates pipiens. Next base: position 195,076,699 of record NW_027507903.1, read on the forward strand.
TGCCTCCCTGCCATCGCATGCGCGCCACCGGCGGCGTGCTTGCCTGCTGGTCGGGACCCCTGTGAGTCCCCGTGAGTCCGGTCGTGGGTCCCACGGACTCAATCGCCGTGGGGATACCTGTGATCGTCTCACGGGGTGGCTGAATGGGGAGATGCCGTTGTAAACAGCATCTCCCCGTTCTGCCTAGCAACAAGTGACGCTGATCTCTGCTCCATGTGATTGGAGCAGAGATCAGTGTTCACTAACACAAAGTCCAGCCCCCCACAGTTAGTAACATGCCCCTAGGAACACTTAACCCCTACACTGCCACCCCCTGGTTAACCCCTTCACTGCCAGTGTCATTTACACAGGAATCAATGCATTTGTATAACATTGATTGCTGTATAAATGACAATGGTTACAAAAATGTGTCAAAAATGTCCGAAGTGTCCGCCATAATGTCGCAGTCACAATAAAAATCGCTGATCGCCACCATTACTAGTAGAAAAAAAACGTAATAAAAATGCCATAAAACTATCCCCTATATTGTAAACGCTATAACTTTTGCGCAAACCAATCAATAATCGCTTATTTCGATTTTTTTACCAAAAATATGTAGAAGAATACGTATCGGCCTAAACTGAGGAAAAAAATGTTTTTTATATATTTTTGGGGGATATTTATTATAACAAAAAGTAAAAAATGATGCGTTTTTTTCAAAATTGGCGCTTTATTTTTGTTTATAGCGCAAAAAATAAAAAACGTAGGGGTGATCAAATACCACCAAAAGAAAGCTCTATTTGTGGGAAAAAAAGGACGTCAATTTTGTTTGTGAGCCACGTCGCACGACCGCGCAATTGTCAGTTAAAGCGACGCAGTGCCGAATCGCAAAAAGTGGTCTGGTCTTATGCTAGCAAAATGGTCCGGTCTGAAAGTGGTTAATATACAATATTGCAACAAATTAGGTGTCCTAAACATCTGTATAAGCTTCACAGAAAATTTGTGTAACTCAGACAATCTTACAGAATTTTTCTTTGCAATATTCAATGATATTGTGCGCCAGTCTGTTACATATTGGATCATGCTATTGCTTGCCATTCGGTCATTGCATATATGGATTCTACTAGAGGATTGCTTTGGAAGCTTTTCTCAAAGTCTTTGCGTTTAGGGAAAGATAATTGTAATACAAAATGTATGTAATATACAGTATATGTAATCAAAGGTTCACCTTCAAGGAGATCATATTGACTATAGAATAGTTAAAATTAAGGGAAAAGATGCCTAAAAAAAGAAAACTAACAAGGCCACCACATTTGTGTGCTGCAATTTAATACATTTTTGGTTTTGGGTTTAATACTACTTGGGTTTGGGTTTAATACTACTTTAAGCAGTTAAGAGAATCTGGCAGCTGAATAATACTTCTGTAATAGGAGCAGGCCAAACCAGGTATTATTTGTTGCCAATAAAAATAAAAAAAAGTGAAAATAGCCATTTTATATAGTAACCAAGGTGGTAAAGTAACTTTATCTCTGTAAAATATTTCAGTACTAGGCATACAATGCTTTATGATTTGCTGCCATCTTCTGGACACTCTATCATACAACCCCAATTCCAAAAAAAGTTGGGACGCTGCGTAAAATTGACATAAAAAACTGAATGCACTGATTTGCAAATCTCATAAACCCATATATTTTATTCACAATAGGAAACAGAAAATATATCAAATGATTAAACTGAGAAAATATACCATTTTAACCCATTGCCTACAGGGCACTTTCACCCCCTTACTGCCCAAGCCATTTTGCAGCTTTCAGCATTGTCAACATTGAATGACAATTGCGCAGTCATGCTACCATGTATCCAAACAATTTTTTTTATCATTTTCTTCACACAAATAGAGCTTTCTTTTGGTGGTATTTAATCACTGCTGGGTTTTTTATTTTTTACAAAAAAAAAAAAAAAAATTGACAATTTTTTTTTGTCAGTAAATTTTGGAACTAAGACATTTTTCGCATTCACTGATGGGCACTGATGAGGCGGCACTTACTGGCACTGATTAGGTGGCACTGATGAGGAGGCACTAATATGCCACACTTATGGGCACTGATGTGGCACTGATGAGCACTGATAGGCGGCACTGATGGGCACTGTTAGGGCGGCACTGGTGGGCACTAATAAGTGGCATTAGTGGGCACTAATAGGCAGCACTGGTGGGCTGTGATAGGTGGCACGGATAGCCAGTACTGATGGACACTGAAGGGCATTGATGGGTGGCACTGATGGAAGACACTGACGGGCATTGATTGACTGCAGTAATGGGCATTGATGGGCAGCACTGATAGGCGGCATTGATTGCCAGCATTGACTGGTATCGCTAATGGGCACTGATTGGTGGCACTGGTGGGCACTGATTGCTGCCACTGATCGTTGGCATTGGTGGGCACTGTTTTTTTACACTTTTTTATACTATTGTAATCAGAGCACTGATGATCAGTGCTCTGATTACATTCCTAAATGTTCCCCTGTGAGGAGTTGCCACTGATCGGCGCCCCTCGTCACACACTCTTACTGGCACTTCCTTGTTTACATGTGACCGGCTGTGATTGGACACAGCCGATCACATGTTTAAAGAGCTGAGGTCCTAGCAACACGGCGCGGCCATGTTCGCCGCGCTGTGTGCCCAAGCAGGCGCATGGGAGCGGCCGTTCTGGGCCGCCGTCATATGAAGGTGGCCCATATGACGGTGGGCGGGAGGCAAGCAGGTAGGAAAAAAAAAGGTAATTATGAAACTGATGGCAGCAACATGTTTTAAAAAAAAGTTGGGATAGGACAACAAAAAGCTTGCGAAGTAAGTGTTACTAACAATGAAGAGCTGGAAGAACATTTTGCAACTAATTAGGGTTATTGGTAACAGTTCAGTTTCATGATTGGGTATAAAAAGAGCATCTTATGCCCCGTACACACGAGTGGAATTTCCATCTGAAAAATCTTGGATGTTTTTTCCAAAGGAATTCCACTCAAGCTTGGCTTGCATATACAAGGTCACACAAAATTTTTCTGAATTTTTTACCGTCAAGAACATGGTGACGTACAACACTACAGTGAGCCGTGAAAATGAACTTCAATGCTTCAGAGCATGCGTCGAATTGTTTACATAGTAATTTTGCGTGTCGGAATAGGTACAGACGATCGGAATTTCCGTTCAGAACTTTTTCTGACCGAAAAATTGAGAACCTGCTCTCAATCTTTTTCTGGCTGGAATTCTGCCAGCAAATGTCAGATGGACCATACACACGATTGGAATTTCCAACCAAAAGCTCAGATCCAACTTTTGCTGGCGGAATTTCCGATCGTGTGTACGGGGCTTTAGAGTGTCTCAGAAGTAAAAGAAGAAAAGCTGTGTCTAAAAATTGTCAAATGTAAAATTGACAAGACTTTAAATAAGTTATTGTCAGTACATGATATCATCAAAAGATTTCAGGAACGTGAAGAAATCTCTGTGCACAAGGGACGAGGCTGAAACACAATATTGGATGCCCGTGATCTTCTGGCACTTTGTAATAAAAACAGGCATAATTCTGTGATGCTCTGTCCATAAGATTGAGGAGGAGCCTGTCCTTGATTGTAATAAGGCCCTCCCTTACCCCTACCCTGTGTTCTGTATGGGAACTGATGAGATACATGTCTCCCCTTTTAAAGGGGTTTGACGTTAGATGGCCTTCCTTTTTAGGCCTTAAAGGGGAATCCATGGGGTTCCATCTCAAAGCTTCCATTGATTGTCTGTTCGGCAGCTAATTTCTTTTGCCACTCAAAGAAAGTCCCTCCCTGGTAATCAGCCAAATCCCTATTGCATTTTTTCTTCATCTGAATGTTCTGTTCCCTCTCCTTTTCAAGTAGAAGGTGTTGATGGACATCACTGCTTGGTTCAGGAATAATTCCAAAAATCACTGTCTGTGAACACAGTGCACTGTGCCATCCAAAAATGAAAGGTAAAGTTCTATCATGCAATGAGGAAGCCATATCTGAACATGATCCAAGAACGCTGCCATCTTCTCTGGGCCAAAGCTCATTTAATATGGTCTGTTGCAAAGTGGAAAAATTTTTGTGGTCAGACAAACTGAAATTTGACATTCTTCTTGGCAACCATGGGCGCAATGTCCTCCAAACAAAAGAGGAGAGAGACCTCTTGGCTTGCAATCAGTTTAAAAGTCTGCATCCCTAATGGAATTGGGGTGCATTAGTGTGTATGGAATGGATAGCATGTACATCTGGACAGGCATTAATTATCTATGCTGAAAGATATATCCAGGTTATCGCCAAGACTCACACTGAAGGCGGGTTTGAAATCGCGCAAGTTCAGCTAAACTCGCACGATTTCAAACTCACATTTCAGTCCGACTTCAGAAACATCTGTGTGGGTTCCTGCACAGATGTCTATTGAAAACGCTCCCGAAGTCGCTAAAAGTACTACAGGAACTACTTTTGGGAATTGGCGTGTAGCCGCAAAGTCGGTGTTGCACCGCTTTGGATGGTGCCGTTGCCAGAAATAGATGCCGATTTGACACGTCAAATTGGATGTCAAAACGGCCCGATGTGAGTGTGGGCTTCATGCAGCATAGGCTCAGATTAAGAGGACATCTTTTTCAGGGAAGGACTTACATATTTCAGCAGCACAATGCTAAACCATATATTGAATTTATGATAACAGCATGGCTTTGTAGTAGAAGAGTCCAGGTGCTTAACTGGCCTTCCTGCAGTCCATACCTTTCACCAACTGAAAATATTTGGTGCATTTTTTAAACAAATAATATGGCAAAGAACCCAGAACTGTTGAGCAGCTAGAATTCTATATCAGGCAAGAATGGAACAACATTTCTGTCCTAAAACTCCAGCAACTGGTCTCCTCAGTTCCCAGATGTTTACAGTGTGTTGTTATTACACCATGGTAAACATAGCCCTGTCGACGTGTTGCGGCCATCAATTTTAAAATCACTTTTTTTTTTTAAATGATAGGTTTTCTCAGTTTAAACATTTGATATGTTTTCTATTTTCTACTATGAATAAAATATGGATTTATAAGATTTGCAAACCATTGCATTTTGTTTTCATATGGATTTCGCACAGCGTCCCAACTTTTTTGGAATTGGAGCATCAGAAAAAGTAATGTTTCTTCTTTTCTGTGATTTTTTTGTCCAAGTGTGTTATACTGTCCCTGTCAATTTTAAGGGTTGTGATTGGTTGGGTATTGACACCAAACCGGACAATGCCCTGCCCTGCTTCTCCTTGAATAGAACATCCGGAACCCTCCACCATACTGTGTCACATTCACTTCACTTCTGGCTGTAGGCCCGCTCATGACATTCTTGGCCATAGGCCTTAAACACTTTGAGAATAAAGAAATGTCCACACACAAATGCATTTTTCACACTTTAGTGTACAGTATTTCCCCGAAACACTGAGAGATGGGGAGAGAAGACAGCACATGACAAGACCTACCCTGAAAATTGTTGCCAAAATTAATATGAGACCCGGGCTTATTTTCGGGGAAACACGGTAGCTTTGCAAGATTTCTGTGACATCTGACATCACATTGACATACTAGCAGAATTCTTCAGCATGGAATGTCACGCACAGGAGCACAGGAGTGCTGTAATTGACATTTTGTAAGCCATCTTCCCTTTGTACCTCCACTTCTAGGGAGCACCACAGCGTTGAGACCACATCCACCATACTAAGTACACAGTATTAAGCTTTCAAGTATAATCAATGTGTCCTCATTAGTTTATTAATTTCTCCCAAAGTCCCTTCCATAGCTTTGCCCAGCTGGGCACGCTCCCAGATGACACATTGATTCCCAGGTGTATTAGTACTCACATTAGAGGCCTGGCCTAAAATACCTTATGCACTCCAGTCATGACCTGCAGAATACCATAAGAAGAGTCAGGGTGACTACATCTGTTCCTACTGAATTCTGAACCACCTCAAATTGGATTTCAGCCCTTTAGATGGTCTTGAAGGTCAGTAGCCACGGAGGCCCTCCTACACATACATGTACGTGATTTCATGCAGTGGTCCTGGGGCACGCTCGTGTGCTGCCGGAAACCCGCTCCTGCTGTGATTGGAAACAGCGGGAGCCAATCAGCTGCCGATCATTCACAGAAGAGGCAGAATGGCAGTCTGCCTATATAAACAAGGCAAATCACTATTCTGTGAGGGAGGAAGATGAAGATCTTGTGTTTCTGCTAAGTCTCTTGGAGATCATGGAGATCTTGTGTCTCTTTTCCTCCAGTCACAGCATTCCCCCCACAGTTAGAAAGCACTCCTTAGGAGCACACTTAAACCTTTGATCGCCCCTGATGTTAACCCCTTCCCTGCCACCGATCACTCTATTAGTGCCACTGGTTCCCAAAAAGTGTCATAAATTTCAGTTAGGTGTCTGATTTGTCCACTACAATGTCGCAGTCCTGCTAAAAATCACTGATTGCCGCCATTACTAGTATAAAAATATAAAATAAATAAAAACTCCATAAAAATATATCCTAGTTTGTAGACGCTATAACTTTTGTGCAAACCAATCAATGTATGCTTGTTGAGATTGATTTTTTTTTTTATTTTACCAAAAATATGTAGCAGAATACATATTGGCCTAAATTGAAGAAGAAATTTTTACATTTTTTGTATTGGATATGTTTTATAGCATAATGTATAAAATATAGTTTTTTTCAAAATTGAAAATGTTTATAGCGCAAAAAATAAAAGACGCATAGGTTATCAAATACCACCAAAACAAAAGCTTTATTTGTGGGGGGGGGGGAGGACATCCATCAAATTTATTTGTGTACAGTGTCGCACGACCGCACAATTGTCAGTTGAAACAACGCAGAGCTGTATTCGTAAAAAATGGCCTGGTCATAAACCTTCCAGGGCTGAAGTGGTTAATGCCATCCCAGTCTTAGTCTGTAAGGTTCAATATTGAGTTGGCCCACCCTTTGCAGCTATTACAGCTTCAACTCTTCTGGGAAGGCTGTCCACAAGGTTTAGGAGTGTGTCTATGGGAATGTTTGGCCATTTTTCCACAAGCGTATTTGTGAGGTCAGGCACTGATGTGGACAAGAAGGCCTGGCTTGCAGTCTCCACTCTTATTCATCCCAATGTTGTTCTATCAGGTTGAGGCCTATTTTTACATGTGAACACCAAATAAGATATTACACAATCCTACAACTTTTATATATATATATATATGTATATATATATATATATATATATATATATATATATATATATATATATAGTTTTTGCAATTGCAAAAAATACTCATGCCAAAGCTGACCACATGCTGTCAGATTTTGCTTAGATCTTGCCGATTACATTACCAAATTTAACAACAGGTATGTACAGAAAAGTTACAAGACATAAACCTGTTCTGCAAATGCCACTACCCACTGATGCGCGGTTGTCACATTACATCTTCTTGAGAAGGAGGACTCAGCCCACTCAGACATTTTCTGACAAGTTTAAATCCCTGCCTGATAACAAGCTGTTTCCACAACTGAAAGCTCTCATTACTGTCCTCTCGCATAGTCCTAAACAGCATGATCCTTGGACTTAGTATTACCTTCGACCGTCAAACTAGAGGCAGGCGCAGGCCCCTTATGTACAGTATGTAAAAGCATGGTAAAAATGCGCTGTCTTTTCCATTTGGATTGCTAGTAATAAAAATATACTTCCATTTTTGGTATAAGTGGGATAAAACACGACTGCGCTGTACATTGCATAAGTGCTGTGCACAGCTACAGTTTGGATTACATTTTGTTACAACATAATATACAGTATACTTTGGTCAGTTTCACAAGCTGTCATGTAAATTTAATAAAAACTATCTTCATCATGTTATGGCCACTCACAACTATTTGGTTAATTGAATTTTGACAAGAACTTGATACGGTTGTTACATATTTAATTCCTTGTGATATAGGTGGATGTCATTCGACTCTTGCTCTTCCCTCAAACACAATGAAGTCACAGTTATTTGAATGCACTTACAGACATACAAGTGTTTGTATAATGAGGCAATCTCATTCAATCTATGTGCGGCTGCTCAGCTACCCGCTGAAAATCACTTTATATGTTGGTATATTTCTACTGGAAAAAGGCTGGAGTGGGTTCTCCGCTCCTATATTGTTATATCATAGCCTACTCAAACAATAATGTATAACTTCTTTGTTAAACATGAGAATCACTCTAAATAATGGCATCTCTTGGTGTAAAAGCCCAGTAACTTTTATTGTTGTTGCTAAAACACTGTGGGGTGGCACAAGGGTGTAGTGGGTAGCACTCTCGCCTAGCAGTAAAATGGGTCTCTGGTTCAAATCCCACAACCATCTTTAATATAGGTTGGGCCCTGGGCAAAATTTTTCTTGGGCCCCCCCCCCATGCAATTTCCCTCTCCACCTACTCTGAAACATACAATAAATAGCAGCTAGACCTGCAATCAGTTTTCTGTATCAGATCAGGCAGCAATTGCGATTGGTTGCCAACAGTTACAGCATATCATTACTGCTTACTGACTAGTTGCTAGAGGTTACAGCACACGTTACGGCTCACTGATTAGTTGCTAGAGATTACAGCACATCACCTCCTCACAGCAGGGGAGCATGATATACATAGGAATGCTTTATTTACATATCAATGCCACCAGCCGCAGCCATTTACTTAGTATTGTCGCCGTTATTTACATATGAATGCTGGTTATTTATATGTACACACAGGGTCTGCAGGTGAGTCACTCGCACACAACAATAGGGCAGAGATATTAGGACACAGCACAGGAATAAAACTTCAAGGGACAAGGGAATTTAAACCTGGATAGTTGGCAAGTATGAGGCAGCTGTTTTGGGCCCCACAACAATGACAGGGCTCAGGGCAGCTGCCCCTTTTGCCCTGCCTTAAAGACGGCCCTGCCCACGACACTACCTGCCTGGAGTTTGCATGTTCTCCCTGTGCCTGCGTGGGTTTCCTCTGGCCACTCTGGTTTCCTCCCACACTCCAAAGACATGCAGGTAGGTTAATTGGCTTCTGTCCAAAATTGGCCCTAGTATATGAATGGGGACCTTGGATTGTGGGCTCCTTGAGGGTATAGACCCATGTGAGTGTACAATGTACAGAGATAGGGACAATTGTAGACACTCACTCAGGCCAAACTGGAGTCTTTATTCAACCTATGTAACTATGATCATCAGTGCAAAAGTGGACTTTAGTGAGAATATATTTTAATTGCAGAACAGACATACTGGGGGAGGGGGGGGACTTACTAAAACTGGAGCACTCAGGGAATCCTGGAAGAGGAGGACTGAAGCATTGGACGCATGCAAAGCTGTCTCACCCAAGCTATCTGACAGACTGACCCAAACATACATCCTACACCGCGCATACCTCATGCCTATAAGAATAGTGAAATTCACCCAGGGACAACCCTCCACATGTCTATTATGTAGTCGGGAAACAGGCACGTTCTACCACCTCCTGTGGTCCTTCCCCTACATACAGGGCTTCTGGAAACAAGTGGTAGATTTTATTCATGGCAATATGGGATCTCCGCTGACCCTAGCCCTCAAACCATGCCTACTGGGTATTTTCCCAGACACAGACACTGACAAATACACCAAAACTTTTATGCAGGAGACCCTATTTTCTGCCTGGAAAACTATTGGTAAACTCTGGATGAGACAAGTTCCCCCTAGATTATCTGCCTTGAAAACTGACATTAATAGCACATTGCCCTAAAAAAAATGTGTCTATATTAAAGAGGAAGTAAACCCTGATGAGTTTACTTCCTCTTTCATTCCCTGCAAAGGTAAAGCATAATGGACTACTATGCATCGCATAGTAGTCCATTATGTGTCACTTACCTGACACAGGAGCCAGCGAAGTCAACGCTGTCCCCTGTAGTCCGGCGCATCCATCTTCTCGGTGGGTCTCGCTGCTCCGCCGCTGTCATTCGGCAAAGCCGTGATGACGTCACTCCCGCGCATGCACGCGGGAGCCGCCACTCGCAGCATATCGCCGTTTATCGCGGAGCTGCGTGCGCCGTAGACAGCGGTGCCTGACTTTCGGCAAATATCTTCTAAACCGTGTAGGTTTAGGAGATATTTCTTGGACCTACAGGTAAGCCTTAATCTAGGCTTACCTGTAGGTCAAAGTTGGTTGTAAGGGTTTACAACCACTTTAATAGAGGGTGCTCTGCAAAATATAACAAGGTCTGGGACCGTTGGCTGAACACTATTGACACGTGTGTAGCACTGCAGAGCACGTCTCCTTCTTTAAAGTACCACCCTACTGGACTTATACCATACGGCTCATTCTCTTCAAATCTGTATAATAGCAAATGATATATTAATACCACAAAAGACCTACTGTATTGTATTGTAACAGTTTTTATAATTGACCAGAGACTTCTGGCTATCACCTACGTGAGTAATATGTATAATCATTTTGCTGAACAAAAGACATGGGGGTTATTTACTAAAGGCAAATCCACTTTGCACTACAAGTGCAAACTACAAGTGTAATGTGCACTTGAAATTGCACTGAAAGCACACTTGGAAGTGCAGTCGCTGTAGATCAGAGGGGGACATGCAAGGAAAATAAAAAACAGCATTTTAGCACATGATTGGTAGATAAAATCAGAAGAGCTTCCACTCATTTCAGATCTACCCCTCAGATCTACAGTGACTGCACTTCCAAGTGCACTTGCAGTGCAATTTTCAGTGAACTTTGCTCTTGTAGTTGGTACTTGTAGTGCAAAGTGGATTTGCCTTTCATAAATAACCCCCTTAATGTTTGTGCATTGGTCACACCATATTGCTATATGGTGCTTAAGCCCACTTACCATGATTAGTGGGTCCTACACTATCTATAGACTGAGAGATCCTGCTTCTCTGAACGCAGTAAGTGGGCTCAAGCACCATATAGCAATATGGTGTGACCAAATCCCCATATTTTTTAATAATGTTTTTTGAAAATGTCTAGGTGTTTTAAATAAGCCTTTCAGGAGGTAAATGTCTTTTTTCTATGTGTGCGCTGTAATATTTTGTTCGGTTGTATAGTCTTATGGCTGCACCATCTTTAACCTCCCTGGTGGTACGATTATTTCGGATTTTAGGTGATAAAAGCATTACCATTATTTTGCATGAAAATTTGGCGTTTTATATTGTAGTCCTGTAATTCTTAGGAATAACTCTCTTAAATCTGTCCAAACCAGAGTCTAGCAGACATCCCGGGTATAATAAAGTTTGAAAAATGAAATCATAAATTATAATATAATAAATAATTATAAATAATTGTACCAAATAATAATAGAACAATAATAAAAAATTATTCAATAATGTAATCAAATCAAAAACACTGAAATTTGCTTAGCTGCAGAATTGTCACTGTCATTACTTTTCAGTATTTGATGACGGATCTCCCCACAAATCGCTATCGCTCAATTCTGCGAGTGATTCCAATTTATTATCGCTGTTTTCTAGCTGGTCTAAAATCATTCTTGATGTAAAGGGACAGTTTTGGTTGCTATGGACAATCTCCAGTTTCCAGGCATAAAGAACAGTTTTTATAATATAAAACTGCATGCAGGACACTGGGTAGACCACTAGGGACAAAGGGGATGTGAAATGATTACATACAGCAATGTAATCTGTAAGATTACATTATACTGTATGTATACTGTGTGTTTTACTTTTTGAATTTGGCGCCGATCTCCGTCCCCGTGCGTCGCAACGCTCGCAGGGCACGGAGATCGGCGATGTGATAGATCGAGCGAGACACGGCTCGCTCGTACAGCGGGGAGACAACGCTGGATCCGAGGGAGAAGGTAAGTAAACATCCTCTTGGATCCAGCGATGCGGTCCCGAGTCTGGCTCGGGGTTACCGCTTTTGGTATAAAAATTCCACCCCGAGCCAAACTCGGGAATACCATCAGGGGGGTTAATGCATCTTTTAGGGTGTGCCCCGCAAATATCTTGTTTGTCTACTGTATGGATTCTGACCAAATCCTTTTGGGCGTGGAGCACCCCACTCGCTCATTAAGTACGTCTCATTAGTGTCCATCTGTGTCATGGGTGGAGACCTCATGTTCTCCCATATAGAGGAGTGTATGGCTCCCATGGTTTAGAGAAGTAGGCTCTCCCGATCTATGGATAGTGTAGGACTCACTAATCATGGGGTACTTTGTTGCAGTAAGTGGGCTTAAGCACCATATAGCAATATGGTGTGACCAAATCCCCATATTTTTTGATAAAGTTTTTTGAAAATGTCTAGGTGTTTTAAATAAGCCTTGTAGGAGGTAAATTTCTTTTTTGCATGTGTGCGCTGTAATATTTTGTTCCTTTCATTTTTGGACACTCGAACTGCTACCTCCGGAGAACTTCCTCATCTAAGTGTACAAGTAGCTAAAGAATGGCAGATGGTTTCTACCCCCTCACTATCTGCTAAAAGGCTCTACTCCAAGGATTCCTCAAGTGATCTCTCCTTTGAACCTCCATTAGTTCTTTTTAATAACGTGAATCCTTGTTGACTTGGCTGGTGCAAGGATTGACACCCTAGACAAAACCTCATTTTGCTCCACCCCTGACTCTACTCCCTTTGACCTGCCCATGTATACCCCACCTTTTTAACGAAGAGCCCATCAAATACAGCCTCTCCAGCACTTCCATCAATGCAGCCTACCAGTGCCCATCAATGAATTTTTACTTGTTTCTATTCATTCGGGAGTCGGGACACAGAAACAGTTTGCTGCTGCTGCGTCTATGACACTATGTGGGAACGAAGCGGCGGCTGCCTTCTGATACTGAGACTTAGTTACTTGCTGCAGACAGAAGTGGAGAGTAGGAACACCAGTGGCTGGGCGCCCTAGACAGCAGTGCGCCCTAGGCGGCTGCCTAGTTTGCCTAGTGGTAGCGCCTGCCCTGCTTGTTGATTTATCAACCCTGCAAGCAGCAATTCCCCCTTCTTCTTGATATGCTTTCATATCCACATAAATACACTAACCTACGTCTACTGCTCCCAGGGGTGGACTAACAACTCATGGGGCCCCCGGGCAATAGGAGATTATGGGGCCCCCAGGCAATCCGAGATTATGGGGCCACACAGTATACACACACAGTATACAATCACACAGTATACACAGACATGTTCCTATTGGCGGAGAAGGTACTAGAGAGGTGGGGCAGCTATAATCTCAGGATTTTTAGACCAAAAGGATGTCGGTAAGGGACATTTCAAAGACAGATGTAAAAAAAAAAAACACCGATTTTTACATACTGTCCCTGGTTTTACTGAGGCTGGCAACCCTGCTGGGGCCCCATAGTGGCTCGGGGCCCTCGGGCAGTGCCCGAGTGGCCCAATGGTCAGTCCGCCCCTGACTGCTCCTTCTCCCACTGCCTTTGTCCCTAACAACTCTAACACTTTTCAATGATCATTTGTGCAATCCTGATGCAAGAACCATATGTTTACCTTGAGACTCTGTCAGGGTTGGGCTCTTAGCAGCTCCCTTCTCTGTGTTCAGGCTACTGCTGGATAATTGTCAGCAGTCATTGATCCCACAGTGGCTCACCTGGTTATCATTGTCTGCGCATCAGCCAGCCTGACTTTGTCCGGTTGACGTCCATTCTGGTTCCTGATTCTGTTCTTAGGCCTCAGACTATGCTGATCTCTGGTTTTCTGATTACTGGCCTGTCTGACTACCGGCTTTGCTTACCAAATCCTGGCTTTTGTTTTAGACTATGTTTACTGATCTGCACCATTTTTTACTATACTATATTAAAAGGTGTGATTTTTTTTTTTTTTTACTGCATTTCTGTCTCAGTCTGATCCTTGGTACCTCACAGACTCCAACTGGGAAACATCAATAATAAAGTTCAGCAAAAACAGCAAAACAAATCTTTTGTGATCATCTCTTCATGAAATTCTTCCGCCACATCTTTGTGAAATAATCTGGCGCCACTTATGCCAAAATAACTCAACAAAATAATTTGCTGATAAAATCATAAACCAGCAAACTGCACATTCCCTTCAGGGAGCAATCATCCGCAGAAACATTTGAAACGCAATCGTCTGCCGGTGCAGTGGGTACATCAGGTTCTCAGATCCCAATGGAAGAGAGAACAACTTTGCATAGCATAAAAACCTTTAAAATATATTCATTTCTATTAAAATATCAAACTGACATGGTAAAGTGTCTCCATTTATGAGTGTATGTTGTTGCGCCTAGTGCCCTTAGTAGTGTCAATAAAAAAAAATGCGTTGAATTGTAAAGTGCAAACAAAATCTGAAACCTTCCTTCTTTGTGTCCTTGGTAAATATTATTGGTGAATACACAACTATAAGTGAAATGTGAAACAAAATGTGTACTTTGAAAAAAAAAAAATCTCAACAAAATAGCATTATCGCAAAATCACAATCTCACAATAAATGTGCATAAAACTGAAAAAGTTCTTAAAAGTGCAACATGTGTATGCAATTCACGAGTCCATAATATTACCAAACGTAAGTGTAAACAAAGGGGTTGATTTACTAAATGCAAATCCACTTTGCACTACAAGTGCACTTGGAAGTGCAGTCGCTGTAGATCTGAAGGGAAAATCTGAAATGAGAGGAAGCTCTGCTGATTTTATCATCCAATCATCTTCAAGCAAAAATCCTGTTTTTTATTTACCTTGCGTGTCCCCCTCAGATCTATAGTGACTGCACTTCGTGAATTTACCTTTAGTAAATTAACCCTAATGCCTGAAATCTTACTCCTTAGTGAAAAGTATTGGTGGATCATATATAGATATCAATGGCATAAAATGAAACACTGGTTCCTAGATGTACTCTAATAACAGTGCAAATAAATGTGAAACACAATGGGGTTAATTTACTAAAGGCAAATCCACTCTGCACTACAAATGCACTGCAAGTTTAGTTGAAAGTGAAGTCGCTGTAGATCTGAGTGGAAGCTCTGCTGATTTTATCATCCAATCATGTGCAAGCAAAAATTGTGTTTTTTATTTAACTTGCATGTTCCCCTCAGATCTACATCGACTGCACTTCCAAGTGCACTGCAAGTGCAAAGTGGATTTGCTCCTGTGGGCAGCTGGATACAAAGGTTCCCACCTCCCTTCCTGTGTGCAGCAGTGTCACCTGACTCTACCCTACGCATGTCATTGTGGTCACGTGATTTCATCAGGGGTATAAGGGACTTCATCAGATACATCAGATCCTTCTCTCTTTCTCTCTCCCGTGGTTTTTTTTCTTTATCATTGGTATTCACTAATAGTCACTGAACTTTTTGAATTCCATAGAAATGAGCCTACACAGATCTTGGATATTCTGTCTCCACCTGGGTTTTGGGGATACACCTGTGGGCTTGCTTGCCCTACGGGTAACCCTGCCACAGCTCCCGGGATAGACCTCTCAGGCAGCTCCCAGGTTCTAGATTCACAGGTTTCAGGTGGTGCTGACATGTGAGTATATGAAGAATGGGTGACTCCCTCCTTTTTCAAATATACGATGATTTATGAGACTGTATTGGCTTTACTTTTATGCTTTCTTATAGATATGGATGCACTCGCCCCTGAGGAAGTGTTTGATTCACAAAACATATCGGGCATATTAGGATGTATCTTGTTCCATATGGGCATTTTTAAGTGTTTTGTTTATTTTTATATTATTATACCATCTTTTCCTCAAGCGATATTAAACCATGTCCCACATCACATAATGTACTGTGTTATGATGCTAGGAACTGTCTTTGTGCATATGATCAATACACCAGTTGTATGGTTGTAATTCATATGGCATGATTTACTATTTGGACAACAAATACCAAGTATATATACTTTTTACAATTTGACTCTGTTTCTAGCCTCACTATTCTATATCTCATTTAAAGTCCCAAATGTTCTCTTCTATATACACTTGTTGGGAAGTAATCTGCTTTGGACACCTTGCTGACCCTGTTGGATGCCTAAAGTGGGTATGGAACCTTAATTTTCCACATACATTGAGGAGCTGACCAGCCTTGTAATAGGTGTGGTGGGAGCCCCAGGACAGTAGCCAATACGGCCTTCCAGACAAATCCAACCTAATTTTTTTTTTAATTTGGCTGCTGTTGCCACTTTTCAGGTGGCTTTGACCTGTAAAATTGACTCTGCACAACTAGATATTAGACCGGTCTGACAGGACTTGGAAAAAAAATTAGAACTCGACTTACTACAGCGGAACAGACACTTAGCCACATGGAAAATGAAACAGCTGAAAATACTACTTCCATCCAATCTGTGCAAACCAAAAATCAGGGCTCTAAAATATCGGGCTGGGGACACTAATAACCTTAATAGAAAAAAAAGTGTCCATATTTCAGAACATGCAGAAGGGGTAGATGGGAAGAACCAGTGGTATTTGTGGAAAAGATGTTGCACACCCTTCTTTGTTTACCCCATTCCAGAGTTGAGAGAGCACATTGCATACCTCCCCAGCCTGGTCCGGTAAGCTCCCCGCCTTGTACTCTGAACAAACAGGGCTCATAAGAAGTTTCCTAGGATAGACCGAATAACTACCCTGTTTCCCCTAAAATAAGACCTAGCGTGATTGTCGGTGATGGCTGCAATATAAGCCCTACCCCGAAATAAGCCCTAGTTAAAGTCCTTGTAGGTCTTATTTTCAGGGTAGGGCTTACTTTTGGGGAAACATGATAGGGCTTATTTGGGGGGTAGGGCTTATATTGCCATCGCCGACAATCACGCTAGGTCTTATTTTCAGGGAAACAGGGTAGAGACTTGAATTATCTGTAGCACCCTCTAGTGTGCTAGGGAGTTAGTGCAGTTTATTTTTCCTGCAGTTGTCAAATTTTCAGGCTTATCTGATAGCCAAGGCAGGGTGTGTTTGATCTGGGCTGGAAGTGGCTCAGGGTAGTGCTGGGTGACTCACAGGTGGCATCATTAGGACCTCCCACTTCTTTCTAGAATCTTCTGGTACTTTATAGAAAGAGAGGCATGGAGGAGAGGTGGAGCCACCTGGGGTAGTCTAAGGACCAATCCCCAATTTGGATTAGCAGGGGGCGGGGCCTATGAGGGAGCTCCCCAGTCTGGGACGGGTTGACCTTGGGCCTGTGCTTGAGTGTAGATGGGACCCTCTTTAAACCCACAGAGGTGTCCTGGCCAGGAGGCATAGGAGGAGCAAGAGAGAAACGTGGGAGAACACTGCCAGGCAAGTCGCCAGGAGTTCCACAGAGGCAGTCAGGAGGGCTGGTGAGTAAGCACACCGTTGGGGGGACTGGAAGGGCCAGCCTGAGAGGACTGATGTGGAACAGTCTGGGATGGGTGCAGAGCCAGTCTGGAGGATGGTGGTGTCATGGGCAGTAGAGCGAGGCAGCTACAGCCAGGAGGGCTGGCAGTGCCTGAAGAGGTGCTACAGGGAGCAGTAGCCACAGGGACAGCTAGCACTCAAATTTTTCTATTTGCTACACAATAGGGGCCTGCGGTCCCTGCCTGTAAAGGGCACTTGCTTTAGACCTGGCTGAGTCAGTGTCAGGCCTACTAAATCAGTGCTGGCTAGTCTGGAGAAGGAAAGAGAGGAAGCCATATGTAGGAAGAGAAAGGAGTGATACTCAGAAGAGAGGAAGCGATGTGGAGGAGAAGAAAAGGAGTGATGTATATACAGGCTGTATATAAAGTCTCAATTGTTGATGTTTGATTTCATGGACATCTCATAAGACCCCATCCCTATCCAAGTTTAATATCCCTCAATAAAACATAAAAACAAAGTGCAAGGACTGCTTTCATGTCTCTGGATGAATGACAAGTGTGTGCCTGGCTGGGGCAGGGTGACAGGTGGACCACAATACTCCAAAACTCCCATGGGGGTACCGCTACATATCTACATAGAAAATTCCTGATCTTTCCAGATTACTCTTTGTAAATGCGCTTTTGGAGATACTTCAATGCCATTAAAGCTGAACTACATGCCAAAAGTATCAAATACAGTGTCTCATTCCCTGCAAACCTGTGGGTTTAATATTGCAAAGTTGGTTATTTTTTTCATTGTGACTAAAGATCCAGCCATGTGGCTAGACTTTGGAGCGGGAGGTCTCTCCCCTGAAGCTCATGATGCCTGCAAGATCACAACTGGATCCCTTCAAGTTACTGGTTTGATAAAGTTCAATTGGATCACTCCTTTACTGATATATTTTGTTCCGGACAATGAATACCTCATCTCATAAGTGCTACTACTCTTAACCAGGGACCTCTGGGGACTATAGAAGTTTACTCAGTTATCATGTACATGTTGTCAACTGAGTTTAAGTTTTGTGCCCTTCTTAAGGCTAAAGAAAAATTACATCATCCGTTTATTTCTAGCTTTTCCACTTTGGGGAACATGCTTTTCTTCAAATTCAGAGGATTGTTCGGTCGTATTCAAAACCTTTTTCTGCCAGTTGTTTTTTTTTATTGGTACTGATGAATTATAATGTTTTATGGAAGATGCAGGGTGGGTTGTTGCTAGTCATTATTCTAACACACAGCTACTAATGTACTGTTGAACAAGACTTTTCCTATGCATGGTAGGTCTGCTTTCTGGGTGCCAGTGGGTTTTTGTGGCAGAGAGATGGTTGGGTCAATTATTGTAGCTTTATGTATCATCCTGTGCTGGATTTCTTTTACTACCCCAAATGGCTGATGTCTATATTATCTCCTGTGCAGGGTCTTAATTCTGCTATCAAGTGATCCCTGGTATTCTACTTCCTCAAAAGGTGTCCCCCCACATTTGTATTTTACAAGAAACTCACCTATAAGGGACATTCTGGGACTTAAAGCCTGGGTTGGTATGCATATCATGCTACCTACTCCAGCTGTGCTAAAGGAGTCAGCATCCTAGTTCACAAACCTTTTCCTTATAAGCCTGTAAATATCAAAGCGGACCCAGGGGGGGCGATATATATTGATAAATAAAAAAAATTTAAAACAAAATGTGACTACCCAATATCAGCAAATAAGTGAATCCCTAGTGAAATAATATCCAATAAGTGAAAGAAAACCGCAATAGTCCAATCTTTAATCCCGAAAGTCTTTACTTGATAATTAGTCCCACATATGCACAGAGTAATGCCCCGTACACACAGTCGTAATTTAAGACAGAAAAAGTAGGACGGGAGCTTTTCGTCATATATTCCAACCGTGTGTATGCCCCATCGGACTTTTTACATTGAAAATTCTGATGGACTTAGAAAGAGAACAATGTTCTATATTTTTCCGACTGAATAAAACTATCGGGAAAACCGATAGTCTGTACGCTGTTCCGACGTACCAAAAATGATGCATGCTCTGAAGCAAGTACGAGATGGAAGAGATTGGCTACTGGCTACTAAACTTCAATTTTTTTAGTCCCGTTGTACGTCACTGCGTTCTTGGTGGTCAAACGTTGGTGTAACCGTGTGTATGCAAGAGAGCTTGAGCGGAATTCTGTCGGAAAAACCTTCAGAGTTTATTCCGACGGGAAAACCAGTCGTGTGTACAGGGCATAAGAAAGACAGGCACTCCACCCGGTGACACAAAGATCTGCTCACCTCCAGTTATGGCCTCAAAAATCATCATAAGATGTCAAAAACAGCATTCTCCCCATAGTGATAGCTAGTGTTCACTTATATACTTTATTGTAATAGCAAAGGTATAAACACACATATAATAAAAATAAAACATTGCTCTTCAAATAACCATATGCAGCTTGCTTCTGTGTAGTACAGCTCACCACAAACTTTGGTACAGCAGGTGTGATGATGTGATCAGCACTAAGCTTAGGGGGGTGGAGGTATTTTATTTTTTGGGTAGCTCTGTACAGTTTTATATTATTTGTACTATTGGGGGTGTTGTGAAATCACTTCTGGAGTTTCAGCTTGCAACCCATGAGAGAACCGGGGTTGACTGTGCAGATTGCTGCTCAATCACAATTTATTGATACATGCTATGATTCATGATGTGAATATGATTGTTGGTGGAGCCGGCAGGGAAAATCAGAAGTGGATCAGGGCTGTTCTGTGCAAAACCATTACACAGAGCAGGTAAATATAACTGGTTTATTATTTTATAGAAATATAAATTAAACCTTTACAAATCACTTTAATGCCTGTGGCTTTCTGAGATCTAAATATTAACTGGTTTAAATCCATCCTCTTTCTTCTGTACCCTAAGGCAAAGGGATTGGTGGCTTCTTCCCCACTCAATAAGTATAGTTTACATTTTTTGTTTATCCAGATACAAAGGGAGCCAAATAGTTTATATCTATTCATAAAGTGGCCCCTTTATTACTACAATTACGAGAAAAAAGCTCCTCTTGGGTGAGCCTCTCCCTCAATTTGATGGGATGTGTTCCTCTTCTTAAGATGATGCTTCTGCCAAAATTCAACAATGTTTTTACGAATTGTCCTATCTGGCTGTCGGGAGCGTTCTTTCAAGAGATGAACCAATGCGTTAGGTAATTTATCTGGAATGGGACCTTAACAAGACTAGCAAGATCTACATTACATATGCCTGTCCAGACAGGTGGGTTAGCTTTACCTATTTTCCAGGTTTATTATTGGGCTGCAGTGTTGGTCATGGTTAGGTGGTGGTTTGCACAACTATTGGATAACGCTGCAGTGTTTCTGAAAAATGCTTGTTGGGACCCCTTTTGGACTTGAGTAACTGGGTATTAGTGACCTCAGAACATATCCTGAATCCCTAGACCAACTAAGACCACCCTCAGAGATTCTTTCCACTTTCCCGGAATTGGCCTCCAAATCAACATACCTAATCAGTTGTTATTCTGGTAATTTCAATTGTGCCATGCTGCTCCATTTCAATTTCCACATCTACATGTCCTCCAAGATGATCCAATAGAGAGATCACTGTCCTGCAGAATACTTCCAAAAGCTTTACTGTTTCTATATATACTATATTACCAAAAGTATTGTGACAACTGCCTTTACAAGCACATGAACTTTCATGCTTTGTGCACTGGTCAAAATCATTTGGTGGGGGGATTAGTGTGTGGGGTTGTTTTTAAGGGGTTGGACATGGCCCCTTAGTTTCAGTGAAGAGAACGCTTAAGGTATCAGCATACCAAAACATTTTGAACAATTTCATGCTGCCAACTTTGTGGGGACAGTTTGGGGAAGGGCCCTACCTGTTCCAACATGACTGCACACCAGTGCACAAAGCAAGGTCCATAAAGACATGGATGAGCGAGTTTAGGATGGAGGAACTTGACTGGCGTGCATAAATCTCAACTCAACCTGATAGAACACTTTTGGGATGAATTAGAATGGAGACTGCAAGCCAGGCCTTCTTGTCCACATCAATGCCTGACCTCACACATACACTTCTGGAAGAGTGGTCAAACATTCCCATAGACACACTCCTAAACCTTGTGGACAGCCTTCCCTGAAGAGTTGAAGCTGTTATAGCTGCGCAGGGTGGGCCAATTCAATATTGAACCCTACAGACTAAAACTGGGGTGCCATTAAAGGTCATGTCATGTAAATGCATACCCCTATACTTTTGGTAATATAGTGTATGTCTCTTCTTTGTGTAGGTTTGCCCAAAATGGATGGATTGTGGGAACAGTGGAAAAGGGATATCCCCATTCTGGACAGGGAGGCATCGTAAGCCTGTCCTGAAAATTGTTCCAAACTGGTAATTAGCTCCAGAGACAAATTGATTCAGACACAATTTCTGCACACATAGTATATTCTACCCCGTAAAGACTATAGGATTTACCCCAAAATATCTCCCACTTGCCCATGCTGCCAAGTGGATTCTGAAACATATTTACACATGTTCTGGACTTGTACAAAACTACAACTAAAAAACTGTTCCCCAACACCACTGGCCCTGTTAATGTATATACCTAGTATGTAAAAACTGAACCTACTAATCATGGTACATCATCACCACTGAATTGTGCTTGTAACAATGCAATCACTATTTGGTTATAAATGTTTTCTATGCCATGCATTTCAATAAATAAATCCTAAAACAAACAAAACATTTCTCCCTAAAGCCCATCATATGTGGAAAAACACCATACTCTTCACATTCAATCTATCAAACCATACATTCTTGGAAATCCCTCAACAACTCACCAATTGGCTGCATCTCTGCTACCAAAATGACTATCCTCCCCAGGTTACTATATTATTTTTGTGCATGGTCAGTCTCTGTTCCCTCCTTTGTCCTCTAAACTCTAGATAAAAATCATAAAAATTTTTTTCCTACATTTGACATCCTAGTCACCCTATAATTTCCAGACAAGCTATGTTTGTAGTCAGAGTCTGGATACTCGAATACGACTTACCCCAACTATGGTGACCTGAGGTGTGCCTTGGTCGCAAGGAACAGTATGCTTAGAATAGGGCATACCCGGAGTATGAAATATGCAGTATAAGAGGGGTGAGAGGGACCAAGAAAAATGCTAGCCGACGAGTGTATAGGAAAGGATGGGGGATTATAAGCCCCAGTCTCCTCCTACAAACTCAGGCTAGCCAATGGCAGCCTTCTAACTTGTAGTCAGAGTCTGGATACTGGAATATGACTTACCCCAACTATGACAACCTGAGGTGTTCTGTGGTCGCAAGGAACAGTCTGCTTAAAAGAGGGCAAAAGGATAATACACAAGGCTGGTGTGCCCTTCTTTTCCTTTTTTATCGTTGTGTAGGGAAAGACAGTAGTGGGCGATCAAGAGGAGCCACTGCAAACAGTGGATAGCTGGTCCAAGACATCTTGTAATAATTGATGATGAAACCCCGACCAGGCTGCCGGATTTTGTTATTGGGTAGTTATAGTGAAAAGTGATCAGGATATCTGATGAGACTACCCTTGAGGAGAACTGGTGCCTTATGAGTGGCTTGGGATACCTCCCCGGGTCTGAGAAAACTGAAGTAACTCAGAAAGACAGCAGCCTTGAGGACAAGCCTGGGGCCTGAGCCAAACGGTCACAGGGACAACAAATCAGACAGCCCACAGAACATTCGGCCGGTGATTGGCAGATGTGTCAAACGTGACTGACCCTGATTTCTTTGTATACCTTTCAAAATGGCTTTAATTGGATCAGCCGCAAAAAAAAGATGGTCTATCAGGATCCTGAAGTGATATAAAGTGCTGAATACCCGAGAAGTACAACTTGATGGTATTGAATGAAAGCGACAACTCGCTATGACAACAGGCAGCAAACGCCAACATGTGTTTGACATCCCCGACTGAATTACAAGGATAAAGGGACATCAACCTAGAAAAACACCTCCAAGCCATCTTGTAAGCCTTGAGTGTATTCACTGGTAATGAAGAATTCACCAGGTTGGCAGCCTGCACCCTGAGAGCAGCTAATCCATTATCAAGGTGGAAAAAGGAGGTACCGGCTTGCCCACCCGATCCGCTTTAGAATGCTATAGGAAGAAACGCCGAAAATCAGAACGAGATAAGGTGTCAGCAGCCACGTTACAGACACCACTGATAAACTTGCCCTGAAAATGAAAATTGTGCAAGAGACCCAACCATGTCAGCCTGCGCATGAAGGACATTATGATGAGCGACCCAGATCTACCCTTATAGATGATTTTAGCTGTGGCTGAATTATGGGAAAAGAAAAGGACTGTGTGGCCAGACCAAGCGGAACCCCAAGTGACAGCTGCTGTGACTATTGGATAAATCTCAGACAGAGCCGAAGTCTGAGAAAACCCAGCAATGTTGAAAACCTCGGAGGGCCATGGACCAGCCAACCATTGACATCCACAAATTGCTGCAAAACCCACTGAGGCATCTGAAAAAACTCTGGGTGACATGGCCGGAATTGGTCCCACATGAGCAGATCAGCAGCCGCGTCGGCTTGTAACCTCACAGCTGAGTCTGTGTCCTGGCACCGAGGTAGGAGAGCCAACAACCTAGTCACAAATGACTTGCCCTGAGGAATAATCCTCAAGGCAAAGTTGAGCATGCCTAACAGAGACTGCAAATCCTTCCTAGAGCAAACAGGCCTGACAAGATTGTGAATAGTGCCACAAATCCTACCCAGGTTCTGGATAGGCAAACTAGCGATCATGCGATTGGTGTCAAGGGTAATACCTAGGAAAGTAATCACTGTGGAAGGCCCTTCCACCTTGTGGGCAGCCAAGGGGATGTTTAAATCAGCAAACAGTTCTGTGAGTGATTCAAGATCCTTGGGAGACTGCACAGGGCTCTTTAATAGCAAACAAATGTCCAAATAATGAATGACCCTCTGACACCCTTTGCGATTGGACAAAATCCAATTGGTGGAAAAATAATACTGCTCCCGCCATTTGAACCCATGCCACTGCCAGAGGGTTGGATTAATGGGGAGGAGTTTAACCACTTGCTTACTGGGCACTTAAGCCCCCCTCCTGCCCAGACCAATTTTCAGCTTTCAGCGCTGATGCACTTTGAATGACAATTGCGCGGGCATACAACACTGTACCCAAATTAAATTTTTATATTTTTTTCCCACAAATAGAGCTTTCTTTTGGTGGTATTTAATTACAGCTGGGAGTTTTATATTTTGTTAAACAAACAAAAAGATGCAAAAAAAATAAATAAATAAAAATTATGTTTAATAGTTTGTTATAAAATTTTGCAAACAGGTCATTTTTCTCCTTCATTGAAGTGCGCTGATGAGGCGGCACTGATAGGCTGCACTGGTGGGCACTGATAGGCATAGTTAAGGCAGCACTAATAGGCACAGATAAGGTGGCACCGATAGGCACAGATAAGGCAGTACTGATGGGCACAGATAAGGCGGCACTGATGGGCAAAGATAAGATGGCACGGATGGGTGGCACTAAGGGGCACTGATAGATGGGACTGATAGGTGGCTCTGATAGGTGGCACTGCTGGGCACTGATGGGCGGCACTGATGGGCACTGGGGTGCAGCACCGTTGTTGAGGCAGATTGTGGGCACTGATGGGTGGCACTGATGTGTGGCACTGCTGGGTGGCACTATGGGCACTGCTGGGTGGCACTGACGGGGGGCACTTATTTATTCATGAGGTGGCACTGGCAGGGGGGTACTGGTAAGCTGGCCGTGATCGGGACTGATGTCCCGATCACGGCCGCTGGTGATCGGCTCTATTGCCGGCTCCGTTGTATCACATGATCAGCTGTCAGTGGCTGACAGCTGATCACGTGGTAAGGGGTCAGGATCGACCCCTTGCTCGGATCCGTGATAAGGAGTCTCATAGACTCGCCGATCACAGAGCGCACCGCGCGTGCCCCTCAGGGGGCGCGCAGGCCGCTCGTGCACGGGACGACGTCAATAGACGTAGTCCCGGCAAAGGAGGTCCGCGCTGTGGCCGTCATTTGGCTATAGCGCGGATCTCTAGTGGTTAAAGGCATCCAAAATATCGGCTCAGGATAACCATGTGCCCCTACTTAACTGCAAAATTTTCTGAATGGCCAAGTCCAATGACGAATATTGCAGCGAAAATAATTCTGAAGGAATGAGAGAATTAAGACTAGGTATATGTGAGGAATGAGGAGCAGACAAGTTATAGATTAACCAATGTTTATTAGAAAATATACCCTTAACCACACCGATGGGGTTAACCCTCCACATACTAAAGGGTGCAGCAAGAAATGGCCCTATGACAAACCCCTTGGCTAACTCGACCTGTAACAATTCAATTACTAATAGGGGATTGCTGGTGGCAGATAATAGGTTAGCGCATTCAAAAGTCTGTGAAGGTAATGAGGAGCGTGTGAAAAACGTCAGAAAACCCCCCTGCGAGGAATTGCCTGAGAGGTGGGGATGGTTGGTGTAACAACCAGAACTCTAAGCTGGAAACATTGACTCGGCTTAGTCAAGAAGGACTGGATGACAAAGGGACAAGAGGATTTGGGGTGTGCCCTTAAGCAGTTGGCGCAAACATGAAAGAGTCTGCACTGATTATAGTTACAGGTCACATAATTGAAATTGTTGCCTAGAAAATGAATGGGTCTGCCCAGTTTGTCTACTTGACCTGATGGCCCTGTGAAGGATCCACTGCACACCTGGCTGGCAGAACCTGATGGCAGAGAATGCTCCAGATTGGGACACAAATTGGTGGTGTGGGCTGATGACTCACAATGGTCACATGTTGGAGATTTCGGATTGGCAAAGTGCCTACAGAACAGTTCCATGTCAATGTCGCGCCAACATTTGACCAATCTGAAACTGCGCCCAAGAAGCTGCGACCTTCACTGAAAAAGACCGGTGATAGTCGTAGAACATCGAGCCATTGTACTTGTGAGTCGGGTCCACCACCTTGTGTAGATAAAGCTCCAACTCCTCTCTCATGCCAGGAATAACAGCCACAAATGACATCTCTGTAAATACCAAAGGGCAGAACAAACTCCGCTATGCTGAGTTTACGATTAAGCCTCGGGTCTCTAGTTTTGAGAACCACAGAGACTTCCCCGCAAGCATAAAACTTTTTTTGACCAAGTCTTGTGACACTATGAGCAGGGAGGCCAGACTTATGCCCTTCCCCTCTAAGATATCTTTTTTGAGGTGGGCAGGGATGAAGTGCGCAGGGGACACGGATGGCATCACTGCTAGTGGTGAAGGAATAGCTACAAGTAATGGCCCGCTGGTATTACCTGCAGAGGTGCCAGCCAGTACAGTACAGAGCCTGTGGGAGCAGCAGCAACATCCACCCTGGCAGGGCGGGCCTCCATCACATTCATCTTATCTTGCAGCAGCTGAACAGAAGTGGAGAGTGTGTTTAGGACTGTGTGAATCTGGGTTAGTGACTTAAGCAATGACACATTGTCTGCACTAGTGGATGGCTGTGGCGGGCTAGAAAACAACAGCCTGAACAGCTCCGCTTTCCTGGCAGTAGCCAAGAACGGAATGCCCCTGCATTGAAGCTCTGCAATGAGCTTCGGTATAGTCCAGTTTCTCAGAGATGTGGCGCTGCCGTGCTCTGAACCCCTAACAGGAGTAGGAGGGATGAAGGCAAATTTGTCGCTCTCTGAAACATGCAACATATCTGAATCTGTGGAAAAACCCAAATTCAGTCCATCAGACCCCAGGAAAATCAAATCCTGAACAAAGATACCCAACAGGAACAGCGCGTAAAGGTGGATCTAGTGACCATAACCCCCTGTGTGTATGTAGTAAGTAAGCTCAAGCAACCTGCAGCGCAAAGACAGGTAATTAAAAACAAACACTCAGAGCTTGTAACCTACAGACTGTGATAGGTAGAAATAGGAATGTAAATGATGTGCAACATGTGAAGTACAGGCGAGAAGACTGCAAGTATTACAATCATTAAAAAACAAAACTTCAGCCCGCACGGATCTGTAGACGTGACAGATCCTGGTATGTACTAGCTATGACCCTTGACCAAAAGACACACAGAACACACCTTGCTGTTACTGTATGTAAAATGTGGAATCCACCTGAAGCAATATCATGAGGTACGCACTAAATAGAATCATGGAATGAAACAAACAGAAAATCAAAACTTAAAAGCAACATAAAATAAGAGACCACCTGAACAGAGTGAAGCGTGAGCTCTGTGGTGGGAGAAAGAATGTTGAATGTGCAGTGGAGAAAGAACATAATGAAACCCCCTCTTTAGAAAAAAGGTGGTGCAAATGCCAATGACAGTGGCAGCCCAATGAGGGGCTAACGTGGCCACAAAGCCACGTGACTATGCGACACCGTGAAGTACCCGAGTCACACCAGTGACCCATCCAAGGCTGAGAGCCCTGAAGCTGAGCCCTGCCTGACCTGATCATGTTAATGTACGTGATGTGGCACCCAATGAGGGGCTTAAAGAGGAAGTAAACCCTGATGGGTTTACTTCCTCTGTCTCCCTGAAAAGGTAAAGCATAATGGGCAACTATGCATCGCATAGTAGCCCATTATGTGTCACTTACCTGACACAGGAGCCAGCAATATCATCGCTGTCCCCTGTAGCACGAAGAATCCATCCTCTTACGGGTATCGCTGCTCCAACCACTCGCATCGCCGGAGCAGCGATGACGCCACTCCCGCGCTTGCGCACGGGAGCTATTAGCCACGGCATGCTCAGTGCGCCACTGTCTTTTTGTAAATATCTACTAAACAGTGTAAGTTTAGGCGATATTTCTTGGACCTACAGGTAAGCCTTAATCTAGGCTTACCTGTAGGTCAAAGTGGTTTGTAAGGGTTTACAACCACTTTAACTTGGCCATCAGTAGAGGAACTATCAGGCCCAGCAGATTTCATGAATAGCACTAGTGATGTAACCAGTGCTATGGCCCCTGGTACTGGAAAGGCTGACAGCTGGCCAAACCAACACCATGGGCAGACCCAGTGACACTATGGACATGGGGGTCAGGTGACCAAGTGCAACCCCCAGAGAAAAAGATACAGCCAGCCCTGGCAAGAGTAACCTGCCATGACGGATCCCTAACCACAGGGCCAATGACCACCCCCTGGGACTAACATGGTGCCACGCATGTGTGAGGAACCTATGAAGACCCCAATTGCTGCATGTGCAGACTGCTGATTCCTGCTGTATGGGGGCACAATCCTGCCAATAATGATATCTGTGTCCCCTGCCCCTCATGATGCCCCAAACCTCCGGTCCTGCGGGTGTCAGGTGCCTATGGTGAACCCCCCCCAAGTAAAGGACGCAGCAGTCCCATGGAACAACCAGTAGTGACAGCTCCTGGAAACACGGAAGCCCATGACCCCCAATGGTATGGCCCTGCATATTACCCCCTCACCCCTCCCCATCTCCTGGACCGCTGTGTGCTTAGGAGCACCACACGCGGTAGGTACCTGAACCGTATGGCTGAACCGTTTGCTGCAATCCGCCTGACAGCCTAGACACACTGACCAGATGAAAGCTGGATGGGGGGGCAGAGCTTCCACACTGCCTACGCTTTGTTGGACCCGGAAGTAACGTGTCGACTGCTTTCCTAACCAGAAAAACGCTAGCCAATGAGTGTGTAGTAAACAAGGGGGAGGGGATTATAAGCCCCAGACTCCTCCTACAAACTCAGGCTAGCCAATGACCAGCCTTCTAACTTAGGCAAAGAAATGAGGATAGCTCAGGTGCCATACAAAAATACTGCATTTCCAAGCAGCCCATATAATCCCCCATTCAAACCACACAGGCCACAACTGACCCCCCCCCCCCTTTTGGGGAGGGGATAAATTATGAGGCTTTCTACACATCACATGTAACACGTGACAATATTCCATGGATGCCATCAAAATACAAATCTCCAAAGCTTAGTCCTATGCTGGACCAATGTAACTATGAGAAAAATTGCCATATACTTAAATGAATCTTTAACCACTTAAGGACCACCTCACGCCGATATACGTCAGCAGAATGGCACGGCTGGGCACAGGCACGTTGCCCTTTAAGAGCCCAGCCGTGGGTCGCGCACACGCCGCCGGCGGTGCACTCACGACCCAGTCCTGAGCTCCGTGACCGTGGGACTGATTGCCGCCGGTGTCCTGCGATCGGGTCACAGACTGAAGAACGGGGAGAGTTAAGTGTAAACAAACCTCTCCCCGTGCTTCCTAGTGAGCCTGTCACTGATCGTCTGTTCCCTGTCATAGGGAAAGCTGATCAGTGATGTCACACGGCAAGCCACGCCCCCTACAGTAAAAAAACACACACACACACACACTCACACTTAACCCCTACACTGCCCCCTAGTGGTTAACACCTTCACTGCCAGTGACATTTTTACAGTAATCAGTGCATTTTTAATCGCACTGAACGCTGTATTAATGCCAATGGTCCCAAAAATGTGTCAAAATTGTCTGTTGTGTCCGCCATAATTTTGCAGTCACAATAAAAAAAAATTGCTGATCGCCGCCATTACAAGTAAAAAAATAAAAATAAAAAAAATGTATAAAAATGCCATAAAACGATCCCCTATTTTGTAGTCGCTATAACTCTTGCGCAAACCAATCAATAAACGCTTATTGCTATTTTTTTTACCAAAAATATGTAGAAGAATACGTATGTGCTTAAACTGAGGAAAAAAAAAAGGTTTATATCTTTTTTGGGGATATTTATTATAGCAAAAAGTGAAAAATATTGCAAAATATCGCTCTATTTTTGTTTATAGCGCAAAAAATAAAAACCATAGAGGTGATCAAATACCACCAAAAGAAAGCTCTATTTGTAAGAAAAAAACGCCAATTTTGTTTAGGAGCCACGTCGCACGACCGCGCAATTGTCAGTTAAAGGGACGCAGTGCCGAATCTCAAAAAGGGGCCTGGTCCTTTAGCTGGAAAATGGTCCGAAGCTTAAGTGGTTAATGACCCCTAAGTCAACCTTCTTAAAATGTGGTCTCCCTTGCTGAAACAGGAGCTGATTTTGATATCTCCTGCCTTGTATCTTTAAAACTAAACCTTAAAATTGTCCCTAAAAATTGTTTGAGGATCACTGTCCACTGATACCTTCCTCCCCTCTGAATTTATCTACCTCTTTCACCCTTTCCAACACCTCTCTAAGCTCCCCCTCCAACTTGTTCTGTCTCCACTGCTATTCACTATCAAGTTCAATTTTTTTTAATTCATATTCAGACCCAGTGGTATATTTTATTACTCATGCAGATGCTTTGGATTGTACCACACTGGTTAGAAATGTTCCTTGCTGTGTTAATATCACAACCATCATGTATCACAGCTTTTGTTTTGGACAGAGTAAGGAAGGGTTATAACCTCCATCAATTGTATACCGTTGTCCCATAGGGAGGATTTCCCCTGATTTATAATCCTCATCAAACAGTATGTGCTAGTAACCTCTCCATTGGGTACTCGGGTAGCAGAAAACATTTTTAGTAGACTTCACCAAGGATAGACTCTCTTACCATATTGTTAATGGCTGTGCCTTCCTATCCCAGGACATCTGATCCCTTTATTTCTTTATTCACGCAGAGGCACAAAAATGCAGTGACATGAACACGTTCCATAGAAACCAATGTTAAAAAAAAATCCCTGCATTTCTGCAAAATGCATCAAAAAACGCATTAGTGTGAATGGAACCTTACATTCAGTCAAACCTAATAGCTTAAACTATTGTGTAATGAAATTATCACCACTTGTAGATGAAAGGAATTTATTATGCTCCAGAGCAGTCTAGAACAGATGCAGGAAAATAACAGGAAACAAGTAATAGACTGATTTTATTGGCAGCAGGACAAGTACAATACTTACTAACAGTTCTTGGCAGATGCCATTACCCTCCATACAGTAAGTAGATCTAGCAGGCATAACTGCACAGCCACCCAGTAAAGGCACCTGCTATAAAAGCTGGTAAAAGCCACTTCTTTCTGAAGATTCTGAAGAACATGCTTTTACCTATAAAGTGGTATCATTTTAACATGTATAAACACTTTTTTTCAACTCTCTTTTTTTTTTATCATGATAGCTTATTTTTAACATGCAGTAGTCACACACTAAAAAGCAGTTTTTCACATTCTTGGGAAGTAGTTTACGCGCCGTGCTGTGTCATGATATAGCAATGCACATAAATAATGCTCGCCCACACTGTTTACACAAGATGTCAAACCAGCTCCAAAAACCCACGCAGCATCAATCTGCAAGTGAATGTCTATCATCTGTATAAATTGAAGTAGAGAGGAACATTACTGTTTGGAACACACTTTGCTCCAGAGCTAATCTGGCCTGAATACATTTAGAAATAATGTGTTTTTTTTTTTTTTTTAAATAAATAGCCACCCAAGCAAAAAAAAAAAAAAATCCATACGCTGCATGTAGACCAATGTAAGACTTAAAATTGTATAACTAGCACATGCTCATTAAAGGACCCATTTTGTGGAAATTGTGCAATGCAAAAAAAGGACCTCATTACAGAAAGTGAAAGCAATATTGTTAGTTAGACACCAAACACTACCAGATTCTCATTTGATGCGACATGGAAAAGATTATCCGTTTTGGTTGCTGCAGACAATACAGTATTCCTTTCATAAACTTTTTGATTGTGAGGTCCATAATCACAATAAAAGGCCACTTTAACAAGAGAAAATTGAATGTAGCGGTTTAAAGGCATTGTGCAAATTTTAAAAATCTCCCCAACCTGAAGAAATCACAGGTGTTTAACCCCTTCCCCAAGATGATACACATCACGAGGAGACCGCAGACCACTTCTTTCTCATAATTATTTAAAATTCATGCCCGTTGTAGCGCTGCAAGAGGAAAGCTATGACCAGTCACTAATGACTATGCAGAGGCTGTAAACCAGAGCATTTACTAGATAAAGTTGTAACAACACTAGTTTGCCCAAGGAGTTGTGCTGGCAGGCATTCCTCTGTGACATGATGCACAAAGCATGTTGCATGATACATGCATATTGCTATTGCGCTTACAGAATACTAAGGTGACCACAGATGCCCTTTAACAATAACTGCTTGCAGTTAAGAACTCACTAATAGAATGTTCAAGATTAGTTTTTGGTCCCCAGATCAGTGCCAGCTACGCTGACAAAAATGTTCTATGCTTTTAGTGCAGCTGCACATGATGTTGCTATTACACAGCTATACCAGTACAATTTATAACAACAGAGAGTATTGTTCTCAGGTACAAGAAAACGTATGGCACAGGTATACATACATTTTTGAGGACCACCCGAGCACATCTGCCTCTGCACGTATCCAGCAGGAATGCAAACCAGAGGAGTAGGAACCCACTCCCCCCCTTGCTTTTAGGGTTCAATCAGCCACATATGCAGCACTTCAGGAGCACCTGCACTTGACTACTGACCGGAGGAGAAGGAACCCACTTCACCCCTGCTTATAGGGTTTAATGAGCCACAAATGCAGCACTCCAGCAGCACTGGCACTTGACTGTTTTCCGATTGGTCATGGAAATTGTCTAAATAGGATGTGTTCCTGAGAAGGTGCAATGCACAGCCTTGGACAAATCAGACATACACAGAAGAACACTTCAGGAGCGCTGCTCATTAGATTTAATAAACCATAAAAGCAGGGGGTGGAAGGGCCAGTCCACCTGCAGTTTGGCCTAGACACTGTTGGAGCTCTGGACATCCTTGGGAGCCCATGTACTCCTAGCCCTAATACTGTGCACAACATTGGCATTCACTTGCTAATTGCAAATTGTTGGCAGTGTGATAAAAGGACAGAAATGTTCATTAGTATTATTAGGTGCTCATAATCCCCTGCAAATTTCCACTTACTAGTGTTGAAAAAAAGGATAACAGTTTTATAGTATAGTGGTCCTTTGTGAAAGGAATGCTTTTTTTGTTGGGGGTGGATCCTGTTGAAATTAAATAAGAGGTGATAACCTTGCAGGGAAAACACTGGATTTAAAAAAACAAAACAAAAAAAAAACGTTGTGCTTGAGTATATTGTATGGCAGAACAGAAGACTTTAACGTATTTTTCTTTCCGTTAGGTCAGGGCAGCATGTCATAGCTTACAATGTTGGGATTGTATTTAGACTCTCTTGTCTTTGGTCAACAAAAGCAGTTCAAGTTGCAGAAGCCAAGTCTAAGTTTGTCCATTGTGGGGGTGAGAAACATCTTAACATTACTGTTCAATTTCCAAATTATCGATTTTAATATCTGGAACCTTGAAGCTAACCACCTCCTCATATGTAATTTCTGAAATAGAAAAAAGAAAAAGGAAAATATTAAAACAATAATTAAACAATTTCAAAAGGGCCCTTTTCATAGGGGAGGACTGATCGGGTCCACCTGTCAGTTTTTTAGGCGGACCCAACCGGACCATCCATTGCCCTCTATGAAGTCCATTGACACCTGTCGACTTCTGGGGGAATCCGTTTACCATCCATCTGGCAGATCAGATGACAGTCAGATGTAAACAGACAGGCGGTTGGTCTACATCTGACCGCCTAGAGAGGACAGCGGGCTGTGTCTGTGTATGCTCTGCATTAGTGGAGCGGACACGGACAAGCCAACCGCCTGCTTGGGGGGGGAATCAGCAAACAGATTTCCAACTGAATAGGTGGACTCCTGGAGAAGCCCGCCCAATGTGGAGGGGGACTAAAGCACTGGCCCTGACATGCCTCTCTGCTGATAAACAAGGTTGCTCACCACAATGAGGGACCCAAAAAAACAAAAACGCACCTAGTC
Source organism: Lithobates pipiens (assembly GCF_037356315.1). Taxonomy (NCBI): domain Eukaryota; kingdom Metazoa; phylum Chordata; class Amphibia; order Anura; family Ranidae; genus Lithobates; species Lithobates pipiens. The sequence goes on from NW_027507903.1 coordinate 195,110,828, forward strand.
TGAAAAAGAAACCCAGCATGTGAGAAATTTACAGGCAGCCATTCCTGACACAATTCTAAAAAATTCTAGTTGCCTGGCAATCGTGTTGATCTGATAGCTAAATGTGGAACAAGTAAGCAGTTTCAGGAGTTGTGACTGGACATAATTGCTCTGGGTCCATGACTCAGACATTACTGAAGCCACTGGACAATTAGAGCAGCCAGAAAACTAGCATTTAAGACAAGGACATCTATGGACATATTCCTGCCATAATAGGTTTCCCAAAAACTAAGGAAAGAAAGTTGGAAGTGAGGTTTTTCCAGTGCCAGAAAGAAATGTTGCAGGAGACAGAGACGGACAGAAGATGAGTATTACAGCCAGGGTGGATTCTCTGGTTTTGGGCTAAAGCCAATTGACCTGTGGAAGGTGTTAGCTTCATGAGCAGGGCATTTTTTGCTATTCAGCACTGTGTTACTTTAATTGGCAACTGCTCAGCCTTGCAACCGCAAATTAAATTTACTGTATATTATTTTTTTCACACTAATAGAGCTTTCCTTTTGGTGGTATTTTATATATTGCTGGGTTCTCTATTTTTTATTACATAAATGAAAAAAAAAAAAAAAAAGAGAACATTTTGAAAAACAAAGAACATTTTTTATTTTCCGTTATAAAACACATCCAATAAAAAAAAATAAAAAGATCAAATTTCTTCACGAGTTTAGGCCAAAATGTATTCTGCTATGTCTTTGATAGAAAAAAAATCCCAATAAGTGTATATTAATTGGGTTTCATGAAATTTATAGCGCCTACATTCTATGGTATATCTACTGGAATTTCCGCAGCTATAGACACTGTATTGTAATGGTGGTGATCAGAGAGTTATAGTGGGACTGCGATAGTGTGGTGTGCAATCTGGCGCCAACAGACCCTCACTGGAAGGTACTGTACTAATCGACACTGACATCAATAGTGAAACAAATACATTGATCAGTGATAATACTGTACACTGTCACTGGCTGCGAAGGGGTTACCATCTAGGGGTCATCTACTATCTAGGGACAAATCAAGGGTTAACAGTGTGCCTAACGCGTGTAATGTGAGTAATATGTGCTGCTTTTAAGAGATCTGGCCGTTTTTCCTTCCTGAAAACAGCCAGATCATGTGTACTGAGTCATGTGTGTCTGTAAACACAGGACTTTGTTCTGGGATTGGCTAAATCATTGGCTGGGACTTGCTGACAAAATTGTGCTGTAGGCAGAGCGGGTTATCAGGGGACGTACGCATGTGGATCCTGAATTCGGAAGAAGCTGGAAGACAAATATGTATGTGATCCAGCCTGGCTGTGACCCCCGCAGTATATATACTGTGAGCGATGGGCAAGCAGTTAATTAGTGCTGCTGGCAAAACCTGTGCGTTCTTTTGTTTTAGCAGTTTTTTAATTACACAAGTCCCTTCTATGTCAATAATCCATTACAGCTCTACCTTTCCATTCATCAATAGTGCGCTCCTTATTCTCTGTAGATTCGTCATAAGGCTCAGCCTCAGGCTCATCTTCTGGATCATGATACTGTTCAAAGTAAGGGTGTGCAAGGGCTTCAGATGCTGTGATTCGCTTGTCACTATCCAGAATGAGCATCCTCTTCAGCAGATCAATGGCTTTAAAATAACATAACAATGCTTGTAACAAATTTTGTAAAATCGATAGCAGCACCAAATCAAACATCCATGAAGCCAACAATCCATACATGGCAAAAACATGCACAGCCCCATCTTTAAAGGAACCTGTGCTGACATATACAGTTCTAATTTAAATCTTGTTTTAGGCTTCATATACACGGGATGTTTTTATAACCTCTCCTGAATGATTTAACTTGGCAGATAGTAACCCCGTTAAAAACGTCAGTTTTGCTGCGTTAAAAAAAAACAAAACAAATTTGTATATATATATATATATATATATATATATATATATATATATATATATATATATATATATATATATATTTATTACATACACACACATACATACATACATACACACACACACACATACATATAACCTAATTGGTCACGTATAGTTCTACCCTTTCTATATGACGACATAGGTGGACTCCAAAATTATTCAATAGTAGGATAACTAGTTCTACGTAAATTCCAATGCTTTTTAATATTAAAAAATATATGTGAAAATGGATGATACTTCTGAACCCATTTTTTTGCTTTTCAAAAAAAGCCTCTAAACTCAACTGCCTAGAAATTACTGTATACGACCCTGTGTACATGTACTGATAAGGTAAAGGAGAGTTCAGGAGCAGCTGAAAAAAATGGCCAACTGCTCCTAAATAATATTTAATAATAATAATAATAATAATATTAATTAATAATATATCAATAAGCATCTATACAATTATATATAAGCGTATATACAATTATATATAAGTGTATATAAAATAAAAGCGTATATACACTTTTCACACTTTTTTGGGACCACTGACATTTATACAGTGATCAGAGCTAAAAATAGCCACTGATTACTGTAAAAATTTCACTGGCAGGGAAGGGGTTAACAGTAGGGCATGATCAAGGGGTTAAATGTGTTCCCCCATGTGTTATAACTGTGGGGGAATGGGACTGCCTGGAGGATGAGACCAATCACTGTTACTAATCTTTAGGAGCAGCAGATCAGTCTCTCTCCCCCTGACAGAACAGAGATCTATCTGTTTACATTGACAGATCTCCGTTCTGTCTCTGTCAGGAACAATCGCAAGTGGCCGGCAGGCATTGCGACTGCCAGCGTCGCATGGCACCCCCTGCAGCTCTTAAAGCGGCCGATGTACAGGAGAGCTGGTCCTTAAGAGGTTAAACTCATACAATTTACCATTTTAAGAAAGTCATTTTAAAACTGATGGCAGCAACACAACTCAAAAAAGGTTGGGATAGGGCAATAAAAAACTGGCCACGTAAGTGGTAATAACAAAGAAGAGCTGGAAGAACATTTTGCAACTAATTAGGTTAAATGGCACCAGGTCAGTACCATGAATGCAAATCAGAGTGTCTCCAAAGTAAAGATGGGCAAAGGTTCACCAATCTGCAAAAACCTGTAATCCTACCTCTAAAAATGGTCAATTTCAGAATAATGTTACTCAATGTACAATTACAAGGACTTTAAATATATCATCATCTACATAATATCATAAAAAGATTCCAGGAATCTGGAGAAATCTGTGCACAGGGACAAGACTGAAGTGCAATATTGGATTCCCGTGATCTTCATCCCTCAGATGACACTGCATTAAAAACTAGCATGATTCTGTGATGGACGTAACTTCATGGGCTGAGGAATACTTCCAAAGCTCACTGTCTGAACACAGGTCACCATGTCATCCAAAAATGAAAAAAAAAAGGTAATGCTCTATCATGCTGAGAAGAAGCAAACTTTGTACATGATCCAGAAACGCCACCGTCTTCTCTGGGCCAAAACTCATCTAAAATGGTCTGTTGCAAAGAGGGAATACTGTACTGTGGAATGACAAATCCAAAAATTTGACATTATTTTTGCAACCATGGGTGCAGTGTCCTCAGGACTAAAGAGGAAAGAGGAGAGCGACTTTCCAGCTTGTTTTCAGCTCTCAGTTCAAAAGCCTACATCTCTGATTATATGGCATGAATGATGGTAGTGCATATGGAATGGGGAGCTTGCACATCTGGAAAGGCACCATCAATGCTGAAAGAAATAGTCAGGTTTTAGAGCAGCATATGCTCCCATCCAGATGACTTTTTTTTTCCCAGGGAAGGCCTTGCATATTTCAGCAGGACAATGCTAAACCACATACTGCATTTGTGACAACAGCATGGCTTCATAGTAGAAGAGTGAGTGCATAACTGACCTACCTGCAGTCCAGACCTTTAAACAACTGAAAATATTTGGTGCATCTTGAAACAAATAATTCAATAAAGAAGCTCCAGGACTGTTGAGCAGTTAGAATCCTATATCAGGCAAGAATGGGACAACATTCCTTTTCCAAAACTTCAGCAACTGTTCCCAGACAATTACAGAGTGTTACAAGAAGAGGGGATGCTGCACTGTGGTAAACATGGCCCTGTCACATTTTTTTGCGATGTGATGATGTCCTCAATTTCAAAATCACCTTATTTTTTTTTCTTAAAATGGTACATTTTCTCATATTGGTTTATGGGATTTGAAAATCATTGCATTCTGTTTTTTTGTTGATTTTACACAGCTTTCCAACTTTTTTTGGAATTGGGGTTGTATATTTATATTCTCATGTATGTATATCATTTTAATCAGTGCTCATACTGTTAGGCTAGGTTTACATATGTGTGGGAATATGCGTAAATCACACGCATTCCTATGGCCACAGGCATCTACAGGCACACCGTGCCCCCACACATCTGAAAATACAGCTCATTTTCGGGTGTGGGAAATCGCAGGTTACAAATCCATCATGAGATTTCTGTGCAGCTGCAATTCTAAAAAGGTGCAGGGACCTTTTTCCTGAGGTATAGAAGCCTGCGCCCCCGCAAATGTGAGCCGCAGGATTGCATAACCTAGCCTATGAGAAGGTGTATAGTGTTTTATCAGCTTCATAAACTAGCAGCTGGTTTCTAGGAATTTAGTTCTTCTCTTTAGCAAAATCCTTTGGTTAAGGACGAATCTCGCCCTTTGAAGGCATTAACTGAAAAGCTCTGTAGTGTAATCAAGGAGTCTGTAAGCCGGGAACTCTTTACACTGTATATCTTACTGACTTACCTAGAGGGTTGGCACCACAAAACAACTCATTTAGATCTTGCTGTGGCATGTATGGCAAAGATTCAATATATCGTCTAGCCTGGTAATAGAACAGATTATTACAAATCACACAGAGATGACCATAAACAGATACTAGAAGCAGCTACAATGCTTCCTTCCTGAATTTTTTTTTTTTTTTGCATATTTGTCACACTTAAGTGATTCAGATCATTTGAATAGTACACAAAGATAACCCAACTAAATACAAAATGCAGTTTTTAAATAATGATCTCATTAACCCCTTCAGCCCCGGAAGATTTGGCTGCTCACTGACCAGGCTATTTTTTGCGATACGGCACTGTGTCGCTTTAACTTACAATTTCACAGTCGTGCGACGCTGTACCAAAACAAAACTCTCTGCTTGGATACAGTTCTTTTTTTCCCACAAATAGAGCTTTCTTTTGGTGGTATTTGATTATCTCTGCGGTTTGTATTCTTCTACATATTTTTGGTAATAAAAAAAAAAAAAAAAAAAAAAAAAATCGCAATAAGCGTATATTGCTCGGTTTGTGCAAAAGTTATAGTGTCTACAAAATAAGGGAAAGATTTATGTCATTTTTAGTATTTTTTTTGTTTTACTAGTAATGGTGGTGATCAGTGATTTTGATCGGGACTGTGACATTATGGCGGACACATCGGACACATTTTTGGGACCATTGACAATTATACAGAGATCAGTGCTATAAAAATGCATGGATTGCTGTGTAAAGGTCACTGGCAGGGAAGGGGTTAACACTAGGGGGCGCTCAAGGGGTTAACTGTGTTCCCTAGTGTGTGTTCTAACTGTAGGGGGATGGGAGTGACTGGAGAAAATGACAGATCGTTGTTCCTAGCTAGTAGGAATTCATGACCCGTCTCTCCTCTCCTCACAGAACAGGGGATTTGTGTGTTTACACACACACGTCCCTGTTCTGGTTCTCGTGACTGCGCGTGGCCCGGCAGTCGTCACGACCGCCAGCCACACGCATCGGCACCCCTGCAGTGCAGTGGCGCACGCACCTGCTATCCCGCTTAAAGGGATCAACATACAGCTACGATGGTTCGCGGGAACATGCCAACCTGCCGCAGTATAATGACGGTGGCTTGTCGGCTAGCGGTTAAGAGAAAAATCTGTCCAAACCTGTCTGACCCCATGTGAAATTGTAATTTCCCACTAAAATGAATAAGTGCAATTAAGCATTTGCGATAACTGGAAATGAGTCTTTCACATCCCTGTGGAGGGATTTTGGCCCACTCTTCTTTGCAGAGTTGTTTTAATTCAGCCACATTGGAGGGTTTTGCAGCATAAATGGCCTGTTTAAGGTCATGCCACAGAATCTCAATTGTATTTAGGTCCGGACTTTGAATAGGCCACTCCAAAACCTTAATTTTGTTGCTTTTTAGCCAGAGGTGGACTTGCTGGTGTTTGTCGGATCATTGTCCTGCTGCAAAACCAATTCAATTACTTTTCCACATTGAGCCAGACAGGTTTGGACAGCTTTTTCCATTTAGTATTAAATCATTTAAAAACTGCATTTAGTATTTACTCAGGTTCTCTTTGTGTAATATTAAAATGTGTTTGATGATATGAATCATTTAAGTGTAACAAATACGCAAAAAAAAGAAGAAGAAAAAAAACTCAGGAAGGGGGCAACTACTATATGACAGCACTATATACATTTCTAAGCAAACAATTCACCCCTACCTGTGGACATTGTACAGTATATATTACTTACATGCTCGGATGAAATTTTCATAAGAAATTCAGAATTAGGTGTTCCAACAACTTCCATTATCCTTTTTAACTGGTCGATATCTGTTATTATTTAGGAAAATTATTACTCTGCAAACTAGCAACAAAATATTTTGTGAACCATGGTCCGTGAAAATGGATGGTAAGATGTGTATATTAAATAAAATAATTTATGATGCTGCGGGGATCTGAATACATAAGTACTAGTGAAGGATACAGTCATTCCCTGGAAAAAGAGCTTTGCCTTTCAAAAGCTCAGCCATAATGCATCCAACTGACCAAATGTCAACTAAAAAAAATAAAATAAAAAAAAAGGTTAACATAGTTGTGAACATACAATGTAAAAGACACTTTTTTTTGTACAGTTATAATTATGCAGGCACCATAACTGCTTTTGCTTAGTTAAGAAATGATCTTTTCTACCTTTTTACAACGTTAAAAATATTCTGTCATGTGACCATGCATTTAATCTTACTGATAGCAGGAGGTGGGGTTGCAGGACATTGTGCATACACACATTGTGCCTGTATTGCATAGTCTGCAAGATGCAGGCTTTGCTTGAGCAGGGGCATGTTTAGAGGCTGTGATTGGTTGGAGGAGGGTGGAACAAACTACCCAATACAGGCATGCTGTGTATCTGCACGGTGTCCTGTACCTCTGAATGGCCAACCAAAAAGGAAGAAAGAGGACCATGCTCACACAGATCAGCTTCTGTGCTTTGTGTGATCAGTTTAAAAAAAAAAAAGGAAGAAAGGTAACTGGCAGGGTCGACCAGGTACTCTATATGGGAGTAGTAGATGAAAACGATAGAGACTATGATTTATAAAATACACATATGTGAACACACACATAGGAAAAAAAACTATTTAGGTTAACATACATTTTAAAAGGGCTTCATTTAGCTTCAAAAGTTAAAACTTATTAATGCCATTAGTCAACTTAACATAGGAAATGTATCATTTAATTACAAAACAGAAATAAAATACAAATAAGGCAAACAGTGCAAAAATAATACTTAAATATGCAGCTAGCACAAAAGATCATCACATAATCAAACAGTCAAATGAAAGTCCAACAAGAAAGGGGAGGAGGACTAGAGGTCCCAGAAAGCACCAAGAGGATTCCACGTGGCAAAGCACAATTCAATGAAGATATTGATGACAGATCCTCCACCTTCAGAGTAATCGTTTCACCCACCTCAAGGACTGGACCAGTGAACTAACAGATGGTCAAGTATGCAGGTCCCTTCATAGGGTAAGTGATCCAGGCAGAGACAGGAACTCCAGTAAATTCCCCGGAGTATACAAAAGGTGAAGCAAAAAACAACTCTAAGTGCTCACTGTGGATCAGTTGTAATGCAGCTTTATTTAAAAAAAAAGGGTTAACACAAACAGTTCTCCCTAGCCTACCCCATTTTATTTACAGATGGGCACCGACTGTGCGAGATGCTATCACGCCTGGAGTTATAGACCCCCCTATTATTAGAGAGAATAGGATTTTTCGTTTTTGTCTGGTTTTTATGGTTGGGGCAGATGCCCAGCGTGTAAACAATGTAAATGTAACAAAAAAACCTAAAGAATTTGTTCTTCCTCCAATGGTCGGAGGTATCAGATTAAAAACCTGACAACATGTAGCACACAAGGGGTGGTGCACATGTGGACTCCAGTATATTAGTAAGTGTGAGTGTGGGGGAACACGTGAATAACATCAAAAAGGGACTCAGATCCCATAGTGCAGGGGTCATCAACCCCCGGGCCGCGGCCCACTGCCGGGCCGTGGCCTGCTTGCAGCCGGGCCGCGAAGGCTGCACTGTCTCTGATGAGCGGCGGCGGAGCAGGCAAAGAGATGACATCATCTCTCACCGCCCGCCCGCATCACCGCTGTTCCACGCTCAGAGCGGGGCCGCTATACGGAGGCGAGCGAGCAGAGAGATGAGATCATCTCCAACCGCCCGCATCGCCGCTCTTCCGCACTCACAGGGGGATGCTATAATGCTGGAGGTGAGGCGGGGGTACAGAGAGATGAGATCATATCTCACTGCCTGCCCGCTTTACTGCTCCTCTGCTGACACAGCGCGGCAGAACACTGATACACTGTTGAAGCTGAGGCAGGTGAGATCATCTCTCACTACCGGGCCCCCCCATTACCGCTGTTCTTCCTTACTACCCACTAGTCCAGGCTTGAACTAATGTGCACACCTGTGTTGCCACCACTGCAGTGACAACAGTCATGTGGTGGCAAGTGACAATCCACATTTGGTGGCAGGTGTCGTGGCAAATGACAAGCTGCATCTGATGGCAGGCGACGTCGCAAATGACAAGCTGCATCTGATAGCAGGCGACCTCGCAAATGACAAGCTGCATCTGATGGCAGGGGACATGGTAAGTGACAATCCAAATCTGGTGGCAGGTGACGTGGCAAGGGACAAAATACATCTGGTGGCAGATGACGTGGCAAGTGACAAGCTGCATATGAAGGCAGGTGACATGGCAAGTGACAATCTGCATCTGGTGGTAGGTGACTTGGCAAGGTGACATGGCAAGGGACAAGCTGCATCTGGTGGCAGGTGACATGGCAAGGGACAAAAAAGCATCTGGTGCCAGGCAACGTGGCAAGGGAAAAAATGCTTCTGGTGACAAGCGACATGGCAAGTGACAAGCTGCATCTGAAGGCAGGCGACGTGGAAAGTGACAATCTGCATCTGGTGACAGGCGACATGGAAAGTGACACTCTGGCACATTCTGCGTTATTGTGAGTTGAACTTTTTCATTATAAATTACAATGTAATAATAGAAATAATGCACTTCAATCATCCTAACATCATATCAATGATGGTGCCGGGATGATTGAAGCGCCAACGCCAGCCATTGCCCCGATAAATTGCCCGCGAAAAGCCGCAAACACCCCACTGGGCCTTGGCACAATTTTCTTCAACTACGCCGGTCCCCGGTGCCAAAAAGGTTGGGGACCACTGCCATAGTGTCTCTAAGCATTTTCGAGTATGTCACAATAGGGACCCCAGGGACTTAAAGTTTTGGGGCATCGAAAAGGTTGACAGACACTAGCGGGGGGGGGGGGGGGGGGTAATTGTATCCGCCGCCTTAGCCAGAGGGATTCTCTCTGGATTTTTAAAGCCAAGGTCCTCTCTCCTGAAGGGTTAAATATAGATTTTGATTTAAATGGTTTTATTTCTGATACGTAATTCTATTTTATCTCTATTTGTTTTATTTATTCATATTTTTCCAAATTCTGACAGTTTTAGGTTTTATTTTATTTTTAATTGGTTTTTGTTATGAAGGTGTGAAGTGCAAGGAATTAGTGGCTGACCAGTGTTTTTATAATATATGCACAATTTATATATACAAGATTTCTTTTTATATACTCACATTTTACATGCTCAGTGAGCATTTTCTTAACTGTCCACTAGGGGTCACTGTGCTGACCTAGTGTTCATTTTCTTATATGGATATGAACCCCCCCCCGTTCACGTTATGGTTTCCATGGCGACGGATAAGGTTTTTATGGAGGATGGGTGACATAGATTAAGCTCCGCCCCGCTGACAAAGTTCTTTGAAGGGGGAGGAGCTACGCACTGACGTCATTTGTGAGTAACCATTTTTTCAAAATAAAGCTGCTTTACAACCGATTCACAGTGGAGCACTTCGAGTGTTTTTTTACGTCACCTCTTGTATATTCCGGGGAATTTACTGGAGTTCCTGTCTCTGCCTGGATCACTTACCCTATGAAGGGACCTGCGTACTTGACCATCAGTTAGTTAAGTGGCCCAGTGCTTGAGGTGAGCGAAGCGATTGCTCTGAAGGTGGAGGGTCTGTCACCAATAATGCCACATGGAATCCTCTTGGTGCTTGCTGGGACCTCTAGTCCTCCTCCCCTTTCTTGTTGGACTTTCATTTGACTGTTGTTTTAGATACTGCATTTAAATTTACCTGTTCTTGCGCTGCACCTTACCTTATGTAATTAAAAAACTGAACGAATGTTCCATGTGCCCGTGAATTTGGGTATCCTAAAAAAGCAAGACCCAGGAGACCTGGCTAATAACGACTAGCTTCTAAATTTACGTCTCTATAGTAAAAACGGGACGGATTAAGGGTCCTTTCACACGGGGCGGATCAGTTCTGATCCGCCCCGTGGATATCTGTTTGCTCAGCGGGGATCACTCCGTCGATCACTCAGTCAAAGTCCAAACCTAAATCCAATTGAGAATCTGTGGCAAGACTTGAAAATTGCTGTTCACAGGTGCTCTCCATTCAATCTGACAGAGCTTGAACTATTTTACAAAGAATGGGCAAAAAGGTCTAGATGTGCAAAGCTGGTAGAGACATCCCCAAAAAGACTAGCATGATGTAATTGTAGTGAAAGGTGATTCTACAAAATATTAACTCGGTGGGGCTGAATACAAATGCACCTGACACTTTTCATATATTTATTTGCAAAAAATTGTGAAAACCATTTATCACTCAACTTCCACTTCACATTTATGTGCCATTTTGTGTTGGTCTATCACATAAAATACATTTACATTTTTGGTCGTAACATGACAAAGTGTGGAAAATGTAAAGAGGTATGAATACTTTTTCAAGGCACTGTATACTATGACTTGGATAAATTAGAACCTTCACATTCAACACTGGCATTTAATAGGGTTCAGAGAATATTATGCACCAGTATTGTTAGATTTTTGTAAACAGAACTAGTAAAAAGGATTTCCTGAGCATCATTTGGTTACCTGTCTGGTTATAGTGCATCCAGTTTAACATGATCTCTGGAGCTCTGTACCACCTGGTTGCTACATAGCCAGTCATTTCATCATCTGTCTGTCGTGCCAGCCCAAAATCTAAAATCTCCAAAAAAAAAATTGAAACTGTAAGACAGCGATATTTGACAGTCATTTTTATGCTTCACAGTTGAAAATTGTTTCCACTTTAAAAGGGAATGTGAAGTGGTGACGCTTACCCTTAATTCACAATCTTCATTTACTGCTAAATTGCTGGGTTTTAAGTCCTATAGTGCAATAATAGGATTTAGGTATTAGAACAGAGAAACAGTTCTAGTCAAGCAAAAAATAAAAAATAAATCCTTGCATACAATTCTTTTTACAAATCTTGTAAAATAAATGTCCTGTTAAGTTTGGTTTCCCTTAGGAAAATATATTACAGATGGGTCACCAGTGATAAGGCTGCAAGTATAAACTGTCCTTATTTGTGTATGACAACTAACTTTAGAATGTCAATTTGTCCAGTGCACTTTGTCCATAGGCAATAAGAAACACTTTCACACAACAGGTGAGGTTGAGCCTGTTTATTTAGAAATAGTGCTAAGTGAAGCAGCATAACTGTCTCATCTTATTTTTATTTTGTGGCCCAAAATGTACTCAATAGGCCATTCAATGTAGTTTGAACTGATGTTAAAACAGAGGGATTTTGCTAGTCAGGAAGTAAAGCAGGAACTTGCTAAGCAGGATGTACTGCTTAATAGGGATGGGCCAAACGCCCCCTGGTTTGGTTTCGCACAGGCAAAAAAATCTGCAGTACACACGAACACCATTAAAGCCTATGGGACACGAACATGAATAATTGAAAGAGCTAATTTTAAAGGCTTATATGCAAGTTATTGTCATAAAAATTGTTTGGAGACCTAGGTCCTGTCCCAGGGGACATGTATCAATGCAAACAAAAAGTTTTAAAAATGGCTGTTTTTTCGGGAGCAGTGATTTTAATAATGCTTAAAGTGAAACAATAAAAGTGAAATATTCCTTTAAATTTCGTACCTGGGGGGTGTTTATAGTATGCCTGTGAAGTAGCACATTTTTCTCGTGTTTAGAACAGTCCCTGCACAAAATGCAATTTCTAAAGGAAAAAAAGTATTTTAAAAGTATGTGCGGCTATAATGAATTGTCGGTCCCCGCAATACAGGTAAAATTAATAGGAAAAAATGGCATGGGATCCCCCCAGCCCATTACCAGGCCCTTTGGGTCTGGTATGAATATTAAGGGGAACCCTAAAGCAAAATTAAAAAATAAAAATTGCATGGGGGTCCCCCCAAAAATCCATACCAGACCCTTATCCGAGCAGGCAACCTGGCAGGCTGCAGGAAAAGGGGGGGGCGAGAGAGCGCGCCCCCCCTGAACCGTACCAGGCCACAAGCCCTCAACATGGGGAGGGTGCTTTGGGGTAGCCCCCCAAAGCACTTTGTCCCCATGTTGATCGGGACAAGGGCCTCATCCCCACAACCCTTGCCTGGTAGTTGTGGGGGTCTGCGGATGGGGGGCTTATTGGAATCTGGAAGCCCCCTTTAACAAGAGGACCCCCAGATCCAGGCCTCTCCCCCCCATGCAAAATGGTAACTGGGTACAATTGTACCCCTGCCATTTCACAAAAACAATGTCAAAATGGTACAAAAGACAAGACACAGCTTGGGACAAGTCCTTTATTAAAAAAATAAAAAGTCCATTCATCTTCTTCTCTCGCTCTGCTGATGGACCGAAAAAAAAAAAAGTTGCGACCGTCCCACCTCCATGGGAGGCCCCCGCCGTATGATGCGCCTTCACTTTGACAGTTCTTACATAACTGGGGGTGGGGCCACAGTGACATTCCGGGTGACCCCACCCCCTCTGACACACTGGGACTTCCCCGTGGCTTTCCCAGGTGTCAGAGGGGGCAGGCCCACCCGGATAGGTGCCCTGGGAAAGTCCCCATGCGTCAGAGGGGGCGGGGTCAGCTGGGAACAGGATACGTATCTGGGTGGCCCGCCCCCTCTGAACCCCCCCCCCCCCCGGGAAAGCCATGGGGAAGTCTCAGTGCGTCATAGGGGGGCGGGGTCACCTGGGAACGTCACAGTGTGGCCCCGCCCTCAGTTATATAAGAACTGTCAAAGCGAAGATGCATCATACGGCGGGTGCATCCCATTAAGGCGGGTCAGTCGCGGCTGGTTTTTTTTTGTATGTTGGTGGAGCGAGAGAAGATGAAAGGACTTTGTGGGACATTTTTTTTTTTTTTTAATAGGACTTGTCCCAAGCTGTGTCTTGTCTTTTATACCATTTTGACACTTTTTTTTAAATGGTAGGGTTACATTGGTAATCCGTTACCATTTCACACAGGAGGGGAGGGCGGGATCTGGGGGTCCCCTTGTTAAATGGGGCTTCCAGATTCCGATGAGCCCCCCCCACCCGCAGACCCCCACAACCACCGGGCAAGGGTTGTGGGGATGAGACCCTTGTCCCCATCAACATGGGGACAAGGTGCTTTGGGGGGCTACCCCAAAGCACCCTCCCCATGTTGAGGGCATGTGGCCTGGTATGGTTCAGGGGGGGGCGCTCTCCCCCCCCCCCTTTTCCTGCAGACTGCCAGGTTGGATGTTCGGATAAGGGCCTGGTATGGATTTTTTAAGAAAATTGGTGCGGGGTTCCCCTTAAAATCCATACCAGACCTTAAGGGTCTGGTATGGATTTTGAGGGGACCCCTACGCCTTTTTAATTTGGCATGGGGTTCCCCTTACTATCCATACCAGACCTGAAGGGCCTGGTATGGAATTTGGGGCGACCCCCACGCAATTTTTTAAAAAAAATTGGGTTCGGGGTTCCCCTTAATATTCATATCAGACCCAAATGCCTGGTAATGGACTGGTGGGATCCCATGCCATTTTTTTCAATGACTCATCTGTATTGCCGGGACCGACAATTCATTATAGCGGCGAGTACTTTTAAATTTCCTTTTTTCCTTTAGAAATGTCATTTTGTGCAGGGACTGTTCTAAACATGGGAAAAATGTGCCACTTTACAGGCATACTATAGACACCCCCCAAGTACGAAATTAAAAGGAATATTTCACTTTTATTGTTTCACTTTAAGCATTATTAAAATCACTGCTCCCGAAAAAACAGCCCTTTTTAAAACTTTTTTTTGCATTGATACATGTCTCCTGGGACAGGACCCTGGTCCCCAAACACTTTATGACAATAACTTGCATATAAGCCTTTAAAATTAACACTTTCGGTTTTTCATGCTAATGTCCCATAGACTTTAACGGTGTTCTGTCGGCTTTGGAATATTTTCTGCATATTGTTCGGTGTTCTGCAGAACATCTGAACAACCAAAGTTCGGCCCAAACCTATGCTCGGGCCGAACCGTTCGCCCATCCCTACTGCTTATATATTATTATATGACGTGGCATGTCGGGTCCTGGTAGCTGGATTTATCATAACTTATTTATAAGAAAACAGATTCCTGCAGACCAACAGTTGTTTGGTATGAGTACAACCATTGCTTTATTTTTCACAAATAAAAAAAAAAAAAAGTCTTAGCCTGTTAGGCATGTGAGCTCCCAGCTGGTTTTAACATTTCCACACAGCTTTTAGTCTTTCATCTTTCTTTTATAAAATGAAAGCATATCAAACAAAAGTGGAGTGGGAGTAAATTTTAGAGCGCTGCCTCCCAGACTGAATTTTTAACAGTACTTCTTTCCCACAAAAGAGAATTTTTAATATATTGGTGATATGAGGGAGGACATGTGTCATTATTGAAAGGCTTTGGTAAACCAGTTGATGAAATGTATGGCCATCTCCGCATTACAAAGAACAAGTTAGCAGACCTGTGGATGCCCCAGCTAGCTCACAAGGTGTGGAAAGAAACATTCCTCCCTCCTTCCCCACCAAATTATTCACACCCCCTTTTGCTGGTATGAACAAGTCTGGTGCCTGCCAACACTGAGCTCAAACTTTGAGAACGTGGCCCCATTCTAAACACTCTGTTAAGCTACCATCTAGTGCCATATGGCATACAGACTGGCAAACTCACCAGGAAATGAAAATCTCAGGTGTGAACTGGCCTACTCTGTGTAAAACCTTAAAGATGAATGGAGTTTTTATACAGTTACAGGTCCAGCTTGAACCAAAGTAACTATGTACTGTATATCCCATACCTGGCCATTGCCCAAAGGGAAATCACTGAAGCAGAAGACCACTACTCCAGTGATCTTCACTTGATTCAAGGTCTCCTGCTGAGTGGCTACCCTGCTGCATTCTGAACACAGGAAGTTGGCAGCTTGGAACAGGAACCATTCAGAGAATGTATTTTCTGAATGAATACAGTACAAAGCATTCTCTGACTGGATATGATGGAGATGATGACAGCAAAGCAATTTTTTGAATGGCGTCTGTGCTGAGTGGCCAATCTCCTGGATTCAGAATGTAGCAGGCCAGCCGCTCAGCATGAGACCTGGAAGCAAGTGGATATCACTGGAGTAGTGTGTTCTACTGTATATATTTCCAGCTTCCAGGGGCATCAACCAGGTGTGGTATATAAATAGTTACAATGGTCCAAGCTCAACCAACGTAACCATGTAGAAAATAAAAATACCTGGAATTCCTCTTTAAACATGTTGGATTGCAGATTCTAGGGACATGACTGGTGGCTGGTAACAACAGATAATAGGAAGAGAAATTTGAAAGAAGTTTTTCATACTTACTCTATGTATGATCCCCGCTGAATGGATATACTGTGAAAATCAAAATGTGTAACTTTTAAATTAAACATTTAAGTTCTAAAAAGAAATCAGATATCAAAGTTTCTTATAATGTACTTCCTTGATTTCATGTGCAACAGGGCTGGTCTTAAAGGGGTTGTAAACCCTCGCGTTTTTTCACCTTAATGCATTAAGGTGAAAAAACCTTACCTGACCAGTCCCCCGTTTTACTCACCTGAGCCCATTCATTCCCATGCCGGAGACGTGCAAATCCTCTCTGCGCGGGGTCTCGGCTCTTGATCGCATAGATTGATAGCAGCGCAGCCATTGGCTCCCGTGCTGTCAATCAAATCCAATGACGCGGGTGCCAGTGGTTGGGGCAGAGTACGGCATTCTGTGTCTATGGACGCAAATGCTGGACTCGGGAGCGCGCCCCCAGGGAGAGGATTTCTCCTGGGGGGGGGGTTCCGATGCGGGAAGGAGCCGCGAGCACTGTTGGGGGACCCCAGAACACAAGGATTGGGGCCAGGGATGAGTCTCAGTCTTAGAAGCCAGCCTGCTTGCTGTTGGCCTTGAGTGCCTTGAAAAAGTATTCATGCACCTTGAAATTTTCCACATTTTGTCATGTTACAACCAAAAATGTAAATGTTTATTGGGACTTTATGTGATAGACCAACACGAAGTGGCACATAGTTGTGAAGTAACGAGAAAATGATAAAATGTTTTTTTTTTACAAATAAATGTCAAAAGTGTGTCGTGCATTTGTATTCAGCCACCCTGAGTCAATACTTTGTAGAACCACCTTTCACTGAAATTACAGCTGTAAGTCTTTTCGGGGATGTCTCTACCAGCTTTGCACATCTAGAGAGTAAGGTTTTTGCCCATTCTTCTATGCAAAATAGCCCAAGCTCTGTCAGATTAGATGGAGAGTGGCTGTGAAAAGCAATTTAAGTCTTGCCACAGATTCTCAATTGGATTTAGGTCTAGACTTTGACTGGGCCATTCTAACACATGAATATGCTGTGATCTAAACCATCTTATTGTAGCTCTAGCTGTATGTTTAGGGTTGTTGTCCTGCTGGAAGGTGAACCTCTGCCCCAGTCTCAAGTCTTTTGCAGACTCTAACAGGTTTTCTTCTAAGATTGCCCTGTATTTGGCTCCCTCCATCTTCCCATCAACTCTGACCAGCTTCCCTGTCCCTGCTGTAGAAAGGCATCCCCACAACATGATGCTACCACCACCATGTTTCACAGTGGTTTGTTCAGGGTGATGTGCAGTGTTAGTTTTCCGCCACACATAGCGTTTTGCTTTTTGGCCAAAAAGTTCTATTTTGGTCTCATGTGACCAGAGCACCTTCATCCACACATTTGCTGTGTCCTCCCACATGGTTTCCTGCAAACTGCTAACGGGACATTTTATGGCTTTCAACAATGGCTTTCTTCTTGCCACTCTTCCATAAAGGCCAGATTTGTGAACTACACGACTAATATTTGTCCTGTGGACAGATTCTCCCACCTGAGCTATGGCTCTCTGCAGCTTCTCCAGACTTGCCATGGGCCTCTTGGCTGATTCTCTGATTAATGCTTTCCTTGCCCAGCCTGTCAGTTTAGGTGGATGGCCAGGTCTTGGTAGGTTTGCAGTTGTGCCATACTTATTCCATTTTCAGATGATGGATTGAACAATGCTCTGTGAGGTGTTCAAAGCTTGTGATATTTTTTTTATAACCTAGCCCTGCTTTAAACTTCTCCAGAACTTTATCCCTGGCCTGTCGGGTGTGTTCCTTAGCCTACATGATGTATACACACAGTTTATGTTTGTACACTAAGGATCTCTAACAAACCTCTGCAGGCTTCACAAAACAGCTGTATTTATACTGAGATTAAATTATACACAGGTGGACTCTATTTACTATTTAGGTTACTTCTAAAGGCGATTGGTTCCACTAGATTTTAGTTAGGGGTATCAGAGTAAAGGAGGCTGAATACAAATGCATGCCACACTTTTCAGATATTTGTAAAAAAAAAAAAATGAAAACTATTTATCATTTTCCTACCACTTCACAATTACGTGCCACTTTGTGTTGGTCTGTCACATCCAATCCCAATAAATGACATTTGTGTTTTTGGTTGTAACATGACAAGGGGTATGAATACTTTTTCAAGGCACTGTATTCACATATTAATGTCTTTTTCCACAGGAATATTTGCAGAACACACCCTGTGACCAGTGATAACAAGCAACCCGACTTTGCAACTGGGCTCACAGTGAAACCAAAAGCAGATCTTCCCATCAAGCTCCTAAACAGCAGAAAGGGCAAACAGTTTAGAGCCCTACACTACTTTGCTGGTAAATTATTTTTGAAGTTTCCCTTTAATACAAATGTATTTCTGATATAGTACACTTTTATTGCTACAACAAAACTTCACTTTAGGGTCATATGTAACACTACAGCTTCACTAACACCTATGCATCTTATAAAAACATAACAATGACTATTCATATTGATTGCAGGAATCAACAGAAATTACAATTGCCTTCACTGCAATCTGCTAGGACTATATACTGTATTAAAGATAATCTGTGCATTACTTCTTCCCTCTCCAGCAGCATATACTCGCCTTTTCTTTACTCATGTGTACTTGTTTAGGCACCAGCAGTGAAGAAAAAACTTCTGGGTATAGAGAAACATGCGAGTTACTCCACATTTCAGTGATGGTGCGTACTGATTTGTCAAGTGCTGACACATGGGAGTGGGGAGATTCCAGCGTTAATGCTCAGACAGGATCATATCGTACACAGGGTTGTCTTTCCTCACTCCTGGTGGCTGAATAATCTGGCAGGGGAGTGAAAGAAGGGAAAGAGAAAAAAAAAAAGGAGTATATCCTACTGTGGAGGGAGAATTAAAGTGAACATGTTGCTATGCTTTGCATGGGCAAAGCACAGGTTCATTTTCATTTTATCCGAATATGATGGCCTAGACCAGGGATATGCAATTAGCAGACCTCCAGCTGTTGCAGAACTCCAAGTCCCATGAGGCATAGCAAGACTCTGACAGCCACAAGCATGACACCCAGAAGCAGAAGCATGATGGGACTTGTAGTTTTGCAACAGCTGGAGGTCCGCTAATTGCATATCCCTGGCCTAGACCAATCATCATAAAGCTGAATAGTATCAGCCCCCCCGTTCTGGTGGCCTCCAAAGCAGCAGCAGCTTTTGCTGTGACTACAAATACTGGCAGCCTAAGTAATAATCATATGACAGTATTTGGAAGTAAAAACACTGCCACCCAGTGACACAGCTATAGTCTTCACAATTAAAGCCTGGCGCTATCTCATTTCCAGAGAATACCTTTCTGACAGGCAAATTAACCTTTTTTTTGTTTTTTATAGAGAAATAATGGCAATTGAGAAGTAATGTTTTCAGAATAAAGTCAAACATAACAGCATACAGAGTGACAGAAGCACACTGCACAGACATTGCTCACTCACTGCTGTATGCGCTGTTCCTTCTCTTAGTTTATGCCCCCTCTAATTTCAGGAAAGCAAAAAGAGCAGAGTGAGGTCACAGATTAGCAGATTGTTCCACTGGGCATAGCTTCAGCCCTGTGGTCTGCCACAGTAAAACTAGTCTGAGTGTTGCTGCATGCTTACTACATCCAGGCCCTGGCCACAGAGCATGATGGAGAGAGGAAGCAATGTAAACTTCTGCAGGAGGCAGCTATGCGTAAACACTGTATTTTCCCTTATTGTCTACAGACAGGTAGCCTCTTCTTTTAGTCACGAGGCTCTTTTTTTTTTTATATATAAATATAAACCAAAAAAAGTATTGTGTCAAATACCTTGAGGCCCCGAAGCAGCTGATATATTAGGAATTGGATATGGTCATCTGTTAGCTTTTGGCACTTTACAATATTATTCAGGTCTGCACCCATCAGATTGGTTACTAGGTACCTGCAAATTGTAAGAAGTACAGTTATGGTGCATTACTAGTAGCGATTGAACACAATACATCAGGGGTAGGCAAACTTAAAGAGGTGGAGATCTAACTGAACAACATAGAAGAAGTCAAACATCACCGGGCACAGCGTTGCCATCTCACACCTGATTTAAACCTCTACTTGCCATACTACTGTGTCGCCACTGCAAGCATTGCATGGAAATCATGGGTTTAAATCAGGTGGTGAGGAGGCAACATATCGCTTATTCGCCACCTGTCAAACATACTCGGATCGCTTTTCAGAGAAGTGGCAGTTCCTGCTGCACTTGTGAATGAGCCCTTAGTTACCTCCTTCGGTGTACACATGTCACAGCAGGAATTAAGCCCCCTGTTGCTTTTGGTGGGTGCTACTGCCTGACAATCACAACCCATTCAAGTAAATGGGGCCACTCAGCCAGCGCCCCACAACTGCATGCTCCTGCGGGGTCCAAGGGGTTAAAGCAAGTTGTGAGAAAGCAACACAATGCTGCTATTTTGTCCAGTGTATTGCTTCTCCTGCTGATCTCTTTTCTCCTGCTGCTGCCACCACTCTGGAGACCGCTAGCTGCGATAAGAGGTGGAGTGCAGTTGGTATTACTCCACATTGGACAGGAGCCGACAAAGAGCTTATGTGGCTCTTGCTCCCTACTATAGCTCCAACTTTACAAGTAGTCCCTCTGCATTGCACCGTTTGATGCTCTGGAATTGCGTATCAACAAGCCCAGACTGCAATCTACCAGTCACCTGTCCGTGATCTACTGGTAGATCATGATCTACAGGTTGCCAACCCCAGCAATACATGATATATGTGCACAGGGCTGCATGCTGGAGGCATCTTCTGTGCCACAACATACAGAAAGTTACTCAGTGGCACAGAAGTCCTCTTTGTGATAACACTGGACAACAAATGTTCACTTTTTGAAAAACCAAACACAAATATAATTTCAGAATGACTGTATAATGTAGGAATCTTGAGAAATTGAAATTAAAGTATAACTAAAGGCAAACCTTTTTTTTTTTTTTTTTTAGTTTTGAATAGAGTGGAGAGGGATTACAACTGTCAGTTTTTATTGCCGTCTGTGCCCCCGTTTCACCCTCTTTATTTGTCATGATTACTATTATCATTGAAAAGTGAAAGTAAAAGGAAATCCCAAATTTTGGGTTGTCCCCAGAAAAGTAATAGAGGGTAAATCTTCCAATGGAGACACTAGTTCTGGTGACCTGGGCGTCCCCAAGGGATTCCCTTAATTTGCAGGGATTTCCTCTCACTTCCTGTTTGGCTATGGGACAGGAAGTAAAGGGAAATCTCCGAAATGGCATACAGATGGTGAAAAAAACATTTCTCTTTCTGGCAGGGTACGGCATCTGCTGGGCTTCCAGCCGAGAAACCCCTGTGTGCATGAGGCGCTGCAGTCAGCGGCTCATTGTCAGGGGAATATCTCCTAAATCATACAGGTTTAGGTGATTTTTTTTTTTAACCTACAGGTAAGCCTTATTATAGGCTTACCTGTAGGTAAAAGTAAAAAAAATAGACTATTCAACCGCTTTAACCCCTTGCTGACCGGCTCACGCCAATATTCATTGGCAGAGGGGCACATACAGGCATATTAACGTACCTGTACATTGCCCTTTAAGACACAGCATTGTGGGCAAATACGTTTAGGCCTAAACTGAGGAAAAAAATGTTTTTATATATATTTTTTCGGGGATATTTATTATAGCAAAAAGTAAAAAATTGTGTTTTTTTTTTTCAAAATAGACACTATTTTTGATTATAGCACAAAAAATAAAAACTGCAGATGTTATCAAATACCACCAAAAGAAAGCTCTATTTGAGGGAAAAAAATAGATTAGCAATTGTCAGTTAAATCAACGCAGTGCCGAATCGCAAAAAACGCTCTGGTCTTTGGGCAGCCAAATGGTCCGGGGGCTGAAGTGGTTAACTTTTAATGACTTTAATGTAGTTAATTGATACTGTTTTTCTATTGTGGCAATGTCCTAGTGAAAACTTTCACCATGTTCATCACTGACTGAACCTAGATTTTTGGGAAAGAAGACCAAGTGTGAATGCAGAAAACAAATCTTCAGTGGGCTGTTTCACTTTATCGTCTTGTATGCTGTAAACAAATTGTCAACCAGTTGGATGTAGTTGGGTGCTCCATAGATGCCAAAATTGTCAGCTACATCCTTGAATATTTTTTAAGGCAATTCTCTCTGGGCTCACTGACAGATCTTTGAATTGCTTGCAATTGAAGACATATCTGCTCTATGGGCCAAAAAAATGCCTTCCCTAAAGTGGCTCTGAAGCTAAAATGTTTCCTACCTTAACACAAACTACTGGAGCTCCTCTTTTATTAAAAGTCAACAGCTACAAAAAGTGTAGCTGCTGACTTTTAACTGGTTCCCGACTGGCGCACGCTGATGTACGTCGGCAGAATGGCACGGGCAGGCATATTGGCGTACAGGTACGTCCAATCTTCAATGCCACCCTGCCATCACGAGCGCGCCGCCCGGGACCCCCGCGAGTCCGGTTGCGGGTCCCGCGGACTCGATTGCTGCGGGTATACCCGCGATCATCTCACGGGGCGGCTGAATGGAGGAAATGCCGTGTAAACAGCATTTCCCCATTCTGCCTAGCAACTAGTGACGCTGATCTCTGCTCCATGTGATTGGAGCAGAGATCAGTGTTCACTAAATGAAAGCCCAGCCCCCCTACAGTTAGTAACACACCCCTAGGAACACTTAACCCCTACACTGCCACCCACTGGTTACCTACATGTTACGTCACTGCCACATGACTATCAAGCCCTTGATAAACCCTTGATATATACCTAATAACATTTTTTTTGGAATATTTTGTTGGACTAATTTCCTACAAACTGTGCAGCAGTAAGGTTTTTGGGGGTTGCCTTTTCCCCCCCCTCTGGTGTACTGTTCCTTATAAGGCTTACTTAGTTATTTGCACTCTAATCACTTATTGTTTTGTGTAGTCACAGAATTAATCTATGTTGATGTTATTATAGTTGTTACACTGTGATTTAATTTTTTCTTACCTATTTATTGCAAGGGTAGCTTGGTATTTTTTTTTTATAGATTGTGTGGTATGGGGTTTTCTTGAGGCACTTGTCTTATTGCACTTGGCACTTTAAATTTGTGGTGGAATATTGTTTTAAGCATATTTATTTGTCGATTACTGATCACGGTTAAGTGTTGCGGCTGTCTTCTATTAATATTTCACAGAGGTTACATTTTTGCGCTCGAGTATTTTTGAGTTTTCAATATTTGTTTTCTGCTGTATCTTACATAAACTTTTGCAAGACACAGCACACTGCATAGTACAGGGATAATCAGCATGGAGCAATAGACAGGATATTGATTGATGTAGAGACTGCTTTTTGATTTATTTATCATGCTTTAATGTCAGAACTGCTCAGGATTATGATGCTGCTATCCATTTTACTGTACTTTCTTTTTCATTTTGCGTTTTTTGGTTTTGCTTTTTATTTTTTATTTTATTTGTAGGTTTTATTTTGTAAAACTTACAAACCTCAAAAAAAAAAAAATATATATATTATATATATATATATATATATACACACACACACACACACACACACACTATATGAGGAGTAGATACCCTATATATATCACGCTTTAGAATTGCGCATGCTCATGGACTGGCGACGACACTTTTAAATCTCCATAGGCAACGGTTTAATTTTTTTTTTTTACAGGTTACCAGTTTAGAGTTACAGAGGAGGTCTAGAACTATAATGTTAGTGGTGATAGCCAACATGTGGGTGCAAACACAGTTTACAATTGCATAGCAGAACTAGGAGGTAAAAGCTTTTTTTTTTTTTTAAACTTTAGATAGAATAAGGAAGTGTTTCAAACACAGTAGATTTTTATAAAATGGTATGTGACAATACTAAGTCTCTAACTTTATACGCTCCGTCTCACTGTATTCCTAACGTACATTCTTATATTCTAGTAGCTCTAGGAGCCTTCATGTTCTCATGTATGTATGTATGATCTGCTGAACACTTTGTCTCTCTCATGAATTTTGACTTTCTCAGGTGGATACTTGTCTGTAATTTTGTTTTGGAAAATTGAAAATAAAGAATTTATAAAAAAAAATGGTTTCCGACAGGTTAAATTACAGTTTTTTTTTTTTTTTTTTAATCATTGACAGTGAAAAATCTATCAGATGCACCAAAAAGTGTAGGATTTGTAGAATGTAGAATTTTACCACTTGCCGACCGGGCCATAACCGAATGACAGCTACAGGAGGGCGTACTATAACAGCCTCTCAGAATCGCGAGCACCCAGGAATGTCCGTGACTATCGGGTCTCCAAGACTCGGCTTGTCGCGGGCCGGGGGTAAAGGGCCAATGACACTTATGCTCCATCCCTGGCTCATCCATCCACATTCATGCTCCATCCCTGGGTCATTCATCCTCATTCATGCTCATCCATGCTCCATCCGTGGCTTATCCATCCTCATTCATGCTCATCCATGTTCCATCCCTGGCTCATCCGTGCCACATCCGTCATCATCCGTGCCACATCCGTCATCATCCGTGCCACATCCGTCATCATCCGTGCCACATTCGTCATCATCCGTGCCACATCAGTGCTCATCCGTGCCACATTAGTGCTCATCCGTGCCACATCAGTGCTCATCCGTGCCACATCAGTGCTCATCCGTGCCACATCAGTGCTCATCCGTGCCACATCAGTGCTCATCCGTGCCACATCAGTGCTCATCTGTGCTACATTAGTGCTCATTCTTTCCACATCCATGCCAATACAGTGCCCATCAGTGTCTCAAAAAAGTGTAATAGGTAGTCAAATTTGATTTGAAATGTATGTCTCTAGAACACCTGCCGATGCTCCCTGCATGTTGGTCCTCTGTATGTGGCCAAGCTGTGTAAAAGTCTCACACGTGGTATCGCCATACTCAGGAGGAGTAGCAGAATGTATTTTGGGGTCTGATTTTTGCTATGAACATGTGATGTGTTAGAAAGATCTTATAAATGGACAACTTTGTGTGAAAAAAAAAAAATGTGTTTCCATCCACAGGGGGAAATCTGCTCTTCTCCCTATTGATGGGGTAGCACAGGGAATGCTGGAGAACGCGAGATATCTACAAGTGGTGGAGAGTTTTAGATACTTGGGTGTAAAAGTAACAGAAAATCCTAAACTCTATAGATTAGAGAACCAGGAGCCTTTGTTGAAGGTGTTTAGAGTAAAATTAAGTATATGGAGGTGTCTCCTTTTGTCAGTAGTGGGTCGGTGTAGCCTTATTAAAATGATATGGTTGCCTGAACACCTATACATCTTGCATAACTCCCCAATATGGATCCCCGGAGTGTGGTTCAAGAAGGTGGAGGCTCTCTTTAGGGACTTAAATTTGGAGGAAAGGGAAATCCAGTATCTGCATGTGAGTGCTGCGGCTGCCGAGGGATAGAGGAGGGTTGGCTGTACCACAACCCCTGGAGCTACTTCTTGGCTGCTACAGCAAGCAGGGGGGGGGGGGGGGGGTGTGACTATTACTAATTACAACTCACAAACATTGTTAGCCTGTACCCTGCACGCATCCCTGATAGAGGCACTAGAGGCAGGGTCACTGAAGGGAGAGACCAATGTCTCAAGGGTGTGGAGTACAACAAGATGAATTTTCCAGTACTCAGAATAGCTTGTGGGTTTGGATAACTTTTCAAACTGGAAGCAGAGGGGGGTGGTCAGATTGTCACAGTTATATACAGCGGAGGCATTGAATACTTTTCAGGAATTAAAGGAGGAATTTGGCTTTCCAAATAGCAATTTTTATCAATACTCGCAGCTGAGACAAGCATTGACGACACAGTTTAGGGAGGAGAGATTGGATAAGAGCAATATGCCTTTATTAGTAACCTTAGACAATGCTACTTCCCTAAAGGGGTTAACCCCAAAACTATACTTAAATATGCGTTTGAGGGTGTTAGAAAAAGATTTCCAACTGGTAAGCAGAGTAAAATGGGAGGAGGATGTGGGAAAACAACAGATCAGTTCTTTCTCTCTTTAGTCCAAAGGCTCACTCAGCTATACATTGTTCACAGGACATACTATAAAAAAGGTTTCTTGTTTGGGGGACGTCCAGATGCATTTTGTCGCAGATGTAGAGGGGCAATGGGAGACCTGATTCACATGCTCTGAAGGTGTTTCAAATTATATCGATATTGGAAGGAGGTGGTGCATAAAATAAACTGATAACCTGCGTACTGGGATATATGGAGCAGAGTGTGGGATCTGGGTTTACGAAAATAGTAGTCCTGAGGTGTCTTTATCAAGCTAGTGTCTTTATCAAGCTAGAAAAGCGATCACTTGGAAATGGTTAGATCCCAAACCACCATCAATAACAAACTGGCAGAGATTGGGTAACACCACAATAATGTTAGAGAGATTGGCCTATATGAGAAAGGGAAACCGCAGTAGATTCGAAAAAATATGGAATAAATAGCTAGAAATAGCTAGAAACTCAAGGACTGATGCCAGAGAGGACAAATTTTTAGAAAAGATAATTTGGTGGAAATTTTTTTATTTTAATGAGACGGGAGGTGGGTTGGTAATGGGACGGATTGTTCAAAAGACAAATAGAAAAAAGGCTAATATGCCTCATAGAATATACGTTGGGGTGTTTACTTTCCAAAATGGGATAATTTTTTTGGATGTTTCCATTAACCTGAGCCTTCAAAAGTGTAAGAAGTAGTCTAAAAATGATGTGTAATTTATGTCCCTAGAACACTTGATGGTGCTCCTTGCATGTTGGGCCTCTGTATTTGTCTAGGCCATGTAAAAGTCTCACAACTGTGGTATCACCATACTCAGGAGTAGCAGAATGTATTTTGGGGTGTAACTGCAAGTATGCATATGCTGTGTGTGAGAAAAAAAACTGCTAATATCACAATTTTGTGAAAAAAAAAATCTTAAAATTTTGCAAAGAATTGTGGGAAAAAAATTACAACTTCAAAAAACTCACCATGCCTCTTACTAAATACCTTGAACAGTCTACTTTCTAAAAATGTGTAATTTGGGGGCATTTATTCTGTCCTGGCTTGCTAGGGTCTCAAGAAATGAGAAGAAATTATACATTTTGAATGATTGGCACCATAGCTTGTAGACTAAAACTTTCACACAGACCAAATAATATGCACTTATTTGGGTTATTTTTACCAAAGATATGTAGCAGTATAAATTTTGCCCAAAATTTATGAGGAAAAATTACTAGTTTGCAAAATGTTATAACAGAAACTAAGAAAAATGCATTTTTTTAAACATTTTTGGTCTTTTTTCATTTATAGCGCAAACAATAAAAAACTCAGAGGTGATTAAATACCACCAAAAGAAAGCTCTATTTGTGTGAAAAAAGGACAAAAATTTAATATGGGTACAGTGTTGCATGACTGAGTAATTGTCATTCAAAACGTGAGAGAGCTGAAAGCTGAAAATTGGTCTGGTTAGGAAGGGGGTTCAAGTGCCCAGAGGCCAAGTGGTTAAATATCACAGTGCAGGTGTTATCATGATTGGTAGTATCCATCAGGTAATAAAGTGCAGCCAGCAGTCTTGTGCACAGGACTATGTTGGCGCATACTGAAAATCTTTTCTCCTCAGAATAAAGAAAAAGGGAGGTTGAAAATATTAATGTTTAACATGGAATACTTACACTTCAGTAAAGCTTTCAACTGACGTTGATGGAGTAAACACATCCAGCAGACCTATTACCTATAGGAAAAGCAAAAAGATTTTCACTGTGGTACCACAGAAATTGGAAAATATCACATGCCATGCTCAGGTTATAGACCCTGGAGGATCAGCATTTTATAGGTTAGGGAAAACATTTTGTATCAAACAATAGGTCGCACAATACACACATTTATTAAAAAAAATTTTTTCCAGTTTACAGCAAAACTGAGAAACAAAAAAACAGTTCCACTGAACATGTGTAAACACAAGAAAGACATACTAAGAAAAAAGTAGGATTCAAATCTGCCCCACAATAGATTCACCCTACCTATAAATAGAGCAGACCTTGACAAATCCTACCCAAAGTAGCGGCCAGCTTTAAAGACCTAGGATCCAACACAATGTACACTGCAAATAAATATAGGTGATCCCAAAGTTACTTCTCCCCAAGCCGAGAGTTCTAAAAGTTCTGTGGGACGCCATCCACTAGGATCTGCCTATGCTTGAAAGATCAATAAAAGGTTGGTGTCTCTCTTTCAAACAGGTAAATGTGATACAAAAAAAATAAAAAAATTTGCCAAGATATTTTAACCCAATGTGAAATGATGATTCCTTGTACTGTGCATACATCCCTGGGATCCCCATTACTCTCCACTTTCAGCACCCCAAAGAAGGAGTAGATATAGTCTATGTCACTGGAGAGCCTCAGGTGATTCCTCTGGCAAGCTACATCTAAACTGTGGCATCTTCTCTCACACTTGAACTGGTGAGCAGCTCTTGACTCATTCTCGCTCTCTTTTCAGGAATGGCCCTCTATTCCATCCAGAACTGGAGGCTGGGCTCTGCTGCTAGTTACTAAGACATGCAAACACTGATGAGTGCTCCCTGTCCCACAGAACCGAGGTACTACATGTAGGTCACTTCTGCAGATTTGTGTCCTGGCCACACACTCGTCTGATGTATCAGGTACAGAGTCCCTTAGCTCGGTCTGTCTTGTGCCAATAGCGTTTAATAACGTGGTCGCCGGAGAATCTTTTAGTTGCCATGGCCACCGGAAACTGTCCAGTTCTGAAAGAGCCTTGTGATCCACGCAGAAGAAATACAAAACTGTAAAAATTGTGTTTGTGCTGATATCCGTGACATGTTTCCTGAGAATCCCCCCACCGGTCCTTCCCCAGTTGCAGTGAACGCTACCACTTTACCCCGCTATGCCCTCCCCTACCAGCCTAATATCCAGAGTACCCTTAGTGAAGCAGAACTCTGCAAATGAAGTGTATGGAGAAGGCAATGCAGCTCTAACTACACCTACAAAAAAATTATATATATATATATATATATATATATATATATATATATACACACACACACACACACACACACACACAAAATATGGAGTATCACATCCAAGGACTACATATAAATCTTAGGTACCCACCAAAAACTTTTACATGATTAAAATCATCACTTAATAACATTCAATTACAAATACAGTTTTAAAAACAATACGTTTTACAGTGGCAATATACAGCCTGACTAGATATATTTGTCCCTATTTGATACCTTATTAGCTATCTTTATAGGTCAATTTCATTTCTGCATATGAATCAGTCACATAAAGTATACATTTGCTAAACATGAAGTGGACTGGTGCTCACTCTATGGCTTTCCTGAATATGGATTCCATGTCTCCAGGAGCATAGTTGAGGCTGTCTTAAAATAAATATACAGCCAATTAAATAAATAGAATACAATGCATCTTGAGGTTTCGTGTATTTTCAGTATATATCTAATGATTTTATTCGTGAACAAGTCTTGTGTGGGTACCTAAGACGTCCACTACTCTTGCGATTTATACACCTAAGGTATTCAAGTTTACTACCAAACAATAAAAAGATGGAACGCAGTGTTAACACAGTATAGTATAGAAAAGGTTTACCGGGGGCTCTGTAAAACTGCAAGCCCCAGATGGCCTCATTAGGAATGTCCTGCCTCTATAGAATACATACAAGCCAGTACAGTATACTTGCATTTTGTCCTCTCTGTACAACTAAAGTGGGCACCTTTTCAAATCACACGCAACAAAATAAAGCCAAGTTATCATTTGGACTATATAGCCAAATGTTTATGGACACCTGACCATCACACCTCTATGATCTCAATGGACATCATATTCCAAAAAACCCTTTGCAACTATAAACAAACTCCACTCTTCTAGGAAGGCATTTTTACAAGATTCTAAAAAGGTGTCTAAAAATGTGTGCCTATTTATCCAAAACAGCACTTGTAAGGTACTGATGTTGGACAAGAATACCTAGCCCACAATTGGACAATTGGCATAGTAATTCATCCCAAAAGCGTTCAATAGATTTGAGGTCAGGGCTCTGAGCAGATCTTTAAAAATCCTTCACACCAAGCTTGTCAGAACATTATGGACTTATTCTTGTGTGCAGAAGCGCACTCGTGCTGGGTCAGAACAGGACCTTCCTCAAGGTTCTTTTCTGTTTAAAATGTCCGTATGCTGCCGCCTTAACAGAACCCTTCTCTGGAAACACTTAAGCGCAATCATTTAGGGTCCACCGCAGGCAGTAGATATCCCTGTCACCTACTGGTACTCCTTATTTATTTATTTATTTAAGGTACTTATATAGCGCCGTCAATTTTATGCAGCGCTTTACATATACATTGTAAATTCACATCAGTCCCTACCCTCAAGGAGCTTACAATCTAAGGTCCCTAACTCACATTCATACATACTAGGGACAATTTATACAGGATCCAATTAACCTACCAGCATGTCTTTGGAGTGTGGGAGGAAACCGGAGTACCCGGAGCAAAACTACGCAGGCACAGGGAGAACATGAAAACTCCAGGCAGGTAGTATCATGGTTGGGATTCGAACCAGCGACCCTTCTTACTGCTAGGTGAAAGTGCTATCCACTACACCACTGTGCCGCCCACACCACACCGCTGTGTACTCCTTAAAGCCAGACTCAAGCCTTTTCATTTTAAAAATACATTTAGTAATCTAGAACCTCACCAACTGTATCTGCTCCACCCCACTTCTTGGATGGATGACACCCAGCTTCATTCAGCAACTTCCTCTTTGTACAGGCAGTCAATGCCACATCTACTGTAGTCTATTCAAGGGCAGGAGGTGCCACCACAATGCTCTGTGCTTTAATAGTGGGTATTTCTAGCAGTGTTAATTGGTCACCCATTAACTGCTTAAGAACCGCCTCCTGCACATATACCATATACTATATAGAATGGCATGGCTGGGCACAAGCACGTACCAGTACATTGCTCTTTAAGTGCCCATCCGTGGGTCGCGGCTCTCTCCCGACCCGATCCTGAGCTCCATGACCGTGGCACCAGCGGACCCAATCGCCACTGGTGTCCCGCGATCGGGTCACAGAGCTGAAGAATGATGAGAGGTCTGTGTAAACAAACCTCTCCCCGTGCTTCCTACTGTGGCTGTCACCGATCGTCTGTTCCCTGTTATAGGGAAAGACGATCAGTGACATCACATGCCAGGCACCGCCCCCCCTACAATAAGGAAAAAAAATTAAAAATGAACACATAACGTCACACATAACCCTTCCTTGCCCACTAGTGGTTAACTCCTCCACTGCCAGTGTCATTTACACAGGAATCAGTGTATTTAAATAGCACTGATTGCTATATAAATGACAATGGTCCCAAAAATGTGTCAAAAATGTCCGATGTGTCCTCCATAATGTAGCAGTCACAATAAAAATTGCTGATCGCCGCCACTACTAGGAAAACAAAAAAATTAATAAAAATGCTATAAAACTATCCCCTATTTTGTAAACGCTATAACTTTTGCGCAAACTAAACCAATAATCGCTAATTGTAATTTTTTTTACCAAAAATATGTAGAAGAATACGTATCGGCCTAAACTGAGCAAAAAAAAAAATTTATATATATTTTTTGGGGATATTTATTATAGCAAAAGTAAAAAATATTGCTCTATTTTTGTTTATAGCGCAAAAAATAAAAACCGCAGAGGTGATCAAATACCACCAAAAGAAATCTCTATTTGTGGCAAAAAAAGGACGCCAATTTTGTTTGGGAGCCACATTGCACGACCGCGCAATTGTCAGTTAAGTGGATATTAACCACTTTGTCTTTTAGCATAAACTTCAAATCTTCTTCTAAAGTCTAAATGCATATGTCCCATAATGTGATTTATGAGTGAGTTCCTGAGAAGAAATATTGCCTGCATGTCTCCTGCAAGCAGCATAGCAAGACCATCAGACGCAAATATCCAGCCTGGAAGGAGTTTTTTTTTTTACTTTATCTCCCTGCAACAGATGCTTCAAACCTCCACTAGATGGAGATGAAGGGAAGCTGATAGATGGACTGCTCGTTTATTCCAATAAAATGTTGGTCTCATTTTCCCCCAAGCAACCACTCCAAAATTCCCAATTTTTATTAAATAGAAGTATCTGTATGACTAATTTGCCTACCTAGGCTTTTATTTGTTACACTGGATTAATGAATACCCTGCTCAGACTTCCCACTTGCTTTACTCTAGATACACAAGACAGTTTCTTCAAATTAAACAAGTCAAGCTTTGGTACTCCGAACATTTCCTAAGTCGCTCTACTAGGCTGTCTCCCTTTCAATTGGCACAGTAGTCGACATCTCTAGGCACTTTACAAATATTACGGCTTTCCCACTTTCTATGGTCTCTACCTGCACCTGTCAATTTCTCACACAAATGAGAGGTCTATGAAATATTATGTCTTTCAGATCCTCCATACGCAATAAATGTTCAGGATTCAGGGTACAAGATCGTAACTCACTGGTACCACACTCCACCCCTTCTATGCACCCTAGAGAATCTGAGACCGGCTGGCGATGTTGACAGGGTAGAGGCGATTTACTGCATATATTCTGGTCCTGTCCATCTCTTGCTACTTTTTGGACTCATTTGGTTGAGGATATATTCCAAAAATTTACTGACCAGGAACTCTCCAAAACACCTGAATTCTTCGCACTGCATCATAATTAGATATGACGTTGGCCTACAAACAAAAACAGTGCTGTGCCACCTAGTTAGCGCAACATGGTCATGCATAATGGCTTTGTGGAAATCCCCCCTCTTTCTGACAGTTCAACAATGGATTAGAAGGGTATGGGGATATCCAGGAGATGGACAGTCTCACAAGCTCAAAAAATAGATATACACACTAGATGCCACAATACATGATTCTATTGGATTGAGTTTGAATTGCTTAACCACTTAACAACCGGCCCATGGCCGAATGATGGCTACAGGGCAGTTGCTTAACTCTGGGAGGACGTACTATAATGTCCTCCCAGAATTCCGCTCTTGCGCGCCACCCGGGGCGCGCACTCAAGAGCATCTGTGACTGCCGGGTCCACAAATTTCATACGGGTACAGTGTTGCATGACTGATTCATTTTCATTCAAAATGTGAGAGCACCGAAAGCTGAAAATTG
The DNA here is from genome assembly GCF_037356315.1 of Lithobates pipiens. Classification (NCBI taxonomy): domain Eukaryota; kingdom Metazoa; phylum Chordata; class Amphibia; order Anura; family Ranidae; genus Lithobates; species Lithobates pipiens. The sequence goes on from NW_027507903.1 coordinate 195,144,018, forward strand.
GTCTGGTTATTAAGGGGGTTTAAGTGCCCAGTGGACAAGTGGTTAAAGCAGGTAAACAATTACTGGCAGTCTAAATCGGGCTGATGTCATGGCAAAGCCGGGGTGGGCTGTCCGGGTCCTTGAATGTCTCTGTAATATTCGTACTGTGAATATGGCCAAGACCTCTCCCTGTGGCTTAGCCGGACTGGGTCCCCGCCGATTGTATTCTACCTCTCCCTCCTACTTTCCTTGCTTCTCCGCACCCCTCCCCCCTTTTTCCCCCCTCTCTCTTTTTCTTCCTCCATCCTTCTTTCATGAGCTTTTGGAAATATCTCCCCTAACTGCTCAACAATGATTGGTTGTTGCGGTGACCAATGAAAATGTTTGCCTATGTCATCGCAATCAATGACATAATCAGTTGTAAAGCCAGCGCTGGCTGGCCTGCACAGTCTCCATGGTTCCCCTTACCCATACCTGGGTCAGTGTGCATCTACATTTTATTCTACAAAAAGACCATCTCCCCCGCCCCCCCCCCCCCCCAATTAAAATACAAGCCCAGTGCAGGTGATGTCTACATGCCAAAGACAGTAAAAATAAATAAGATATCTATGGATTAGTTGCACATCATAATTAGATTATATTTCTTAATGGAAAATGACTTCATATTCACTATTGCCATCTGCAGAATTTGCTGACTGATGAAATATAAACACAACGCACTGAACAGTGAATGGGCTTTTTAGAAGAAAAGGGATCTCACATCTGATATAAAAAAAAATGATTAGGAGGTACCTTAAGGGTCTTGGCACATCCTCAAAACCAAACTCCAGTCAAAACTTTTTAATTTTTTGCCATCTGTGTTGCCCTAAAAACTGTAACATTAATTTTTGCTGAAGATCACTCACTGCACTAGAGTATACGATACCACTGCATGGGATAACGTTCCCTTACAAGGGTCCATGCCTACCGGGTATCAAATAAGGACGAGATACACATCCTCTATGTTATACCAGGCGCAAGCTAATAAATTAATGTTCTATAAAAAAAATATTAGATTTTTTGGATTTTTATCAAACTTATTTTAATAAAATGCTTTTGGAGTAAAAATCTATCCATCTAAAGATAGTTTATTATTTAAGATACATTAAGACCCCTTTCACACTGGGTCATTTTGCAGTCGCTATTGCGCTAAAAATAGCACCTGCAAACCGACCTGAAACAGCCGATGCAGTCTGACAGGATGGTAAAAAAATGTCCTGCTAGCAGCATCTTTGGAGCGGGGAAGGAGCGGTGTATACACTGCTCCTTCCCATTGAAATCAATGGGGCAGCATGGCTATACCACCTCTACAGAAGAGCTTTGTGGTGGTTTTTAACTCATTCTCAACCACTAGCGGGGGGTAAAACTGCCCCGCTAGTGGCTGAATATCGCCGACACACACCTCCCGTCCCATTGTGAAAGGGGCCTAATAATTTAGTTTATTCAGCATGGAACAGAGCTTAGTTGTGTAGCATGAGGCTGTATGTTCTGCAATATTAAATTTTTTTATAAACTCACTCAATGAATCCAATCTCTGTGTGCATAAATACAGTGTATGTTATCTCAGCTTGCACACAATTTCAGGGTAACCATGAAATCAAACAAAGTTCAGGAATATGAATTTATCCCATTGTTTTGCAAATCTATATACACTACAAACTCTATGATTGAATCGGTTCTGATATCGCTGTTTTACTAAACTGACAGCTTATTATTATAAAAAGGAAACCGTCATTTTGTTTGCAAATATTAAAGACTCTACCAGCAAGAATGAGTCCTTATATTTAAATAGCACCTATCATTTCAGATCAATCCTGTCAGCTGCTCCCGCCATGTCCCTCATCTTGTTGCGTCATTGCTGCATCACCAGCTGTCCCATTAAATTGAATGTCGTTGAGTCAACAGCGGGTCAGAGGAGCCGCTGCCGGACAGAGATGACAGTTGCTCTTTAACTACTTCCCACCCAGCCAATGTACATATACGGCCGGTTGGGAGCCTTCTACTTCTGACTCGACGTTCCTGAACGTCCTTCAGAAGTAGGGCGCGGCGCATCTCGGATCGGCAGGAGGGCTCTGTGACTGGCCCTCCTGATCACATGACGGCTGTGTCCAATCACAGCTGTCGTGTGATGTAAGCAAACAGCCGGTTGCTAGGCAATCAGCTCTCTTCTCCTCACACGGAAGTCGTCGCTGAGGAGAGGAGAATGAATCGCTGCAGCCGGCTGATGATCAATGAGTATGAGCTGTTTTTTACAGCTTTTTACTCACTGATCACCAACCTAGTCTAAAACAGTGTAAACACACATGTCCCCAAAACACACATGTCCCCAATAATAAAAACCCATGTCCCCGACGTATGTCCCACTAAAATCACATGTCCCAATGATTTTTCCCAAATTTTTTACCAAAGAAATGTAGCAGAATACATTTTGGCTTACGGTAAATTTATTACAAAATTAGATTTTATTGGATTTTTAAAATAGACAGAAGAAAAAAAATTTTCCCCCCAAATTTACCCTATTTTTTTCCGCTTATATCGCAAAAAATAAAAAAATGAGTTGTGAATAAATACCACCAAAATAAAGCTATATTTGTGCAAACAAAACGATACAAATGTAATTTGGGTACAGTGTAGCATGACCGCGCAATTGTCATTGAAAGTCCAAGAGCACTGAATGCTGAAAATTGGGCTCGGAAGGAAGGGGGCAAAAGTGCCCTGTATTGTAGTGGTTAAAAATTATGATTTAACCAGTTCCCGTCCAGCGCACGCCGATGTACGTCGGCAGAATGGCACGGGCAGGCATATTGGCATACAGGTACGTCCAATCTTTAATGCCGCCCTGCCATCGCGAGCGCGCTGCTGGCGGCGCGCTCGCGTGCTGGTCGGGACCCCTTGAGTCCGGTCGCGGGACCCGCGGACTCGATCCCCGTGAGCATACCCGTGATCGTCTCACGGGGCGGCTGAACTAGGAGATGCCATTGTAAACAGCAACTCCCCGTTCTGCCTAGTAACGAGTGACGCTGATCTCTGCTCCATGTGATTCAGTGTTCACTAAATGAAAGCCCAGGCCCCAACAGTTAGTAACACACCCCTAGGAACACTTAACTGGCACCCACTGGTTAACCCCTTCACTGCCAGTGTCATTTACACAGGAATCACTGCATTTATATAGCAGTGATTGCTGTATAAATGACAATGGTCCCAAAAATGGCCGATGTGTCCACCATAATGTTACAGTCACAATAAAAAAACGCTGATCGCCGCCATTACTAGTAAAAAGAAAAATTATTAATAAAAATGCCATAAAACTATCCCCTATTTTGTAAACGCTATAACTTTTGCGCAAACCAATCAATAATCGCTTATTGCGATTTTTTTTTACCAAAAATATGTAGAAGAATACGTATCGGCCTAAACTGAGGGAAAAAAAATGTTTTTTTATATATTTTTGGGGGATATTTATTATAACAAAAAGTAAAAAAATAATGCGTTTTTTTCAAAATTGTTGCTCTATTTTTGTTTATAGCGCAAAAAATAAAAACCGCAGGGGTGATCAAATACCACCAAAAGAAAGCTCTATTTGTGGGAAAAAAAGCACGTCAATTTCGTTTGGGAGCCACGTCGCACGACCGCGCAATTGTCAGTTAAAGCGACGCAGTGCCGAATCGCAAAAAGTGGTCTGGTCTTTGGCCAGCAAAATGGTCTGGGGCTGAAGTGGTTAAATCAAGCCTTTTTACTAGTGATTTAAATAGACTTGATTTAAAACAAATCCACCCTGATTTGAGGTAATAAAAATAGATACACTTACCATCTATATACATGGTTTACAAGTATTTTTGATACTTCCACTCGACTTGTACCTTATTCTTACCCAGGATTTTATCTCCAATATAGGTGATCATATCCTTCTTAGTCTGTTCTAAATAAGGTGCGTATCTCTCCACCTCTGGTTGAGACACTGCCTAAACCCCAGTAAGTGCAATAAGATACTCCATCCCCTAATGGTTTTCACAACATATAATGTAAAAAAAAAAAAATGTTCCTTTCTCACACCAGCTTTGCAATGTTTATCTCTAGATGTGCCCCGTATCTACCTTTAGGGGGGCTTGGACCACCATTCCCAGTCTCTCAAAGTGAGATCATTTATTATTGTATTTTTGTAAGTAAGAATTTGCCTCTTAAACCAGGGGTGCCCAACCTTTTGAAGAACGAGGGCCACTTAAGCGACTTTCTAACCAGCCGACGGCCACAATGAGCAGAGTGGGCAGATGACAGCGTCCACTCTGCCTATGCAAAGGGGACACAGACACAGCCCACTCTTCTTTATGAGCCCTCTGAGCAGATCAAATGGAAGGGACCGGATCCACTCCTGTTTTTTAGCAGATCCGATTAGAGGTAGGCAGGTATAAAACGGACACAAGTCTGTTTACAACTGCCGCTCCAGAGAGGTGAATAGAGGGTGCGATTGGGTCAGACTCCTCATGTTAAAGGGACGCAAGGCTGCTTTTACATTTATGGTCTGCAGTCTACCCACACCGTGGGTGCAGCGCAGTGCACCTGTGGCTTTCCTGTGGGTTAGCTGTACTTTGCCATAGAATTCTATTATATCCTGCAGGTGCGGTGCACTTTCTGAAAGTGCACTAATCCCACAGGTAAAACCAGAAGTCTATGGCTCAGTGCAGGTAAGTCACAGTTGCTCTGCACTACACCTGCAGATCAGTTTGAAAGCAGCCCAGTAACCACTGCAGAACAGATATGCCCCTATATACACTGATTTTAGTAAGAAACTTGCTGTCCCAGGCAGAGTGCATTTGGTATCACTCCGCCTATGACAGGAGCCGGTGCTATACAGTAAGCATTGGCTTATGCAGCTTTGTTCCGCAGCTGCTTGGTTTCTCTACCGCTGACTTCATTCACAACACTGATACTCTGGCATGGCAGGTAGGCAAACTGCAATATGGGCTTGCCAACCCGCTATCCCACAGCAGGAGGTCGCGGACCACATCAGATGGCTCCACGGGCCACTGCTTGGGCACCCCTGTCTTAAACTATAGTATGTGTAGTATGTTTAACAGAATTCTATGAGTTGTGTAGCTATTTTGTCTTTACCTTTATTGTAGATTTGAGTACATTTTAATTCTTAAAGCTCCTAAAGAAGCGTATGTCATGCGAAACATGTCGAGCAATAAAGGAATTTTCCTAGCTGGACACCACCATCCCTTAGTTAGCCACCTCTGGATACCCGACAACAGGGAAATGATGGTTGTTTGTAGTATCTTGTGTGTTGTAACCATTTGGGGCTCCTAGCCTACAATCTGAGGGTTTTTGGCGATACCAGACAAATATTTGTTTTTTTTAATAACACAAAATTAAAATATGGTATTTTGCATACACAATTCTTGTTTTAAACTTCTTGTTAATTCTCAATAATATATATATATATATATATATATATATATATATATATATATATATATATATATATATATATTTTTTTTTTTTTTTTTACAAACCTACTTTGAGTGTGGTGCCATTAAAGTTCTAATTTTCCTCCCTCTATTCCACATCTTGATTTAGGGAAGAGGCACACTTCCACATTACATTTCCACAGTACCACTCAGTAGTGACATGGTTTTATGTAAATATAAATCACTCAGTGAGGCAAAAAGTATTGTTTTTTTTAACCTGCATATCAACATGCCAATAGTATGGGCTTAATAAAATAATAGGAACTGCTTATTTAATACATATTCAGTGCATCCGGAAAATATTCACAGCACTTCATTTTTTCCACATTTTGTAATGTTACAGCCTTATTCCAAAATTGATTAAATTAATTATTTTCCTCAAAATTCTACAAACAATACTCTACAATGACACCGTGAAAGAAGTTTGTTTGAAATCTTTGCTAATTTCTAAAAAATAAAAAAAATAACATAATCTACATAAGTATTCACAGCCTTTGCTTAATACTTTGTTGAATCACCTTTGGCACAAATTACTCAAGTCTTTGAGTATGATTATACAAACTTGGCACACATATTTTTGGGCAGTTTCTTCCATTCCTCTTTGCAGGACCTCTCAAGCTCCATCAGGTTGGATGGGGGGGGTGTCGGTGCACAGCCATTTTAAAATCTCTCCAGAGATGTTCAATAGGGTTCAAGTCTGGGCTCTGGCTGGGGCACTCAAAGACATTCACAGAGTTGTCCCATAGCCACTCCTTTGTTATCTTGGCTGTGTTCTTAGGGTCATTGTCCTGTTGGAAGATGAACCATCGCCCCAGTATGAGGTCCAGAGCGCTCTAGAGCAGGTTTTCATCAAGGAGGTCTCTGTACACTCATACATCTTTCCCTCAATCCTGACTAGTCTCCAGGTTCCTGGCGCTGAAAAACATCCCCACAGCATGAAGCTGCCGACACCATGCTTCACTATTAGGGATGGCATTGGCAGTGCCTGGTCTCCTCCAGACATGACGCTTGCCATTTAGGCCAAAGAGTTCAATCTTTGCTTCATCAGAACAGAGAATTTTGTTTCTCATGGTCTAAGAGTCCTTCAGGTGCATTTTGGCAAACTCCAGTTGGGCTGTCATGTGCCTTTTATGAAGGAGAGGCTTCTCTCTGGCCACTCTACGATACAGGCCTGATTGGCGGAGTGCTGCAGAGATGGTTGTTCTTCTGGAAGGTTCTCCTCTCTCCACAGAGAAACGCTGGAACTCTGTCAGAGTGACCATCGGGTTCTTGGTCACCTCCCAGACTAAGTACCTTCTCCCCCAATCGCTCAGTTTGGTTGAGTCCTGGTGGTTCCAAACTTCTATTTATGGATGATGGAGGCCACTGTGCTCATTGAGACCTTCAATGCTACAGAATTTTTTCTGTACCCTTCCCAGATCTGTGCCTTCATACAATCCTGTCTCCGAGGTCTACAGACAATTCCTTGGACTTCATGGCTTGGTTTGTGCTCTGACATGCAATGTTAACTGTGGGATCTGAGATAGATAGATAGATAGATAGATAGATATAGATATATATATATAGATATACTTCTTTAACGTTGTCATAATGGGGTATTGTTTGTAGAATTTTGGGGGAAAAGAAAAATGAAGTTAATCCTTTTTGGAATAAGGCTATAACATAACAAAATAGGGAAAAAGTGAAGCGCTGTGAATTCTTTTCAGATGCACTGTATATACACACACACAAATATATTTATTTATTTAAATCGGCGTATAACACGCACTTAAAATCAGGGGAAAATCGTGGGTGAGTGTTATACGCCGATCCCCCGCGGATTGTGAGTGAAGGAATGAGCGCCACCAATATAAACACATAGCAGAGTGTACTCGGCTAGGCTCAGCTCCTCTCAGTCATGCCCAGTCCTGCCCTATGATGGACATAACACAGACTGGGCGTGACTGTGAGCGGAGCCGAGCCTAGCCGAGTACACTTGGCTATGTATATATCGGCAGCGCTCGGCTCCTCTCAGCTCCGCTCACAGTCCTGCCCAGTCCCGCCATTGGACCTGTGTTATGTCCATCATAGGGCAGGACTGTGAGAGGAGCTGTGTGCATCTTGGCGGCACCATATTTAAACATATTAAACATGACGTGACGCTGACTATGCATCAATGTCACTGGACAAGGCTGCAAATGACACTGGACAAGGCTGCATTGATGGGCATTTAAATGTAAGTTTTTTTCCCTAAAAAGTTTTTGTCCTTAAAGTGGTTGTAAACCCTTACAACCAACTTTGACCTACAGGTAAGCCTAGATTAAGGCTTACCTGTAGGTCCAAGAAATATCTCCTAAACCTACACGGTTTAGGAGATATTTGCCAAAAGACAACGGTCAACGCGATATGCCGCGAGTGTTGGCTCCTGTGCGCATGTCGAATGACAACGGCGGAGCAGCGAGACCCACCGAGAAGATGGATGCGCTGGACTACAGGGGACAGCGGTGACTTCGCTGGCTCCTGTGTCAGGTAAGTGACACATAATGGACTACTATGCGATGCATAGTAGTCCATTATGCTTTACCTTTGCAGGGAATGAAAGAGGAAGTAAACTCATCAGGGTTTACTTCCTCTTTAAAATTCCCTCCTAAACTTGGGGTGTGTGTTATATGCCAATAAATACAGTACACACACACACACATACGTGTGTGTATTTAATTTGTTTGTGGTTGATTTGTACCAAAACATTAAGCCCGGGTTCACACTATAACCCGCTGCGCAACGCACAGGAGCGCTGTGTGTCCCTGTTCCCCCTTTCAGGGAGGAATCAGGGCCGATTCTACGCCCTGAAACGGAGCCAAAGACGCACACATTTTTTCTGCAGTGCGCTCTGCAGCCGCCCCGGAGATATGTGAACCGGCTCCATAGGGAGCCAGTCACATTCTCCTACTATGCGAATTAGATGCGGGGAAACACGCATCTAATTTGCATAGGTGTGAACGGGGTCTTATGGATCAACCTGTGAGAATCCTACTTGTTCTATCCCAGTGTATGAACATTACAAAGTGTTCACATTCACGATACAAAATTCATAAACCATTAGGCCACACAGTCATATTAAAATACTCCTATGAGACTATATCTTTGTCCCAGGAGATGGCAGGTAAATCAAGTGTAAAAAATGCATGTGTGTAATTAGGTGCATTTAATATGCTGGCCAGTGCAATTAGTTTATACTCAGCGCTACATGCCTGTAATTTTTTCTGGACTTTATGTGGATTATTTTATATGTGTGCGTAAATTATGCTCCTAGGATCCTCTCTGAATGCATTTTTGTTTTTTTAAGGCTCCAAATCAGACGTGCTGAACTTGTGGCCCATGGAGCCCTCTGTAAAGAAAGTCAGTAGTCACACTAGTGTCATCCATTTTTCTTTTTGTGATTAAAAAGTAAGCAAACAAATTTTGAACAATTTCATTTCACTGTGACCCACAACTGGTTACAAAATCACTTAAGTGGCCCGTGCTTATCAAAAGACTGAGCATCCCTGCAACAAATGCTACTCTTAAAATACGGATTTAAATGCCTAATGTGCATAGCCACACAAACTACCATAGAAATGCGTTTAAAGACATTTAAAAATATGCTGAATGCCTATAAAAGCAGCATCTTGTTGGCTACATTCCCTATTGGTGTAAAAATTTTACTGATCTCATCACACGTTTCATTCTAGCACAAATCTTCCTGTGTAATGATCAGTAAATATTTGCGTAAAATTGTCCTGTCTTTACATATTATCCTCAGATGCAGATTTTTGGCTTGTGTGTTGTGCATGTTATGAACCTGTGTGAATGTCTCTATTGAAAACAATGCAGCCATATTAAGATTGGTAAGTAAATGCTTGTAATTGTGTTTTTTATGGCTGTGTGAATGACCCCTTATGCTCATGTGTGTAAAGTCTTAGGCCCCTTTCACACTGACGTCCCGTTCAGGCCCGCCTGTCAGTTTTTCAGGCGGACCTGAACGGGTGCTCCATAGAGCTCTATGGAGCGTCGGATGTCAGCGGTGACATGTCCGCTGACATCCGACCCGCTCCGATCCGAAAAAGTTTGACGGAGGAAAAAGCTATTTTTCCATCCGTCTGCGGATCGGATCGGGTGACGACGGGCACTGCGGTCCGTCGTCATCCGATCTCCCGTAGGGGAGAGCGGCGCTGTGACAGGTCCGTCCCTGCGCAGTGTGCAGAGACGGAGCTGTCATCTCCCTGCTCAGCGGGGATCGGCGGAGTGATCCCCGCTGAGCAAACGGATATCCACGGGGCGGATCAGAACTGATCCGCCCCGTGTGAAAGGACCCTTATGCTGGCAGTTCTGTAGTTTGGTAAACCCATATATATAAAAAATTAATAAAAAATACAACAATCTTTCTGTAAAGTTATAACACACACACACACACAGAAACTTTTAGCATATATTAAATCACTACCATAAGTCCAGATTGGCATATTTAGTTTATTAAGTCTAATTACATCTTAAAACTAAGTATAATCATTACCCCCACAAGTTTTTCATTAAACAAATAAGCACATAATAATGCTTCTTTCTTGCAGGTGTATACACTGGTGACGCTTTTAATAGAGTAGTCATTAAGATAAGTTTCTCTTTGTTCTCAGCACAAATATTTGCATAGATTTGTGTGCAAGCTAATTTAAATAGCATTCATACTCAAGATCAATAAAATTGTGGACTGCATTATGCTAGTAAATAATACATAAACACTTATTTACTAATTGCAAATAGACTGTGCACTTTGCAAGAGCAGTTGCTCCAGAGCTTAGTAAATGAGCAACAGCTCTGCAACTACCATCATCCAATCATGTGCAAGTAAAAATGCTGTTTTTATTTTCCATCTACGTGATTGGATATTCTTTGCAAAGTGAAGCTTTAACTCATTTACTAACCTCTGGAGAAACTGCACTTTGCAAATTGCACAGTCTATTTGCAAATTAGTAAATCATCCCCAATGTCAGCAGTGAGACAGGGTGGGTTATGTACTAAAGACAAATCCACTCTGCACTACAAGTGCACTACAAGTGCATTTGGAAGTGCAGTTGCTGTAGATCTGAGGGGGGACATGCAAGTAAAATAAAAAACAGCATTTTGGCTTTGCACGTGATTGGATGATAAAATCAGCAGAGCTTCCACTCATTTCAGATCTTCCCCTCAGCTCTACAGCGACTGCACTTGTAGTGCAGAGTGGATTAGCCTTTAGTAAATCAACCCCTAAGGCAAAGCCCGGTATAAATCCAAGGGTGATCGGAGATTCGCTGTCCAAGGGCCTCGGCTATGGAATGCTCTACCAATCAACATCCGCCTGGAAGAAAATCACCTGGCTTTTAGGAAAAAACTCAAGACCTTCCTCTTTTAGCAGATGATCAAGCTCGCCACAGCGCCTAGAGGCGATTCAGTTCGCATTGTGCGCTATATAAGTATTTCATTCATTCATTCAATATAGTCAGAGCATTTATAAAATGCCCTTTACTTTACAGAAACATTCTGGGGCAACATCACCTACAAAAGAGTCATCATGGTTCAGGAATGTACAGGAAAGGGGAAACAGATGGCTTACCAGTTACAGTTTGTGGCCACAGTTTGCGTTACTGATTGCACCAGAACTGCTTTGGACTCAGAAAGAATGAAGTGTAGCAGACGCAGATGGAGTTCTACTAAGCTGTATGAGGAATGTGGATACATGTACCTCGGCATGCATTAAAAGAGGTGATGTAAGCTAAAAAGCTCTCTGGGCTAATTCTATAAAGTAGTCTGAAAAACAAAGACCAGTAATCACCATCGCCAATTAGAATTTATCTTGTATTAGTATGGCTTTAGTAATATAAAATCTGACTGCACATTGCACTTCTCTTCATGCGCAGTGTATTCAATGAAGTGTAGTTAATGCTTCCCTATGGTTAGACTCCTTATGGCCCATACAAAAAATCATACAGAAAATACCACTTTGTAAGCGATCTTACGATAATCTGATCATTAGTACACAGCTTTTGAGAGCCGATCATAATTCATGCAAAATTATTTGATGGGACAAGCACAAAAAATTTTCTCCTACGATACCAGATCGTACGATTTTGTTCAATCAGTACAGTTGCCATACGAGAATTTTTGTAACCTTAGTAAACTCTTAATTTTCGATATGAGATTAGCATGCAAAAAAAAAAAAAATAGGATAATCATCTGTCCAATAATCTCATCATGTGTACCGGGCACTTAAAAGAACAGCGTTTAGAAGAACAAATGTTTGAGTGGCAGTCTCTGTTCCCCAAGATAAAACACTGTGCAAAGCATCCAGGTACAGTGAGGGGAAAAAGGTATTTGATCCCCTGCTGATTTTCTATGTTTGCCCACTGACAAAGAAATGATCAGTCTTTCATTTTAATGGTAGGTTTATTTTAACAATGAGAGACCGAACAGCAACAAAAATATCCAGAAAAACGCATTTCAAAAAAGTTATAAATTGATTTGCATTTTAATGAGTGAAATAAATATTTGACCCCTTCGCAAAACATAACTTAGTACTTGGTGACAAAACCCTTGTTGGCAATCACAGAGGTCAGACGTTTCTTGTAATTGGCCACCAGGTTTGCACACATCTCAGGAGGGATTTTGCTCCACTCCTCTTTACAGATCCTCTCCAAGTCATTAAGGTTTCGAGGCTGATGTTTGGTAACTCGAATCTTCGGTTTCCTCCAGATATTTTCTATGGGATTAAGGTCTGGAGACTGGCTAGGCCACTCCAGGACCTTAATGTGCTTCTTCTTAAACCCCTCCTTTGCCCTGTCCCTGTGTTTTGGGTCATTGTCATGCAGAAAAAGCCATCCCCGACCCATTTTCAATACCCTGGCTGAGGGAAGCAGAGTCTCACCCAAGATATGATAAAACATGATACATGTTTTCTTGGCAACTATGGTCCCAGCTGCCTCGAGATCATTGACAAGTTTCTTCCGTGTAGTTCTGGGCTGACTCCTGACCATTGAAACTCCATGAGGTGAGATCTTGAATGGAGCCCCAGATCGCGGGAAATTCACAGTTGTTTTGTGTTTCTTCCATTTGCGGATAGTTGCACCAACTGTTGTCACCATCTCACCAAGCTGCTTGTCGATCATCTTGTAGCCAATTCCAGCCTTGTGTAGGTCTACAATCCTGTCCCTCACATCCTTGGACAGCTCTTTGGTCTTGGCCACGATGGAGAGATTGGAATCCAATTGATTGATTTTTATTGTGAACAGGTGTCTTTTATACAGGTAACAAGCCCACCCTTTAACCGCTTGCCGACCAGCGCACGCCGATGTACGTCAGCAGAATGGCGCTGGTAGGAAAAAGGGTGTACAGGTATGTCCCCTTTAAGAAGTGGTGGCACAGACATGCGCCCGCCGGGGTCTCCATGACCATGGGTCCCACCCACGGACTCGATGTCCACCGGGTGCCCGCGATCATGTCACGGAGAGGAAGAAGAACGGAGAGATGCTTTTGTAAACAAATCATTTCCACATTCTGCCTAGTGACAGGACATAGATCACTGCTCCCTGTCATCGAGAGCAGTGATCACTGTCCTGTGTGTTAAAGTCCAGCCCCCTCACAGTTAGAATCACTCCCTAGGACACAATTGGCCCCTTCACTGCCCCTAGTGGTTAACCCCTTCACTGCCAGTGTCATTTACACAGTAGTCAATGCATTTTTATAGCGTTGATCGCTTTATAAATGACAATGGTCCCAAAATAACGTCAAAAATGTCCGATGTGTCCACCATAATGTCGCAGTCCAGAAAAAAAATAAAATAAAAAAAAACGCAGATCGCTGCAATTACTAATAAAAAATACATAAAAATGCCATAAAACTATCCCCTATTTTGTAGATGCTATTAATTTTGCGCAAACCAATCAATATATGCTTATTGTGATTTTTTTTGTTTACCAAAAATATGTAGAAAAATACATAGAGGCCCAAACCTAGGAAAAAAATTTTTTTTTTAATATATTTTTGGGGGATATTTATTATAGGAAAAAAGTTTTGTGGGGAAAAACAGGACATCAATTTTGTTTGGGTACAACGTCATATGACCACGCAATTGTCAGTTAAAGCGACGCAGTGCCGAATCGCAAAAAGTGCTCAGGTCAGGAAGGGGGTGAAATCCTCTGGGCTGAGGTGGTTAAGAGTGCTCCTAATCTCAGCTCGTTATCTGTATAGAAGACAACTGGGAGCCAGAAATCTTGCCGACTGATGGGGCATTAAATACTTATTTCACTCATTAAAATGCAAATCGATTTATAACTTTTTTGAAATTCATTTTTTCTGGATTTTTGTGTTGTTATTCTGTCTCTCACTGTTAAAATAAACCTACCATTAAAATTATAGACTGATCATTTCTTTGTCAGTGGGCAAACGTACAAAATCAGAAGGGGATCAAATATTTTAATTCACTGTATAAATTAAACCTGCCAGCAGACCCAGACGTAAGGTCACAATCTCCTCACTAAATGGATGTGACTTCAGAATGAAATCATTCTGGAGTCTCCACACTTAGGCTGCATTCACACTTGAGCGTTTCAAAATCGCACGTTTTTACCACAATTTGCTGCGCTTTTGTACAGGTCAAAAGGTCACCAATGTAAAAGCAGAAAACGGTCTGTAATCTGCCACAAAGAAGCTCATGCTCTTTTTTGAGCTTAAGGTGTTTTTCAGGCATTTTGCTTCAGGTGACAAAGCGCTCAGATGTGATTGAAATTAATGAGGATCTCCTTTTTAGGTGTTTTTTCGGGAGTTTTACATGCTGAAAACACTCAGGTGTGAATGAAGCCTTACACAGTAAGTTTTTTTTTTTCATACCACTGTTTTGTTGCTTGCAAAATTTTTACTTTTCACTAAATATAAAATGACAGCAAAGAACTGAATATCAGCCTAGAGCTTCTTTAAAGTGGGTCACACTATGATAAACTGATTGTCTTCTGTGTATTGTGACACAACACTGATATTAATTAGCGCTTTTCATCCAAAAAAAAAAAGCCACTACTTACATTTTCATGCTTCATGTGTGTGAGCAAACGCAGCTCCCGATATGTCCGCCGTGCATGGACCAGTGACTGAAACGGCCTGGATAATTTTTTCACTGCTATCTTTTGTCTTGTTTTGGTGTCATATGCAGAGCTAAGAGAAAAAAAAAAATAAGTTTTATTATTTAAATAGTGAACGTTAGGATGCCACACTTGTACACATGCAAAGTGCAGTGTAAACTTTCAGCACAAATACCGTGAATGGAGCAACGTCATGAACAACATAACACTAACGCACACATGGTACATTATCAGAGGCCAGCCAATGAGAAAGGACAGAAGATGTAAAATGTGGAAGAAGATGCAAAAATGGCAGCAGCAGTAATGGGGGTGATGCCAGATGGATCCAAGCTGCTGTCTTGTGGTGAGCAGTAGCATTCATGAGAGTGTATTTTCCTGGCTTTTTGAGTGTTCTTCTATTGTTTGGTCTTCTGTGTTATAATACAGCTCTTATATACTACACTATGAGAGCCTTTTTCTCACTGTGTATGGCATTTGGGAGTATCCTGATGCGGTAATTGATCAGAGCTTCTTCTGGATGTCTGTGGGGCTGACAGCCAAAGGGGGACACAGGAGGATGAGACACAAGCAGTGACAGCAGCCTCTCTGCTGTGGGGAATAGATTTCTGATAGCGAATTCTACCTCTGTGATGCATTTGGTCCGGTAAGGCTGGGTTCACACCGCTGCGATGCGGGAAAGCTGCGAATTCCCGTATCGCATGCCTCCCGGCGGCAGTTCACACTGCCCTATGCGAACTGCTGGGAGTGTCAGTGAAAAGTTACAGAAGGATTCCACCAAAAAAAAAAATTATTAAAAGCCAGCAGCTATAAATACTACAGCTGCTGACTTTTAATAAATGGACACTCACCTGTCCCGGGTTCCAGCGATGCCGGCAGCCGAGGCCGATCGATCGCTCGGCTCTCGGCTGCTGCAGTCACCATTCTAGGTGAGGGAATCCGGAAGTGAAGCGAATCGGCTTCACTTCCCGGTTCCCTACTGCGCATGCGCAAGCCGCGCAATAGGAAATCTCCGCGCTGTCACTGGGACCCGTGTGTGTCCCAGCAGACAGCGCGGCAGGGCAGGAAATGGTGTAGACTCCCACGGGAGTCTATGCCCGGAAGTGGGTGAAAATACCTGTCTTTGACAGGTATCTCCACCCCCCTCCCCCCTGAAAGGTGTCAATTGTGACACCGGAGGGGGGGAGGGATCCGATCAGCGGAGGTTCCACTTTAGGGTGGAATCCCGCTTTAATGACGCCCCCAGATCAGTTTGCATATCGCAGTGTGATCTGCAAACTCGGACAGGAATCGGATCGCATGGTGTGAACACCCATGCGATCCGATTCTGCTGCGGACCAAAAAAAGGGTCCTATGTGAGTTTGGGCCGGATGCGATGCGAATTCAGCCATACTATCTGTATGGCTGAACTTGCATCGCACAGAGATCGGATGTGATTTGCACTGCAGTGCGGTGCGAATCACATCCGATCTCATCACCGCAGCAGTGTGAACCCAGCCTCAGTGCATTACTTACCTTAAGGTGGCGGGAACACCACTGGTTAATAACTGGGTGTGTCACTTAGGCTGCGATTCGAACCGTAATGTGCAGGCTGAATGTACCAAGGTAATTGATCGATCAACTTGGGTATAACCAGCCTGCCGGATTCTCTTGCCATTATAGGCTTCCCCCACTGGGAGAACCAGAAACCAGTAGGGATTCCTGCATCAACACTGTGTGTTGATGGGGGAATCAAGCAAAAAGCTAAATAATTTTAGTATGACACACTGGTAGATACAGTAAAAAAAAAAAAAAATATTATATATATATATATATATATATATATATATATACACACACACACATACACACACACATACACACACACATACACACACACACACACACATACAGTATCTCACAAAAGTGAGTACACCCCTCACATTTTTGAAATTATTATCTTTTCATGTGACAACACTGAAGAAATGACAATTTGCTACAATGTAAAGTAGTGAGTGTACAGCTTTTATAACAGTGAAAATTTGCTGTCCCCTCAAAATAAGTCAACACACAGTCATTAATGTCTAAACCGCTGGCAACAAAAGTGAGTATATTTACAAAAATGTGAGGGGTGTACTCACTTTTGTGAGATACTGTACATACACACACAGCAGGTAAAATAAGTATTGAACACGCTACCATTTTTCTAGGTAAATATATTTCTAAAGGTGCCATTGACGTGCTCGCTGGAACATTCAGAAGTTTAGACATCCTTCTGTAGCCAATGCCATCAGTATGTTTTGCAACAGCAAGACCACTTTCACACTGGGGCCGTGGCCGCATTAGCGCTAAAGCTTTTAGTGGCGCTTTACCTCTAAAGTAGTAATGGGCAGGGCCCCATTGGAACCGCCCCAAAGATGCTGCTTGTAGGACTTTCCCTAACGTTGTGCAAGCGCACTGCCTGGGTATGAAATCACCCATTGCAACAAATGGGAGGTAGTTTTCAGGCGCTATTTCTACTGCTAAAACGTCTGAAACCTGCCTCAGTGTGAAAGGAGTCTAGGGTTGCAAAGGTCTTGAGAGCTTTTTGCTTTTACTCATGAGATGTTTCTTTTGTGACACCTTGGAAATGAGACACTTTTTTAGGCCATCAGTTGAAACTGAACCAGCTGATATTAATTTGTACTGACAATTGCTTTCTAATTAGATAGATTTCAGCTGGTATCTCGGCTCTCCATGCCTTTAGAAATATATTTACCTAGAAAAATGGTGACGTGTGCATGGCAATACTTATTTTACCCGCTACGTGTGTGTGTGTCTCTATACACAGAAACACACATACACACTATATGTAGTATACATTAGCGGTAAAGTGAAATTTTAGCGGCACTTTACCACTGTTATGGTGACGCTTTTCAGCCACTAGCAGGGTGCTTTTAACCCCCGCTAGTGGCCAAGGAAAGAGTTAATAGCATCCATTTTGTGGCGCTGCTGAATCGCTTTGCAGGCGCTTCAGTAGCGGTGCCCATTTATTTCAATTTTTATTATTTATTGGGGCAGAACCGCCCCAAAAATGCTGCTTGCAGGATTTTTTTCCTGTCCAGAAAGCGCAACGCCCCACTGTGAAAGCACTCGAGAGGCAGTTTACAGGCGCTTTACAAGCCTGTAAAAAGCCTCAGTGTGAAAGGGGTGTAAAGGTTTTAAATGTGGAAAGAAAACCAATTGCTATAGGAAACTGCTCCAGTTCTGCTTCACTGTTTTTTATTCTTTGAATTACTCTCGTCAATATAGTAGGGCTTTCACAACTTTCATCTAAGCAACAGCTTGACTGAATCTTTATTTAGCACTGAACTGTATAAAGGCTTTCCTTTTCAGGACAAGGAAAATAAAACATATGCGCACATTAAACCCCCTTTCACACTAGGAGGTATTTTTCAGGCGCTAAATGGCTAAAAATAGCACCTATAAAGCGCTTTAAAAATGCCTCCCCTGCAGCCCCAGTGTGATAGCCCGAGTGCTTTTGCAGGATGTTAGAAAAATTCCTGCAAGCGGCATTTTTGGGGCGCTGGAGGAGCGGTGTGTACGTATACGTGTATACATGCTTTTCGGGCGCATTTAACCGATTCTTCGGCCGCTAACGGGGGTTAAAAGCAGCCGCACTGCCAGTGTGAAAGGGGTCCAATTCTATCACCTGAAAATAAAGATTCACAAGTTTGCTACAGATACAGAAAATGAAGGCCTATAACATACTTTTGCTGATGAGGCAGCTGGTAGTTTTGACACAGGATACTATGTGGTTTATCTGCACAAACACAGACAGAGGTTTGTAAGAACCTGACCAACCACTAACTCATCTGTCTATTACAAAGATGCACATCCCGAGTCTCAATAATCTAGATATTTCTGGATAATAGGAATATAAAAGTGCTGGGAGGATCACATCGCAGACAGGAAAAACCTGCTCCGAATTCATCATCATGTTTTATAGTTCAGCCATTACCCCAAAGCTTTCAGCTTGCCATTATACTAAATGAACATGATGTATTCCTTAATGACTTAATGATTAAAAAATAACCTGTATCTTCTAAAATAGGCCAGGGCCAAGCCTCAAAATAAGGTAACAAATGCAATTGAGTGCCAACTCCCAACCTTTCTGAGACATGCTCATTTGACCTCAAAAGATAGCACAGATCACCTGGCCTCCTAAAGCAGTTGTCCAGTCATCTTTTCAAAAATTAAAAAAGTCGGCAGCTACAAAAACTGTAGCTGCTGACTTTTAGTAATAGGACACTTACCTGTCCCAGGATCCAGAGCTGTCCTCACCCAGTCAGTTTCTTCACTGGGCTTCAGTCTCTGGCTCCGGCATACCAACTGTGGGCAGCTTGCTTGCGGCTTCATAGCTCGCTGCTCACTGTGTATGTGCGGACTGCGCTGAACAATTTGATTGGTCCCAAAGCTTTCTGGGACCTGTGACGTGTCTCAGAAGGCTGCAGGGGAAGGGGGGAAATTCTGCTCGGATCGCAGCAGTGATCCGACTGAAAGTGGTGGAGTGGGTACCTGTCAAATCCAGGTACCAACTTTACCCCCCATAAACTGATGTCCCAAATATCAAGGAGGAGGAGGAAGAGCAGAACTCCAGCTTTTGAGTGAAGGTCTGCTTTAAAATCTCTTCTGGTACCCAGAGTAGACCTATTTTATATATGACAGATAAATACAATATCTCACAAAAGTGAGTACACCCCTCACATTTTTGTAAATATTTTATTCTATCTTTTCATGTGACAACACTGAAGAAATTACACTTTAAGTTTGCTGCAATGTAAAGTAGTGAGTGTACAGCTTATATAAAACAGTGTAAATTTGCTGTCCCCTCAAAATAACTCAATACACAGCCATCAATGTCTAAACCGCAGGCAACAAAAGTGAGTACAGCCCTAAGAAAATTTTCCAAATTGGGCCCAAAGTGTCAATATTGTGTGTGGACACCATTATTTTACAGCACTGCCTTAACCCTCTTGGGCATGGAGTTCACCAGAGCTTCACAGGTTGCCACTGGAGTCTTCTTCCACTCCTCCATGATGACAGCACGGAGCTGGTGGATGTTTGAGACCTTGCACTCCTTCACCTTCCGTTTGATGATGCCCCACAGATGCGCAATAGGGTTTAGGTCTGGAGACATGCTTGGCCAGTCCATCACCTTTACCCTCAGCTTCTTTAGCAAGGCAGCAGACATCTGCTGGAATACTGCCCTGCGGCCCAGTTTCTTAAGGAAAGGATCATGCTCTGCTCGGGTATGTCACAGTGAATTTTGCCATTTAGTTCCCTGAACCGTAGCTCCCCAGTGCCGGCAGCACTCATGCAGCCCCAGACATGACACTCCCACTACCATGCTTGACTGTAGGCAAGACACACTTGCCTTTGTACTCCTCATCTGGTTTCCCGCCACACATGCTTGACACCGTCTGAATCAAATAAGTTTATCTTGGTCTCATCAGACCACAGGACATGGTTTCATGTCCTTAGTCTGCTTGTCTTCAGCAAACTGTTTGCAGGCTTTCTTGTGCATCATCTTTAGAAGAGGTTTCCTTCTGGGACAACAGCCATGCAGACCAATTTGATGCAGTGTGCGGCATATGGTCTGAGCACCAACAGGCTGAGCCCCCACCCATTCAACCTCTGCAGCAATGCTGACAGCACTCATACATCTATTTCCAAAGACAACCTCTGGATACCACCCTGAGCATGTGCACTCAACTTCTTTGGTCGACAATGGCGAGGCCTGTTCTGAGTGGAACTTGTCCTGTTAAAACACTGTATGGTCTGGGCCACCATGCTGCAGCTCAGTTTCAGGTTCCTGGCAATCTTCTTATAGCCAAGGTCATCCTTATG
Organism: Lithobates pipiens; assembly: GCF_037356315.1. NCBI lineage: Eukaryota > Metazoa > Chordata > Amphibia > Anura > Ranidae > Lithobates > Lithobates pipiens. The sequence goes on from NW_027507903.1 coordinate 195,164,488, forward strand.
TAGAGCAATAACAATTTTTTTCATATCCTCAAAGAGTTCTTTGCCATGAGGTGCCATGTTGAACTTCCATGAAAAGTATGAGAGCGAGAACGATAACACCAATCTTACGCACCTGCTCCCTATTCACACCTGAGACCCTGTTACACTAACGAGTCACATGATACTGGGGAGGGAAAATGACAAATTGGGCCCAGTTTGGTCGTTTTCACTAAGGGGTGTACTCACTTTTGTTGCCAGCGGTTTAGACATTAATGGTTGAGTGTTGAGTTATTTTGAGGGGGACAGCAAATGTACACTGTTATACAAGCTGTACACTCACTACTTTACATTGTAGCAAAGTGTAATTTCTTTAGTGTTGTCACATGAAAAGATAGAATAAAATATTTACAAAAATGTGAGGAGTGTACTCACTTTTGTGAGATATTGTATATCCTACCTTACTCCTAACCCTGCAAACATCCAATAAGTGCATAGCTGAATATACTTCAAAGCCTAAACCATAATGGTATTTACTGAAGCTTATTGCTACTACAGGGAAAATAAATAATTCTGCATCCCTCTACCATGGATTGTAGACTGGACAATGAGGTAGTATCAGCACCCAATTATCCCTGTGATCTCCCCTTTTAAGCATATCCCTAGCACCAGACTGATCCTTTGTGAAAAGTACAGTGCATCCGGAAAGCATTAAGAGCACTTCACTTTTTCCACATTTTGTTAGGTTAGCCTTATTCCAAAATGGATTAAATTCATTATTTTCCTCAAAATTCCACATAATGACAACATGAAAGAAATCTGTTTGCAAATATTTCAAACTTATTATAAATAGAAAACTAAAAGAATCCCATGTACATAAGTATGCTCAATACTTAATTACAGCCTCAAGTCTTTTTGAGTATGATGCTACAAGCTTGGCACACCTATTTTGGGTCAGCTTCTCCCATTCTTTGCAGGATCTCTCAAGCTCCACCAGGCTGGGTGGAGAGCGTCAGTGCACAGCCATTTTCAGATCTCACCAAGGATGTTCAATCGGGTTCAAATCTGGGCCACTCAAGGGCATTCACAGTGTTGACCCGTAGCCACTTCTTTGTTATCTTGGCTGTGTGCTTAGGGTCGTTGTCCTGTTGGAAGATGACCCAGTCTGAGTTCCAGAGCGCTCTGGAGCAGGTTTTCATCAAGGATGTCTCTGTACATTGCTGCATTCATCTTTCCCTCGATCCTGACTAGTCTCCCTGTTCCTGTCGCTGAAAAACATCATAATGTTGCCACCACCGTGTTTCACTGTAGGCATGGTATTGGACAGGTGATTAGCGGTGCCTGGCTTCCCACAGACATGACGCTTGCCATTCAGGCCAAAGGGTTCAATCTTTGTTTCATCAGATCAGAGAATTTTGTTTCTCATGGTCAGAGTCCATTTTTCAGGTGCCTTTTGGCAAACTCCCTATTGGCTATCATGTGTTTTTACTAAGTGGCTTCTGTCTGGCCCCTCTACCTTATAGGCCTGATTGGCGGAGTGCTGCTGAGATGGTTGTTCCTGTGGAAGGGTCTCCTCTCTCCACAGAGAAACACTGGAGCTCTGCCAGAGTGACCATCGAGTTCTTAGTCACCTCTCTGACTAAGGCCCTTCCCCCACGATTGCTCAGTTTGGTCAGGTGATGCGCTCTAGGAAGAGTACTAGTGGTTTCAAACTTCTTCCATTTATGTATGATGGAGACTACTTTGCTCATCTGGACCTTCAATGCTGCAGACATTTTTCTGTACTCTTGCCCGGATCTGTGCCTCTATACAATCCTCTCTCAGAGGTCTACAGACAATTCCTTGGACTTCATGGCTTGGTTTGTGCTCTGACATGCACTGTTAACTGTGGGACCTTATATAGACAGGTGTGTGCCTTTCCAAATCATGTCCAATCAACTGAATTTACCACAGGTGGACTCCAATCAAGTTGTAGAAACATCTCGATGATGATCAGTGGAAACAGGATGCACCTGAGCTCAATTCTGAGTGTCATGGCAACGGCTGTGAATACTTATGTATATGTGATTTATTTGGGTTTTTATTTTTAGTAAATTTGCAAAGATTTCAAACAAACTTCTTTCAAGTTGTCATTATGGGATACTGTTTGTAGAACTTTGAGGAAAATAATGGAATTTAATCCATTTTGGTATAATGCTGTAACATAAGTAAATGTGGAAAAAGTGAAGCGCTGTGAATACTTTCCAGATGCACTGTATTAGAGCCCAGATTGACTGACACTTCCTCTCCCAGTCTAAGTACTTCTGTATTACAGGTATGTTATCAAGCAGTACTTCTTCTAGAGCTTTAAACCCAACCTGTACCCCAAAAATCCAATAACCTTGTGTAAATGTACTGCCCTTATATGAACTTAACTCGCAGTAAAAAAAAAAAAAAAAATAGAAAAGCTCAAACTACATTTAAAAAGAAGAGCAGAGTGCAGAAAACACCATGTACATAGTTACTCAGGCTTGTGCTAGGCTTCATCCAAAAGGTACGGCGAAGAGAAATCACTGCCAATTAATTAGTACATCTCAGACCTACATTCAATGAATACCAGACTAGATTAAATGTGTTTCATGAGAGATAATAAGGACCAAACTCACACCAGTGGGGTATTGCATGATAACCTGTTGGAGCAACGCAGTAAGATGCATCACATGCAATGTCTGTGCGATACAAATTCAGCCATACAAACTGTATGGCTGAAATCGCATCACATTCACAGCAAAATGGCGCAGGACCTTTTTTTTGGTCTGCACTGGAATGGGATTGGGTGTTCACGCGTATGCGATCCGATTCCTCCACCATTTGACAGTTCACACTGCGATCTGCAAACCGATCTGGCGGTGTCATTAACTTTACATTGACACTCACAGCAGTGTGAACCGGTGTATTATTCAGGAGCAATGCGGAAACCAGCACTAACATCGCAGGGCTTCCTGCATCACACCAGTGTAATAGCTGACAGTGGAGATTATCCCATCCATGCTAATCAGCATTGATAGGGAAATCAATTGATTTCTCAAGCCATGTATGGACAGCCAATAGTAATACCACCCTGATAAGTGTAGGGTATACTGGCAAGAATCATTTTATGAATGTCGGGGTGACACAATCCATTGTCGCAATTCAGCAACCATTATAATCTTCTTATACCCAGTTTATGGCTGATAAGCTGTATATTAGATCTATGATATAGGCAGTTCAATGGCCAACAGAAGGAGCTTGCAAGACAGGCTAACCACCCTGCTAATTACAAGGAAGTGGCTTATTGTGGTCAGCCTCTAACAGGAAATTATGTTATTGGCAAGATCTCCAGGTACAAAACTTTGCAGGTCTCAAAAAAAAAAAAAAGATGATCTCGGCCAGTTCAATAAAAACTGCCCAATATTCGGCGTGTGTGTATGGCAAGCCACTCCAACAGAAGCTTAGAAAGGCAGTGGCCAATGGCTTAGAGCGCTGACCGAAGTGTTCTGGAGGGGAGGGGGTGGTTACCTGAGACACCGAACCATGGCCCGACCCCGCCCCCCTTTCTTTCCTGCCTCAGCCAATAAGGAGAGGAGTCCTGGGCAGCCGAGACAATCCTGCAACATTGCTGGATCTAGAGGGACCCCAGGTATTAGGGGGGCTGCTGTACACAGAAGGCTTTTTATCTTAATACATTAACCAAAAAAAAAGTTCTGCCTTTATAATCATTTAATTATTCTTTTTGATCACTTATATCCTATTATAAGGAAGGTAAACAAACCTTGCAATAGAAAATAAGGAAGAAAGGTCCTCTTTATGAAGAGATCTGGGGGTTAAAAAGACCCCAAATCTCTTCTTTATCGTTAACCATTTTTTTGCGATACAGCACTGCGCTACAAAGCTGTACTCAAATAAAACTCTGCGTTCTTTTATTTTTTACGCTATAAACAAAACACCGACAATTTTGGAAAAATAATATATTTTTTACTTTTTGCTAAAATAAGTAAATAAATAAATTTAAAAAAAAAATCCAAATTTCTTCATCAATTTAGGCCAATATGTATTGTGCTATGTTTTTGGTAAAAAAAAAATCCCAATAAGCGTATATTGATTGGTTTGCACAAAAGTTATAGAGTCTACAAAAACTATGGGCTGTTTTTATGGAATTTTTCTATTTTTTATAGTAATGGCAGCGATCAGCAACTTATAGCGGGACTGCAACATTGAGGCGCACACCAAGTGACACTTTTGGTGATCAGTGACACCAATACAGTGATCTGTGCTAAAAAATATGCATTATCACTGTACTAATGACACTGGCAGGGAAGGGGTTAACATCAGGGGCGATCAAGGGGTTAAATGTGTTCCTAGGGAGTGCTTTCTAATTGTGGGGGGAGTGTGCTTAGCAGAAACAGAGGCTCTCTGTCTTCCCTACAAACAGAACGGCAATCTGCCTTGTTTACATAGGCAAACCACCATTCTGCCTCTGTCGGAAACTATTGATGCATCCCGGTGCACATCGGGTCCACGGGACCAACTGATTGGCTTCTGCTGTGTCCAATCACAGTGGAAGCAGGTTGCAGGCAGCATGCGTGCACGCCGCAGACCAGGAGGTGCAAAATCACATACCTGTACACAATTGTGCACAGAGCAGCCGTCCCCTTGCAGTAAATGTACATGGGGCGATCGGCAAGAAGTTAAAAGCAAAAGATCATGAAAAACAAACTTTTTTTGATCTTTTGCTTTACCCGCTTCAGCCCCATTTTACACCCTTCCTGACCAGAGCACTTTTTGCAATTCGGCACTCCGTCGCTTTAACTAACAATTGCACGGTTGTACGGCATTGCATCCAAACAAAATTGACGTCCTTTTTTCCCCCACAAACAGAGCTTTCTTTTAGTGTTATTTGATCACCTCTGCGGTTTTTATTTTTTGCGCTATGAATAAAAAAAAGCGACAATTTCGAAAAATGCTATAATAAATATCCCCCAAAAATATATTAAAATTATTATTTTTTTCCTCAGTTTAAGCCGATATGTATTCTTCTACATATTTTTGGTACAAAAAAAAAATTGCAATAAGCGTATAATGATAGTTTTATGGCATATTTATTATTATTATTATTTTTTAACTAGTAATGGTGGCGATCTGCAATTTTTATCGAGACTGCGGCATTATGGTAGACACATTTGACACTATTTTAGGACCATTGTCATTTATATAGCGATCAGAGCTATAAAATGTACTGTTTACTGTCTAAATGACACTGGCAGGGAAGGGGTTAACCACAAGGGGCATATGAAGGGGTTAAGTGTGTCCTAGGGAGTGTTTCTAACGGTGGGGGGGTGGGCTACTAGTCACATGACAGCGATCACTGCTCCCGATGACAGGGAGCAGTGATCTCTGTCATGACACAAGGAAATGCCTTGTTTACATAGGAACTTTCCCATTCTGCGGCTCTGTGACATGATTGCCGGTCCGGCGGGCACGGTCACCCTGTATGCTAGCCCCGCCAATTAAAGGGGACATACAGGTACGTCCATTTGACCACAGCTGCTATTGTGCTGACGTATATCGGTGTGCAGCAGTTGGCAAGTGGTTAAAGGAAAAAAAATGGTTTACTGCCACCCTGGACAAGATATTACGTCATGACCTCGTTCCAGTTCTCCATAGAGGCTATGAAAGATGATCTAGTCTTTTATTGCCTCTGTGACCAGGCAGCTGCAGCGCTGGATCCTTTTTTCAGGCGAGCCGGTGTTCTGCCTAATAGAGTCCGCCTATCAAATGCTGTCCGCTCCGTACTGCGCATGCACAGTACGGAGCAGAGGAAGCTTCGGAAAAACTCCGAAGCTGAACGGCGCCTGCGCCGTGAGTGGAGGAGGTAGCCCCACTATCCAAGCGGACATAGGGTTGAGAATTTTAGAGGGCCCCTCGCGGGCGAGCTTCGCTCGCCACGCTTCGGGCACGGCCTCGCTCCGCTCGGCTCTTTTTTATTCTAACTCTATGTCCACTTGGATAGTGGGGATAGAACCTGGACTCACGGCGCCTGCGCCGTGAGTCCTCGGCAATTTTCGGAATCTGTGTTCCTGTGTACTGCGCATGCGCAGTACGCAGGGGACACCATCTGATGGAGGACACTATTTTACAAGACACCGGTTCAAACGGTAAGCCCGAGAAACACCGGCAAGGGGTGGGAAGGGACGGCCCCTTCCACCACTTCTGAAAGCGTTCCAGTGACTAGCTGAAAAAAAAAATATACCAGAGTTATGGCTGATAGCAGCTTTTTGCTAGTTGAGCGTTTTGGAGCTTCAGAGCTGAGCGTTTTACAAGCTGAAAAACTCTCAGGTGTGAAGATGGCCTTATCCCATACAGCAGTGATGCCATTCTGCCATCATTCACAGGTGTTGTCTGCCAGGTGAGAGTTTATACCAACCAGCCACAGAGAAAGAGGGGATAAAGCTGGAGCTTTGCGATCATGTGACCACACAGAAAAAAAAAATTGACTTATTAGAACATGTATGGGCCATTCACACTGCAAAGTGTGCGTTAAGCACTCAAACGCAGGTACATTGACATGCATTGGCGTGTTACATTTTGAAATGCACTGCAATCCCTTTTTCCCATTTTTTTAAACTTCACTGAGCTACATTTTTAAAGAAAACATTGCTTTGTGTTTATGTGCAGTGCGCTGACATGCATTTACACGTGTTGCATTCCACAGAAAATAGAGCATGTTCATTTTTTTTCCCGCAAAGCGCGGCACACATCAGTGCAACATACTGGTGTGAACGGCTCCTCCTGAAATACATGAATTGTTCGCTGATACGTATTGATCTAAGCAGGTCAGCAAGTCAGGTGTGAATGGACCCTTAAGGGGTTATTGTGCAGTCCTACTACTTCAACTAAATATGTCATTTGGCCAGGCATGCCCAAAATGAACTTTTTTAGCAGGTGTTATTGTAAGTGGGATGACGAGCTGACAATAAACAAATGTAACAAGAAGCACAGGAGAGCTAGTGAGCGGTGTTTATATTCTCAGGATTCAATATCCTGGACTGCACTTCAAGCCATCTGACTGATGGTACAGTTAAAGCAAATGTTTACTTATCATGAGAAGGAAGTTCTGATAGGTACAACACTGCGTGCTATTGTATGCATTAGTCACGAGAGGCATGCAGTCTCCTTAGTGATGTTTGAAGAGGCTGTTCCAGAGGGGCAAATGAATGATGAGTGACATGGGGCAATTAAATAACTATTCAAGAAGGGAACCACAAAATAATCAGTAACCTATACAAGACATACTAATAAAGCAGATGTGGCTACTTGTTGCTCGCCTTAGGTCAGTGATGGGGAACCTTGGCACTCTAGATGTTTTGGAACTACATTTCCCATGATGCTCACCTACACTTAAGGTTCGCCATCACTGCCTTAGGTCCTAAAGCGCCTTGTGCAAAGTTTTAGTCTGGGGCCATTGCATATGACAGGTACAGCTTCACCTGCAAAACTGCTACTCAGCCCTACTTCCTTGTATACCAAAGGTCCAGGATGGTGAAATATATTGGTATAGATATGCAGAGATGCTAAATTATGGAATGGAATGTTTAGCAATATTTATAGAATGATCACAGATTTTGCAAGTCTCTTTGACACTCCATCAGCCTCCATCTCTGACCGTCTCTCTGCAGCTCTATACAGCACTGTCTCCTGCATTCTACCTGCTTGGCCCAGCATTGTCTGCATTCCCCCAACACGGCCCAGTTTTCACACTTCTCCCCATCAGCCCAGAGTCTCCAACATTCACAATGTCAGGCAAAGACCCTTCAGAATTCCCCCTGTCTGGCCACCATTTTTCCTGCCCAGCCTTATTCCCCCCCAGCCCCCCCCCCATTCTTTCGTCATTTCACTGGCCTGGCCCAGTCCCTCCAGCAATCTCCCCATCCAACTTAGTTATCTCAGGCATTTTGTCTACGCCCGGACTAGTCCCTTGGGCGTTCTTGACATTCAGCCTGGTCCCTTGGGCATTCTGCCTGTCTGGCTCAGTCTTCACCCCCCCCCCCCCCGCCCAAACCCCTCTCCCCTTCTGGCCTAGCTATACTGCAAAATTCGCCCTGAATTTTCTGCCATTTTTTCTGTCTGATCTAGTCCCTCTGGCAGTCTCCCCGTCTGGACTAGTCCCTCTGGCAGTCTCCCCGTCTGGACTAGTCCCTCTGGCAGTCTCCCCGTCTGGACTAGTCCCTCTGGCAGTCTCCCCGTCTGGACTAGTCCCTCTGGCAGTCTCCCCGACTGGTCTAGTCCCTCTGGCAGTCTCCCCGACTGGTCTAGTCCCTCTGGCAGTCTCCCCGACTGGTCTAGTCCCTCTGGCAGTCTCCCCGACTGGTCTAGTCCCTCTGGCAGTCTCCCCGACTGGTCTAGTCCCTCTGGCAGTCTCCCCGACTGGTCTAGTCCCTCTGGCAGTCTCCCCGACTGGTCTAGTCCCTCTGGCAGTCTCCCCGACTGGTCTAGTCCCTCTGGCAGTCTCCCCGACTGGTCTAGTCCCTCTGGCAGTCTCCCCGACTGGTCTAGTCCCTCTGGCAGTCTCCCCGACTGGTCTAGTCCCTCTGGCAGTCTCCCCGACTGGTCTAGTCCCTCTGGCAGTCTCCCCGACTGGTCTAGTCCCTCTGGCAGTCTCCCCGTCTGGACTAGTCCCTCTGGCAGTCTCCCCGACTGGTCTAGTCCCTCTGGCAGCAAGCCCCCTGACTGGACCCAGTCCCTCCGGCTCGCCCCCTGACTGGACCCAGTCCCTCCGGCTCGCCCCCTGACTGGACCCAGTCCCTCCGGCTCGCCCCCTGGCTGGCCCCAGTCCCTCCGGCTCGCCCCCTGGCTGGCCCCAGTCCCTCCGGCTCGCCCCCTGGCTGGCCCCAGTCCCTCCGGCTGGCCCCAGTCCCTCCGGCTCGCCCAGTCCCTCCGGCTTGCCCCCCTGGCTGGCCCCAGTCCCTCCGGCTCGCCCCTTGGCTGGCCCCAGTCCCTCCGGCTCGCCCCCTGGCTGGCCCCAGTCCCTCCGGCTCGCCCCCTGGCTGGCCCCAGTCCCTCCGGCTCGCCCCCTGGCTGGCCCCAGTCCCTCCGGCTCGCCCCCTGGCTGGCCCCAGTCCCTCCGGCTCGCCCCCTGGCTGGCCCCAGTCCCTCCGGCTCGCCCCCTGGCTGGCCCCAGTCCCTCCGGCTCGCCCCCTGGCTGGCCCCAGTCCCTCCGGCTCGCCCCTTGACCGGCCACAGCCCCCCGTACTTCCCGCCTATCTCTGTCCCTCCACCGTGCTACCAGCCTGTCTCAGTCCCCTTGGGGCACTATCGGTCTGTCTTAGTCCTTCCGCCACATTACCTGTCTGTCTCAGTCCCTCCAGCACACTACCCGTCTGTTTCAGTCCCCTTGGGGCACTATCGGTCTTAGTCCCTCCAGCACACTACCCGTCTGTTTCAGTCCCCTTGGGGCACTATCGGTCTTAGTCCCTCCAGCACACTACCCGTCTGTTTCAGTCCCCTTGGGGCACTATCGGTCTGTCTCAGTCCCTCCAGCGCACTACTCATCTGTTTTAGTCCCCCTGGGGCGCTAGCTGTCTGTCTCAGTCCCTCTGGCAGTCTACCCATGCACCCCACTCGCTCTGACATTCCTCGACAGGCCCATTCCTGCTGACATTCTCCCCATCTGGCTGAGTCCCCCTGGCATTTTCCTGTCCAACCTAGTACCTCTGGCATTGTGTTTCTGTCTGACAGTCCCTTATCAGGACCAGACCCTCTGGCATGCCCCCATCTGGCACAGCCCCATATGGGATTCCCCCACCTAACCCATTCCCCCATGCAGCCTAGTCCCTACAGCAGTCTCTGTATCCCTCCAGAACTCTCCCTGCATTCTCCCCCCTCTGTCCCATCTAATTTCTCTGGTCCTAGGTGAGGTGTGAGGAATTCCCCCTGAGGGAGTGCTCCCACCTGTAGTACAGGGGAGGGGGTGGAAATCCCCTCAGAGCACACACCAATCACAGAGGGGACACAAGCTGTACACCTAGAGAAGCCCTCCAATGACAGCACAGAGTATACAGACAATCCCCAGGACATGATATGGGGGGACAGGAGGAGTCTGCTGAGATCCAGACAATGGGTCCCTATGAGGGCTGCACCTCTCCTCGTCCAATCAGATGAATGAACCTTTATGGCACACCTGGCCAGGAGCCGTGCACCCCTCCCCCCCACCTATAAAAGGGGAAGCGGGCGGGCGGGCACAGGCCCAGCAGGACACTTGTTCCCTCACACCCTGTACCTACCACACAGAGCCATAGGCCCCCGAGCCCACCGGGGTGAGGTGCTGATACCGCTCCGGCACCTCCCACACCGTCTTGTTCAGCTCTTGCCGGTAGAATCCGCTGCGGCTGCTCATGTCGGTGGAGCCCCGGCACACACACAGCCCTGGCGGCGGAGGAGGAAGGAGGCGGGAGGACGACGAGGAGGAGGAGGAGAGGGAGAGCTGGGGGAGGGGAGGAGGAGAGGGATCGGTCAGGTGGAGGGACACTTCTCATAATACTCAGCACTGGATTACATCAATGTGACACCTAATCCAACCGGTGTCACTAATCCCAGCAGAATGTATGATTCACATCCAGAGGAGTCCTCAGTGTGAGCTCCATGACACCCACATTCTGTCCTCAACATGGGCTCATCCTTTATCATTCTATGACCTGATGGCACTCATCGGCCACTTTATTAGATACAGGATCATTTGGTAACATCAATTGCTAATCAGCCAATCACATGGCAGCAAGTCAGTGCATTCAGGCATCTAGATGTGGTGAAGACGACTTCAAACGAGCTTCAGAAAGGGGATTTGAGTGACTTTGAATGTGGCATGGTTGTTGGCGCCAGATGGGCTGGTCTGAGTATTTCAAAAACGACTGATCTACCGGGATTTTCATGCACAACTAGGGTTGCCACCTCGTCCTATTAACCACTTGCCTATCGGGCACTTGCACCCCTTCCTGCCAGACAAATTTTCAGCGTTGTCACACTTTGAATGACAATTGCGCAGTCATACAACACTGTACCCAAACACATTTTTATAATTTTCTTCACACAAATAGAGCTTTCTTTTGGTGGCATTTAATCACTGCTGGGTTTTTTATTTTTTACAAAAAAAGCCAACAATTTTGAAAAAAAAGTTTACTTTTTTTCTGTCAGTAAATTTTGTAACCAAGTCATTTTACGCCTTCACTGATGTGCGCTGAGGAGGCAGCACTGATGGGCACTGATAGGCTAAACTGGTGAGCATTGATGAGGTGGGACTGATATGCCACAGTGATGGGCACTGATGGGCAGCACTGATGGGCACTGGGCATTGATGGGTGGCACTGGGCATTGACAGCAGTGATGGACAGCACTGATGGGTGCCACTGATTGCCAGCACTGATTGGCATTGCTAATGGGCACTGATAGCTGGCATTGGTGAGCAACAATGGGCACTGATTTGTGACACTCTTTTACAATATTGTAATCGGGGCACTGATGATCATTCCTAGATGCCGCTGATTGACTCTCCTCGCCACACACTCTGTCAGTGTGAGGCGGGGAGCGCCTATTACCGGCACTTCCTAGTTTACATGAGAATGGCTGTGATTGGACACATCTAATCACATGGTTAAAGAGCCGTGGACGTGGCTCTTTCCAGAGATGGAGGTCGCGCCGTGTCCTAGCAACACGGCGTGGCTGCTATCGCCGCGCTGTGCACCCATTCTGGGATGCCGTCATCACAGAACGAGAGCTTAACCTCCCCACTGTCATTTCACCGGCAAGCAGTTAAAGCTAAACATGTATGAATTTTACAGGTTCTGTGGCTGATTAAGGTGGCCTTGACTATTGCAACTCCCTTCTCATTGGCCTGCCTCTCCATAGACTATCCCATCTTCAGTCTATCATGAATGCTGTTGCCAGGCTTATCCACCTTACCAACCGCTCAGTGTCTGCCAACCCTCTCCAATCCCTACACTGGCTCTCAATCACCCAGCAAATTAAACTCAAAATACTAACCACAGCATACAAAGCCATTCACAACTCTGCCATGAGCTATATCACCAATCTTGTCTTTAAATATCACCCAAATTGTCCTCTCTGCTCTTTTAAAGACCTCCTACTCTGAAGCTCTCTCATCTCCTCCTCTCATGCTTGTCTCCAGGACTTCTCCAGAGCCTCTCCCATCCTCTGGAACTCTATGCCTCAACCTGTGGCTATCACCTACTCTTGCTACCTCCAGGCGATCCCTGAAAACTCATCTCTTCAGGGAAGCCTATCGGGTCTCCAACTAATCTTTTACCACCTCCATCAGCTCATTCCCCACAGTTACAACCTTTTATACCACCTGCCCCACCATATTAGATTGTAAGCTCTTCTGAGCAGGACCCTGTTAATCCTCTTGTATTTTATTGTATTATAACTGTATTGTCTCCCTTTTATATTGTAAAGTGCTGTGTAAACTGTTGGTGCTATATAAATCCTGTATAACAATAATTAAACTCACTTGGTGCCTTATCTGCATTAAATTACCTTCAGAACATGTGTAATTCATATGTGTTCCATGCACAACCATCTCTAGGGTTTAAAGAGAATGGTCCAAAAAAGGGAAAATATCTGGTGAGCCCCAGTTGTGTGGATGAAAACGCCTTGTTGAGGTCAGAGGAGAATGGGCAGACTGGTTTGAGAAGATAGGCAACAGTAACTCAAATAACCATTGCTTACAACCAAGGTAAGCAGAATACCATCTCTGAATGCACAACACATCGAACCTTGAAGCAGATGGCCTATGGCAGCAGAAGAGCACTCCAGGTGCCACTCTTGTCAGCTAAGAACAGGAAACTGAGGCTACAATTTGCAAAGGCTCACCAAAATTGGACAATGGAAGATTGGAAAAATGTTGCCTGGTTTGATGAGTCTCAATTTCAGATGGTATGGTCAGAATTTGGCGTAAACAGCATGAAAGCATGGATCCACCCTGCCTTGTATCAACAATTCAGGCTGGTGGTGGTGTAATGGTGTGGGGGATATTTTCTTGGCACACTTTGGGCCCCTTGGTACCAATTAAGCATCGTTTAAATGTGACTGCCTACCTGAGTATTGTTTATGACTACAGTGTACCCATCTTCTGATGGCTACTTCCAGCAGGATAATACACCATGTCACAAAGCTCAAATTATCTCGCCACTGGTTTCTTAAACATTACAATGAGGTCACTGTACTCCAATGGCCTCCACAGTCACCAGATCTCAATCCAATAGAGCACCTTTGGGATGTGATGAAGTGAGAGATTGGTATCATTGATGTGCTTGCAAATCTGCAGCAGCTTTGTGCTGCCAATGTCAATATGGACCAAAATCTCTGCGGAATGTTTCCAACACCTTGTTGAATCTATGCCAAGAAGAATTAGGCCAGTTCTGAAAGCAAAAAGGGTCCAACCTGGTACTAGGAAGGTGTACCTAAGAAAGTGACCAGTGAGTATCTGTGCAGCTGCAAAAGAGTGGACTTTAACGCCAACGTGGCACACATATGAGTCACTGGGCAGCCTCTGTTCGTGTGCTGAGAGCACGCTACTAGCACACAGACCGAGGTCTCAAAACTTGGTGCCTTAGGTTCTCACTAATGATTAATAGCCAGCGGGACTGACTCCTGATCATGTGACCACTGTGGCAGCCAGTCACAGTGGTCACATGATTGCAGATCCTTCCCGCACCCCTGCATTCAGAATCTTATAAAGGGACACCAGGGCAGGCAGTTAACCACTATACTACCAGAGCCATTTTCTGGTATTCTAAAAAATGTAAGGTTAAAAAAAAAAAAAAAAAATTGATAACTACTGACACCACACCTGCCCTACCAAAACTGACCGTCTGACATGTGGAGCATATTTGAGGGGAGCTACATCATGTGCATCTGCATCATAAGACACCCACAGCACCATGTATGGCGCAATAAGTGAAAATTGATAATTTTACGTAAAATAATTACAATTAAAAACTATATTTTGTAACAGTTTTCTAATAAAAGGAATTTGTCAGAATATAATTGTATAAGTTACTCTTTACCACTTGTTTCAAATGTGCAGGATGTCACACATATCTTTGCTTTACTAGCAGGGGTGTTACTGACATATAGCAAGTTCAAGCTGCATAGTTTCCTGAGCAGGTAATGAAGCTATGATTAGGACGACAACCCCAGAGCTTAGACCTTAAAAACAAATTGCTAATGATATCTCCCACACATCTATCCTATCCCTTTACATATAGGCTGGATGTCTCTCCTATTGGCAGCTTCAGCTATAATTACTAGCTTTCATTAGTGGTTGGGATTGATCCAAGGTGTAAAGGAGTCATAAAGGAATTCTACTACCTTGAAATTACCATCTTCCAGATAAACAGTATTAGAAGAGTGCTAGCTCAGGATGATTTTTTCATAAACTGGCCTTTGAACTGGCCGTAAACTTGACCACATCATTTGATTCTATTATATCAGACTGGAAAAAATGATAGTGGCTTGTATGTGTGTGTGAAAAAAGTAAAATACTGTGCTGAACCAGAAAACGAATTACAAATTAAACAAACAAGCAGTTGCTAAAGGTGGAATACACACAAATAGTAAATTGGAAAGAAATGTAGCAGCGCTAATTACAAAAAATATCAGTGACACTAGTGATAAATACTAGACATATATCTATGTGTTATAGAAAAGCAAAGATAAATAATGAAATAACTATATATGCAAATATATGTGTATAAAAATAAATACAAAAATATATTCATATGAGTGAAAAAGTCTATAGATGGGAAAGTATAATAAAACTCCTCCCTCTGTAGCAATAAACCAAGTCCAAAATCAGGTGCTCAGAAAAAAAGGTATTCAGAAAAAAATGATGATTTCGTGACGAATCCACCACTGCATCAAGAATTGTGACCACCATAAGAAATGCAAGCTTACCAAATAGCAAGCTCCTAAAGCTTGTGACCTACAACTCGGTCAGGGACTTTATCCAAAGATGTCTTCGATCCTGGGCATATATCCTAGAAGCAGGACAGTGTCTCAGTGGGATCCACATTCTACTGGGTATGAAGATACCTCAACAGGCTCTCCTGGGCCAAGAAACTCCAATGGGCAATCATACGAAACCCAGAAAAAGAAAGCTCTCCATAGCGTAATACCTTCTAACGTATTTTTTTATAGAAATTTAAAGGGTTACACTTAGAATGTTAAATGGAAAAACAGCAGATAGCAGCAAGTAGCCGTCTAGCCATGCATGGACACTCGTCCCCTAAGACACAGGTACGCAGTAACGTCAGCACATCAACTCCTCCTGACGCATGTTTCGTTAAAACAATGACATCATCTGGGGAACGGGCAACGCGTTGATGTGTCACATATTATATAGAGCTAGGATAAGATCAAGCCTTGTTGTGAGTCAAAAAAACGGAACTTCAGGCATAACCCATGGAAAACAGGCAGGAAGCCGAATCCACCATAGGAAATAAAGATAAAAATAACAAATCACATGTATTACCGTATTTTTCGGACGATAAGGCGCACCGGATTATAAGGCGCACTAGCAACGACCGGCTGATATAATGGATATTTCCATATATAAAGCGCATCAGACTATAAGGCGCACTGGATTATAAGGCGCATTTAATGAAACACAACTCGGATGCAGTACTGTAAGTCAAATTTTATTCAACTCTTTAGCAATAACCATAAAATGGTCTATAACAATAACTCTTAACACTGTTCAATTAAATACAAAACCAGACACTCACTTTTTCACTTTATTCTTCAATAACTCTTAACACTGTTCAGTTACCGGTGAATACCGTACAAAACCAGACACTCACTTTTTCACTTTATTCTTCTCCATCAAATTCTTCATCTTCAGTGTCTGAGTTTAACAATTGGGCAATTTCGGCATCATGCACGCCCGTATCCCTCTCATCATTCTCATCAGTATCCGAGTCAGTCTCGTTGCTGTCATCGGTACCGGTACTTAGCTGTTCAGTGATAATTCCGGACTTCTTGAAAGCTCGGATTACACTGGTGACTGATACCTTCGCCCAGGCATCCACGATCCACTGGCAGATAGTGGCGTAACTCGCCCGGCGTTGCCTCCCTGTGTTGGTGAATGTGTGTTCGCCTTCTGTCATCCAATGCTCCCACGCAGCTCGCAATTTAACTTTAAATGACCTGTTGACACCTATATCTAGTGGCTGCAGTTCTTTGGTTAATCCACCCGGAATGATGGCAAGCACCGAATTAGTTTTCTTCACTTGGGCTTTGACAGTATCTGTCAGATGGGCGCGCATGGAGTCACAGACCAATAGGGATGGAGATTCGTGGAAAAAGCCACCCGGTCTCTTGACGTAAACCTCTCTCAGCCACTCACTCATCTTCTCCTCGTCCATCCAGCCCTTCGGGTTAGCCTTGATGATGATGCCAACCGGAAACTTTTCTTTTGGCAGAGTCTTCCTCTTGAAAATTACCATGGGTGGTAGTTTCTGGCCATTAGCCTGGCAACCGAGAACTACAGTGAAGGATGACTTCTCGTTTCCTGTAGTGCGTATAGATCCCGTACTGGTCCCTGTTCTCTCGACAGTACGGTTTACAGGGATATCAAAGGTAAGGGGGACCTCGTCCATGTTGGTGATGTGCTCTGGTCGGATTTTCTGTTCATTGATCTTGTTCTTGCAGTAGGTATGGAAAATGGCCAGCTTTTCTTCGTAATCCTTTGGCAGTTGCTGTGACATAGTGGTTCTTGTGCGGATAGAGAGATTCCGCCTTTTCATGAAACGGAAGCACCAAGAGGGACCTCCTCGAAAGTCGTTGATCTCCATGTCGCGTGCGATCGCTGTTGCTTTGAGTCGAATAGAGACAGTAGAGACACTTCTACCTGCGGTTCTCTGTTCAATAACCCACTGTTCAATTTTGTCCTCCAACTGTGGCCATCTTGCTTTGTTTCCTCGGAAACTCAGTTTGGTCTTCTTTACCTGGCGCAGGGCATCTTCTTGCTTCCTCCACTTCCGTACCATTGATTCATTAATGTTGAATTCTCTCGCAGCTACTCTATTTCCATGCTCTACTGCATGACTGATAGCCTTCAGTTTGAAATCCGCTTCGTAAGCATGTCTCTTAACAGGAGCCATTTTTGGGGCAGCGGGTATACTGTAGAAAATGAACGAATGAATGCGCACACCTCCTGACTAAGATGGCCGTAATGCTCACGAAGCTGCACTGCTTGGATTGGGCATTACGGCCATCTTAGTCAGGAGGTGTGCGCATTCATTCGTTCATTTTCTACGGTATACCCGCTGCCCCAAAAATGGCTCCTGTTAAGAGACATGCTTACGAAGCGGATTTCAAACTCATCGCTATCAGTCACGCAGTAGAACAACCTGAGAGAGGTTTACGGTACGTCAGTTTACGGTAAGAGACCGGGTGGCTTTTTCCACGAATCTCCATCCCTATTGATCTGTGACTCCATGCGCGCCCATCTGACAGATACTGTTAAAGCCCAAGTGAAGAAAACGAATTCGGTGCTTGCCATCATTCCGGGTGCATTAACCAAAGAACTCCAGCGATGTCAACAGGTCATATATAAGGTGCACCGGATTATAAGGCGCACGGTCGATTTTGTGAGAAAATTTAGGCTTTTACGTGCGCCTTATAGTCCGAAAAATACGGTATATCGAAACATCCTATAAATTTCTAATATAAAGAAAAATGTTAAAAATATAAAAAAAATTGTTAATTAAATCGTATTTGGTTATTTTAATATATGAAGGAGTACAGAGACAGACTCGGGCATTAATAGCGTACCCAAATGGAAACCCTCCAGCAGGATACAACTGGATGTCCACACGCCTGAATTAACAGGACGTACGTAGACAAACGGGCATGGCCTCAGAGTTGAAAGTATAGTTAAAATTAAAAATATATATTGGTAGGCCGAAATGTACACACAGGAACCTTACAGGTACAGAGGTAAACCATATGTACTGGAAAACAGAAAAATATTTTCGATAATGGATAACAGCTAATTGGACCAGGAATTTGATCTCAATAATGACTAGCAGGTACCACACTGAAGCTCCAAGTCGAGCTCACATCAAACAAATAAGGAAGAACAAACATAATGCACCATTCAGGAAACTGTCCAAAAAGTAGTAGATGAGGCGACAGAAAAACTTATCTTTCACTTGTGGTTAATTTTGGCTGAAGCCATTTATTATCAATCAACTGTGTTTACTCTTTTTAAATCATAATCACAACAGAAACTACCCAAATGACCCCGAATAAAAGTTTACATAACCCAGTTCTTAATACCGTGTATTGCCGCCTTTAACGTCAATGACAGCTTGAAGTCTTTTGTTTATTTGTGGATGAGGCTCTTTATCTTCTCAGATGGTAATGCTGCCCATTCCTCTTGGCAAAAAGCCTCCAGTTCCTGTAAATTCTTGGGCTTAATGATATTGAGGTCAGGAGACTGAGATGGCCACTCCAGAACCTTCACTTTATTCTGCTGTAGCCAATGCTAGGTCGACTTGGCCTTGTCTTTTGGGTTATTGTCATGTTGGAATGTCCAAGTGCGTCCCATGAATGAATGCAAAAGTTCCTCCAGTATTTTTTGATAACATACTGCATTCATCTTGCAATCAATTTCGACCAAATTTCTTGTGCCTTTGTAGCTCACACATCGCCAAAACATCAGTGATCCACCTCCGTGTTTCACAGTAGGAATGGTGTACCTTTCATCATAGGCCTTGTTGACTCCTCTCCAAATTAAGCGTTTATGGTTGTGGCCAAAAGGATCAATATTGGTCTCATCACTCCAATTTACTTTGTTCCAGAAGGTTTTTGTTTTTTTATGTAATAATTAATTATGACAAGGAAAAATGAAAGACAATGAGGCTACACATAGTGAACTTCGTCCTCAACATACTGTAAGGCAGGGATCAATTACACAGTTTAATACAGGCAGCAGTAGGTTGTGAACATCTTTCCAATGCAATGCTGACCTTTCCCATAAGATGATGAACTACCTATCTAGTATAGAGGCTGCCTAGGCTTGTAGAGGTGTGTTAAGGCGAGCATGTATTGCCTCCTGTAATGAGTAACCATTCCAGGTTTCTGGATCCAATAGTCTAATCCTGCATGTCCTCAGTGGAGAGGGGGTCCGAAAAACCTCTATCTGACCCTCTCTGGCCGTTATTCAGCCCACGTACAAGCAGGAGAAAGGTGTTTTGCGCCATTATGGGCCCTGTCTCCATTACTGAAAGGAGAGGGAGCGTCAATCTTTATAAAAAGTGAACCTAGTGATAGTGAAGTAACTGATTTCCACCAGGTAGCATGGTCTAGGCAAACATGTGTGAATCCAAAATATAGCATAAAACCCCAAAAATAAAAGACATGAAAAATGAGAGGAAAGGGGAAAGGAAGATAAGGAGGATCCCTCTCCTCCTGGCATGTACCCATGTTCCTGCTGAAAAAATGCAGGTAATTGCTCACAACCGACGAGAATGGTGGTCCTGCCAGGTCCGGGGTCTCTATACTAAGAGGTTGAACTATGTGGACCAAGACGTCCCTTAAGGGAGGGCTCAGCAAGCTCCAGTAACGTGACATGCAGGCTAGAAGAAAGATACCCCGTGTCGGAGGGGTTTTTAGCCAAGGGGCCCAAGTAGTGTTGAAATGTTCCCTAGTGCCGTTGCACGTTGCCAACCATTCCTCCACTTCCCTAATCTCCCTCACCTCCCTCATAAGTTTACATACCCTGGCAACATTTTTGATTTCTTGGCCATTTTTAAAATATATGTATTCCTGCCCTGTAGTCAGTAGGCTGCAAACTTGCAGTTTTCTTTGTTACAAAAAAAAGTTGTTTTTCTGACAGAGCAGTGTTTATCTTACAAAGAAAGTGTGCTATGTTGGGGGTTGTTGGCTGCACCAAAGGATTTCTCCAGTCGGACCATCAGCTTCCCAATCTGCTTCAGTGGATGTCTTTATTGTCCTTACATACTGCATGAAATTACAAGAAACTTTAATTGTAATTGCAATAGAATGTCAATTGCTGTACAGTATTCTCTAAAGGATGCATAATACTTTTTTTTTCTAAAGAATGATTTTGATAAAGAATGATTTTTCTACCAGAGCGAAAAAGTTCACAACAGTGTGGAATTGGTAAAGCAGCACAGGACTTTAGCCTGTTGTGACCAACAATTTCCTATTCTCCGTCACTAGATCTCAATGCTGTCTTTACACCCGTGGTGTTTGAATTAAAAAGGAAATCTGGATTTTTCCAGCCTTCTGAAAGGAAAGCTAACCTAAAGCATTGTCAGGCCCTGAAACCGGTTTAATCCATTGTTTTACACAGCTTAATTTTGTACATACAGGTGCTAATGCAAAAAAAATAAAAAATTATATATATATATATATATATATATTTATATTTTTTTTTTTCCAGTAGGGTTTACAACCACTTTAAGACTGATAATATAGTATGGGTGTATATATATATATATCTATATATCTATCTATCTATCTATATATATATATATATATATATATATATATATATATATATATATATATATATATATATATATATATATATATATACTATATTATCAGTCTTAAAGTGGTTGTAAACCCTACTGGGGGGAAAAAAATGGTGTTCACACCTATCTACACACCTGGGAGAAGAACCCCAGAATTAAAGTGATTGTAAAGTCCGATTTTTTTTTTTTTTCATCTTAATGCATTTTATGCAGCAAGATAAAAAATCTTCTGTGTGCAGCAGCCCCCCTAATACTTTCCTGAGTCCATCTCGATCCAGCGATGTTGCAGGAGAGCCTTGGATGCCTGGGAATCTCCTTCCTGATTGGATGAGACAGCAGCACTTAGCAGCACTTAATTCTGGGGTTCTTCTCCCAGGTGTGTAGATAGGTGTGAACAACATTGGCTGCCCACAGGAAGGGTCCTCCCACAATTCAGAAATGGTTGGTTCTGGATGGTTCTGCTATATCTTTAAATAATAATAATGAAATAATAAATAAAATAAAATTATCTTTACATAATTAAACATTTGGCAATTATGATAAAATATTTATAAAGCAACTAGTCTAGTTTAAGTTAGCATACAGGAATGAAACTGATTTGATTAACCCTTTTTTGCTCTTGTAGTGACATTTTTGAAGGATGCACTTACATTTCATAGTTAATACAATCTTGTTTTGCTGATTTCTTTTTGAGGATTTCAGCCCCATAGAAAGTAAAAAAATAAAAATATGTTGTTGTGAAGAGAATTATAGCACACAAATATTGTATACTGTTTTTATATACTGTTTTTTTATGTTTTTCTCCAAGGAAGGGTACATTTCCTTTAGAAAAAATGCTACTTATAGCAGCTTCTGCCTAGCAGTTTACTAACAATGTGTATTTATCATGCTTCAGTGCTTCATAGTGGCTAAAGAATTTGCCTATTAGCATATGAAGAGAATTCCAGCAGCTACAGAAGGACCAGTTAGTTACTGTGGCTGGAATGTGTTTTTTCCCACAAGCTCTAGACTAGAGAGATATACTTTTTTTTTTTAATTATTTGTAAATAGGCATTCTTAAAGATTGCATTATACACTACTGAGATGCCAGTGCGTCTAGTTTTATCTCTTTTAATGTTGCTGGTGTTAAGCAAGATCCAATATTATGCCCTTGCATTTCTTTTAATTGCACTGTGCAGTATATTAATTTGTAACGACATTTTACGGGGGTCACAGAACAAAGGCATACTTTCATCTTTAACAACGAATGAACAGTCAGTTGAAAAGAATTTCAAAACAACATCAACAGATATCATCAGGATATGAAAAAAAATCTGATGTCCTGAATAGGAGAACTTTAATAGCTTTAGGTCAAATTATTAAATACATTTTCTACATCTTTTTATGCTTACTTACTTTGTTTCTTTTATTTTTCTAATTAACATTTAATTCAGGGTGCACCATTGTCACAAAGTATAATTTGGTTTCTAATGAGAGATTATAGTAGATGTTAATTTCATACAGAGCAGGAGGAGGGACTAAGTAACTATTCTGATTAAAGCCGGCCATATATGGATTGAAATTTGGCCAGTTCAGCAGGGACCATCCTAATTTCAATCCATGTATGGGCGCTGTGGTTATACAGAAGTGGATCCGCCGATCGACTTCTGTACAACCACCTTGTCGGATTTTCCCCACTCAATCAGCAGCACGGGTTATAGCGTGCAGCGCTGATTAGTGTATTATGATGGTGGGGAGGCTCTTTTTCATCATGTTAAAACATTGAAAGCCAAAGAAGCTCTACTAAACCAAACTTCAACTGTGGATTTGCATCTCTGCTATATTATGTGATATTCTTGTAGTCAGAAGAATAAAGTTGATTATACTTTCCGGCAGATATCTGGGCCCTCACAATTTATATAAAATGCTACTTTTTTGCATTATATGCATGAAGGTAAAAACCCTTCTGTGTGTAGTAGCCCCTCCCAGCCCCCCTAATACTTACCTGGGGCCAATTACAATCCAACAATGTGCACAAAAGCCTCAGCTCTTCGGGACTCTCCCTGCTCATTGGCTGAGACAGCAGTGGAAGCCTTTGTCAATCAGAGCTAGTGAGCCAATGAGGAGAGATAGGGGGCAGGGCGAGGCTGAGTCGCAGCCTTGTGTGTGAGTGGACATGCAGAGGAGTGGCTCAAGCGCAAGTCTGTTTGGGTGCCTCCAGAGCCAGCTGCTTGCTTTGGGGGCACTCAGCAGAAGGGAGAGGCCAGGAGCGCTGGTGGGGCACCAAAACCATTGCACAAAGCAGAAAAAAAATGCCTTTAATATCACTTACATTTTTATAATTGAGCCCTAACAGATGGAAATATGCTACAAAATGATAGCCTTGAGTCCTCAATAAGAATGTATATGATCAGATAGACAAATACATAGGAGCTGCAGTCTCTTACCCAAAATTTCAATAAATATAGCCTCATGATACTTATGAAGCGCTTCATCTAAGCTGAATATTCTCTCACAAGTCAATGTACTTTTTACTTGCCAAAAATGTAGACGAACATTTCCTGAAGAAATTCTGGCAGTGGCCATTGCATCTGTGGGCACCTAACTTTAACTCCGCCTATCAGACAGAACTTCTGTCTACCCTTACCCCCACAAGCTCCTCAGAGAAAGGAAAAATACAAGCTCCAGAGTCCTCTTAAAATTCTTTGGATCTTGTGCATTCTGTCATGCAGCACTCACAATATGGATCTCACTGCCTTCCATTATTCGGCAAGCACCCTCTCTGGATGTTTTCAAAAACAGACACATCGTGGGGGGGATTTAGTAAAAATGGAGAGTGCAAAATCTGGTGCAACTTTGCATAGAAACCGATCTGCTTCCAGGTTTGATTGTCAAAGCTTAATTGAACAAGCTGAAGTTAGAGGCTGATGTGGTACCATGCACAGCTGCACCAGATTTTACACCCTCCAGTTTTAGAAAACTCCCTTATCGATTCACTATATATAATTTTATAGTTTGGGTACTGATTCAAACTCTGTAAATATATACTTTTACAGAAATAAGCCATAAAATGGTCATATGTGTGTAACCCCCGTTCCTAAAAATGGGGCTATAGTGTAAATTTAGTTTTTGGCTGAGCTGTAAACAGCTCAGAATTGATTGTGTATTTGGTTCTGTTCTAAACTTGAGTGGTGCATTTCTCGCTGTTACCAGTAGGTGTCACAAGACAGTAGGAGAATTACAACTAGGTTGAGCTGTAATGAATGTTCTCTTTCCAGAAACAGCCCAGTAGGAGGTTCCTGGCTGCTGTGAATTCTGGGAGGGGGTATTTATTGGAGAGATGCCCTGTGCTCATGTTCGTTACCTCTGGGCCCTCCTGGCCCAAGGGTGTGTCGCTATAAGTTTTGCGAGTAGGTCCAGAAGCCTGTCTGGGGCCTACTAATCACTATAAATAATCAATAAATCAATATCAATAAACAAATAATTGTTCTACAATCCAAACAAGGTAACTAGCTCCTGGCTGCTAAGTCTGTGATAGGGACTTATCCAGACATTCTACCGGCTGCTAGGTCTGTGTGAGAGACCTTTCCAGATACCCAAGATCTTACAAAAGAAAGCAGTTTTTCCTTTAGGATTCAAGGAGTCTGTAAGTTATCTGCAAAAAGGGTATCTGGAACCTCCCCTAAACCTCTCTCCTACTACTTCTCTCAAGTTCTCATTAAAGCATTGAAAATTACTAAAAGTGCCTGCCGCCCAAATTCTGTTCTAACTTCCCATCATAGCCATTGATTCAGCCCTAGGGTGAATGTAAGCTTTCCCCCTGCCTCTGGAGGTACCTCCTTGCTCCCAGTAGAGGGGGAGGGGGGGGGGGGCGCTACATGTGAATCCAGCCACATAGAAAACAATTATTTTCTGTGTGTCCTAACAGCATGTGAACATATGTCATATGTGTCATCAGTTTGTCCAATCTCAACTTCTCTTACCAGTCTCAGCAGGGTGCGACCCAAAGATATTATTTCTTATTCTGATTGGTGGCTGTTGGGGCACCTTTAGACAGAAATAAGGCTAAACATTGGAGGTTTCAAATGCCCACTCTCAGTCTTTTTGCATCCCCCAGTAACAGAGACTGTGAAAGGTAGAAGTTAAAGCAGGGTTTCTCAACCAGAGCTCTGTTGAAGGTTTCCTCCATGTGCAATTGCTGCCTCTCAGATAATTTCCCATTGACACCACTGATCTTTTTAGCTATCTGTAAAGGGACCAAATGACCAAAAGTGAGCATCCTTCCCATTGACCATTACATTAATATATCTTGAGTTGTAGATACCTGAAAGTAATTTCAAGGGTTCCTTTGTGTTGAAAAGGTTGAGAAAAGCAGCGTTAGAGAATGCTGAACAAAGGAAACTAGAATATGAAGAATATGTACTGAATGTAGTCAGAAACCACTGCTTGTCTGGTGCTACGATTTCATTCAAGAAACCTATTTATATACTGTGTCCTTCAAAGAGAGATCAGATTGAGTACTATGTTTCACTCAATATTTTTTCTACGTTCCTAATTGAGCATTAAGTCGCAAAAGATGAAAAATTACCATTGATTTCCTATAGTAAACTGACCTTAAACAGCATAAAAGCACAGAAGAATAGGCTGTTCTGTAATATCCCTGCACTGCTATAAACATAATTTAGTTTGTAGTTACAGCATGGTGGGGACGAGTCAGTGTGACTATTAAGTGTAGAGGGAAGTGGGGGGATTAGGGGCCTGGAGATGGGGAGGAGTGATTAAGAGCAGAAGTGGGAGACAGATATGTAGTGAACAAGGGACACAGGAAAAAGATGTCAGTAGGAAAGTGGGATCAAACTCATAGGGGTGTACTTACCAAATACAAATACAGCAGTGTTTCCCAGCATAGGTTCACACTGAAATGCCAGTTTGAAGTTGTGCGAGTTAAGCTGAACTTGCACGACTTGAAACCAGCATTTCAGTCCGACTTTGGGGGGTGGGGGTTGTTTGCAATTTCAGAGACATCTGTGCAGGTTCATGCACAGATGTCTATTGAAATCACCCCCAAAGTCGCCAAAATGAATGCGGAAACTACTTTTGGGTATCAGTGCAGCGATGCAAAGTCGGTATCGCACTGATTCGGATGGTGCCATTGCCGGGAATAGGCGCTGATATGGCATGCAATTTGTCAAATCGCATGTCAAATCGGCCCAATGTGAACGGGGGCTTAACCTTTTTTCAGTCAAGGCACCCTTTAAAATTATAGACAATCTCAAGGCACCCTTTACAATTATGGAGTCTTTTGCCAAGGAACCCCTGAAGAAACCTCAAGGCACCTGGTTGAAAAAGGATGAAATAGACTGTGCACTTAGCAAAATAAATTGCATTAATTTTCCCCAGAGCTTAGTAAATGTGGTAAAGCGTCACTTTGTGAAGAATACCCAATCAGGTGCAAGGAAAATAAAAAAACAGCATTTTTGCTTGCACATGATTGGATAATGGAAATTAGCCAGCAGACTGATCAAAAAAAAAATATATATATAATAAAAATGAACACAAATGAGGTGAATGGATGAATCCTCCCTGCTGTGTTATTGTATTCTGAGATCGGGGACTCCTCCGTAGCCAGAATACACTTATCAGAATTGGCTGCAGCTGCTGATCGAGTGAAAACTTTCCAACTTTTCTCTTCAACAGAAGTCGATTATTAAGGCCCGTACACACGATACAAAAATAAGATGGGAAAATTCGTACGACAAGATGTCTGATAATTTGTGGATCGTTAGTACGGTGCTTTCGACAGCTGATTTCTCTTTTTCGTCAGACAAAAGCTGGATGTGCAGGCTATAAAGTTTTGGTGGAATGTGAGCTCAACGTCTGATTTTCGTTTCACGAGTATGGTTTTGGTATGAAAAAAATCGTAAGAGCAAGACTATGCATGCTCAGAAACTAAAGAATACATACAAAACTACTGTACACGTTATGTCACTTCTGAAATTGTATTCTGTCATATGAAATGTTTCATATTGTTAAGGCCCATACACACAATCTGACTTTTTGACAACAAACATGCAAATTAGCTGTTTTAAGGCAACATCCGACCGTGTGTACGCTCCATCGGACAAACTTTTTTGGTTTTCATCTGACTTTTTTTGGCTGTGTCCAAAAACACGTCAAGCACTGCAAAAAGCACTGCAGAAACGCTCAAAAGCAACATGCATAGATGTGAATCAAACCTAACCCTGCTTTTGTGGAGAAAAAAGCATTCCCCTATGGGTGACCTGTGTACATTACAAGGATTTTGACAAACTTTAATGCCCCGTACACACGACCGGACTTTTCAACATCCAAAGTCTGACGGAATGATTCCGGCAGACTATTCGATCGTGTGTGGGCTGCAACGGACTTTTGATTCGCAAAAGTCTGACAGACTTTAGAAATGGAACATGCTTCAAATTCTTCCGACAGAACTCTGTCGGACCCAGTTCCTACCGAGAAATTTGCTCGTGTGTATGCTATTCCGACGGACTAAAACCGACGCTAGTGCAGCTATTGGCTACTGGCTATGAACTTCCTTATTCGAGTCGAGTCGTATGTCATCACGTTCGAATCTGTCGGAGTTTGGTGTGATTGTGTGTGGCCAAGTCTGCTCATTCGGAAAGTCCATCAGAACTCTGCCGGAACTCCGTCAGAACTCCTTCGAAAGTCTGTCGGACATAAGTCTGGTCGTGTGTACGCGGCTTAAGTCTAATGGGAGTGATTTCGGAATTATCAACCAGCTGCTGCACCCGCAAAGCACTAATAAGGAAAATTGCAGGGTCTGTATCCCTTAAGGCCTGGCTCACACCTATGCAGGTTGCAGTTAGCATATTCCAGGTGCATTTTACAATACGTGTTTTTGATCCATTGAAGTCCGTGGAACTAAAAACCAGAAAAAAGTCCCTGGCCCTTTCCATAAAATGCACAGATATGAACTACATCCATAGGGAACCATCTTAAATGGACTGTAAGTGTGTTTCTGCAAAACTGAAAATGCACTAAAAAATGCATAGGTTTGAACCAGGCCTTAGATGTGATTTCCTATTGGGAGTATTCTACCAAAAATTAAATTTTTTTGTTTCAGGGGATGCCTGAAATTGAAATATGACTTGTATCTAAGGCTGGATTCACACCCATGCATTTTTTAGTGCTTTTTGCATTTTGCAGATTTGCACTACAGAACGTGTTCCATAGAAAACAATGTTGAATGGACTGTAGTGCAAATCTGCAAAATGCAAAAAGCACTACAACTGCATAGGTGTGAATCCAGCCTTAGTGCAGACATCTGGGAAAATCAGTAATCTAATCACACAAGCAGGAAATTACATATCCGCTGAGTCTAATGGGAGTGGTTTCTTAATTATCAACCAGTTGCTGCTTCTGCAAAGCCCTATTGAGGAAAATTGCAGGGTCTGCATCCCTTTAGATGTTATTTTATATTAGGATTATCTCACCAAAAATGAAATGTTTGTTGCAGGGGATGACTGAAATCTGATTTGTATCCTAGTGCAGACTTCTGGAAAAATCAGTAAGCCAATCACACAAGCAGGAAATTACATATCTGGGGGAGCGTTCTGTATACATTCTGTGTACAGAACACCTCCAGGTAGCCATATTGCATTGAATTTCACAGAACATTACAGTGGCTGCAGATTAAAAAGGAAAGGTCATTTTTAATAACATTCAATTACAATATAACTTTGCAATTGTATATACTATATTATTATTATTTTTGGATTTGCTATTTCTTTCCCCATGAAAGTGGTGTTACCCTTTAACTATGAGAAGTGTTTACTGAATTCAACCTCTAAATTATTGCAACTGCTATTTTGAAAAATCAGTGGGGAAAAAAGCGCTACTGGGTTTAACCAATTAGGGCTTATTCATTTTTTATGGTACATCTAACTGTGGGCCCTCACACACGATCCAAAAATTGTATGAAAAATATGGATTTCAAATCGATTGTACGATAATCTGATCGTTAGTACACAGCTTTTGAGAGCCGATCACAACAGTTCATTTGATATTATGCGACGGGACAAGCATGAAAATGTTTCTCGTACGAAACCAGATCATACGATTTTCATCTAATTGCTACAGTTGTCATTCGAAAATACAATACAAATACACTACAACACATGATATCACTTCCGAATTTTTATTCTGTCGTACGAGAATTTTTGTAACTTTAGTAACCTCTTCAATTACTACTTGTGACTAGCAAGCGAAAAAAGTTGGGCGATCTGTCGTCTGGTTTTTGGATCATGTGTACGGGGCATAATAGTCCAAAATACCACTATTCACTGACTGAGGATGACCGTGAGTTTCCATGAGGTGTCTGCAGAGTAGAAACTGGAGTCATTCCTGATGTAGGCGAATAAATGAATGGAAAATATGGGTATGCTGTGTGGGTTATTTATTTACATTGATCTATAATCATATGAAAAATAGAAAAAAAATAAACAAATAAATGATCCCAGTGGGTGGATTTGTTAGAAATCAAACAAGGTTCAGCAGCTCAATTGGCGACATCTAAAGCCTCATACACACGATCTGTCTTTGTACAAACTTTCCTGTGGATTTTTATACAAAGGGCGTTGGCCGAGAACTTGTATTGCATACACACAGCAGGACTTTTTCAGCCAACTTTCACCAAATCACATGCTTTTTCTGCTCTTTACCGCCACCTTTGGTCAACTTCTGTATTGTTGTCTGATCTTTTGCATAGGTTCTAAGCATGCGTGTTTGTACTTTGTACAAAAGTCCTATGGTTTTCTGTACACACGATCAGACTTTGCTCCATCTGACTTTTGTTGCCAGAAAGTTTGTCCGTTCGCACAGCCAACAAAAGTCAGATGAAAACCGAAAAAGTTTGTCCGATGGAGCGTACACACGGTCGGATGTTGCTCCAAAACAGCTAATTTGAATGTTTGTTGTCAAAAAAGTCTGATCGTGTGTACGGGCCTTAAGCCTATCTTCCAGCACTCAGTTTGTGGTCTCCTTCTGTCACTATCACAAGCTTGCATACTTTCCTTTTTCTGACCCCGCACAAGTTGTGTGAACTTTCCATTTCCCAAAAGTCTGCCAAGATCTGCAGAATCTCACCCAAATGTTTCCTGTGATACATGCAAGTCAGGCAGTCAGGAAGTGTGTTGCAGCAACTTATAATCACTGTCTGTAAGGGACCAGCGTACATTAGGAATAAAGCATTGAGAAACACGAGATTATTTGGTGACACTGCAGCACAAATCACATAAATAAATTGTTTTATTTTATAGGAACATATGTGGAGACAGATCTAGTATAAGATTAATGTGTACATGTTTCTTTTTTTTTTTTTTATCATGTCTCTTTAGTGCAATACCTTAGTAGGGTTAAAGCAGAACTCCAGCCAAAAATAACAAGATAAAAATGAGTAGCCCATTTAACCGCTACAATACCGGGCACTTTCGCCCCCCTTCCTTCCCAGCCCAATTTTCAGCTTTCAGCGCTCTCACATTTTCAATAACAATTGCGCGGTCATGCTACACTGTACCCAAATGAAATTTTTATCATTTTGTTCGCACAAATGGAGCTTTATTTTGGTGGTATTTATTCGTGACTCAGTTTTTTTATTTTTTGCGATATAAATGAAAAAAGAGCAGAAACTTCTTTCTATTTTAACTACTCCCCACCCGGCCAATGTATATATACGGCTGAGTGGGAGCTCTCTCCTTCTGACTGGACGTTCAGGAACGTCCTTCAGAAGGACGTGGAACGTGTGCGTGCGTGCCAATGCAGCGGCGCGATCCCAATTCACTCGTGTCACCCGGACACGGCGCATCTTGGATCGGCAGGAGGGCTCTGTGATTGGCCCTCCTGATCACATGACGGCCAAGTCCAATCACAGCCATCATGTGATGTAAACAAACAGCCCCGACTCTCCTCTCCTCACACGGAAGTCGTCGTTGAGAGGAGAGCAGATCACTGCAGCCGGCTGGTAAACAGTGAGTATGAGCTGTTTTTTACAGCTCTACCAGTCTAGTGTAAAACACACATGTCCCCAAATAATAAAAACACATGTCCCCAAATAATAAAAACACATGTCACCCAGATATGTCCCACTAAAATCACATGTCCCAATGATTATCTGCACACATATGTCCGTGATAGGGTTGCCACCTTTTCTTCAAGTCAAGCCCGAACACTTTAGCGGAGCGTGCCAATTTTCTTTATAGTATAAACTATACATATATTTTGCCATTAAATAACATTTCTAATCATATGAAGTTAATAACAAGAGTGCCCCTTTACATCAGAGTCCACAGAGTTCCCCTTTTACATCTGAACTGTGTTTCACTGTAAGGGGGGTCTCTGCAGACTCTGATGTAAGGGAGAACTCTGGGGCCTCTAACATAAGCAATTCTCTGAGAACCCTGATTTAAGGGGGTACACTGAGAACTCTGATGTACGGAGAGGACTCTGATGTAAGGGGGAAAACTGTGGCTTCTGGTGTAAAGGGGAACTGTGATGTAATGAGTGCTCTGAGAACCCTGATTTACCTTAGTGTATTCACTCAGAGGCAGGAGAGAGAAGGGGGGAGACTTCAGTGACAGACAGGGACGAATGGTGAGCTCACTCACCCCTTGGCAGTCAGCACCTCTCATCCAGATGCATCCGAGGCTGCTGAATTGAAATTTCCGGCCCCAACTTTCCTTTCTGAGGCACAGCAGCAGGGATTGGAGTGTGGGCAGACACAGAGGGGTAGGGGTGGGATGATGAGGTGCTGATTGAGCCCCCTCTCCTCTGTGTGTGTGTGTTTGGGGGTGAATTGTTAGTGCTGGCTTTGGGCAGTGTGAAAGAGTGTAACAGACACTCTCAGCCTAGACAACTGCAGCCAGCAACCCTGCTGGGAAGCCATAGTCCAGTTAAAATAATGTGTCCGCATGATTCCAAACCCGAACTGTCCGGGTGATTCCTGGACAGGTGGCAACCCTAGTCCGTGATCACCTGCACACATCTGCACATGATCATTTGTGTACATATGTCCGTGATCACACAAACCAATTATTATGCACTTAACTGAATTTTTTTTTTACCAAAAACATGTAGCAGAATACATTTTGGCTTAAATCTATGACAAAATTCAAATTTATTGGATTCCTTTTAACCACTTGACAACTGGGCATTAAACCCCCCTTGTGACCAGACCAATTTTCAGCTTTCGGTGCTCTCACAATTTGAATGACAATTACTCAGTCATGTAACACTGTACGCAAAAAAAATGTTGTCCTTTTTTTCCCACAAATAGAGCTTTCTTTTGGTGGTATTTGATCACGTTTATTTTTTGCGCTATAAATGAAAAAATACCAAATTTTTTTTCCCACAAAATTGTCATTGTAATAGGTTATTTCTCTCACTTGGCATGTGTATACCACAAATGACACCCCAAAATAAATTCTGCTACTCCTCCTGAGTAGGGATGAGCTCAGGCGTGTTTGCTTGGAACATGTGCAGAGCCCGCCAGGAAGTGTGCGCAGCGCTGCGCTAATCACAGGCAGTGAGACATTTCCCTGAAGAGATCGGGCAATTTCTCAGTGCCTGTGATTAGAGCACCGCTGCGCCCACTTCCTGGCGGGCTCTGCACGTGTTCCATGCGAACACGCCTGAGCTCATCCCTATTCCTGAGTATTACGATACCACATGTGTGGGTCTACAGCCTAGCTAGTGAGAGAGGCCCGACATGCAGGTAGCGCCATCATGTGTTCTAGGAGCATAAATTACACATCTAACTTGTTGACTACCTATTACACATTTGAAGGCCCTGGAGCACCAGGACAATGGCACGTGACACTGACGTGGCACTGATGACAGATGGCACTGATACGTGGCACTGATGACACGTGACACGCGCCACTGATGACAGAGGGCACTTATATGTGGCAGATGACATGTGGCACTAATACGTGGCACTGATGACAGATGGCAGTAATACGTGGCACTGATGACAGATGGCACTAATACGTGGCACTAATGACAGGTGGCACTGATACGTGGCATTGATGACATGTGACACTGATAACAGATGGCACATGACACTGTCAGGTGGCACTGATGACAGATGGCACTGATGCGTGGCACTGATGACAGATGGCACTAATGACACGTGACACTGATATGGTACTGATGACAGATGGCACTATGTGGCACTGATGACACGTGGCACTGATGACAGATGGCACTTATACATGGCCCTGGGAACAGATGGCACTGACAGGTGGCACTGGGGACAGGTGGCACTGAGGACAAGTGGCACTGATGACAGATGGCACTGATACGTGGCATTGATGACACGTGACACTGATAATAGATGGCACGTGACACTGACAGGTGGCACTGATGACAGATGGCACTAATCTGTGGCACTGATGCACGTGACACTGATATGGTACTGATGACAGATGGCACTATGTGGCACTGATGACAGATGGCACTTATAAATGGCACTGATGACAGATGGCACTTATACGTGGCACTAGGAACAGATGGCACTGACAGGTGGCATTGGGGACAAATGGCACTGACAGGTGGCACTGGGGACTCTGTGAAGTCTATGCAGTGAAGGAGCCGTGTGGGTGGGAAATTATGAACAGAACACACAGATAGAAGGTGATGAGGATATCTGTGAGTGAGGAGCCTCCAGGGACCGTCCACATGTGAGCTCAGTGACTGGACTCTTATCTCCCTTCCCCTCATTCTCCAGCAGTAGCTGTTAAAACTGCAGCCAAAGTGTTTAGAATTGTGTCATCAGCCTGTGGTAGTACTTGGTGCTTTTAGGTGGTTCACACTGATTTGCTATGTTTTGGCCCATTGCTGGTGTATGCACAGTTTTCCTGCATTTTACCCATGGTCCTATTGATTTCTATTAGGTTGTGTGTTTTTTATGCATTTTCTGCTGCATTTTGAGCACACTGTCAGAAAAAGCAGCAAAAACCTGCAACCTGATATAAATCAATAGGACTGCACCTAAAACTGCAGATACATAAGCAGTGCGGCCGACTGCAGCACACCAGTGTGAGCCCAAAGGCTTGTACACACAACCCCCCTCTGTAGAACTTGGTCTGATCAATACTCCTGACATTCATTTTACACACAGCCATACCATCCCAGCTCAGGAGGGGTGGGGGCTCCAGGGATTTCATTGACTATGCAGGCCCTGTCCCTTCTATCCATCCTGGAGGGAGTGGCAGGCTGCTGGTGGTTTAAGGACATATTCGGCAACCCATCGCAGTTTGCTACGGAAGTGACGTTCCATTGCCGCTATCTTGCTACACCCCACACTCATACACAGTAAGGATACACTAAGAAGGGGGAAAGCGAACATCTTGTTACACCCAGTGCAGTTTTGCATTTTACACATATTTATATCAGTAAAGTATGTTTACATGGTGAAATACAGGACTTAGAACTCCGTCTGACTGGTTAGATGTTGAATTTTAAAAGCAGCGGCAACCCTGCTCATCTCACAGGTTTACTAATCTCACAGAAGTTTGCTATTTTAAATTCAACATCCAACCAGTCAGACGGAGTCCTGTATTTCACTATATAAACGCAGTTTACTGTTATAAATACGTGTAAAATGCAAACTCCGGTGAGTGTAACAACATGTCCGCTTTCCCCCTTCTTAGTGTATCCCTACTGTGGATGAGTGTGGGGTGTAGCAAGATGGCGGCGACCGAACGTCACTTCCGTAGCAAACTGCGATGGGTCGCCGAATATGTCGTTACAGTGGCAAGTGGCACACTGTATCCAGTGACAGGCTGCTGGTGACAAGTGGCACACTGTATCCGGTGACAGGCTGGTGGTGGCAAGTAGCACACTGTATCTGGTGGCAAGTGGCACACTGTATCTGGTTGCATGCTGCTGGTGGCAAGTGGCACACTGTATCTGGTGGCATGCTGCTTATGGCAAGTGGCACACTGTATCTGGTTGCATGCTGCTGGTGGCAAGTAGCACACTGTATCTGGTGGCATGCTGCTGGTGGCAAGTGGCACACTGTATCTGGTGGAAGGCTGCTTGGGGCAAGTGGCACACTGTATCTGGTGGCAGGCTCCTGTTGGCAAGTGGCAGACTGTATCTGGTTGCAGGCTGCTGGTGACAAGTGGCACACTGTATCTGATTGCATGCTGCTAGTGGCAAGTGGCGCACTGTATCTGGTGGCATGCTGCTGGTGGCACACTGTATCTGGTGGCAAGTGGCACACTGTATCTGGTGGCAAGTGGCACACTGTATCTGGTGGCAAGTAGCACACCGTATCTGGTGGCAGGCTGTGGGTGGCACACACCGTATCTGGTGGCAGGGTGTGGGTGGAAAGTAGAAATGAAACAATCAAAAAACAGCGCATCAGAGAAATTCATAATCTGATGTAAAAAACACATTAAAATCAATTTATTAGATAAAAAACAGCAAAGACGTCTGATCCTCCTGGGATCTTAAAAACATTAAATCAGTCAATCACGACAATATAAAACGACAGTTGCTTGGTAATGAATTGGCCCTGGAGTCTTCTATTTGTGACTTTAAAATAATAGTAACAGGGCTGCACTACCAACAGTCAACTATACATGTAAACTTGGTGACTGTGAGTAATCCTCTCCCAAAGGCAGGGGGAAACAAAGAAGTTCGTGAACAAGTGCAAATGAATGGAACTGTGTTCCAGAAGGCACTCACTTTGTTGATGAATGGACTGTGGGACTGGGGCGCCGCCATGCTGAGCTTGAGGAGTGGAAGGGAAGTAATCAATCCTGCTCCCTGCGGTGTGTTGAGCTCTGGGACGGAGGTGCAGTGCACGCTGAAAAATGTGTATCCAAATTGGACACAAGGTGGTGTCTGCCTTGCGTGGTGGGAGACTTGGAGCGCAACGCACTGCGTGTGAAGCCGCTTGTCCGAGCGGCTGTTTGTCACGTGGAGGGCTCCGTGGTAAGGAGAATTGCCATGCCGACCGGCCTGCTTACATGTTTCGCGCGCATGCGCTTTATTATGAGCTTTGATAAAGCGCATGCGCGCGAAACATGTAAGCATTGCGCTCCAAGTCTCCCACCACGCAAGGCGGACGCCACCTTGTGTCCAATTTGGATACACATTTTTCAACGTGCACTGTACCTCCGTCCCAGAGCTCAACACACTCCTCAAGCTCAGCACGGCGGCGCCCCAGTCCCACAGTCCATTCATCAACAAAGCGAGTGACTTCTGGAACACAGTTCCATTCATTTGCACTTGTTCACGAACTTCTTTGTTTCCCCCTGCCTTTGGGAGGGGATTACTCACAGTCACCAAGTTTACATGTATAGTTGACTGTTGGCAGTGCAGCCCTGTTATCATCTTAAAGTCACAAATAGAAGACTCCAGGGCCAATTCATTACCAAGCAACTGTCGTTTTATATTGTTGTGATTGATTTAATGTTTTTAAGATCCCAGGAGGATCAGACGTCTTTGCTGTTTTTTATCTAATAAATTGATTTTTATGTGTTTTTTACATCAGATTATGAGTTTCTCTGATGCGCTGTTTTTTGATTGTTTAATTTCTGCTTTTTTCCACCAAGTCCAAAGTGGTCTAGCAGCTGCACATTGAGACTAATTACAGGACATCTTCTGAAATAACGATTATCTTAATATATGGATAAGCGTTTTCCACAAAGGGATTATTCATCTGTGCGCCAATGACTTTTGTTATTGATGTTGTGGGTGGAAAGTAGCACACCGTATCTGGTAGAGAGCTGCGGGTGGCAAGTGGCACACTGTATCCAGTGGCAAACCGTATCTGGTGGCAAGCTGCTGTTGGCAAGTTGCACACTGTATCTGATGGCAGGCTGCTGGTGGTAAGTGGCACAGTGTATCTGGTGGCAGGCTGCTTGGGGCAAGTGGCACACTGTATCTGGTGGAAGGCTGCTTGGGGCAAGTGGCACACTGTATCTGGTGGCAGGCTGCTGGTGGCAAGTGGCACACTGTATCTGGTGGAAGGCTGCTTGGTTCAGATGGCACACTGTATCTGGTTGCATTCTGCTGGTGGCAAGTGGCACACTGTATTTGGTGGCAGGCTGCTGGTGGCAAGTGGCACACCGTGGTGGCAGGCTGTGGGTGGCAAGTAGCACACTGTATCTGTTGGCAGGCTGTGGGTGGCAAGTAGCACACCATATCCGGTGGCAGGCTGCGGGTGGCAAGTGGCACACTCTATCTGGTGGCAAGTGGCACACCATATCTGGTGGCATCTGGCATGCTGCGTTTTGCGGCAGGCAAAGGTGGCAAGTGACACGCTGCATCTGGTGGCAAGTGACAAGCTCAGGTTCCCACTGATTCTGCATGATGGTGAGTGGAATTATTTCACTATATATTACAATGTAGTAATAGAAATAATGGAATTTGATCATCCTGAGGCCATATCAAGCATAATGTCAGGATGATTAAGTGGTAACACCAGCCATTTGCCCGAAAAATCACCCCCACCACCTATTTCCCCATCAACCCCAAGACTACACCCCCCTCATCTTTTTTTGGGAAGGGGGGATGTCCCTGAATGGCAGTTTGGAAATGCGGTCTCCCTATGTTGCTGTTAGTGAGAGACCGCATAGCAGGTGGTATTGGTGGTGTTGCTGCTGCTCAAAGGCTGCATGGCTGATATTACAGGTTAGATTATATTCCATTTGTTTTAGCAAAAAATGTTTGCATTTTCATTTTGTTTCCATAAAAAGGCCCATCAAAATCCTCAGCACCAGGCCCATGATGCTCTTAATCTGGCCCTGTATGCACTATACACCTAATATTGGATACAAAGTGCTCGTGTGCAAAGTGTCCTGCTGTGATTTTAATTAATACACCTTAAATCAGGTATTGGTACTTTTGGCGGTGTGGGCAAGTGCCAAGTCCTGCTGGAAAATGAAATCAGCATCTCCATGAAGCTGGTCAGCAGAGGGAAGCATGAAGTGCTCTAGGATTTCCTGGTAAAGGGACTTGATAAAACACAGTAGCCAGGGATATGCAATTAGCGGACCTCCAGCTGTTGCAAAACTGCAAGTCCCATCATGCCTCTGCCTCTGGGTGTCATGCTTGTGGCTGTCAGAGTCTTGCTATGCCTCATGGGACTTGTAGTTCTGCAACAGATGGAGGTCCACTAATTGCATATCCCTGCAGTAGACCAACACCAGCAGATGACAAATCATCACTGACTATGAAAACTTCACACTGGACCTCATGTAACTTTGATTCTGTGCCTCTCCAATCTTCCTTCATACTCTGGGACCTTGATTTGCAAATGAAATGCAACATTTTCCACAGTCCGTGATGATTTGGGGAGCCATCTGATGGTGTTGGTCCACTGTGTTTTATCAAGTCCAAAGTAGGTGCAGCCCTCTAGCCAGGGGCGTACCTAGAGCATTTGGCACCCGGGGCGGATCCTATATCTGGCACCCCCCCCCCACCATAAAATGTAAAAACACCCACCGTGTCTCCTGCATACCTCTGCATCCTTCAATATCTTTTTGTCACTACTGTGTACCCCCCCTCTCCACAACTGCACCTCTGGCCCCTTTTAAATTACACAGCACCCTGCACCTCTGGACCCCTTTACATTACACAGGACCTTGCACCTAAGGAACTCTTTACATTACACAGCCCCCTGCACCTCTGGACCCCTTTACATTACACAGCAGCCTGCACCTCTGGACCCCTTTACATTACACAGCTCTTGTACCACTGGACCCCTTTACATAACATAGCACCCTGAACCTCCTGACCCCTTTACATTACACAGCGCCCTGCACCTCTGGACCCCTTTACATTACACAGGACCCTGTACCTCTGGACTCCTTTACATTACACAGGACCTTGCACCTAAGGACCTCTTTACATTACACAGCAGCCTGCACCTCTGGACCCTTTACATTACACAGCTCTTGTACCTCTGGACCCCTTTACATAACATAGCACCCTGAACCTCCTGACCCCTTTACATTACACAGCCCATGGATCCCTTTACATTACACAGCACCCTGAACCTCTGGACCCCTTTACATTACACAGCCCTTGTACCTCTGGACCCCTTTACATTACACAGCACCCTGCACCTCTGCACCCCTTTACATTACACAGCCCCTCACAGCTCTGGACCCTCTGCATGTTACACAGATCCCCTACAGTGCAGACCCCCCCTCCCTACCATACAGACCCCCATCTACAGTGTAGACCCCCCTACAGTACAGAATCCTCCCCTACAGTGCAGACCCTCCTACAGTACAGACCCCCCCCTACAGTGCAGACCCTCCTACAGTACAGACCCACCCCCCTACAGCGCAGACCCCCCTACAGTACAGACTCCCCTACAGTACAGAATCCTCACCTACAGTACAGACCCCCCTACAGTGCAGAATCTTCCCCTACAGTACAGACCCCCCCCTACAGTGCAGGACCCCTTCTACAGTGCAGGACCCCCCTACAGTGCAGGAACCCTTCTACAGTGCAGGACCCCTTCTACAGTGCAGGACCCCTTCTACAGTGCAGACCCCCCTACAGTGCAGGACCCCTTCTACAGTACAGGACCCCCTACAGTGCAGGACCCCCCCTACAGTGCAGGACCCCCCTACAGTGCAGGACCCATTCTACAGTGCAGGACCCCCCTACAGTGCAGACCCCCTACAGTGCAGGACCCCTTCTACAGTGCAGGACCCCCCCTACAGTGCAGGACCCCCCTACAGTGCAGGAACCCTTCTACAGTGCAGGACCCCTTCTACAGTGCAGGACCCCTTCTACAGTGCAGACCCCCCTACAGTGCAGGACCCCTTCTACAGTGCAGGACCCCCTACAGTGCAGGACCCCCTACAGTGCAGGACCACCCTACAGTGCAGGACCCCCCTACAGTGCAGACCCCCTACAGTGCAGGACCCCTTCTACAGTGCAGGACCCCTACAGTGCAGGACCCCTATAGTGCATGACCCCTTCTACAGTGCAGGACCCCTTCTACAGTGCAGGACCCCCCTACAGTGCAGGACCCCCCCTACAGTGCAGGACCCCCCCTACAGTGCAGACCCCCCCTACAGTGCAGACCCCCTACAGTGCAGACCCCCTACAGTGCAGGACCCCCCCTACAGTGCAGGACCCACCACAGAGGAACCCCCCTACAGTGCAGGACCCCCCCCTACAGTGCAGGACCCCCCTACAGTGCAGGACCCCCCCTGCAGACCCCCTACAGTGCAGGACCCCCCTACAGTGCAGGACCCCCCCTACAGTGCAGACCCCTTACAGTGCAGGACCCCCCTACAGTGCAGGACCCACCACAGTAAAGAACCCCTAGTGTACCTGGAGCCCAAGGCAGCGGCATTGCAGGGGGGAGGTGCGAGCAGCACCCGAGTGGAGTGTCACCTGTCGGCTCAGTGATCCGGGACCCGGTGCAATAATCCCCTTCTCTCTGTAGTCACGTGACTCACATCGCGCCGTTCTGATCAGTCTCGGGCAGCGGCTGTCACTCACAGCCGAGCAGAGTGAAGCCGCCTCCCCCTCCTTGTCTACACAGTGCTGTGCATGGAGGAGGGGGAGGCGGCTTCACTCTGCTCGGCTGTGAGTGACAGCCGCTGCCCGAGACTGATCACAACGGCCGCGCGACGCAACCACAGAGAGAAGGGGAGCCGGGTCCCGGATCACTGCACTCGGGTGCTGCTCGCACCCCCCCGCAATGCC
Source organism: Lithobates pipiens (assembly GCF_037356315.1). Taxonomy (NCBI): domain Eukaryota; kingdom Metazoa; phylum Chordata; class Amphibia; order Anura; family Ranidae; genus Lithobates; species Lithobates pipiens. Next base: position 195,204,783 of record NW_027507903.1, read on the forward strand.
GCCCACTGCCAGTGCCTCGGGCTCCTCACGGTGCTGTTTGACACTTCAGTTGCGGAGAGGGGAGGGGGGGCGCTGGCCTGACACCCCCCCCAGTGTGTGGCACCCGACTTAGTACGCCCCTGCCTCTAGCAGGAAATTCTAGGGCACTTCATGCTTCCCTCTGCTGACCAGCTTTATGGAGAGGCCAATTTCATTTTTCAGCAGGACTTGGCACCTGCCCTGGATGTGCCTGCATTTCTGCCCTTCAATCACCCCCTTTTTTACCTTCAGGGTTCATCTTTATTGCTGTCAGTTACACGTATGAGGAACAAGGTGAGTCATTAATCAGATTCCCCACTTTCAGGTCCACTTTTAAATTCTCTTTTCTTCCTACCATTAATTATTAGTAATATTATCACTGTGAAGTATTTTCTCACCAGATGTGATCTTTTTGTATGTGATTTTTTTTTAACCACTTCCTGACTGCCTGCCACAGTTTTACGTCAGGATTGATATGGCAGCAGCTAACTGCCGGTCCCCGGTTTCCACTTCTTCAGTGGGCGGTCCGCTACAAGATAAAAGTGGTCTCTGCGGCAGATTCGCCACAAGATCACTTTTATCGGCCCCCCTTCCCGCTGCGATCCGGTGCCCTCCGCCACTTACCGCAGCCGTCGGCAGCGGCGGAGGCAATCGCGTCCTGTCTCCTGTTAGGTATGGAGACGAGTGAGGGGAAGATGGCTCCCACCCATCTCCATAACAATGCAGGGTAGAAGCGATGTCAAAACGTCAATTCTGCCCACAGCTCTTAAAGGGCCATTTTTTTAAAATGACAATTTTTTTTTTTTTTTTTTTTTTGCATTTTAGTGTATATATGAGATCTGAGGTCTTTTTGACCAGAGATCTCATATTTAAGATGTCTGTCATGCTTTTTTTCTATTACAAGGGATGTTTACATTTCTTGTAATAGGAATAAAAGTGACAACATTTTTTTTTTTTAAACAGTGTAAAAATAAAAGGTAAAATAAATAAGAAAAAAAAAAATTCTTAAACGCGCACCGTCCCATCGAGCTCCTGTGCAGAAGTGAATGCATACATGAGTAGCGCCCGCATATGAAAATAGTGTTCAAACCACACATGTGAGGTATCGCTGTGATCGGTAGACCTCCTTTAACTCAAAACATGAAACCTGTAGAATTTTTTAAATGTCGTCAATGGAGATTTTTAAGGGTAAATGTTTGTCGCCATTCCACAAGTGGGCACAATTTTGAAGCGTGACATGTTGGTATCAATTGGGCTAACTTTACTTACCGTTGTCTTATTTTTCTAATTAAAACAAATAAATATATATATATGTGTGAATTTAATATATTGTTTAACCACTTAAGGCCTCTTTCTGAGATTTGTTGTTTACAAGTTAAAAACAATTTTTTTTTTGCTAGAAAATTACTTAGAACCCCCAAATTTTATACATTATTTTTTTTCTAACACCCTAGTGAATAAAATGGTGGTCCTTGCAATACTTTTTGTCACACCGTATTTGTGCAGTGGTCTTACAAGGGCACTTTTTTTTGGAAAAAATAGACTTATATATATATATATTATATACACCTGTGTGTGTGTGTATACATATATGTATATATATATGTATATATATATATATATATATTTTTTTTTTCTCTCTCTGGCTTTCTTTTAATTATTACGATTCAATTCATTTTTTATTTAAAAGTGCTTGTCTATGGTTGTCCAGAGTAGCCTAGCTTTGAGGAAGGGATACACCCCGGAAACACATTAGCATTTACCCCGTGATGTGTTTTTGCATGTTTCCACAGTGTGATTTTAGGGCTCATTGAGAGTTGCATTTTGTGAGTACTCACTTTTTATTGATTTTATCATTCAATAAATGTCATTAGTAATGCACTAGCTATGCGTGCCTTCCATTTTGTCTTTTCGGTAGCCCCGATGTTAACCACTTCCCTGCCAGTGTCAGTAGTACAGTGACAGTGCATATTTTTACTACTGATCACTATATTAGTGTCACTGGTCTCCAAAAAGTGTCAAAAGTTTCAGTTAGTGTCCCAATTTGTCCTATAAGTTACTGATCATTGCCATTACTAGTAAAAATGAAATAAAAATTCCATAATCATATCACATAGTTTCTAGATGCCATAACTTTTACGCAAACCAATCAATATATGCTTATTGTGTTTTTTTTTTTTACAGAAAATATGTACCGAAAAATTATTGTGTATTTTTTTCAAAATTATCATTTTGTTTGTTTATAGCGCAAAAAACAAAAACTGCAGAAGTGATCAAAATACCACCAAAAGAAAGCTCTATTTGTGGAAAAAAAAAGGACACTGATTTTATTTGAGCACAGCGTTGCACAACCGCACAACTGTCAGTTAAATTTAACGCAGTGCCGTATCGCTAAAAATGGCCTGGTCATGAATGGTGGTAAATCTTCTAGAGGGCAAATGGTTATTAAAAGGAGATAACATGGGGCCTAATTCCAACTTTTATCCAAAGCATATAGCTTTTGTTTACAAGTTTCCAGCAGCACTCTTTTCAGAGCAGTTTTTGTTAAAAGTTGCATCCTATATCACGAGACACAAAGGGGGTTATTTACGAAAGGCAAATCCACTTTGCACTGAAAGTGCAGTCGCTGTAAATCTAAGGGGTAGATCTGAAATGAGGGGAAGCTCTGCTGATTTTATTATCCAATCATGTGCAAGCTAAAATGCTGTTTTTTATTTTCGTTGCATATCCCCCTCGGATCTACAGCGACTGCACTTCCAAGTGCGCTTTCAGTGCAATTTCAAATGCACTTGTAGTGCAAAGTGGATTTGCCTTTCGTAAATAACCCCCAAAGACACTTCACTGAAAGAGGTAAGGAAACTACCATTTCTGAAATGAAAGCATGCAGAATTGAAAGAACAGAGTCAGAACTCCTTATCTATATACTTGTTCCAGGTTGGTAACTCCAATAAGGATTAAAGTCATTGGATCAGCAAGATAGCTAGGCAACTAGCATTTCTAGAAGCATTACGTAATTGTAGCCCAATTTTCTTTTTTTAATTTTTTTTTTTTTTACAAAAGATTGTACAGAAAATATTAACAAGTACAGTAGGTTAAATATAAGCAGCCCATATATTTCTTTTAAATTACGGCGTGCTAATGTGCTTTTTGATATCTAGTAGTAGTCACATTTAGTTAGACTTTTTCTGTAACGTTGAAGATATTTTGTAGCTTGTCCAAATAACTTCTTCAGTTCTAATGAGTGTCATGAAAATACTCCAGCATTTAAAGTGGTTGTAAAGGCAGAAGATTTCTTTTTTTATCATAGCCTCGCTGGCGGTATGATAATGTCCAATTTTTGCGTCTCAAAGCGGTACAATTATTTTGCATAGAAATTTGGCATTTTATATTGTAGGCCTGTAATTCTTAGCAATAACACACTTAAATCTGTCCTAACAAGAGCCCAGTAGACATCCCGGGTATGATAAAGTTTGAAACACAAAATCATAAATTATAATATTATAAATAAATATAAATAATTCTAAAAATATTTAATATAATAATAATAAAATGAATTTCCCCACGATTCACTATCGCTCAATTCTGCAAGTGTTCTAATTTACTATCGCTATTTTCTAGATGGTCTAAAACCACTTTTGAAATAAAGGGGCACTTTTTGGTTGCTATGCACAATCTCCAGTTTCCAGGCAGAAAGAACAGTATATATAATATAAAACTGCATACAGGGCATTGGACAAAGCACTAGGGACGAAAGGGATGTGAAATATTTTCATACAGTAATGTAATCTGCAAGATTATAGTGTACTGTATGTATTATGATGTTTAAATTTTTTGATCTTGCCGCTGGGCTCCGCCCCCATGCGTCATGACGCTCGCAGGGAACGGAGCCTGGCACACAGAGGCTTCGGGTGGAGGACAGAGCCCACGCACACAGTGGGGGGACATTGCAGGATCCTGGGGATAAGGTAAGCACCAGGATCCTGCAATGCAATCCTGAATATGGCTTGGGGTTCCCGCTAATGGTACTGAAATTTAACCCTGAGCCACACACTGCCAGGGAGGTCAATGCATTCTATGCATTAAAATAAAAAACCTTCTGTGTGCAGCAGCCCCCCTAATATTTACCTTAGCCCCCTCCCCGGTCCAGCAATGTTGCACGAGACTCGGCTGCCTGGGACTCTCTCTCCTGATTGGCTGGGACACGCAGCAGGCGCCATTGGTTCCCACTACTGTCAATCAAAGTCAGTGAGCCAATCAGAGGAGAGAGGGGCAGGGCCGAGCTACAGCTCCATGTCTGAATGCTGCACTAACATTGAATAGTTAGTACAGTGGCTGCTCCTGAGCTGTCAGTTTTTTTTGTTCAGCCCTGCTGGGTTGAACAAAAAAAATACTACTGTGTACTAAACTTTAATGTCAGAAAGGCTTCATAATTGAAAAGTTTTCTATTTCTGGCTGAAGGTGTGAACTAGCAAACCGCCGGGGTAGAGATGATCAGCGTCCAGGTTTTTTGTCAAGGCTTATAGGAGAAGTTCACTTTTTAGAAAAAAAGTAATAAATGCACATTTTTTGCAGGTAAAAAAATGTGCATTTATTTATTTTGGAGCCTGTAAAGCATTGCACCAGCGATCAGCAGATGACTTGTGCCATGCATATCTCCAGAAGACCTGCCAGTGTATCTGTGTGCCCTTACATCCTATATGGGTAAGCAGATACCATCTGACAGGAAGAATCAATGAACCACCACAGCGCTATAGAACTACAGGCTGTCAGCTGCAAAGGATGTCGGGGATTGTAGTTCACACACAAAGCTGAGTAAATGAATGACAAGGCTGTGTGGACAAGCCGATTTCAAAAAGTGACAGCTAGTATGGGGAAGTTATCCCTGTACTGCTGTCACAGGGGGGTGCTGTGATTGGGCAGCGGCTGCAGCATTGGGACCATGTTACATATTCCACCCTAAAAATGTGTGAAACATGTAACATATTCCCAAAGGTGGACTTATCCTTTAAAGAGGAAGTAAACTCTCCCACTCTGATGCTTTTTTCATTTAGTCCATTATAATAAGTAATTATCAAACTATAGCCACTGTAATCCAGCCCAAATTGCATATCACTTACTGTTTAAAGAAACTTTAAAAAACTTGTTTCCAGGGGTTAGGCAGCACCATCTTAAGTACTGTTTTCTGAGTCCACAGTGGAGTGTATTTCCGCCGTTACATTGTACTGTTAACCAAGCCTCCTTCTCAATCCAACGTTTCTATGGCAACCCTGCTTCCCTGTTCATAGCTGACTTGTCTATTTCATAGTATATACTTGTTCTGATTACCTAGTGTTTGCCTGTATGAGTCCTATCAGCTTCAGCTGATAAGACTGCAGTACTGCTGTCCCATTCCCTGCTTTACACTGTATGTGAGGTCACATGGTGTGTAGAAGGAAGCTCTGGGTGATTAGTAGCCTGCTGGGAGTTCAGTGGTGTGCTGTAGGAAGTCCTGATAACAGATAGATAAGACATAGAGAGTGTGCCGTAAATCAGGGGAGATCTAGGCATGCTCAGTGACATCATTCTAAAGAACAAAAAGGATTACAACAATACTAAGCAAGTAAGGAGATATCTACAAGCAGTGTTCATTAGGGTTTTTTATGCTGATTCACATGGGACAAAGTTGTAGGGGAGGGTTTACAACCACTTTAAGCTGAAGTTAGAACTTGATTGGCTACCATGCACAGCTGCACCAGATTTTGCACTCTCCATTTTTAGTATATGAACATCATTGTGTTGAAGACCCTCACCCCTCTTCAATGATGGTTGTTCCAGTTGGATGTAGATGGCCTCTTTAAGGCTGGGTTCACATATGTGTGGCTGTGGTTCACAGCATGGGGTCCGGCGTGTCCCTTTTCAATGGTTCAAGTACGAATCAGGTCCAAATTGCCTGAATTTGCACCCATACCGGACCCAAAGACGCATTTTGGAATACACATTGTGACCACCCCAGTCCTGTGTGAACCGGCTCCATTGTGAGCTGGGCACACTCGCCTATCATGCGAATTGGATGTGGGGAAACCCGTATTCCAATTTGGCATAGAGGGATGGGTGTGAATAGACCAAATTCCCAGGTGTGCTCAATTCAGTGGAATTCAGTTCAGCATCCCAATCCAATGTATTAATAAGTAGCGGAGAAATGGTGCATGTGGACATCCAGCACAGAAAGGGTACATTTTATAATCAGAATATTTGTTCTCTGTATCGGGGTGGTATGGGGTGTCAGTGGGACAGGAAGTGATGAGAAATCCCCACCTCTGTGTGAAGGCAGCAATAAGAACCTAACACTAGTCGCAACCCTTCCTTACTGCTCAAAATGACAAAATATTTCTACCTGTACATTTGTGCGACAGTTTTCTGTCCATATTGCTGTCCAAAGTGATGTGAATAAATGCTTCCAAAATGATTTACACTTTGTACAGCAGATGGGTGAGCATGGTATGTGTAATTGTATGGTTGATAAAAAAAAAAAAAATTGTGTCCTGTTCTGTTACTAGCCACATCAGCATTATGAGTGCCTTCAAAGATGTCCAGAGCACCCCGCCCCCTACATTAGATGCAGTGCCAGCTGATGGTTTTTTTTTTGGGAGGGCGGCAAACACAACCATCCCACCCCCCGCTGTTTGCCAGTTAGTCCGGCACTTAACCCATTGGCGGCGGGTGGCAGGCAGCAGGCAGTGTGGTGCAGTGGCTCCGTGTCCTCTCCCCCATGGTGGCTTCCAGCTCCCCCCCTCCTCCTCCTAGGCGTCCAATAGGATCACCTGTCCTTTCAGCCATTCGGATGACCACTGTCAAAACTGGCTTTGTGATTGGCCGGGAGGAGGATCAGTGTCACAACAGCAAATATTCACTTGCTGTTGTAAACTGGGTGGGATCAGAGCGCACTCTCTGCCACGGAGCCCACCCTATATTGAAGCCTATTAGAGCCTCTGGCTCTTATCGGTGCTTTAAAAAAAAAAACAAGGAGCCAGGCACATGGAATGGGGGGGGGGGCAGCAATGGATGGGGGGGCTGCCTGTGCGCCCTTAATGGACAGGCCTCCCCTGATCAGACGTCAAGAGCTCCCCCCAACTTTTAGAAGTCATTAGTCCCCACTTTCCTTACATCACAGTGCACCCCTCTTACCATGTGCTGCTGCCAGGAAGAAGCTGAAAGTGCAGGGTCTAGAAGAGGACCAGAGGAAGGCCGGAGTCTGCTGAATGCTGAGATCAGGGGAGGGGGGAGACTAAGGAGTGCCACAGAGAGGTGCAGGATTGCTAGGAGCAGTTCTGTCCTCCTCTCTGCTACCGACTGCTGAGATGATGGGGGGGGGGGAATTGGAGATGAGCCTATATGCAACTGCACAGATAAGCACAAGATCTGGTGGAGGAATTCTGTCCTCCTCTCTGCTGCTGAAACATGGTGGGGATGGAGATGAATGGGGTGCTGTAGCTGAAGGAGATGTGCAATGTGTTATTTCATGCATTTTCATCCATTCGTGATTTTTTGAATGTTAACAATAATTTTTTTGTTTCTGGCAAATGATAAGGAGAACCAAGAGTGTTCTTCACTGTGAATAAGGGCGCACTTATCTGCAGTGTAAAATACATTGGGGCCTGTTATATCGCACAGCAAAGCAATGCTACACAGGATCAATAAGACAGGTTATGCGACTTTAATTAGTCAGCTTTCATTCATATCTATTTTACCTGTTCTTCTGTTGCTCTGCAACAGAATACAACCTGTGCCAGATCACTCTTATTCATCTTAGGGCTGCTTCACAGCTGATTCATACAGGAACACAGTACACGTTCCTGTGCAATCCGGTGTGGTGCGTTTTGCAGCCCATTCATTTGAATGGGGTGAAATAAAACAAAAAGTAGTAGCATAAAAAAACTAATTTTTAAAAACACACTTCACCAAATCGCATGGTACCATGTGATATGATGCAGGCAAACACACTGCGTTTGTAATCTGTGTTTGGGTTGTTGTCAAGAATATATTGACATAGATAGACAGTGCGTTTTGAGCATGGTATGAGAAAACCACACAGAACACACCGCCCGTGCACTGTATGCTGGTGTGAAGCGGCACTTAATGAACATCTAAAATTCCAGTAATGTTTCATACCCATGAAAAACTGTCTCAGTTGGCTGTCCAGGGGTGCAGGGTAGAAAATATACATATAAAACCTGTTTCACAGACATATACTGCCATCTACAGGAGATATGAACACTAGAAAACCAGAAAATGTGTGGGCCAGCTCAGAATAACTCCTACTCCCAGCATGTCTCAGTTTTATGGCAAAGCACTACCAAGTGCATGAACACAGAGGGATGGGGCCTATATAGAAAATAGGATTTCTATTCTCATCCATTGAGAGGCACAGGAATTTAGATACTGTCCGGACATCCAAAAGCTGTTCAACTGAGGGGTAGGCAACAGAGTAACATTCTCCCACAAACAAAAAGAAAAAAAAATGGGAACCACTAGCAGCCCAAGGGCTGCATGAAGGACAAATTCCTGAATTTCAGACTTGATGAGGCTAAGCCCTTGTACACACGGTCGGAGATTCCGACAACCAAATCCGACGGATTCTGTCTGTCAGATTTTGTCCTACAGATCTTGTCCGAAACTGTTGCATACACACGGTCTGACGAAGTTGACGGAAAATCCAATCGTTCAGAACGTGATGATGTTATTTCATTACGACGGGACTACGTTCAGGCTAGTAGCCAATAGCTTTGGTGTAGGAATTTGATCTGAGCATGCGTGGCACTTTGTCCGATCGGAATTCTCTACACATGATCGGAGTATGTCCGATCGGACCAGTTTGTCGGAAAATATTTCCAGCAAGTTGGAAAATTTGGTCCGACGGATATTCCGACGGACACAGTCCGATGCATACCACACACAGTCTGATTATCCGACAAAACGGTCCGATAGGACACATTCCGACGGATTCTCCGACCGTGTGTACAAGGGCTAAGTCACCAACCTAAATGGGGAGCAGGCAAAGACCAAAGGAAGGATCTAGAGAATCAACTTAATGCTCAAGGCCAGGAAGCGAAGGATCACTGGCAGAGCGGATAACTCCATATGGAAGGAACTACAAAAGCTGAATTAAGCGAATAGCTGATCCTCCAAAACCCATTAAAAAAGGTCTCAATAACAAATTCTCCTAAAGGGAAGAAAGGACCTACAACCTGATGTGGTCAACAAGGATTGGGATCAACACCCCCCAGAAGGAACCTAAACAAAAATTGGTCCTGACTAAAAGGACCGTCAGTTAAGTAGGAAAGACCTAGGCCTTAAAAGGAATTTTCAGACATCTAGTCTCACTAGGCGAGACTGATTAAGGAAAATCTTGAATTAGTTAGAAAGCAACAGCCTGTAAGTGCAGAGACTCCTGAGTCCACCAGAGATCTCAAGAATTTTGTCCCTTGGAGTCAAACAACTAAAGGGGTTGGGTGCGAGGAAGCACCTACAAAAGGGAAGTCAAGAGAAGGGATATAAACTCCGGTACAGACTGGAGAGCTGGAAACAACCAGAAGGGATGAGAGTAGCCTACAATATCCTCCCTGGTACACACAAAATATATCTGCAGTAACTCCATAGGAACCCTGCTGAAGGGCATTCGTTCTGACTATAATTATTGTAAGAGATTTATCCCATCCCGAGACCTCTTTGTCTGGCCTGAATGTAGTAGAGAAAATCACAGCATACAATTTTCATCAGTTAGCGGATTGACATTCATCAATATCTTTACTGCATGCAGAAGGGTTGAGGTAAACAATATGATGCAGTGAGTTCTTTAATATTCTCAACCTCTGTGCTGAAAGGCAAAATGATATGTGTGTGTAGCGCCCTGCTACTAATGAGCAGACACTATTGTTTTTTGTAAATGTAAGTTTATCTGAAGCTGCAGTTTGGCTCAGACTAATTATGTCAAAGTTCTGGTTTCTGTACCAGTTCAGCTGGGTTGTGCTAGTTTCCACTTGGCCATGGGTGTCGATGTCACCACCGGTAAGTGTTGGAAATGCAAAAGGCTGAATGCATTGGGTACCCCTTTTACTCAGAAATAGCCCGGTGGAAGTGGTTCACCCGCTGTGCATTCTGGGTAAGGGTACTTAAGGTACAGGCACCAAATTTTTGGGGTTCGTTATGCCGACCTCATGGCCCTCCTGGCCTGAGGTGTGTGCTGCCTTTCTCTATGTCTCGGGGCCCGCTGGCCCGAGGCTTTGCAACTGAAAGGGTGGGCCAAAAAGTCTTGTGGCCTACCGACCCAGGGGTGGCCCTGTGCTGTCTTGCCTGCGGGGAGAAGCCAAGCAACTGGATGATCCAGGGGAGGCCTTTTTCAGGAGAGGACTGAGCAACAAGGCTGGTATCTCTGGAAGAGCCTGGAGACTCAGTTGGAGGACGCATCCTGGGTCACCTATCACACAGTATCGCTGGATCAGCTGAAAGATACTGGTACTGTGTGACAACTCTTTAATTTTACAAGTTGCTGGTTGTGCATTCCTGTGGCAGAGGATTGCACAACGATTCCGTCAAACTGACAAGTCTGTGGCAGAGACTTTGTTTGAGCATCTCACCGGCTGCTAGGTCAGTGAGAGAGGCCTATCCTATGGTTGCCAGATCCAGCCTGTGGAAGCTGTTTCTCCTCTGGATCAAGGCAATACCTCTAACCTGCAATTAGATGGTACCTGAAACGGGTGCCATTGAAATCAATGGGCTGTGACTTGTCATGCAACTTTGTGTCTAAAGTCGTAAGACAAATCACACTAGTGGAATAGGAGCCTTAAAGTCCAAACATATGTTCTTCAATCTTAATATGGACTTTGAAGCGGTGATCCACCAAAATGCCACCTCTCAAACGTGCTTAATTACTCCCTATGATTATAACACTCACCCACCCCAAGTTAATGCCCCTCATATCTAGATAAAGGTATAAACTACTTTTTAGAGATAGATGTCCCAAGGTACTATCTTATCCACAGTGCGCCTCTCCTCCAATCCCTGGCTGCAATGGTCCAGTTATATAAAATGTGTAAGAAATGTCTCCAATAGTGAAGCATGCTTAAAACTGAATACTTTTTATTTAAAATGCTACTTACAATATGGAAGATAATACCAACTTAATGGATAAGTTTGCCTTTTGTAACATGTTACGCTCATATTCAGGGTGTAACATGTTACAAATCCACCAGCCCCCAAACCTGGCTCCCCGATGTGACAGGCCACTGGTGATCTTCCCCGTCTCTCTGTCATTCTCTGAAAAGAACGTGGCCATGCAGGGCTCCACTTGCCCAGCCACATCATTCATTCATTTCTGTGAAAAGGAAACTGCAAGGTCCAGCAGCCTTTGTGGCTATCGGTTTGTAGTTCTCATTGAACTACCTCGGCACTGTTGGTGTTTGCAACCAAAGTGGGAAAGTGATTTCCCTCCATATACGTTGGCTTTTGTATGATCGTTTTTTGAACATTCAAAGCACTTTTGGACTCTTCTAACCATTGGTCTGGCATGTATGGTGTTTGTACATGCCATAAAATCAAATGTTTCTTCAGGTATAAACTGTCAGGACAAATAATCCAGGTCAAAGATCATCACAGTGACTGGTGGCCCAGCCAATTCTAAGGTCTCTGAAAGGTGAGAGCTAGGTTCTGCAGGGGGTAGTGTTGGAACTTAGAAACTCTGCAGTCAATATTCACAAGGAATGGCGGGGGGGGGGGGGGGTGGATATGACCACAAAGCCTTAAGTGACTGCAGCAGAGGCCCTTAAAGGCCCTGGAAGGAGGCTTAGCCTCACTCAATGGTGGAACCACTACTTGCTGTTCGAGCGATTACATGCGAGTGGTAGCTGTCAGCCTCCCATTGCTTTCAATTACATTTAAACATTTTTCTCAAGAGCTTGTACATGACAAATATCAGACTGAGCTATATAGGGAGATGACGATGAGCCATTGCTCTAACTCAGTGTTTCTCAACCTTTTTTCAGTCAAGGCACCCTTTAAAATGATGTACAATCTCGAGGCACCCCGTTCTAAATGATGGTAAATGAAACTATAAACATAACCCAGCAAAATCCACACTCATGATGCCACATACACAAGAGCGGAATGTCGGACAGAAAAAGTCAGACAGAATATTTTCATTGTAAATTCCGATCGTGTGTATGCCTCATCTGACTTTTTTTTTTCGAAAATTCTGACGGACCTAGAAATAGAACATGTTTTAAATATTTCCAAGGGAACTAAATCCTATCGGGAAAACCGCTCGTGTGTATGCTGTTCCGATTGACCAAAAACGATGCATGCTCTGAAGCAAGTAGGAGACGGAGGCTATTGAACTTCCTTTTTCTAGTCCCATCGTACGTGTTGTCGGTCACCGCATTCTTGACGATCGGACTTTAGTGTGATTGTGGATATGCTAGACAGTTTCAGTGGAACTCCGTCGGAAAAACCTTGAGAGTTTATTCTGACGGGAAAAACGGTCGTGTATACGCGGCATAAGAAGTGGTTTATTCTTTTAAAGCAAATGCTCTCACTCAGTTAATGTGACCTCAGTGCTGACGGAGAGGGGAAAAAAAAGGATGCTGTGCAGGCGCCTGACATCCTCCTTATCAACCGATGACATCATCAACATCAACAACACCGGCCGCTAGAAGGTAATGGTTGAAAATGAAAACCTGTGGCTTTTTTGTAACTAAAAGGCAGGCTTATCAACCTGCTGGCTTGTAAGGAATTTTTGGGCATTTTTTGGCACTTTACTAAGGCACCCCTGAAGGTGGCTGGGCACCCTGGTTGAAAAAGTCTGCTATAACTAATTCACTTGCAGGGCTGGAATTACATTTATGGCTCATTCACACTTACAGCAGCCTTTGCTGAACCTCTGAAAAGCAAGTCACAGTGGATTGCTATTCAAAGAGCACTTGACAGGTAGCTGGGAGGCGATACATACCTCCTCACCACCTGTTATAACCCTAAAAAGCCCACATCACCGCAACCACAATGTTAGAGGATGATTGTGGTGTGGCCCCATTCACTTGAATAGTTTGCGTTTGACAGCAGGACTGCCCACAGAATGCGACATGGGGTACAGTTTTTGCCAAGACTGCAAAGCATTGTGGCTGTGATGTGTACAACCCTGCATGCCTGCCATTGCAGCTTAAATGGGGAGTCAAGTGGGGGTAAAATCATAGCTCAATTGCCTATTTTTATAGTCCTTAGGCACAATAGACCTGAGCCTATAGGTGGCATAGGCTGCTTTACCATTCCTCATGTGTTTGGCTCCTCAGTGAGTAGAGATATGTGTGTATGTAAAATTTTACCTTGAGCATCTCTGTCAGCAGAAGGTAAGAAGATGAAGGGAGACATATGAAAAAGTCTACAGCTCTGCCTGCAGACTGAAAAGTGAATACTCCATATTTAAATCCAATATTTAGTTTGCCTATATAAAAAATGGAAACATATTTAACATTTTAGTTTTAACCATAACTAAGAAATAATGTACGCTATACAGTACTTGAAAATGAAATAAAAGCCTGCTTTATGAGGCTTTTTTAACCTCCCTGGCAGTACGATTATTTCAGATTTTAGGTCCTGAAAGCGGTACAATTATTTTGCATGAAAATTTGGCGTTTTATATTGTAGTCCTGTAATTCTTAGGAATAACTCACTTAAATCTGTCCAAACCAGAGTCTAGCAGACATCCCGGGTATGATAAAGTTTGAAAATGAAATCATAAATTATAATATAATAACTATAATTATACCAAATAATAATATAACAATAATAAAAATTATTCAATAATGTAATCAAATCAAAAACACTGAAATTTGCTCAGTTGCAGAATTGTCACTGTCATTACTTTTCAGTATTTGATGACGGATCTCCCCAAAAATCGCTATCGCTCAATTCTGCGAATGATTCTAATTTATTATCGCTGTTTTCTAGCTGGTCTAAAATCATTTTTGATGTAAAAGGACAGTTTTGGTTGCTATGGACAATCTTCAGTTTCCAGGCATAAAGAACAGTTTTTATATTATAAAACTGCATGCAGGACACCGGGCAGAACACTAGGGACAAAGGGGGTGTAAAATAATTACATACAGCAAAGTAATCTGTAAGATTACATTATACTTTATGTATACTGTGTGTTTCACTTTTTGAATTTGGCGCCGTTCTCCGTCCCTGTGCGTCGCAACGCTCGCAGCGAACGGAGATCGGCTCAGTGATAGATCGAGCGGAGCACGGCTCACTCGCACTGCGGGGGGACATCACTGGATCCAGGGGAGAAGGTAAGTAAAGTCTCTCCCTGCATTCAGTGATGCGGCCCCGAGTCTGGCTCGGGGTTACCACTTTTGGTACAAAATCTCCACCCCGAGCCAGACTCGGGAATACCGCCAGGGGGGTTAAATCTATTCCATTGATTTCAATAAAGCCTAATAATGTGCCTTAGTTCTCACTGCTGGTTTGGGCTGTTTGAGTTTCGGCACCAAGGTCACTGCACTACACCCACTTTTTTCGCACCTGCCTCTAGGGACGAGCTTTTTGGCTAGGACCAGAGGAATTTTTTTATTCCTGGCCAGAAGGCCGGCCATTGTATTGCACAATGGCACCTTTGAACTTCTCCAATTTCCTTCCCCCCACGTTTATTTGTGCGTTAGTCACTTTTGTCTTTATTTTTGGTTGCACTGTACATGTCTTTTTCACATTTGATTAGTAGGGTGTAGGTCCTCGGGTCTACCCTGAAAGTCTTAGGAGGGGGTGGATATGGCCTTCTGGCTTAGTTCGCCCCTCTCTCATGGGGGTCTCCCTTCAGGGGAGCCCCACTCAGTACTTGGGTTGGTCTGTTTCGGCAGACCTCCCAGAGAACGGGGTCCGCCTGGTTTTGGCCAGATGGACCAGTGCAGTACCCAAGTCCCTGTCAGGAGCCAAACACCCTGGGGGGATCAGAGCTAGGGTCCTTTCTCTTCGGAGGAGGAACATGTATACACCCTGTGTACTTTTTGTGTTTTCACTTTTTTGTGTGCACTTTTTTTTTTGCACCAGGTGGAGTTTGAGTGTGTTCACACACCATGGGCTTTTACAAAAAAAAAGCCTAATAATGTGTGTTATATCAGAAAGAATATCTGGTAATGGCATATCTATTTTTAATAACGTGAACGTGTCTAGACAGGGTCTGTGAATCTTCCCAGGCATTACCTGGAAAAACCAAAATCACATTACAGAAGAAATCAGTTTGATGAAAAGAATAATTTTGTCAATGTGCAATTTAAAAAAAATCTTGTTTCCGGTTTTTGTTTATAACTATAATTAATGACTCAGCTCAAGTCAGCAAACTTGTGGTTCAACTCTGATCTCTGGCCGACCAGGGCAACCATCAGGACAGTCCAAATTTCCCCCAGACTCCTTCCCCCAAAGGGTTCTTTTCTCTGTCCTCGCTACAGGTAGCACAAAGAATATGTTTTATGTATTTTGTTAATGTAGAACTGGTATTTTTAATACAGACACTAGTATTTTTGCAAATTTAAGTTTGTCTGAAGCTGCAGCTTGGCTCAGACTAATTATGCTAAAAGTTCTGGCTTCTGTACCAGTTGCCGTTAGCACTTTCCTGTGGCAGAGGATTGCACAACGATTCCGTTGAAATTGACAAGTCTGTGGCAAAGACTTTGTTCGAGGCCTTGGAGAAGCCAGTGCACTTATGTTTGCTATTACCCAATGCCTGTTATTCACCACCATCTTGTGAGTTGCCAATTTGTTTTTAATCATTAAAACCTACTCCGTCTAGCGCCCCTTTTGTGTCTTACCTTCCAACATGAAAATGACCCAAAGCACACAGCAAAAATGACTACAAAGTGGTTGAAAGAGAAAAGGTGAATGTCCTTGCTTGACTTAAATTCCACTGAAAATCAGTGGAATGACTTAAAGACTGCAGTCCACAAGCGGTCACCATCAAATTTAATTGAACTTGAGCAGTTCTGCAAAGAAGAGTGGGCAAATATTGCAAAGTCTAGTTGTGCAAAGTCAGTAGAGACATATCCCAATAGACTAAAGGCTGTAATTAACGTAAAATGTGGTCCAACTTAATACTGACATAAGGGGGTGATCCTTTTTCCAACTCAGTAAATCTGTTTCTGAATTTTTTAAATTTTTTTAGGACATGATGTTATACATTTTACTTGGATGTTATAAGTTGCACTAAGTAAATACATCTGTATAAAACAAAGAATGTGTTTGTCTTTATTTCAGGCTGCAAAGCAACAAAATGTTTTTATTTTAAAGGAGGGTGATTCTTTTCTATATGATATTTGTATGAACATGGACTCATCCATTAATTTTGAGCACCACATCCCAAATATAAATGATAGCACTAGTGGGTAGGGACTTTAAAAGGTGCAATATTCTAAGTCAAATATAATATATATATAAAATATTCTTTTATTTTTGAACAACAAGAACAAAAATTATTAAAATGTACAGGAACACGAAAATGCAATACAATACATAGTGTGTTATGAACAATGCAGCGTGGTGGTATTTCCCAACGTTTCGCCCCTTTATCGGGCTTCCTCGGGGGATGCTGTCCGTTTGTACACTATAATGCTTTCTAATAGACGATGATAAAATGTTTCAAATTAGTTCAAGGAGATATACTTAATTATACATTTGTCATTTATAATTATGCAAATACATCTCCCCTATCAGGCCAACATTGCTCATCCCTATTTCCCGAGACAAGACCAGAACTGCTGGGATGATGAAATAATCAGCTGCGCCAAAAGTCCACCTCAACGCCACAGGTGGCCACAGATGGTAGATAATGGCCATCTAAAAAAATATATATATAGAAGAGGCAAAAGAAGGAAAAAGGGAAATAATACTAATAATGGTACTAATAGTCCCATAAGTATGGGGTAGGATGAAAAGTTTTTCTATCCTCCCAAAAAAAAAAAAATACTTTAGTCTAAAAAATTAAATAGAATAGCCTCAACTTTTAATGAATCTAACCCACAGGGCTAGGGGAAACTGGCATTTGATATCATTTAAAGTAGGACTTTTACTTGCCTCATCCCCAACTACTTCAGGTTCCCCCCATGCTATAAGATCAGCTCCCCGCAGCCTTTTTTCTAAGGTGCTCCTTCAGTCGCAGGTACCCCCGACGCCATAAAGTTCAATGTCGAACAGCCGTGCTTTACGGGCAAACGCCAAGGGAACACCTACAAGCCTGAGGGTGAGATAAAAGAAGAGAGCGCCAGCAGCCTGGGGAGTGAGAGGTTAGGAAAGTAAAAGTTCTTTATCGTTGTACCTTAGGCATAAACAAAAATGTAACCCTGCAGGGTGAGCCATACTGCAAGGGAGAATTCATATTTTCCCCAGAGTTCAGCTTTAAAGTTGCACTGCAAAGGTTAAATGCTTGATTTTGGCTAGCATGCCATTAAAATCATTTTTACTTTCCTTTAACTTGCTCCCCCTAGTGCCACTGCTTCCCCAAGCTGCTTCTCCTCAAAGATAAGTCGGTTGTCAGCACTCTGAATTCATGTACAATGCAGGACTAGAAATCCTGCATTGTAACCGAGGACACCAGCAGTCCTGCAATGTAACTGAGGACACCAGCAGTCCTGCATTGTAAGTGAGGACACTAAGGCCCCACACACAACCCTGTACGTTAGAAGAGGAGAGCTCTGGGTACTGGCAGAGCCAGGGATAAATAGATTTGAACAGTAACTTAGACAAACATCAGCATTCAATCCTTGTTCTGCAAGAGAAACCCCACTTATTTTAAAGGGAAATAATTAATAAAATAAAGCTGTTTTCACTTTAAATACCCAATCACGTGCAAGACAAATATTAAAACATGGTTATTTAAAGTAAACATGCTTTAATCTTATGTACTAACATTTCACTTTGCAAAACTAAAAATACACTTTGTTAGGTCAACAAACTCATTTAATTTATTACATAAACAGTAGTATATACAGGACACTGCTAAATGGGCCTGAAGAGCAAAGCTGCCAAACTGCTTAGTGCCAAATAGCATCATACGCTGGTAAAAAAACAGCAAACTTTCATGAATGATTAGAACCTGAATGGCTGACCCTCTTATTTGGAGGAGAGACCTCTGTCACCCAGCACTCAAATGTACAAATTGAGACCTTAACCACCCCAGAAGATAAGATCTAAGTTGGGCTCAATCAAGAAGCACTGGTCATACCAATGTATTGCACCAAATCTGTCAGTGCATGTAGTAATTGTACAATCGCTTCTATGCAATATTTAACTGTTACAGCATAATCTACATACCTGGGAACTTGCCGGAATTTACCAGGCAATGCCATTTCAAACCAGTTCCCGGGTCATTAGCAGAATTCGGCAAACCTCTAGCATGGCCCTAGAATTATTGCTCTCACTCTGACATTAGTGGCGATATATGACGTGTGCTGCAATCACAATATACATACATGTACATGCTATGTGCGTGTCTGCATTTGTGGGTAAGTGCAGGGCAACGGAATGGCTACTTTCAATAATTTTATTATAACTGTAATTTTCTCTCTTTTTTTACTTTTTAAAAATATTTTTTAACTATTAACTTTGTTATCACAGGAGGACTAACAAGCCTTCTATGTGATAGCATTGGGCAGGTGACAGGTTCAGGGGGTCTATTAGACTCCTATTATCTCCCCTGCCCTCTCCTACAGCTGATTGTGCTTTATTAGCTGCTTACCCAGTCCAAGCAGCCATGGAATGACATCTCTGAAGCTGGAAACGCTCAAAGCAGAGAACATCTGGCTTCATATGCAGCAGAGATCAGGGAACAGATGTAAACAGATCAGGGAAACATGCAAATTGGAGCAACATCCGACCGCGTGTACGCTCCATCCGACAAACGTTTTTGGTTTTCATCAGACTTTTGTTGGCTGTGCGAAGGGACAAACTTTTTGGCAACAAAAGTTTGATGGAGCAAAGTCTGATCATGTGTACAGAAAACCATAGGACTTTTGTACAAAGTACAAACAGGCATGCTCAGAACCAATGCAAAAGATCAGCCAACAATACAGAAGTTAACCAAAGGTGGCGGTAAAGAGCAGAAAAACCACATGATTTGGTGAAAGTTGGCTGAAAAAGTCCTGCTGTGTGTGTATGCAATACAAGTTCTCGGCCGATGCCCTTTGTACAAAAATCCAAGGGAAAGTTTGTACAAAGTCTGATCGTGTGTATGAGGCTTTATAATCGTCAATGTAAAGCCTCATACACACGATAGGACTTTGTACAAACTTTCCCTTGGATTTTTGTACAAAGGGCGTCGGCCCTGAACTTGTATTGCATACACACAGCAGGACCTTTTCAGCCAACTTTCACCAAATCATGTGGTTTTTCTGCTCTTTACCGCCACCTGTGGCCAACTTCTGTATTGTTGTCTGATCTTTTGCATTGATTCTGAGCATGCCTGTTTGTACTTTGTACAAAAGTCCTATGGTTTTCTGTACACACGATCAGACTTTGCTCCATCAGACTTTTGTTGCCAGAAAGTTTGTCCGTTCGCACAGCCAACAAAAGTCCGATGAAAACCAAAAAAGTTTGTCCGATGGAGCGTACACACGGTCGGATGTTGCTCCAAAACAGCTAATTTGCATGTTTGTTGTCAAAAAGTCTGATCATGTGTAGGGCCTTAAGGAACAACACCCTTCTGTGTTAAAAGTCATGATAATGATGACAACTCTTGGGTAGAACTACTTTCCAGCTAGGGACCCCCTGTGCTTTATCTGCTATCACGGGGTGGATTTTGTTTTTCCTTTAACCATTTGAAAATGATGGTCTTTGGAGGTGCCATGAGCTTCCCATATCAGCCTTGGCACCCAAACCCCACCCTTTGAATATTTATTCAGGGCCAAGTGTTGAAGTTGAAAGGTCAACATGATAACCAGGCAACTAGCACTTCCAGAAGATGTCCACAGTGGTAACCTCCATGTTTTAGTCATTACATGTTTCTTTTAACAGTTTCTTTTTTTCAGAGCTCTATGATATTAAACTATAGAAAACTTTCTGAAATGCTTGTTACCAGTGACAAATAAATTCAGCCTTACCAGTGCCAATGAAATGCAGCTATACCAGTGCCCATGAAATACAGCCCTACCAGTGCCCATGAAATATAGCCTGATCACACAGAGCTCTGAAACGGATTTAAATATCCCAGTGTTCTATCAAGAAATGCCCTGTGTCGAAAAAAGGTTCAGATAGGTCTGCGCATGCACATGTCCGACAGTTCGGACATGAATCGGATCGCATGGGTGTGAACACCCATGCAATATGATTCTGGTGCGGACCAAAAAAAGGGTCTTGTGCAAGTTTGGTCCGAATGCGATGCAAATTCAGGCATACTATCTGTATTGCTGAAATCACATCACATGGACATCGCATGTGATTTTTACTGCAGTTTGGTGCGAATCACATGCAATCTCACAGAGCACACTAATGTGAACCAGTGTTCTATCCAGAAATGCCCTCCTTCAAAAAATACCTCTGATAGGTCTGCGCATGCGCAGATCGTCAGAGGTAGTATCCAACAATCTGCTAAGCTCCAAGAATGAAATAGTCAGATTCTGCCTCACTGTTGCGGGGCGGGTTTTAGCTGTATTGAACGGCTTGTTTTCTGTCTGTTGCACGATGGCTTGTGTGTGTTAAATGGTGGGTTTGGCTGTGTCTAAGGGTGGGTTTTGTGTGTGTTTTAACCCACCCTTAGACACAGCCAAACCCACCATTTAACACACACAAGCCATCGTGCAACAGACAGAAAACAAGCCGTTCAATACAGCTAAAACCCGCCCCGCAACAGTGAGGCAGAATCTGACTATTTCATTCTTGGAGCTTAGCAGATTGTTGGATACTACCTCTGACGATCTGCGCATGCGCAGACCTATCAGAGGTATTTTTTGAAGGAGGGCATTTCTGGATAGAACACTGGTTCACATTAGTGTGCTCTGTGAGATTGTATGTGATTCGCACCAAACTGCAGTAAAAATCACATGCGATGTCCATGTGATGTGATTTCAGCAATACAGATAGTATGCCTGAATTTGCATCGCATTCGGACCAAACTTGCACAAGACCCTTTTTTTGGTCCGCACCAGAATCATATTGCATGGGTGTTCACACCCATGCGATCCGATTCATGTCCGAACTGTCGGACATGTGCATGCGCAGACCTATCTGAACCTTTTTTCGACACAGGGCATTTCTTGATAGAACACTGGGATATTTAAATCCGTTTCAGAGCTCTGTGTGATCAGGCTATATTTCATGGGCACTGGTAGGGCTGTATTTCATGGGCACTGGTATAGCTGCATTTCATTGGCACTGGTAAGGCTGCATTTAATTGGCACTGGTATAGCTGCATTTCATTGGCACTGGTAAGGCTGAATTTATTTGTCACTGGAAAGGCTGCATTTAATGAGTTTGCCACCTCTCTGAAATTAGTTTTTGCAGGTTGGGATGTCTGAAAAGCTGTCCCCAAAACAGGAAACAAGTGAGAGGAAAGTCATGAATAGCATTAAAATCTGGCAGGTATTCTACTCTCATCCGCACTCTATACAAAATAATAAAATAAAAAATACTTTAAGTGTACAATAGGTAAAGTGCTGCATAAATAGTCAGCACTATGTTAATGCCTATAACAAAATATATACAGTAAATGGCTAAAAAGAACTGATAAAGCTGAACACTGATGCCATCTAGTGGATTCCTTCCTGAACAACAAACAAAAATGATAATCTTTGTAATGACATTACTGGGAGAGAGCAGCTGCTCACAGCACTGCATAACCATTGTTACATTGTGTAACTTAGTGAACCAAAGCTGTGAATGATGGACGAATACACTAAAATAGGATAAGGAACATGCTCTAAGAAGCCAAGTGCACATGGTGTACTGTACACACATTAACATTTATTTTAAGCATTTCAGAAAGTTTTCTATAGTTTAATATCATAGAGCTCTGAAAAAAAGAAACTGTTAAAAGAAACATGTAATGACTAAAACATGGAGGTTACCACTGTGGACATCTTCTGGAAGTGCTAGTTGCCTGGTTATCATGTTGACCTTTCAACTTCAACACTTGGCCCTGAATAAATATTCAAAGGGTGGGGTTTGGGTGCCAAGGCTGATATGTGAAGCTCATGGCACCTCCAAAGACCATCATTTTCAAATGGTTAAAGGAAAAACAAAATCCACCCCGTGATAGCAGATAAAGCACAGGGGGTCCCTAGCTGGAAAGTAGTCCTACCCAAGAGTTGTCATCATTATCATGACTTTTAACACAGAAGGGTGTTGTTCCTTAAGCCTCATACACACGATAGGACTTTGTACAAACTTTCCCTTGGATTTTTGTACAAAGGGCATCGGCCGAGAACTTGTATTGCATACACACGGCAGGACTTTTTCAGCCAACTTTCACCAAATCATGTGGTTTTTCTGCTCTTTACCGCCACCTTTGGTCAACTTCTGTATTGTCTGATCTTTTGCATTGGTTCTGAGCATGCCCGTTTGTACTTTGTACAAAAGTCCTATGGTTTTCTGTACACATGATCAGACTTTGCTCCATCGGACTTTTGTTGTCAGAAAGTTTGTCCGTTCGCACAGCCAACAAAAGTCCGATGAAAACCAAAAAAGTTTGTCCGATGGAGCGTACACGCGGTCGGATGTTGCTCCAAAACAGCTAATTTGCATGTTTGTTGTCAAAAAGTCTGATCGTGTGTATGGGCATTTACATTGACGATTATAAAGCCTCATACACACGATCAGACTTTGTACAAACTTTCCCTTGGATTTTTGTACAAAGGGCATCGGCCGAGAACTTGTATTGCATACACACAGCAGGACTATTTCAGCCAACTTTCACCAAATCATGTGGTTTTTCCGCTCTTTACCGCCACCTTTGGTCAACTTCTGTATTGTTGTCTGATCTTTTGCATTGGTTCTGAGCATGCCTGTTTGTACTTTGTACAAAAGTCCTATGGTTTTCTGTACACACGATCGGACTTTGCTCCATCGGACTTTTGTTGCCAAAAAGTTTGTCCCTTTGCACAGCCAACAAAAGTCTGATGAAAACCAAAAACGTTTGTCGGATGGAGCGTACACACGGTCGGATGTTGCTCCAATTTGCATGTTTGTTGTCAAAGTCTGATCGTGTGTATGGGCCTTAAGAATCACAACAGATCATGGAATGATCCCTACACTGGGCTCCAGGTGGCATTCTGTTGTTTTATGTGCTATATAGAGGAGGGTATTGCTGGCAATGTAACCATACTGACACTGGTTCACCCCGGTGCAGCTTTGAAAACGCACATTTCAGTGTGATCTCAAAGCTGCAGATCAGTGTGATTTTCACCTCTGATTTAATTGCGGCTTGCGACTTCATTTTAACAGAAATGTATGCAAGTCGTGCTGAAATCGTCAAAAAGTAGTGCATGACCTTTTTTCAGGAGGCAGTATAACATGAGTTGCGGCAATTTGAACGGTTTCATTGCCGACAATAGGGTGCGACTTGTTATGCAATTTGAAAATTGTCAAATCGCATGACAAAATTGCACCAGTGTGAATGGGGAATTAATGCCAATAGTGTACAGAGCAGTATACATTTCTACTGCTTCCTCGGGGCTCACTTTGGGGGGATATTATAGTAGAGACAAGTTTCTAGCTCAACTGGCGCCTTTGCCCATAGCTACCAGCCAGCTTCTATCTTTCATTTATTAATACTTACAATTACAAATATTAAAGCTGATTGGCTGCTGCCCAGTTTGTCTAATGCCCCCCATTAACCACTTCAGCTCCGGACCAATAAACACCTTAAGGACCAGAGGTCTTTTTGCAATTTCGCACTGCGCTGCTTTAACTGGTAATTGCGCGGTCATGCAATATTGCACCCAAACGAAATTTGCGTCCTTTTCTTCCCACAAATAGAGCTTTCTTTTGATGGTATTTGATTGCCTCTGCGATTTTTTTTTTTTGCGATATAAATGGAAAAAGAGCGAAAATTTTGAAAAAAAAAGATATTTTCTTCTTTTTGTTATAAGAAAAATCGAATAAACTAAATTTTAGTCATACATTGAGGGCAAAATTTATTCAGCCACATGTCTTTAGTAAAAAAAATGTCAATAAGCGTATATTTTTTGGTTTGCGCAAAAGTTATAGCGTCTACAAACTAGAGTACATTTTCTGGAATTTACACAGCTTTTAATTTATGACTGCCGATCTCATTTCTTGAGGTGCTAAAATGGCAGGGCAGTACAAATCCCCCCCAAATGACCCCATTTTGGAAAGTAGACACCCCAAGGAAATTGCTGATGGGTATGTTGAGCCCATTGAATATTTATTTTTTTTGTCCTAAGGGATTGAATAATGACAAAAAAAAAAAAAAAAAATTTTTTTTACAAAAAGTTGTCACTAAATGATATATTGCTCACACATGCCATGGTTATATGTGAAATGACACCCCAAAATACATTCTGCTGCTTCTCCCGAGTACGGGGATACCACATGTGTGGGACTTTTTGGGAGTCTAGTCGCGCACGGCACCCCGAAAACCAATCACCACCTTCAGGATTTCTAAGGGTGCAAATTTTTGATTTAACTCCTCACTACCTATCACAGTTTCGAAGGCCATAAAATGCCAAAATAGCACAAAACCCCCCCAAATGACCCCATTTTGGAAAGTAGACACCCCAAGCTATTTACTGAGAGGCATGTTGAGTCCATGGAATATTTTATATTTTGCCAAAAGTTGCGGGAATATTACAAACTTTTTTTTTTTTGCACAAAGTTGTCACTAAATGATATATTGCTCACACATGCTATGGGCAGAAGTCAAATTACACCCCAAAATAAATTCTGCTGCTTCTCCCGAGTACGGGGATACCACATGTGGGGGACTTTTTGGGAGCCTAGTTAACTAGCTACCTAGCGACACTAGCGACACTGATGCAGCGTTCAGAAAAATTATCGCTTAGTGACACTGGCAAAAGGGGGTGAAAGGGTTAACTAGCGGAAATCAGGGGGTTAAAACCATTATTGGGTAGTATATCGGGGTACCTAGCGCTATAAAAACCTGGCGGTGAACCTAAAAAAATAACTAGCTACCTAGCGACTGTAGCGACACTAATGCAGCGATCAGAAAAACGATCGCTTAGTGACACTGGCAAAAGGGGGTGAAAGGGTTAACTAGCGGCAATCAGGGGGTTAAAAACATTATTGGGTAGTATATCGGGGTACCTAGCGATATAAAAACCTGGCGGTGAACCTAAAAAAATAACTAGCTACCTAGCGACACATGCAGCGATCAGAAAAATGATCGCTTAGTGACACTGGCAAAAGGGGGTGAAAGGGTTAACTAGCGGCAATCAGGGGGTTAAAAACATTATTGGGTAGTATATCGGGGTACCTAGCGCTATAAAAACCTGGCGGTGAACCTAAAAAAATAACTAGCTACCTAGCGACTGTAGCGACACTAATGCAGCGATCATAAAAACGATCGCTTAGTGACACTGGCAAAAGGGGGTGAAAGGGTTAACTAGCGGCAATCAGGGGGTTAAAAACATTATTGGGTAGTATATCGGGGTACCTAGCGATATAAAAACCTGGCGGTGAACCTAAAAAAATAACTAGCTACCTAGCGACACTAGCGACACATGCAGCGATCAGAAAAATGATCGCTTAGTGACACTGGCAAAAGGGGGTGAAAGGGTTAACTCTAGGGGCAATCAGGGGGTTAAATCTTTATTGGGGGGTGATAGGGGGCTACCCTGGACCTAACACTAACTGTCCTGACAGTTTTTACTGTCACAACTGACACTGAATGCATTGATCAGTAAAGAAATGATCAATGCAATCAGTGACACTGTGACTGGGGGGGGAGGGGGGGCGGGGGGGGATCGGGGGGCGATCGGGGGGGGGATCGGGGGGGGTTTGTGTGCCTGTGTGTACCTACATGTCAGTGTAGTGTTCGTGCAGACTTACTTTTACTCTTCTCCTCGTAGTCCGGTCAAAAAGACCGCCCGAGGAGAATGACATCACTTCCTCCTTCCTGTGTAAACAATACACAGGGGAGGAAGCTTCTCATTGGCCAGGAGCGATCCAGAGGGGGTGGCCGAAAACGAACGGCCATCCCCTCATCACGGAGCGCTCCTGGACCGAATCGGACCGCCGTAACCAGCGGGAGGGGGTCCGATGGGACCCCCCACCCGCTGGAAGGCAATCACGTAGATGTACGTGATTATGCCTGCCTGTGCCATTGTGCTGACGTACAATGGCAATACGGCGGTCCTCAAGTGGTTAATCTGATCTTTACAGATCCGCCAACCCTGTAGTAGTAGTTTTCAGATCTCACTGGACTAAACTGAAAATCAAATAAAGTCACTTGTTTACAAAAAAAACAAACCTAATGCTTGTGCATTAGCTTTGTGAATTCAGCTTGAAGTACCTAGTTCTTAAAGGGGTAGTTCACTTTTACAAAAAAAAAAACAACTAATGCTTGTGTATTAGCTTTGTGAATTCAGCCTGATGTGCCTAGTTCTTAAAGGGGTAGTTCACTTTTACCAAAAAAAATTGCCAAGTAAAGGAAAAAAGCACCTTTCCTACATGTTTTTCTTCTGTCAAGTTTTAAAGTGTATGTAAACCCGAACAAATAATTAATGTACAGTTGGAAGCATTTTGTTATATAAATTTGATAAATGCAAAAAGAATTGTTGATCTTGTCAGAAATTCAGAGTTGCATTAAATTTAAACATGCGTTAGCACAACGCACAATAGCACAAGTTACACTGCTGCTCACAGCACTGCACAACCATTGTTACATTGTGTATAGGGTTGCCACCTTTTCTTCAAGTCAAACCCGAATACTTTAGCGGCACACAGCAATCTTTTTTTTATAATATAGACTATACATATATTTTGCAAATAAATAACATTTCTAATCAAATGAAGTTAATCACAAGAGTCCCCCTTTACATCAGAGTCCACAGAGTTCTTCTTTTACATCTGAACTCATGGAGTTCCTTTCACTGTAAGGGGAGACTCTGCAGACTCTGATGTAAGGGAGAACTCTGGGGACTCTGACATAAGGGGTGCTCTGGAAACCCTGATCTAAGGGGGAACAATGAGAACTCTGATGTACGGAGAGGACTCTGATGTAAGGGTGAACACTGTGGCCTTAAGGGGAACTACGATGTAAGGGGTGCTCTGAGAACCCTGACTTACCTTAGTGTACTCACTCAGAGGCAGGAGAGAGAAGGGGGGGGACTTCAGTCACAGACAGGAATGGACGGTGAGCTCACTCACTCCTTGGCAGTCAGCATTTCTCATCTAGATGTAGCTGAGGCTGCTGGACTTCAAATTTCTGGCCCCCATTTTCCTTCTCTGAGGCACAGCGCCAGGGGTTGAAGTGTGGGCAGACAAAGAGGGATAGGGGCGGGAGGAAGAGAAGCAGATCAAGCCCTCTCTCTTCTCCTGTCTGTGTGGGGGAAGTTGAATTGTTAATGCTGGCTTTGGGCAGTGTGAAAGAGAGTGTAACAGACACTCTCAGCTTACACAACTGCAGCCAGCAACCCTGCTGGGAAGCCATAGTCTGGTCTGAATAATGTGTCTGGGTTACAGGTGGTCTGAAACCCGAACGCATGATTCCAAACCCGAACTGTCCGGGTGAATCCTGGACAGGTGGCAACTCTAATTGTGTAACTTATTGGAAAAGAGCTGTGAATCATGGAGAAATACACCATAAAATAGGACGAGGAAGAAGCTTCTAGAAGTCCTCTGCACAAAGTCTATAACTAACCAGATATACAGTATCTGTCACAATTATTCAGAACATTTATATAAAAGTGTTTTCAATGTTTTCTATAGATAACTATCATACAGCTCTGAAAAACAAGTGTTATAGGAAATCTTTCATGAATAAAGCAGAGGTTACCAGTGCGGGCATCTTTCTGAACATACTGATTGGCTGCTAACCAGTTGGTCTCAGACACTTTTTTATTAATACCTCCCATTAATCTGATCTATGCAGATCCACCAACCCTGTTGACTCCCAACTGTGCCCACAAGCTGGCTGTCATGGCGACATCC
Source organism: Lithobates pipiens (assembly GCF_037356315.1). Classification (NCBI taxonomy): domain Eukaryota; kingdom Metazoa; phylum Chordata; class Amphibia; order Anura; family Ranidae; genus Lithobates; species Lithobates pipiens. The sequence continues at coordinate 195,232,935 of NW_027507903.1, forward strand.
CAGGAAATCACTTTTCTTTTCTTTTTTTAACAGAAGGAATGTTTATTGATATAAAACAGCAGTGTAAATGGTCTACAATGTAAATGGTAGCATGCAGTACAAGAAAAAATAGATGTCATCCAATAGTACAGCTTATAAGCAAGAGTTAAAACAACCAAACAAAATTCAGTTTAGGAGAAAGTAAACATGGAAAATACTGGGCATCATAGGCATATGCACAGGGTGTGTCAGGTGTGCCTGGGCACACCCTAATCACCCTGTGTGGTGCAGGGGAGGATCCAGAGTCTAATCTCGGGAGGGGCACTGCTAGAAAATATTTTTTTTGGGGGGGGGGCAATTTATATGGGAAATGGCTGGTAATGGCGCTTCAATCATCACGGCACCATAGTTGTTATGGTGTCAGGATGATTGAAGCACATTATTTCTATTATTACATTGTAATACAAAAATAAATGGTTCAACTCACCATAATGCAGAATCAGTGGGAGCCCTGAGGGTGTCACTTGCCACGTCGCCTGCCACCAAATGCGGATTGTCACTTGCCACCTCACTTGTAACCAAATGCGGATTGTCACTTGCCACATGACCTGCCACACATTACGGATTGTCACTTGCCACACTTTGCAGATTGTCACTTGCCCCTTCGCCTGCCACCTATTGCGGATTGTCACTTGCCACGTAGCCTGCCACACATTGCGGATTGTCACTTGCCACGTAGCCTGGCACACATTGAGCATTGTCACTTGCCACACATTGCAGATTGTCACTTGCCACGTAGCTTGCCACAGGTTGTGGATTGTCACTTGCCACATAGCCTGCCACACGTTGCAGACTGTCACTTGCCACATAGCCTTCCACACATTGCGGATTGTCACTTCCCATGTCACCTGCCATACGTTGCAGATTGTCACCTGCTGTGTCATTGGTCTTTTGCTGTGTCCCAGAGTGAAGTTAGGCAGCAGAGAGATAATGTTATCTCTCTGCTGCCCACTGCTTCCCGCACAGTGCAGAACTGCAGAGATGCCGGGCAGTGAGAGATGATGTCATCACCCTGCTCCCCTGCCCGCTGTCTTCCTGATTGGCCAGTAGTCCGCTCACACACTGAGCCGCCCAGCTGACCCCCCCACCCGCCCGTGCTGTCACCCGCTGAACCGTCCGCCCACGCTGTCACCCGCGGACCGCCCGCCTGCACTGTCACCCACGGAAACCCACCCGCGAAACCGCCCACCCACACTGTCACCCGCGGAACTGCTCGACTGCGCTGTCACCCACGGAACCCACCCGCAGAACCACTCGCCTGCGCTGTCACCCGCGGAACGAGACCTGCGGAACCGCCGGCCCGCGCTGTCACCCACGGAGCCGCCCGCATTCTCGGAGGGGGCACTTTCCCTGTGGCCCCCCCCCCCCTGGATCCGCCCCTGGTGTGGTGCAGATTCTCCCTGTTTAAACCCCTGATATTAAAAAATAAATAAAAATAATACTACTAATAAAACCTACTGACACCATCTGCTGCCTTACTGACACCCATCTCTGCCTTACTGGCACCCACCTCTGCTCTACTGTCACCATCAGTATGTATACACATGCACACCTATATGTATTTAAGCTTTGAGGTGCACACCCTAATGCAGTACGCTGTGCACACCTATGCTGGGGATATAGCACTTTTGTTGTCAGAAATTCAGAGCTGTCCTAAATCCTCTCCACGTTTCCTGCGTTATCTCAAAAAAGTCTGGTCCTCTTAGTTCTTATCTTGGACTACACAACAATTAGCATTTATGTTGTACATATTAACCACTTCAGCCCCGGAAGAATTTACCCCCTTCCTGACCAGAGCACTTTTTGCAATTCGGCACTGCGTCGCATTAACTTACAATTGCGCGGTCGTGCAACATTGTACCCAAACACAATTGTCGTCCTTTTTTTCCCACAAATAGAGTGACAATTTTGAAAAAAAAACGCATTATTTTTTACTTTTTGCTATAACATCCCACAAAAATATATAAAAAACATTTTTTTTCCTCAGTTTAGGCCGATAAGTATTCTACATATTCTTGGTAAAAAAAATTAGCAATAAGTGATTATTGGTTTGCGCAAAAGTTATAGTGTTTACAAAATAGGGGATAGTTTTATGGCATTTTTATTAATATATATATATTTTTTTTAAATGGTGGCGATCAGCGATTTTTATCATGACTGCGACATTATGGCGGACACATGTGACATTGTTGACACATTTTTGGGACCATTGTCATTTATAGAGCATTTAGGGCTATACAAATGGACTGATTCCTGTGTAAATGACACTGGCAGTGAAGGGGTTAACCACTAGGTGGCAGTGTAGGGGTTAGAGCGGAGGTCCACCCTAAAGTGGACCTTCCGCTCATCGGAACCCTTCCCCCCTCCGGCGCCACGATTGGCACCTTTCAGGGGGGAGGGGGGTGCAGGTACCTGTACAGCACAGGTATCTGCACCCACTTCCGGGATAGCTCTCTGCGGAAAGGGGCGTACATTACGCCCCTTTCCGAAGGTCCCCCGCTGCCTGCTGGGAAACACACAGATCCCAGAGGCAGCGGGTCCATTCTTATCGCGCATGCGCAGTAGGGAACCGGGAAATGAAGCCGAAAAGCTCCACTTCCTGATTCCCATACCCAAGATCGGCTTCGGGTCGACATCGTGGGCGCGCTGGACAGGTAAGTGTCACTATTTTAAAAGTCAGCAGCTGCAGTATTTGTAGCTGCTGGCTTTTAAAAGAAAAAAAAAACGCGGACTCCCGGCGGACTCCCGCTTTAAGTGTGTCCTAGGGGCGTGTTGCTAACTGTGGGGAGCTTGGCTATGTTTTACAAATCACTGATCTCTGTTGATCTGGGCACCAGGTGGCATTCTGCTGTTTTATGTGCTATATAGAGGAGGGTATTGCTGGCAATGTAACCATACTGACACTGGTTCACCCCGGTGCAGCTTTGAAAACGCACATTTCAGTGTGATCTCAAAGCTGCCGATCAGTGTGATTTTCACCTCTGATTTAATTGCGGCTTGCGACTTCATTTTAACAGAAATGTATGCAAGTCGTGCTGAAATCGTCAAAAAGTAGTGCATGAACCTTTTTCAGGCACATGCCAATAGTGTACGGAGCAGTATACATTTCTACTGCTTCCTCTGGGCTCACTTTGGGGGAATATTATTATTATTGAGAGGAATTAATAGTGTCAGAGATAAGTTTCTACCTCAACCAGCTTCTATCTTTCATTTATTAATACTTACAATTACAAATATTAAAGCTGATTGGCTGCTCCCCAGTTTGTCTAATGCCCCCCATCAATCTGATCTTTACAGATCCGCCAACCCTGCTGACTCCCAACTGTGCCTTGCTGTCATGGCGACATCCCAGGAAATCATTTTCTTTCTAACTTTATTAAAATATCACAAAATGACATTTCACCATACCTCCCAACATTTGAGATGGGAATGACGGACACCAATTATCAAAAGTATGAAGACATAGGACACACCCCCTGCCACACTCCCTTAAAGGAGAAATATACAAAAAAAGATTAGTTACCCCCATAAGTGTTTGATGTCATCATCCTCCCGGCAGCAATATATAAAGCACTGCTGAGCCAGTTAGTGTCAGTTGAAGCTTTGAGTAGGAGGAGTGAGCATCAACATGTTTGCGCTAGTGCTATTATTGCTTTTTGCGATTATTCCTGTGCGCTCAGCACCAAGTAAGAGACAATTTTAATACTTTTTTTCTATTATAGAAGGTAGTAAATAAACAATATAGAGTAAGGGTGAGATACAAAGGTGACCCAGAACCCACCCCTCTTAAAGAGCCACATCTCCCAACATGGCAGATTAGATGCACTAAGGGTGTGGCTTAACACAGTAGGCGGGATCAACAAAATTATTTCTGGGTTTTAGTGCACAGCATTAGGCTGAATACACAAAGCTTTACCACAATAAGGAGCTTTATTTTAGTAGGGTAGTAGTTTTCAGATCTCACTGGACTCAACTGAAAATCAAATAAAGTCACTTGTTTACAAAAAAAAAAAAACCTAATGCTTGTGTATTAGCTTTGTGAATTCAGCTTGAAGTACCTAGTTCTTAAAGGGGTAGTTCACTTTTACCAAAAAAAACTGCCAAGGAAAGAAAAAAGCACCTTTCCTACATGTTTGCCTTCTGTCAAGTATTAAAGTGTATGTAAACCCAAACAAATAATTAATATACAGTTGGAAGCATTTTGTTATATAAATTTGATAAATGCAAAAAATAATGTTGATCTTGTCAGAAATTTAGTGTTGCATTAAATTTAACCACTTGCTTACTGGGCACTTAAACCCCCCTCAGTCCCAGACCAATTTTCAGCTTTCAGCGCTGATGCACTTTGAGTGACAATTACGCGGTCATACAACACTGTACCCAAATGAAATTTTTATCATTTTTTTCCCACAAATAGAGCTTTCTTTTGGTGGTATTTAGTTATAGCTCGGAGTTTTATTTTTTGCTAAACAAACAAAAAAAGATGCAAAAAAAAAAAAAAAAAAAAATCATGTTTTAATAGTTTGTTATAAAATTTTGCAAACGGGTCATTTTTCTCCTTCATTGAAGTGCGCTGATTAGGCGGCACTGATAGGCTGCATTGGTGGGCACTGATGGGCTGCATTGGTGGGCACTGATGGGCTGCATTGGTGGGCACTGATAGGCTGCACTGGTGGGCACTGATAGGCATAGTTAAGGCGGCACTAATAGGCACAGATAAGGCGGCACCGATGGGCACAGATAAGGCGGCACTGATGGGCAAAGATGGGCACAGATAAGATGGCACGGATGGGTGGCACGGATAAGTGGCACGGATGGGTGGCACGGATGGGCACTGATAGGTACCACAGATAGATGGGACTGATGGGCACTGATAGGTGGCACTGATAGGTGGCTCTGATAGGTGGCACTGCTGGGCACTGATGGGCGGCACTGCTGGGCACTGATGGGCGGCACTGCTGGGCACTGATGGGCGGCACTGGGGTGCAGCACCTGAGGCAGATTTTGGGTGGCACTGCTGGGTGGCACTGTGGGTGGCACTGTGGGCACTGCTGGGTGGCACTGTGGGCACTGCTGGGTGGCACTGTGGGCACTATGGGCACTGCTGGGTGGCACTGACAGGGGGGCACTTACTTTATTTCAGGATGGCACTGCGGGTGGCAGGTGGGCACTGGCAGGGGGCAGGTGTCCTTTTAAATTGCTGGCCGTGATCGGGACTGATGTCCCGAACACGGCCGCCGGCGATCGGCTTTTTTTTTTTCTCCTCGCGCTGTCAGCGCGAGGAGGAATACTAGCCGATTACCGGCTCCGTTTTATCACATGATCAGCTGTCATTGGCTGACAGCTGATCACGTGATAAGGGGTCGGGATCGACCCCTTACACGGATCGGTGATCAGGCGAGTCTCACGGACTCGCCGATCACAGAGCGCGCCGCGCGCGCCCCTCAGGGGGCGCGCAGGCCGCTCGTAACCGGGACTACGTCAATAGACGTAGTCCCGAAAATGTGGGTCCGCGCTATTGCCGTCATTTTGCAATAGCGCGGATCCCAAGTGGTTAAACATGCGTTGGCACAAAGCACAATAGCACAAGTTACAAAGCTGCTCACAGCACTGCACAACCATTGTTACATTGTGTAACTTATTGGAAATGAATCATGGAGAAATACGCTATAAAATAAGACGGGGAAGAAGCTTCTAGAAGTCCTCTGCACAAAGTCTATAACTAACCAGATATACAGTATCTGTCACAATTATTCAGAACATTTATATAAAAGTGTTTTCAATGTTTTCTATAGATAACTATCATACAGCTCTGAAAAACAAGTGTTATAGGAAATCTTTCATGAATAAAGCAGAGGTTACCAGTGCGGGCATCTTTCTGAACATACTGATTGGCTGCTAACCAGTTGGTCTCAGACACTTTTTTATTAATACCTCCCATTAATCTGATCTATACAGATCCACCAACCCTGTTGACTCCCAACTGTGCCCACAAGCTGGCTGTCATGGCGACATCCCAGGAAATCACTTTTCTTTTTCTTTTTTTAACAGAAGGAATTTTTATTGATATAAAACAGAAGTGTAAATGGTCTACAATGTAAATGGTACCATGCAGTACAAGAAAAAATAGATGTCATCCAGTAGTACAGCTTATAAGCAAGAGTTAAAACAAACAAACAAAATTCAGTTTAGGAGAAAGTAAGCATGGAATATACTGGGCATCATAGGCATATGCACAGGGTGTGCCAGGTGTGCCTGGGCACACCCTAATCACCCTGTGTGGTGCAGATTCTCCCTGTTTAAACCCCTGATATTAATAAAAATAAAATAATACTACTAATAAAACCTACTGACATCAATCTCTGCCTTACTGGCACCCGCCACTGCTCTACTGACACCATCAGTATGTATACACATGCACACCTATATGTATTTGAGCTTTGAGGTGCACACCCTAATGCAATACGCTGTGCACACCTATGCTGGGGATATAGCACTTTTGTTGTCAGAAATTCAGAGCTAATATGTAAAATTGATATATTTCTGTCTTTTCTAGTTTATTGAGCTCCTGACATTTCAGATATAAATAATTTTATACTCTAGTCTTCTCTAGATTATATAATAACCATACTTTTTTTACTTTTTTTTTTGGAATGTTTATTATTCCTTCTTGGTATTTTATTCCCTTTTTACTTAGATATCTGTAGTTATAATTTGCATGCATCTCCATAGGTTGTAAATGATGGAGCACCCCTCTCTTATTTTAGTGGGTTTATTTTTATTTATTTGCATATTTTTTTATATGTATTTAATTATTTTTTTATATAACATTTGTACTTTAATGTTATATTTTAATATTTTTGTTTTGTCAAATATTCTGTATTTGTTGTTATTTATTATTTCTAAAACAAATAAATCTTTTGAACGAGAAATTCAGAGCTGTCCTAAATCCTCTCCACGTTTCCTGAGTTATCTCAAAAAGTCTGGCCCTCTTAGTTCTTATCTTGGACTACATAACAATTAGCATTTATGTTGTACATATTAACCACTTCAGTAGCGGAAGAATTTACCCCCTTCCTGACCAGAGCACTTTTTGCAATTCAGCACTGCGTCGCTTTAACTGACAATTGCATGTTCGTACGACATTGTACCCAAACACAATTGTCGTCCTTTTTTTCCCACAAATAGAGATTTCTTTTGGTGGTATTTGATCACCCCTGCGGTTTTTATTTTTTGCGTCATACGCAAAAAAAAAGAGTGACAATTTTGAAAAAAAAAACATTATTTTTTACTTTTTGCTATAATAAATATCCCCCAAAAATATATATATAAAAAAACATTTTTTTCCCTCAGTTTAGGCCAATACGTATTCTTCTACATATTTTTGGTAAAAAAATTTGCAATAAGCGATTATTGATTGGTTTGCGCAAAAAGTTATAACGTTTACAAAATAGGGGAGAGTTTTATGGCATTTTTATTCATATATATATATTTTTTTAAATGGCAGCGATCAATGATTTTTATCATGACTGCTACATTATGGCGGACACATCAGACATTGTTGACACATTTTTGGGACCATTGTCATTTATACTGGCACTGAAGGGGTTAACCACTAGATGGCAGTGTCGGGGTTAAGTGTGTCCTAGGGGTGTGTTGCTAACTGTGGGGGCGTGGTTATGTTTTACAGATCACTGATCTCTGCTCCAATCACAGGGAGCAGAGATCAGTGTCACTTGTTTGAAGGCAGAATGGAGAGATGCTGTTTACAACTGCATCTCCCCGTTCCTTCTCTCCATGAGGCGATCGTGGGTATCCCCGCGGCGATTGAGTCCGCGAGACCCAAGACTGGACCCACGGAGTTTCCCGTGGGCACGCGATCATGCCATCAGCAGCGTGCGCCCCCACCGCCTCTTAAAGGGCAAAGTACAGGTACGTGATTTTGCCTGTATGTGCCCTTCTGCCTACGTATAAGGGCGTGAGGCGGACGGGAAGCGGTTAAAGAGTAGGAGTGATTAATATTTAGCAAAAGACATTTCCAACTGGGCAGGGCTGACACCATTCAAATCACAATATTGTTGTGTTGTCATCCCACAATAGGATTTAGAATCAGGATGCAATTCTAACAGATCAACCTGTATTTTCTGCACTAGCAGAGTCTTTAAAAGCATAAAGCATGGGGAAATGTCCACATATTGCAGATATGCACTGCATACTTGACATACACGTTCCATGTGGTCTATGTCCCTATTGAGATTTTTCTGAAAGATTCTAGATGATATGTCCCCAAAGATATGCCCATCACCTAGAAAGAAGTAACGGACAATTCCCCAATGGGGATACAGATACCTATACAATTCTGTTTGTGTCTCCATTGGAGGAAATTTCCCTAGCTCCCTATTCTGTATATCCATGAAACACAGGAGTGGGGAACAATCATCCAAATGGGCGTACAGAATGCAATAAAAGGTTGGCATTGGTTCTGACCCTTCCACGCTCTTTTTAAACCTAATATTCAATCCCTGAAAGCTATCACCTCTCAAATGCACATTACTCCAATAACCTAGCAACTTTCTACTGCCGTATGTTTCTCTGCTAACAAGGCACTCTTACTAGAAATATGGCAAGGCTCATGATTAACAATACATTATTTTAAGTAACTTGGCCCTCTGGAGACAGATTGGAGAATAATCTCATTCAATGACCCCCTCCCCCCCCCATTTACACTGTTGCGTTAAATTACCAAACGCGTTAGCACAAGGCACAATAGAGCATGTTACATGCATTGCAGTGTTATTCATTCTAAATTGCACTACAACACACCTGCACTAGTACGTACCATTACAAAAAATAGGTCACACCCTAATTAGTTTTAGTTCTCTGCAACACACATTAAAATAATATCATGCCAAAATGTATGCCATTAAAATTGCTAAAATAATGCATTGTTCTTTTTTTTCTTTTTTTTGCAGTTTATTACGATTACAATGAAAACACACCTCATCAAAGGCTGGAAGCCACGCCCCGCGGAGGGCAGGAAGCCACGCCCCGCGGAGGGCAGGAAGCCACGCCCCGCGGAAGGCAGGAAGCCACGCCCCCCGGAGGGCTGGAAGCCACGCCCCCCGGAGGGCTGGAAGCCACGCCCCACGGATGGCTGGAAGCCACGCCCCACAGATGGCTGGAAGCCACGCCCCTTGGAGGGCTGGAAGCCACGCCCCACGGAGGGCTGGAAGCCATGCCCCACGGAGGGCTGGAAACTGTGAAACATAAATATCCATTCAACTGTAAGTATTTATCATCCACTTTTTTAATCGGACATTAAAGGCCTTGTGCACACTGGCTGTTTACTCTCGATGTATGAGGCTTCACTGTGTACTGAGACGTTACTGAAGCTCTCTTTCAATGTGAAAATAATCTTTGTTCCTCTAATGTTTTTTTTCTTTTTTCTTTTTTTTGCAGGGTCAAGAACCAAATACTGGTCCATCACAGCGTTGCTGATCTTGTGTGGAATATTTCTCGGGCTTGGCTGCATCTAGTAAGTTACAAACTTAATTTACTCATTACATTTACTTCTTCACAACACTCCTAAGGCTTGCTATGTAGCCACCCTCTCTACTTTATCATTGACCACAAAGCTCATGTAGTAACAGAGTAGGGAGAGCTCCTATTTTATTGGGGGGGGCTTAAAGTGTTTTTACCTCCAGTGCAAGCCTGCTAAAGGGGAACGTCAATATACTGGAATAACTGCCCAGATGTGTGCTCTCCAAAATAAGTATGTAAATACTTCCCTTCCATGCTGGCCAGGCCACTGAACTCTGCTATTTACAACCTATTTACAAGAGGAATGGTCACTCGATCTCTGCTAAAAGCAGACACTTCCCAGTGTGTTGCTCTTCCTTGTTCCCCTGACGTTCCTCCTATTGACCTCCATGTTACTATAGGATATAGTAATAACTCAGAGGTGAACTGAAGGAACCACTGATTGCTGCAAGGGACCAAGGAGGTCAGACTTCCAGTGGATTTCAAGGGACCATTCCTCTTCAACAGGGCAGTATTCAGGGGCATGGACACAGGGAAAGCAAGTAATTATAGTTGACTTTTGCAGGTTATTGCAACTGGGCAGTTTTAAAATCCATGAGGGGGTGACTTTAAACAGGATTAGAATGACAGCCATATGACTTAGAAATTTAAATGACAGCGCCCCAATTTGTGGAACTTTAGATAACTCAGCTTTAGTGTCCATCCAGGACAGCCAAGTCCTTAAAAAAGAAAAAGCTTTCGCAGAGGCTCTATCCTCTATTTGATATTGCAGCTCATGGACAAGTGCATAGACTACTTTTAAAAGTTGATGACCTTCCATTAAAAAACATGCTTCAATAGTTAACTGCAAGAGCATCTGCACTTTCAGTCTTCCTTTTTGTCCAAAGTCTCACAAATATCAGTTGACCCTGCCAGTTAAGACCACCTTATGCAGCTTCCTGAGATGGGGTGACAACACTGCTGGACTGCCCCTTAAAATCACAGCAGTGTTGTCACCCTTATGTAATCAATGCCTGCTTGCACTGCGGTGGGAGTAAATTTTGCTGGGGGGCGTGGCTATATGCATTGTCACTGCTAAAGTCCACACCTGTAGCATGTCATTCAGCACCTGGCCACATCTAGTCCTGCCCGCTGCTTTCTGGATTGATAGCATTGCATCTGCTGCAGAAACCCTCCCGATGTGAGTTGTGGTGTCTGGGAGAGGGAGTGTGGGCGCTACAAATGAAGGGGGATTTGGTTCACTTAGGGAAATTAGGACATGTCTATACTTTCATACAGAAACCTTTACTTTGAGGAACATATACAATACTTTTGAAGTACTATAATGATAATGATTTATTTAACTGATGCATATTAACGTAATTTTTTTTTTATTCTTACAGCAAAATTATATATTTAATTTTCCTGACGCCTTGCATACAAGACCGCTACATTGTGCAAAAATCTGCTAATGAACTGGGACCAGGTAAATATAAGTAGATCAATTAATATGAATACGAGAACACTGGGTGCATGCATGGTGTAGAAAGATGTCTCGGTAGCTCACTTGCATATATACATCACTGTATAGAAATATGCATTTGGTGAGGAGAAAGAAAATGTGTACAGTAAGGCCCCTTTCACACAGGAAAGATCAGTAATGATCCACCCCGTGATGATCCGCTCGTTCAGCGGGGATCGCTCCGTTGTCCCCGCTGAGCCGGCGGCGGACAGGGCGGTCTCCGCACACTGTGCGGGGACCGCCCTGTCAGCTCTCCGCTCTCCTCTATGGGGATCGGATGAGCACGGACCGTCTGTCCGTGTTCATCCGATCCGCTCTGCAGACAGATAGAAAAATAGGATTTTCCTCCGTCTGCAGAATCGGACTGTTGCGGAGGCGGAGGAAATCGGGTGTCTGCGGATGTTCATCCGCAGACACCCGCTATCCCATAGGGATGAATGTATGCCCGTATTTCATCCGCAAACGGATGGATGAAATACGGACATATCATCCGCATGTGTGAAAGGGGCCTTACTGTGAGCAGACCAGCAATACTGATAGAGGCAGGCCAAATGTTCTCATTCCCACAAGATTTTTTTGGTAATGGAATACATGTAGAAAGAATTTTCTTGTTACATGTTTGCATATATTAAAACGAATTAGCACAATCAATGGCATATCCAATACATGAAATATGTATTTTTAAATGCGTTTTCATGCTTCATGCATTTTTTTGCCAACGACCAACAATATCTACTATGACATCATTGTTGCTAGGAGGAAGAGACTGGAATTTAATGTTGGGTACACTTGGGCTGAAAAATGGGCAAAAATGGTCAGTTTGGCAGGAACCGGACAGATTTCAACCTGTGTGTGCTATTCCCTGTCCAACAGAAGCTGATCTCATGTCCAGTTTCTGCTAAACGGGTATACTGGAAAACCAGCATCCAATCAGCACCGGCGGCCAATGGCTGAGAGCACTGCCCCTTGTCAAAACACAATAGCACAGCGGGGAAGATTGCTGTACTAACGTGTAACTACTAAGTACAGCAATCTCTCCATTTTTTTTTCCTTCAGCCCGCTGGGTTGAAAAAAAAAACAGTGTGTACAAGGCTTAAGCAGCTCTGGGCTATAAGACAAAGGTAACCCAGAACCAACCCCTCTGAAAAAAAAAATATGGGTGTGGTATAATGGAGATATAGTTAAAGTTATTTCTGGGTTTTGGTGCATGGCATTAGGCTCAAAAAACAAAGCCTTACCACAAAAATAAGGAGCTTTATTTTAGCAATGTCACCAGGGTTTTCAGATCTCACTGAAATCTACTGCAAATAAAATAACTGGTTAACGGGTTAGTTCACTTTTACCAAAAAACTGCCCATATAGGTAAAGGGCCCTTGTTCATAAAGATGAACAAACCGTACAGCTTTGATTGAATAATTCCATTTAAGTACCTCCTGAAGCCTGTCTGAAAAAAATGCCACAGATGGCATCTCCTGTCCTGTCTCATCGCTATTACGTTGTCAAGACACTCCCAAATGTTACTCCCCACCACCACTATTACAGATATGAGCTCTTTCTCTCCAATTCTGAGGTCTGTGCTGCCGCGACATGAGATAGTGAACAGCACATGCGTGGGGGTTTAAGAGCTTGCTCCTGTGATGATGGGGGCGAGCAGTAAAGGCTTCATAACTAGAGGTCGACCGATTGTGCTGATAAAAAGCCGACAGCGGGACTTTGAAATGACTTCTGTATAGAAGTCAGTCTAAGTTGACTGAGTCGTCATAGCAACACTTTCCTCCTCTCTGGGCAGGCTGCCAAGAAAAGAACAGAAAGATACAATGTTTACACTTGAATGAATGAAGTCATCTCTGTGTGTAGAAGTTCTCAGTTTAACCATTTAAAGACTAAATCTTTTCTGACACTTGTTGCTTACAAGTAAAAATCCTGTATTTTCTGCCAGAAAATCACTTAGACCCCCCAAAAATGATATATATTTTTTTAGCAGAGATCCTAGGGAATAAAATAGCGGTTGTTGCAATATTTTATGTCACATGGCATTTGCACAGAGGTCTTTCAAATGCATTTTTTTGGGAAAAAAATACACCATTTAAAAAATAAAAATAAAATAAAAACAGTAAAGTTAGCCCATTTTTTTTTTTTTTTTTGTCCAAAAGTTTTGACTACCTGTTTTTATTTAATATATATATATATATATATATATATATATATATATATATATATATATATATATATATATATATTTTTTTTTATCTAAATCATACATACAAGTAAACTGATTGGAGGTTTGTTTTGTTTAATAAATGTTTAAGTGTAAGAAATTTTCTGTATCACTTATGAAGGCTGCTTTCACACTGGAGCGGGCAGGCGTTGATGGTAAAACGCAAGTTTTAGCGTCTCTTTACCATCATTTTAGCGGTGCTATTTGGCTGCTAGTGGGGCACATATAACCCAGCTAGCGGCCAAGGAAGAGGTTAAATGCGCCCATGAAGCACCGCTGCCAAATCGCATTGCATGCGCTTCGGCAGTGGTGCCCATTCATATCAATGGGAAGGAGTGGTGGAGGAGCGGTATACACCACTCCAAACATGCTGCTTGCAGGACTTTTTTTTAAGATCCTGCCAGCGCATCGCCTCAATGTGAAAGCAGGCTGTCTTTCACACAGACTGCAGGGGAGCCATTTTACAGGCGCTATTTTTAGCCCAAAAGCGCCTTAAAACGCCCCAGTGGGAAAGGTGTGTTAGATCAAGGGGGATTAAAAATAAATAAATCAATAAAATAAAAATCGGCCTAACATATCGGCCCAAAAAAATCGGCATCATATATCGGCTATCGGCCGCCATGATTTCTAAATATCGGCATCGGCCAGAGAAAAACCCATATCGGTCGACCTCTATTCATAACCCACATTTTTAAAAAGTAATAGTGGCAGTACAATAGATACCACAGATTAAAACCTAACTCAAGGGTCAACTTCTCTCAAGTTTTAAAGTCTATGTACAGCCTAACAATGAACTTCTATTTGCTCCCCTTTGGTTTGTTTAATATACAATTGGAAACAGTTTGTTATACGAGTTTGAGAAGTGGAAAAAAAAAACAAATGGTTATACTTGTCAGAAATTCAGAGATGTCCTGAATCCTCTCCATATTTTCTGCGTTAATTCAAAAATTCTGTTTGGTCCTCCTAGTTCTTATCTTGGACTACATAATGATTAGCAATTATGTTGTAGATATCGATGAGTGGTAGTTATTGAAAAGTTTAGCAAAAGACATCTCCAACTGGGCAGGGCTGACACCATTCCGATCCCAAAATTGCTGTGTTGTCAACCCACAACAAGACTTGCACACATGGGCCGAATATCAGCTAGTTCAACAGAAACCGGACGATATTTGGCCGTGTGTACATCAGTCTATCCAACAGAAGCTAGCTGAGCAGCCGGAATCTGTCAAACGGGCATGCTAGAAAACTAGCAGCCAACTGGCATCTGATCAGTGCTGGCAGCCAATGACTGCGAAAGCTGAACGGTGTGTTCTGGTAGGGGGGCAGTCCCTCTGTCAAAACAAAGGAACTAAATAATTTGGCCCTCAAGAGATAAACTGAAGAATCAGTCCATTCAGCCCCCTTCTACTTACTAGTTAGTCTGACTTAGGGCCCAATTATAGTATTGCATTCAATTACCAGATGCATTAGCAAAAGGAACAATAGCACGTTTCATGCTTTACGGTGTTATACATTCAGAGTGGCACCACAACTCACCTGCGCTATTACATACCATCACAAAAAGTAGGTCACACCCAGTTTATTTTTATCGGGCCTTAATATAACACATGTTAACACAAGATATAATGTATACATATAAATGGGCCATTAAGGTTGCTAAGATAATGCATTTACAAACTTGTGTGTTTTTTGTCTTTTCTGGCAGACCAACTCCATGAAGTCATGGTAACAACACCCCGTGGGGGAGTGGAAACACCACTTCATGAGGGCCTGGGGACGACACCCCGCGAAGGCCTGGAGACTACACCCCCTGAAGGCCTGGAGAAGACACCCCGTGAAGACCTGGAGATGACACCCCGTGAAGACCTGGAGATGACACCCCATGAAGACCTGGAAATGACACCCCATGAAGTCCTGGAAATGACACCCCATGAAGTCCTGGAAACAGCAGCCCACGAAGAACTTGAAACAACATCATCCGAAGGCCCCGAAACATCATCATTTGAAGGCCCCGAAACATCCTCATCTGAAGGCCCCGAAACATCCTCATCTGAAGGCCCCGAAACAACATCATCTGAAGGCCCCGAAACATCATCCGAAGGCCCCGAAACATCATCCGAAGGCCCCGAAACATCATCATTTGAAGGCCCCGAAACATCCTCATCTGAAGGCCCCGAAACAACATCATCTGAAGGCCCTGAAACAACATCTGAAGGCCCCGAAACAACATCCTTATTCACAAGTACGTAATTATTACCCACTTTTTAAAACAGACATTGTAGGCCCCATGCACACCGGCTGTTTAGCCTTGATTTAGGAGGCTCCAGTGTTTAGGTGCGAGTGAAAGGTACAGGGTGCACCTTCCAGCCCTGCTGACAGCAGCCTATCAAACTCTATGAGAAGCTGATAGCTGCTGTGGCAGGATAGGGCTGGGCCTTGCACCAAGTAGTACTTATGTTCACTGAAGCTCTGTATCAATGTCAAATTATTCTTTGTACCTTTAACTTATTATTTTCTCATTTTATAGGGTCAAATATCAAGTCCTGGCTACTCAAGCATTATACCATCTTCAGAACATTTTTCATCTTCTACTTCTAGTAAGTTACAAACATAATTTACTCAATACATTCACTTCTTGACAATACTCAAATTTATGAGTCTGTATCCACCCTGACCCTCTCTACTTCATCATTCACCACAAAGCTCATGCAGTAATAGAGTAGGGAAAACTCCTATTTTATCATGGGGGCTTAAAGTGTTTTTATCTCCAGTGCAAGCCTGCTAAAGGGGAGGGTCCATATACAGGAACAAACTTACACATTTCTTTACCTGACCCTGATAGTAAAATGCACTGACCTGGAACATACACACAGCCAGTGAAGGTGAAAACCTTGATTGGCTGACTAGCCAGATGCACGCTCTGCAAGTAATGTGTAAATACTTCCCTTCCATGCTGGCGAGGCCACTGAACTCATTACAAGAGGAATGGTCACTCGATCTCTGCTGAAAGACGACACTTCCAAGAGTGTCGCTCTTCCATGTTCCCCCGATGTTCCACCTATTGACCTCCATGTTACTACAGGACACAGTATTAATTTAGAGGTGAACAGAAGGAACAACCGATTGAGCAAAGAGGTCAGACTTCCAGTGGATTTCAAGGGACCATTTCTCTTCAACAGGGCAGTATTCAGGGGCATGGGCAGAGGGAAAGTAAGTAATTAGAGTTTACTTTTGCAGGTTATTGCAACTGGGCAGTTTTAAAATACATTAGAGGGTCACATTAAAAGGATTAGAATGACAGCCATATGACTTACACATAGAAATTTAAATGATAGCGCCCACATTTGTATCATGAACGCTTCCTTTTAAAGTGGAACTTTAGATAACAAAGCAATTTTCTTCTATGTGACAGCTCACCTTTAGTGTCCATCCAGGACAGCCAAGTTCTAAAAACAGAAAAAGCTTTCACAGAGGCTCTATCCTCTAGTTGGTAGTGCAGCTCATGAAAGAGTGCATAGACTACCTTTTAAAGTTGATGGCCTTCCATTAAAAAACATGCTTCAGCAGTTAACTGTAAGAGCATCTGCACTTACAGCTTTCCTTTTGTCCAAAGTCTCACAGAATTCTGTTGACCCTGCCAGTTACGACCACCTTATGCAGCTTCCTGAGATGGGGTGACAACATTGCTGGACTGCACTTGAAATAACAGCTGCGTTGTCACCCTTATGTAATCAGTGCCTACAGTGGGATGAAATGTTGCATTTTTAGCATTGCATCTGCTGCAGAAACCTTAACAATGTGCGTTGTGTCTGGGAGAGGGCGCTGCAAATGAAGGGGGATTTCGCTCACTTAGGGAAATTAGGACATGTCTGGACTTTCACACAGAAACCTTTACTTTGAGGAACATATAAAATACTTTTGAAGTGCTATAATAATAAGGTTTATGTAACTAAAGCACATTAAGATATGTATTTTGTTTATTTACAGCAAAACATTACACTTGATCTTCCAAGCGTCTGGAGTAGAAGACTGATTACTTGATGAAGAGTCTGCTATTGAACGAGGGCGAGGTAAATATAATTAGATCATTTAATTTGAAAAAGAACACTGGGTGCATATCCTGCATGGTGTAGCATGGTGTAGAATGATGCGTCAGTAGCTCACCTACATATATTGTATATATCACTGTTCCTGTCCAGTGCTGCTAGACAGTAGATGGGCGGCTAGCGGGGGAAATACACTGACAGCCTGCGCTTTCTTAACCGCTTGTCACAATGCCGCTGCACTCCTCCGTCCCGCAGCTCCACTGTGCCGGGGGGGAATTAAAGGGTGCAAACAATGGTGGCAGCTTCCCAGTATAGCTGGCGTGCCCACATGGAGATTAGGGGCCAGGTGCATGGATTAGGGTGGGCCACTGCATAGCATCCTTGTAAGACCTTCCCCTGCCCCTCTCCATTGGTACTGGGGTTGCATTAGTTGAGTGAGGGAAAGAAAGATTGCAGTACTAGTCAGTACCAATATGCAAAGGTGTATTTGCTTTGTAAGAAAAAAATCACCTCTAACACTGACTGGCCTACGTTTGTGGATGATGATGCATTATGTAGAAATTAGTTAAGATTTTTACATTTTAGAATGGGGTGCCTCGAGATTGTACATAATTTGAAAAGATGCCTTGACTGAAAAAAGTTTGAGAAACACTGGTCTAAGGGGCTAAAAACACACTGTGCACCACCAAGTGAAGATAATGCAGCTTTTCAAAAATCCCACTGCATCACGTTGCTTTGATGTGAACAGGCACCATATGTAATAATGTGATTTCTGTTGTCATACATTTCAGCACAACAGCAGATGCACAACAAACCACACTAGTGGTAGGGGGTGGGGGTAGTAAAAGCAGGAAAGAATTAGCTTTGTTCCCACTGCCAGCACAGGCCAAAGTTTCAAACTTTGGAATTGGGAAGTGAGGAATGGTTAAAGCGGTAGTAAACCCGCACATTTTGTTTTTTTTAAACCTGCAAAGCAAAAGGCATAATGAGCTAGTATGCACCTCATACTAGCTCATTATGAAATACTTACCTTAGAACGAGGCCCCGACATCTGGCCCGATCCACGCCGAGGGAGCTGACATGCTCCCTCGGCGTTTCTTCCGGGTATCGCGACTCCGGCGCTGTGAGTGGCCGGAGCCGCGATATCGTCACTATCGTCACGCGGGAGATTTCATTCCGGCCGCCGGCCACTGCCGGATTTTCAGGCCGTGAATCCCCTTGTGCGCATGCGCCGCTGCAGTCAGTGGCGCATACCGAGGGGGATATCTCCTAAACCGTACAGGTTTAGGAGATATTTTTTTTACCTACACGTAAGCCTTTTTACCTACACGTAAGTTTAAAAATCGAGTATACAACCACTTTAAACCTCTGGCTGCAAGACCTTTGTAGTGACTTCCTCTCACTGTCTCTGTGACAGGGAGTGAGGAGAAATATCCCAGTGAAGACACAGACAGTAAGAATAACCTGACCAAGGATGTAACACATGGCCACCCTAATCAAAACAAAATATAAGTTTCCAGATTTCAGTGGCATCTACTGCACTTTGACATTTTCCACTACATGATCAAGAAGTCTCACCCAATTGCAGTAGAAGCAGTAACAAATCCATTTTGGGAAGGAGTGACAAGATTATCTGCTGTCTATCCTGCTGCACATACCTAGATACCTGCCTCCAAAAGTTAAAAGAGAAGTTCAGGATTGATGCTGCATCTGTCCCCCGCCGCCTCTAGTGAGAACTGAGCCATTAAACACTGCTGATCACTCAGTTCTCCCCCTCCGCTCTGAGCAGAAAACTGGGACTGACAGTCCCGGCTCTCTGCTCTTTCCTCACACTGGAATGCTGGGCTGTGGAAGGGCGGGAAGAGCTGGCTCAGGCTCTTGGCAAATCACTAAGAGGCTGAGCAAGGTGGCGATCCAGGCTTCTGGGCGAATACTGAAAACAAATCACAGGGGTGCAGATCTAACTACACTCCTGTGATCCACAGAAGCATGGCCAAAAAAATCTAAGGCCCTGAATACGCTCCAAGTGAAAATCTGAGGCTTATACATGACTGGAGGACTCTCTCCCCACCCCTATGTGAACATCCTGGGTGCCCAATCACTGCGGGAAGTGAGTCAAATTGTCCCTCATGTTCAGAAATAGCTTCAATTTCTCTCCTGGTGCCCCAAACAAGCAGCTGAAGAGTAAGGAGAAGGCTTGTCTCAGCTGTCAGAAAAATAAAGGGTAGAGAGCTGAAGTTACACTTGGTAGAGCTCAGTAAGTAGAGCTCTGAGAGCTGATTGGAGGGAAGAGACACACTCCTTTACATAGCACACAGGAACATAAATGAGGCTCTCAATCAGCTGCAGATTCCTCCTGTTAGGCCCCTTTCACACATGCGGCCATTATCTCCGTATTTCATCCATCCGTTTGCGGATGAAATACGGACATACATGCATTCCTATGGGATAGCGGGTGTCTGCGGATGAACATCCACAGACACCCGATATGGTCCGCCTCCGCAATTGTCCGATTCTGCAGACGGAGGAAAATCCTATTTTTCTATCCGTCTGCAGAGTGGATCGGATGAACATGGACAGACGGTCCGTGCTCGTCCGATCCCCATAGAGGAGAGCGGAGAACTGCACAGTGTGCAGGGACCGCCTTGTTATGCCGCGGCTCAGCGGAGACAACGGAGCGATCCCCGCTGAGCAAGCGGATCATCAAGGGGCGGATCATTACTGATCCTTCCTGTGTGAAAGGGGCCTTACCGTTTTTCCCTTGGTGTCAGGTATACTCGTCAGAAGTGATTCATGCTGATAGCAGATGAATTAAGCAGCAGACAGAAATAACACTTAGTGCTCTTAATTGAGATGAGTACACACTATAGAAGGATATGTTTTATTCATATTTTATGTCTGAAGTTCACAACCACTTTAAAAAATCATTTTTATTTTATCTGCACTATTTTTTTAATATATAGATCGAAATAACATACCAGAAAAGGAGAAGCGACATGGTTCTTATTGAGAGCTAAAAAAGAGCCCCATCAGACCATATATATTTGAAACCTGCTGTGCACAAAATTATCTGGGTCTACCCTTCAGAAAAAGAACAAGGATACTGCGGCAGGCTTTATACAGACCCAAGAGCGAAAATTAAAATTAACAATGAGCTTTCTGAGACTTTTTTATTGGAACGAGGTACGAGGCAGGAGTGTCCCCCTCTCCCCTTTATTGTTTGTTTTGGCAGTGGAGCCATTAGCCATCGCTATTAGGGCCAACCCTGATATACAGGGATTTAAGAGAGGACAGGTAGAGGAAAAAATTGCATTATTTGCTGACGACATTCTGCTTTTCCTGGGGGATGCTCAGGCCTCGGTGAAAACGGCAATGAAGATAATTAGAGAATTTGGTCTCATATCAGGATTGACTATTAACTGGGATAAATCCGCTTTGTTGTCGCTGGAACCGGGGTTTATTTGCGCCCCCCAGGAGATTCAGAATCTGAAACAGGTTGAGAAGTTTAAATACTTAGGGGTGTGGATTACTAGGGATGTAAACTCTTACCTGGAAGATAATTTATCTCCTCTCCTAGTAAAATTAAAACAAAAGGCTGATATCTGGAGTCGCCTCCCCCTTTCGATGGCGGGCCGCTGCAATCTGGTCAAAATGGTATGGCTTCCTCAAATTTTGTATTGCCTCCATAACTCACCAATATGGATAGGGGAAGGATGGTTTAAGAAAATAGAATCCCTATTTAGACTTCTTATATGGAAAAAGGGCCCCTCGAGGATTAGCTTACGGACCTTGCAGCTCCCGTTGGAACAAGGGGGGTTGGCGATCCCATATCCTAGACTCTATTACTTAGCGGCCCAGCTACAGCATTTAGCTGGAGCAAGGGCAATAAGTGAAGCTAACCCCTGCCATAGGCTGCTAATGCTAGGCTGTCCGCACAAGACGCTTGTGGAGGCGTTGGAGGCAAACTCATTTAATATGCACTGCCCAACAATTAATCAGGTAGTGAAACTATGGAAAACAGCTAAGGCCTTACTAGGATATCAGAAGACATCCGTGTTGGCTCCCTTATGGGATAATAGAAACCTAGACGAGCTATTTAAAGTGGAAAGATCTAGGGAATGGGAAACTCAAGGGATACATAGGTTAGAGCAAATTGTCCAGGGTTCAGCTATTAGATCATTTTCTGACCTAAGATCTGAATTCTCCTTACCAAACCGCTCATTTTACAAATATCTCCAGATCAGACACGCAATTCAGGCCCAATTTAGATCGCAAGAGATACAGTTGATCCAAGTCCCGGTGATATCTCAAATTATGTCTCGAGATACGCTCAAAGGCTTGATTACGCTTATATACGCCAGGCTGGGGGACAAAGTGTTGGATCAAAGCGGTATGATTAAAAGTAAAATGAAATGGGAGAGTGATGTGGGTCCAGTGTCCATACCCGATTGGGATTGGATAATGGAACAGGGAACCAAGGTTTCTATTTCCCCGGCACAGAAAGTTTCTCAACTCTTCTTTTTTCACCGGGTATATCATACACCTAGGAAAATGTTTAAAATGGGATGGAGGGATAATGATCAGTGCCCCAGATGCGGCCGGGTTGGAGATTTTATTCATATGTTCTGGAGGTGCCCGAAACTCTTTAGATATTGGACACAAGTTATAGACCATGTGAAGGAGATCTTCGGGTTGACATTAAAGGCAACAGTGAGGACTTGCTTGTTGGCTATACCGCAGGGATATAATATCTCTAAAAATAAATTTGTACCAGTTACCAGATGCCTTTTTCAGGCAAGGAAATTAATTGCCCAGAATTGGCAAGCACACTCTAGCCCACTACCAGAAATATGGTTGGCTAATATAAGAAAAAATATTGGAAATGAGAGGGTTTTTTTTTTTAAGCAGGGTAATGGTAAGGAGTTTAAAAAGATATGGGGCCCTGGATTGGGGAAACTAGGGATCCCCCTATAAGTAACTGCGATAGAACAAGCGCTTTCTAGCTTGTATAACTCTACTATCTATTCTTAGTATGTATTTAATTGCTTAGTATATTTTCGTATGAGCTGGGGATAGGGGGGGGGGGGGGGGGGTGGAGGAGGGGAGTAGGGAGAGGGAAATCTGTTTTAGATACGAGGTATCAGGGCAATAGATATCGTCACAATGGGTAGTCTATAAACACTAGGGGATCTTTTATTACTTTTGTATTTAAATTAAATGACACAAAATCTTTATGTGTTTACACTAAGTCAAATATTTGTACAATTAAATATGTCACGATGATGTGGAATTGAGATTGAGACACGAGTGAGCGATAAGCTGAACCTAGTCTCTGCTATAGAAACACTGATGTGGCAAGGAAAAAATAAAATAAAAAATAAAAAATAAAAAAAAAGGATACTGCGGCAGAAGTAGACAAAGAAAGATGGAAATCGGGGCCATGCTTCATGAAGAATTGAGGAATGCAGCAAGAAGATGGAACATGGATGAAGTGTATACAAAGCTAAAAAATATCATTGGGGGCCCTGTCCCCAGGGGGAATGATGGGGGGCCCTGTCCCAAGGGGAGGAGGGGTGGGGTATGGGATGGTGTAAGGGGGATATGGGGTCAGCTCACTTACAATATCCAAGCTGCAGGGCACTCATCCATGGTTGCAGCACGGGTTTATTTATCTTGACAGCAGATGATGGGGGCCCCGTCCCCAAGGGAGATGATGGGAGGGCCCTGATCCCCGGTGGGGATGATGATGGGGGGGCCCTGATCCCCAGGGGAGATGAAGGGGGCCCTGAACCCCAGGGGAGATGAAGGGGACCCTGCCCTCAAGGAAGATGGGGCCCCTGCCCCCAGGTGAGCCTTGATGGGGCCCTGTCCGTAAGAAGATGTCCCTGTTCACATGGGAGATGATGGGGACCCTGTCCCCAAGTAAAAAGGGGTCACTGTCCGCAGGGGAGATGGGCTTTTCCATTCCCAGGGAAGATGGTGGCGGCCCTACCTCCAGAGAAGAAGGGGTCCCTGCTGCCAGGGGAGATGAAGGGGTCACTGTTGCCAGGGAGATGATGGGGTCTCTGTCCCCAGGAGGGAAGGGGTCCTTGTCATCAAGTGATAAGGGGTCCTTGTCCCTAAGTGAGAAGGGGTCCCTGTCAGGGGAGATGGGGTTCCCCTGCACAGGGAAGATGGTAGGGTCCCTGTTGGTGTTGCCAGGGGATAGATGATAGGGGCCCTGTCCATAGGGGAAATGATGGAGGCCTTGTCTCCAAGTGAGAAGGGGGTCGCTATCCCCACATGAGAAGGTGTCCCTTCTCCAGGAAAGATGAGGTCCCCATCCCAATGGAAGATGGTGGGGGCCCTGTCCCCAGGGATCAAGGGGTCCCTGTAGCCAGGAGAGTTGATGGGGGCACTGTCCCCAGGGGGGGTGATGGGGGGCCCTGTCCCTAGGGGAGATGATGGGGGCCCTGTCCCCAAGGGAGATGATGGGGAGGCTCTGTCCCCAGGGGAGGAGGGGTGGGATATGGGATGGTGTGAGGGGGATATGGGGTCAGCTCACTATCCATATCAAAGCTGCAAGGCACTCATCCATGGTTGCAGCATGGGTTTATTTATCTTGACAGCAACAGCATTTGCTCCCACGATATGTAAGCTGTGAGTCCAGCGCTGTCGGAGGTGATTTCACCACCACAGTTAAAAAAAAAATGGTGCATGTATGCCCATCATTAGAAGTGGGTGGATGAAGGGCGGTATTCTAATGGTGGGCATACCCACCGATCAATGTCTTTTTTTCATTCTGTTCAAAGGGATACGGGGTCCCTGTACCCAGATGAGGTGATGGGGCCCCTGTACCCAGGGAAGATGATGGGGGCCCTGTCCTCAAGGAAGATGGGGTCCCTGTCCCCAGGGGAGATGAAGATGGGGTCCCTGTCCCCAGGGGAGATGAAGATGGGGGCCCTGTCCCCAGGGGAGATGAAGATGGGGGCCCTGTCCCCAGGGGATATGATGGGGAGGAGGGGTGGGGTATGGGATGTTGTGAGGGGGATATAGGGTCAGCTCACTTACCATATCAAAGCTGCAAGGCACTCATCCATGGTTGCAGCACAGGTTTATTTATCTTGACAGCAACAGCGTTTGCTCCCACGATACGTAAAGCCGTGACTCCAGCACTGTCGGAGGTGATTTCACCACCACAGTTAAAAAAAAAAAAAAAGTGGTGCATGTATGCCCATCATTAGAAGTGGGTGG
This sequence comes from Lithobates pipiens, assembly GCF_037356315.1. NCBI lineage: Eukaryota > Metazoa > Chordata > Amphibia > Anura > Ranidae > Lithobates > Lithobates pipiens. Next base: position 195,257,512 of record NW_027507903.1, read on the forward strand.
ATGAAGGGCGGTATTCTAATGGTGGGCATACCCACCATTCAATGTCTTTTTTTCATTCTGTTCAAAGGGATACGGGGTCCCTGTACCCAGATGATGTGATGGGGCCCCTGTACCCAGGGAAGATGATGGGGGCCCTGTCCTCAAGGAAGATGGGGGCCCTGTCCCCAGGGGAGATGAAGATGAGGGCCCTGTCCCCAGGGGTATGGGATGGTGTCAGGGGGATATGGGGTCAGCTCACTTGCCACATCAATGCTGCAAGGCACCCATCCATGGTTGCAGCACAAGTTTATTTATCTTGACAGCAACAGCATTATCTCCCACGATACGTAAAGCCGTGATTCCAGCACTGTCAGAGGTGATTTCACCACCACAGTTTAAAAAAAAAAAATGGTGCATGTATGCCCATCATTAGAAGTGGGTGGATGAAGGGCGGTATTCTAATGGTGGGCATACCCACCGATCAATGTCTTTTTTTCATTCTGTTCAAAGGGATACGGGGTCCCTGTACCCAGATGAGGTGATGGGGCCCCTGTACCCAGGGAAGATGATGGGGGCCCTGTCCTCAAGGAAGATGGGGTCCCTGTCCCCAGGGGAGATGAAGATGGGGTCCCTGTCCCCAGGGGAGATGAAGATGGGGGCCCTGTCCCCAGGGGAGATGAAGATGGGGGCCCTGTCCCCAGGGGGGGTGAAGATGGGGGCCCTGTCCCCAGGGGTATGGGATGGTGTGAGGGGGATATGGGGTCAGCTCACTTACCACATCAATGCTGCAAGGCACCCATCCATGGTTGCAGCACGAGTTTATTTATCTTGACAGCAACAGCATTTGCTCCCACGATACGTAAAGCCGTGACTCCAGCGCTGTCGGAGGTGATTTCACCACCACAGTTAAAAAAAAAAAAATGGTGCATGTATGCCCATCATTAGAAGTGGGTGGATGAAGGGCGGTATTCTAATGGTGGGCATACCCACCGATCAATCTCTTTTTTTCATTCAGCCCAGGGAAGATGGGGGCCCTGTCCTCAAGGAAGATGGGGTCCCTGTCCCCAGGGGAGATGATGGGGGCCTCTATCCCCATGGGAGATGATGAGGGGCCCTGTCCTCAAGGAAGATGGGGGGCCTCTATCCCCAGGGGAGATGATGGGGAGCCCTGTACCCAGGGAAGATGATGATGGGGGCCCTGTCCTCAAGGAAGATGGGGTACCTGTTCAAAGGGAAAAGGGGTCCCTGTACCCAGATGAGTTGATGGGGCCCCTGTACCCAGGGAAAATGATGGGGGTCCTGTCCTCAAGGAAGATGGGGGCCTCTATCCCCAGGGGAGAAGATGGGGGCCTCTATCCCCAGGGGAGAAGATGGGGGCCTCTATCCCCAGGGGAGATGAAGATGGGGGCCTCTATCCCCAGGGGAGATGAAGATGGGGGCCTCTATCCCCAGGGGAGATGAAGATGGGGGCCTCTATCCCCAGGGGAGATGAAGATGGGGGCCTCTATCCCCAGGGGAGATGAAGATGGGGGCCCTGTCCCCAGGGGAGATGAAGATGGGGGCCCTGTCCCCAGGGGAGATGAAGATGGGGGCCCTGTCCCCAGGGGATATGATGGGGAGGAGGGGTGGGGTATGGGATGTTGTGAGGGGGATATAGGGTCAGCTCACTTACCATATCAAAGCTGCAAGGCACTCATCCATGGTTGCAGCACAGGTTTATTTATCTTGACAGCAACAGCGTTTGCTCCCACGATACGTAAAGCCGTGACTCCAGCACTGTCGGAGGTGATTTCACCACCACAGTTAAAAAAAAAAAAAAAGTGGTGCATGTATGCCCATCATTAGAAGTGGGTGGATGAAGGGCGGTATTCTAATGGTGGGCATACCCACCATTCAATGTCTTTTTTTCATTCTGTTCAAAGGGATACGGGGTCCCTGTACCCAGATGATGTGATGGGGCCCCTGTACCCAGGGAAGATGATGGGGGCCCTGTCCTCAAGGAAGATGGGGGCCCTGTCCCCAGGGGAGATGAAGATGGGGGCCCTGTCCCCAGGGGTATGGGATGGTGTCAGGGGGATATGGGGTCAGCTCACTTGCCACATCAATGCTGCAAGGCACCCATCCATGTTTGCAGCACAAGTTTATTTATCTTGACAGCAACAGCATTAGCTCCCACGACACGTAAAGCCGTGATTCCAGCACTGTCAGAGGTGATTTCACCACCACAGTTTAAAAAAAAAAAATGGTGCATGTATGCCCATCATTAGAAGTGGGTGGATGAAGGGCGGTATTCTAATGGGTGGCATACCCACTGATCAATCTTTTTTTCGTTCAGCCCACAGGCTGCATGAAAAAAAGAACATCACAATGTATGCCCAACAAGGATCAGCAACATACTGGTATGTTGCTGGACTTTGAGTGGTTATACCACAATGATGCCTGCAGGTTTAGGTATCATTCTTTTTAGCCAGCGGTCTGCTTTCATATGAAAGCAATCCTAGCGGCTACTTAGCCTCTAGACTGCTTTCATAAGCAGTGGAAGGGAACATCCCCCCACATCTTCCATGGTTTTCTTAGGCTCTCCTTTCCCAACAGAATGCAACCGGTGGTTCAGCCAGCTGACCACAGAGCTGATCAGAGACCAGAACGGCTCCAATCATCTCTATGGTCTAAGAAACCGAAAGCTATGAGCACTTCATGATTTTGGTTTTGCCGGATATAAACATCGCCATTGGGAAATTGGAAAAGCATTTTATCACACCCATCTTGGTGTGGTCAGATGCTTTGAGGGCAGAGGAGAGATCTAGGGTATAATAGACCTAATTTTTTTTTAAAAAGAGTACTTGTCACTACTTATTGCTATCATAGGGGATATTTATATTCCCTGAAATAACAATAAAAATGATAAAAAAAATAAAAAATGAAAGGAACAGTTTAACAATATAATAAAGAAAGCAAAATAAATAATTAAAATAAAATAAAAATAAAAAAAGCACCCCTGTCCCCCCCCCGTGCTCACACGCAAAGGCAAACGCAAATATCGGTCTGGTGTCATATGTAAACAGCAATTGTACCATGCATGTGAGGTATCACTGTGAAGGTCAGATCGAGGGTAGTAATTTTAGCAGTAAACCTCCTCTGGCGATCTAAAATGGTAACCTGTAAAGCCTTTAAAGGCTTTTAAAATTGTATGTAGTTTGTCGCTGCTGCACGTTTGAGCGCAATTTTAAAGCATGTCGTGTTTGGTATCCATGTGCTCAGCATAACATCATTTTTATTTTTATATTGTAAAACATTTGGGCAATGTAGTGTGTTTTAGTGCATTAACATTAAAAAAAGTGTTTTTTCCCAAAAAATTGTGTTCGAAAAATCGCTGCGCAAATACTGTGTGAAACAAAAATTGCAACATCCACCATTTTAATCTGTAAGGCCTTTGCTTTAAAAAAATATATATTTTGGGGGTTCAAAGTAATTTTCTTGCAAAAAAAATAAATACATTTTTCATGGAAACAAAAAAAGTGTCAGAAAGGGCTTTATCTTAAAGTGGTTAGAATAGTGGATGATGTGTGACATAAGCTTCTAAATGTTGTGCATAAAATGCCAGGACAGTTCAAAGCCCCCCACAAATGACCCCTTTTTTGGAAGTAGACACCGCAAGCTATTTGCTGATAGGCATGTTGAGTCCCAGGAATATTTTATATTTTGCCACAAGTTGGCATGGTTATATGTGGAATTTCACCCCAAAATACATTTTGCTGCTTCTCCTGTGTACAGGAATACCTCATTTGTGAGACTTTTTGGGAGCCTAGCCACATACAGGACCCCAAAAACCAAGCACTGCCTTTAGGCTTTCTAAAGGCGTAAAATTGTGATTTTACTCCTCACTACCTATCACAGTTACGGAGACCCTGAAATGTCCAGATAGCACAACCCCCCCCCCCCAAATGACCCCATTTTGGAAAGTAGAAATCCTAAGGTATTTGCTAAGAGGCACGGTAAGAAAGAAAGGAAACTTGTTTTAAATTTTTCCTCAATTTTCAAAACTTTGTGACAAAAAGTGAGATCTGCAAAGTACTCAACATGCCTCTCAGCAGATAGCGTGGGGTGTCTACTTTTCAAAATGGGGTAATTTGGGGGGGGGGGATTTGTGCTAACTGGGTATTTCATGGCCTCCGAAACTGTGATAGGCAGTGAGGAGTGAAATCCAAAATGTACGCCCTTAGAAAGCCTGAAGACACTGTTTGGTTTTCGGGGTCCCGTACGCGGCTAGGCTCCCAAAACGTTCCACACATGTAGTATTCCCCTACTCAGGAGAAGCAGCAGAATGTAATTTGGGGTGCAATTCCACATATAACCATGGCATGTTAGAGCAATAGATCATTTAGTGAGAACTTTGTGCAAAAAAAATATATATATTAATTTTCCCGCAATTTGTGGCAAAATATTAAATATTCCATGGACTCAACATGCCTCGCAGAAAATAGCTTGGGGTGTCTACTTTCCAAAATGGGGTTATTTTGGGGAGGGGAGGGTTGTGCTATCTTGGCATTTTAAGACCTTCAAAACTGTGATCGGTAGTGAGGAGTAAAATCAAAAATATACGCCCTTAGAAATCCTGAAGGTGGTGATTGGTTTTTCGGTGTCCTGTATGCCTCCCAAAAAGTCACACATGAGGTATCCCCGTACTCAGGAGAAGCAGCAGCATGTATTTTGGGGTGTAATTCCACATATAACCATGTGATATGTGAGCAATATATCATTTAGTAATAACTTTGAAATATGACAAAAAAAAAACTTACACAGTCACTTAAAGAGGAAGTAAACCCTGATGGGTTTACTTCCTCTTTCATTCCCTGCAAAGGCAAAGCATAATGGACTACTATGCATCGCATAGTAGTCCATTATGTGTCACCTGACACAGGAGCCAACGAAGTCACCGCTGTCCCCTGTAGTCCGGCGCATCCATCTTCTCAGTGGGGTCTCGCAGCTCCGCCGCTGTCATTCGGCGAAGCCGCGATGACGTCACTCCCGCGCATGCACACGGGAGCCGACACGCGCGGCATCTCCGTCATTGAAGATGCCGCGCTCAGTGCGCCGCTGTCTAGGGCGCATGCGCCGTAGACAGCGGTGCCTGTCTTCTGGCAAATATCTCCTAAACCGTATAGGTTTAGGAGATATTTCTTGGACCTACAGGTAAGCTTTAATCTTGGCTTACCTGTAGGTCAAAGTGTGTTGTAAGGGTTTACAACCACTTTAAATATTCAATGGCCTCAAAGGTTTGAAGCTTGTCTCTGTGCTGTTTGGCGTATTGTTAGCGGGATACTTTGTGGCAATTGTGTAGTAATGGCTTTCTTCTGGCGACTCGACCATGCAGCCCATCTTTCTTCAAATGCCTCTTTACTGGGCATCTTGAAACAACCACGCCAGTTTTCAGAGAGTCCTGTATTTCCCCTGAAGTTATTTGTGGGTTTTTCTTTGCATCCCAAACAACTTTCCTGGCAGTTGTGGCTGAAATTTTATTTGGTCTACCTGACCGTGGTTTGGTTTCAACAGAACCCCTCATTTTCCACTTCTTGATTGGAGTTTGAACACTGCTGATTGGCATTTTCCATTCCTTGGATATATTTTTATATCACTTTCCTGTTTTATACAGTTCAACTACCTTTTCCCACAGATCCTTTGACAATTCTTTTGCTTTCCCCATGACTCAGAATCCAGAAAAATCAGTGCAGCACTGGATGAAAGATGCAAGGGTCTGCCGGGAGTCCAGAAACTCATTGATCTTTTATACACGCACACTAATTAAAAGCAAACAGATCACAGGTGAGGATGGTTACCTTTAACCACTTGCTGACCAGCCGGCTTCATTATACAGTGGCAAGTCGGCACATTCCCGTGAGCTTTTGTAGCTATATGTCGGCTCCTTTAAGCGGAATAGCAGGCGCGTGGCACTGCGAGGGTGCTGATGCTCGTGACTGGCAGTTGCAATGTCTGCCACACAAATCCCTGTTCTTAGAGGAGATGCAGATTGTGAGTTCCTAATAGCTAGGAACCACGATCTGTCATCTCCTATAGTCAGTCCCCTCCCCCAACAGTTAGAACACACAGTCAGGGAACACAGTTAACCCTTTGATCGTTCCCTAGTGTTAACCCCCTTCCCTGCCAGTGACATTTATACAGTAATCAGTGCATTTTTAAAGCACTGACTGCTGTATATTGTCAATCGTCCAAAAAATGTGTCAAGAGTGTCCAATGTGTCTGCCATAATGTCTCAGTCACAATAAAAATCGGTGATCGCCAGCATTACTAGTAAAAAAATAATAATAATAAAAATGCCATAAATCTATCCCCTATTTTGTAGACGCTATAACTTTTGCGCAAACCAATCAATATACGCTTATTGCGATTTTTATTACCAAAAATATGTAGAAGAATACATATTGGCCTAAACTGAGAAAAAAACTTCCTTTTTAAAAAATAAAATAAAAATGGGGATATTTATTATAGCAAAAAGTACAAAATACTGTTTTTTTTTTCATAATTGTTGTTTTTTTTTTGTTTATAGCACAAAAAATAAAAAGTGCAGAGATGCTCAAATACCACTAAAATAAAGTTATATTTGTGGGAAAAAAAGGACGTCAATTTTGTTTGGGTACAGCGACGCACGGCCGCACAATTGTCAGTTAAATCGATGCAGTGCCATATCGCAAAAAATGCTTTGTTCATTGAGCAGCCAAATCTTCCGGGGCTGAAGTGGTTAAAACCCCTTTGTGTCAACTTGAGTACGTTATCAGGCCAATATCACCGGGTTATGTAAACTATTGATATGGGTCATTTAGGTAGTTTCTGTTCTCATTATGATTTAAAAAGAGTAAACACAGTCGATTGATAATAAATGGCTTCACCCAAACACTAACCACGAGTGAAAGAAAAGTTTTTGTGTTATCATTCATATTCTCTGAAAAATGGCCAAGAAATCATAAATTATACCAGGGTATGTAAACTTATGAGCACAACTGTATACACGTGTGTATGTTTGTATGCATCCGTATGTATGTATGTATGTATGTATGTTACTTTTGGTCCTTTCCCCTACAATCAGAACTGCTTTTTGAAGGCTTTTTTCATAATAGCAGCAAGGACTGCCACTCCTCTGAAAAGCAATCCATGCTCATAACTTTTCAGAGGCATTTGTGGAGGCAATATGCAGCATCACTGCGCCGCAACCATGCAGTTGTGGGACAGTTGTAACGCAGCCTCATTCACCTGGAGGAGTTGTTCCAGCCATGGCCACAGCATGTGTACACCTCTGGCTACTGCCTCTGCGGCTAAAGAGGTAGCAGTTGGGGGTGGTAAAAAGGGCTTACTGAGTGGTTTTACCACCCCCCAACCTCACATGTGAATGAGCCCTTGATTCATATTTGTGTGGCTGTGTGCTGCATGTAGAACAGCCCTTTAATTTCAGTGGGCTTCCCCTTACACAGGAACAGGGAAAGAAGTCCCCAAATGTTTTGTTAAAATCACCCAGCGTCTGCCAATGTTTGGAGGTACTTACTTGTGCACTCCAGTGACCCAGAATCAGCTGACAGTGGGCTTAAGCCGCTGTCATCTGATGTCACAGAGCCCATTTAGAAGAAAAAGAAAAATTCCCTATGTGGTGGACTTTTAAGGCACGATCATTTTTCAAAGATTTTAGTGGAGTATTTTTATGGTTTAAAAAAAATATTTATTTATAAAAATATATAGAAAAAAATATATAAAAACATGGAATGTTTTAACTTGTCTACAACATATACAGCATCATACATGTTATGATACAATACAGTCTGTAACTTCTTGTGCCCATTTAGGCTCTGCGGAGATCCATACAATAATGTCAGGATCTCCTCAGATGCCTACCTGTGCTGCTGAGAGCCTCAGCCCCCTCACCAGCCGACCAGTAAGGTCGTCGGTTATCTCTATGAACAGTCGGCGGAACTGCTGGCTTCAGTCTGGGGCTCTCCCATCCCACCGGGCAAGGCAATGGAAGGTGGCGGGAGGGGAGGGACCAAGCCTATACTTGAATAGGCCATTGCCTGAGTGCGTGTTCAAAGACACTTTCAGCTAGGCAATGAACTCACTGAGCTCAGTCCATTTAATATATATAAGCTTGTGTACACACACACACACACACACACACACACACACTCTAGCCAAGCCTATACCTGACTAGGCCATTGCCTGAGTGCGTGTTCAAAGACGCTTTCAGCCAGGCAGGTGGCTCACTGAGCTGCCAAGCCTATACCCTACTGTAGGCCATTCCTGGTGTACTGTTTTTAGTAAACTTCAGGTGTTGTTTTGCTAATCTAATTGTACAGTATGTCTGGAAAGCCACCAAGGAGATGCAGACGCTCACAGGCCACTAAAAGAGGGCAAGCAGGCTCTGTGTCTACAGCAAACAGTGCTGGTCATGGTCACGGTGCATCCTCAGCACGTGGCTGTGGGGCATGCTTGTCCTTTTTTTCGGGAGCTGGCTGTGTTGAGCCACAACATGCAGAAGAGTGGATGACCAAGCCTCTGTAATCCTCCTCATCCTTTCTTACCCAGGCTCAGGGTACTTTGTCTGCCAAAGAAGCTACCAAAGCGGCCTCTTCCCTCAGCTAAATGGCATCAGTCACTCCTTTCCTAGCCCCACCAGGTCCTGAGGAGTCCCCCGAACTGTTTGACAACAGTGTTGGGTACATGCTGCAGAGGATGCACAGTGCTTTGAGGGATCCGATGATGGTACCCAGCTTGAGGAAGTCAGTTACGTGAGCCCAGAGAGAGGGGGTGCCCAAGGACAGCAAACTGGCAATCATGTTCCCCCAGCTGCAGCATACTGCCAGGTTTGCTCCAGTGACGAGGTCACTGACTCTACATTGGTGCCTGATAGGAAAGAAGAGGAGGCGCATCTCCAACGAGGCAGGATGCCCTCCAGGGGCCGGCTTAAGGGTAGCTAACCGACTGCATCACACTGCAGAGCTCTGCATTTGCAGGGCGCTGCTGTCTCTGCACGTTATTCCAAAAGTACTTTGGTGTGAGCCTTTTTTGAGACGTGTGCAGCAGATCACACCGTTGCTATTTGCAACATATGTCTGAAGCATATCTCGCGTGGCCAAAACAGCAGCCGCTTGGGCACCACATGCTTGACCAGACATATGTCGACTTGCCATGCAGTCCGTTAGCAAGCATACATAAAAGACCCACACCAAAGAACAAAGCGGACCTCTCCTTGCTCCTTATCAGCTGGGATCTCCAGCCCCACTATACCTTCAGTCCTCTCAGAAACCTGTACTGAGAGGAATGAAGATGTAGAATTAGGTGTGTCACTGCCAAGTACTTGCAGGCAATCTGCTATCGGTACACCAACGTCCGATTGTACCAGGCAAATTTCCCTGCTCCAGCTGCTACACCGCCAAAAGAAAGAAGTTCACTCCCAGCCATCCACATGCCCAGCGGTTGAATGCTAGCTTGGCTAAATTCAACTGCTGCCTTTTCAGTTGGTAAACTCTAGCCCCTTCCATGAGTTTGCGGAATGTTCGGTTCCTCAGTGGCAGGTTCCCAAATGGAAGGCAACTCCAGCTCTCTACCGGCATGTGGAAGGCAATGTCTTGGCCTCGCTGAACAGTGCAGTCAGTGGTAAGGTGCATATTACCACTGACTCATGGTCCAGCAGGCATAGTCAGGGATGTTATCTATCTTTCACGGCCCACTGGATGACTCTACTGGCAGCTGGGAAGGATGCAGGACAGGGTGCAGTAGGGTTGGAGGTTGTTTCACCACCACGCCTCCAAAATGCTACTAGTGGTGATTCTGACACACCTCTCTCCTCCACCCCTTCCTCTTCTTCTTCCTCCATGGCCTCTTCCTGTGCTGATTTGTCCTTGGAACCAGCGGTGCTCTGTAGATGTTCAAGGGGCTACGCGAGTACGCAGGCAGAAAGATGCCATGCAGTGCTTGCGCTGGTGTGCTTGGGGGACAGGAGCCACACTGGGGCAGAGATTCAGACAATGGTACCAATCTCCTCTCCGCCCTCCGACAGAGACACTTCACCCATGTTCCCTGTTTGGCTCACGTCCTTAACTTGGTGGTGCAGTGGTTCTTGGGCAGGTACCCGGGCTTACAGGATGTTTTGAGGCAGGCCAGGAAAGCCTATGTGCATTTCTGCCGGTCATATAATGCCAGTGCTCGGCTGGTTGACTTCTAAAAGGAATTTAACCTGCCCAAGAGCCACCTAATCTGTGACATGCCCACCAGGTGGAACTCAATGTTGGCCATGCTGCAGTGGTTGCACACACAGCAGAGGGTCATCAATGAGTACCTGTGCGACTATGGCACCAGGACAGGGTCAGGGGAGCTTGGTTTTTTCCCCCACGCCAGTGGGCTATGATCAGGGATGCATGCACTGTCCTGTCACCATTTGAGGAGGCCACGAGGATGGTGAACAGTGACAGTGCATGCATCAGTGACACTGTCCCTCTTGTCCACCTGTTGGAGCACACGCCGCGTGGAATAATGGACGAGGCAGAACAAAGGGAGGAAGAGGAGGACTTCCTTACCTCTCAAGGCCCCCTTTATCCAGAAAGTGTTCCTGCTGGCCCACTGATCACACAGGAAGAGGAGGAGGAGGATTGTGTCAGCATGGAGGTGGAGCCTAGCACTCAGCATCAGCAGCAGTCTTCAAGGGATCATTTACAGCCCCAACAAACCCATGGACTTGTACGTGGCTGGGAGGAGGTGGCTGCGGATCATGTCCTTAGAGATCCAGAGGACTCCGGAACGAATGCCTCAGCAAACCTACACTGCATGGCCTCCCTGATCCTGCAAAAGGATCCTCGTATTTGTGGTATCAAGGAGAGGGATCATTACTGGCTGGCAACCCTCCTTGATTCACGTTACAAGGGTAAGGTTGCAGACCTTATCTTGCCGTCGCAGAGGGAGCAGAGAATGAAACATGTGCAGTAGTGAATCTCTGCTGCTTACCTAGTGATACTGACTGAAGCTAAAATCTAGTAAATAAATAGTGATGAGCGCAACCTAAAAATGATGTGATGATCACTAACAACAATACCAGTAAATGATAATAAATATAAGTGATGAATAAATCACATGATGATTGATGATCCAAGTAATTGTGAAAAAAGTTCAAAATATTGAAATAAAACATGGTCAATCAAAAAGGAAAAGATGCTGTGTATATTTTAAACAAAAAAATCCTAAATGTACAATAAAGCTTGCAGTTCATATGTCAAATAAAAAGCTTCTTGCAAAGTGCTTCTCATGAAATCGTCCTTTAGGCTGGGTTCACACTGCAGCGTTTTATGAGAACGGATGTGATTCGCACCGCACTGCAGTGCACATCACATCCGATCTCTGTGCGATGCGAGTTCAGCCATACAGATAGTATGGCTGAATTCGCATCGCACACGGCCCAAACTCGCACAGGACCCTTTTTTTGGTCCGCAGCAGAATCGGATCACATGGGTGTTCACACCATGCGATCCGATTCCTGTCCAAGTTTGCAGATCGCACTGCGATATGCGAACTGATCTGGGGGTGTCATTAACGTTTCACTGACACTCCCAGCAGTTCGCATAGGGCAGTGTGAACTGCCGCCGGGAGGTATGTGATGCGGGAACCCGCCGCGGATTTGCGGCGTTCCCGCATCGCTGCAATGTGAACCCAGCCTAAATAATGAGCTCACAGAGCGCTTACTTAATCGGCAGCTAAAAACAGCATAAAACGAACTCCCAGGTGTTCAGATATCCCGATAACAACCGTGCCCTTTTTTCAATGATTTTCATCCATATTGCCGGGACCAGACATTACATTAACCGCTTCCCGACTGCCTCACGCCGATATACCTCGGCAGAAAGGCACGTTCAGGCAGAATCACGTACCTGTATGTTGCCCTTTAAGAGGCAGCCACGGTGTGCTCGCTGGAAGCTCCGTGAGTCCGGTTCCGGGTCCCGTGGACTTGACCGCCTCGGGGATACCCGCGATCCTGTCACGGAGAGGAAGAACGGGGAGATGCTAAAGTAAACAAGCATCTCCCTGTTCTGCCTAGCAACAGTGACACTGATCTCTGCTTCCTGTGATTAGAGCAGAAATCAGTGATGTGTTCCCCCCCCCAGTTAGTAACACGCCCCAGGACACACTTAACCCCATCACCGCCACTTAGTGGTTAACATCTTCACTGCCAGTGTAATTTACACAGGAATCAGTGCATTTGTATAGCACTGATTGCCGCAGTCACGATAAGATCACTGCCATTTAAAAAAAAAAGCATATATATTAATATAAATGCTATAAAACTATTTTGTAAACGCTATAACTTTTGCGCAAACCAATCAATAATCACTTATTGCAATTTTTTTACCAAAAATATGTAGAATACATATTGGCCTAAACTGAGGAAAAATAGGATTTTTTGTACTCACCGTAAAATCCTTTTCTCTGTAATTCACCGACCGACACAGCTCCTCTCTTAGACCATTGGGTTGTATACCTTTCCCTTTAGGAGACACTAGGCAAAGTTGTAACACAACACTCAGAACTTTCAGTTCCGCCCAGGGGGCGGTCCCCTAGGTATCAACCCTCCACTCTGCCTTGCAGTAATCAGTACATCAACAAGCAGTATAACGTAAAGATAAAAGGAGGGGCAGGTGCTGTGTCGGTCGGTGAATTACAGAGAAAAGGATTTTATGGTGAGTACAAAAAATCCTATTTTCTCTTATATTCACCGACCGACACAGCTCGTCTCTTAGACCATTGGGATGTCCCCAAGCAGTGCCAAACGAGGGGTGGGAAAAACAGCATAAAAATCTCATCCACCATGGCAAGTGGGAACTAGTAAAACTGTACCCACAAAACAATAGCGCGTGGAAACCTCCACCACAAAATCAGGGTACCCTCAACAGGATTGACTACCCACAACCGCACAAAAAAAAATACAAATGCGGAAGTAATGCAACAGTGCATTCTTAAAGGTATTTGTGTTTTTATCTAAAAACCAGAAAAAAGGAAAAAATATTGCATATTCAATTGCAACTATACAGCCGCCTGCAAAAACTTTGCGGCCAAACAGGCATCAGCCGATGCACTGACGTCTACCTTGTAGAACTTAGTAAACCTGTGGACAGACGACCAGGTCACCGTCTTACAACCTGAGCAACAGACGCTTGGTGTCGCAAGGCCCAAGACGCTCCGATTGCCCTTGTGGAATGGGCCGGAACCGGAAAGAGGGGCATCTGCCCCTTTAAGGCGTAGGCTTATACTACAATCTGTCTGATTCACCTGGAAATGGTAGCTGATGAGACCGCCATGCCTTTCTTGGGACCAGCTACCGAGACAAACATCGAGTCTGACTTCCAAAAGGGAGCAGTGGTAGACAAATACACTTTCAGAGCCCGAACCACGTCCAGAGCGTGAAGGTCCACCTCCTTAGGATGTTTCGGCCTAGGACAGAGAGATGGTAACACAATGTCCTCATTAATGTGAAAAGCCGAGACCACCTTCAGTATAAAGTATGGTTGCGAATGCAACACCTCCTTATCCTTATGGATAACCAGATAAGGCGACTTGCAAGATAAGGCCGTCAGTTCCAAAACCCTCCTGGCCGAGGTGATGGCCACTAGAAAGACCACTTTCTAGGAAAGAGTCAACAGGGGAAACGCCCTGATATTTTCAAGCAGCGGGTCTTGAAGCGCCGATAACACAAGGTTCAAATCCCATGGGGGTAATGGTGGATGCAGCGGAGGGACTACATGACAAACCCCCTGAACAAAAGGTACTCACTATGAGTGAGACACCAGGGGTCACTGAGAAAAAGACAGCCAAAGCTGAAATTGTTGCCCCTTAATAGTGCTGAACGCCATTTTCTGGTCTACTCCTTGCTGAAAAAACAGCAGGATCCTGGATATGGAAAAAAGAGCGCGGATGCCATCCTTTCTCCGCACACATGGAGATGTAGGCAATCCAGGAACGATGATATATCTTCTGAGAAGAAAAATTTCCCTGCTCTCAACATAGTTGGGATCACCGAATCCGACAGACTTCGGTTCCTCAACACCTGGCTCTCAATAGCCGTGCCATTAAAGCCGGCGATGGTAAAGCAGGATGGAGAATTGGACCTTGAGGCAGAGAGTCCTCTCGGAATGGCAGCCGCCAAAGAGCGTCTACCACCAGACACACCAGGTCTGCGTACCAGGGTCGCAGAGTCCAATCTGGGACCACCAGTATTACTGGGATACCCTCGACTTCTACTCTGCGAATCAGATGTGGTAACAGCTTCAGTGGAAGAAAGGCATAGATCAGCTGGTACTGATCCCACAGAGCCACCAGCACGTCTGACGCGTCTGCCCACGGATCTCTTATCCTGGACACTAATCTTGGCACCCTCCGATTGAGACGGGGGCCAGAAGATCCACGTCTGGTGTGCCCCACCTCAGGCACAGTAACCTAAATATCTCCGGATGCAACGCCCATTCTCCTGGGTCCAGCATCTGGCAACTCATACAGTCCGCCTGCCAGTTCTCCACTCCGGGAATGTAAATGGCCGACAAAACCAGTACATGTCGCTCTGTCACTGGGCAAACAGTACAGCCCCAAAGGAGACCACCATGACCCCCAGGATTTGCATGCAAAAGCAAAGCGACGGCCACCTGTGGTTCATCCACAGTTTTATCGCAGATGTAAGAATCTGCAGCTTGTCTGAAGGGAGAAAAACTCTTGCTTCCATTGAGTCTAGCAGCAAGCCTAGGTACTCCAAACACTGAGTCGGTACAATCACCGAGTTCTTTAGGTTCAACAGCCACCCAAATTCTCACAGAGTCTGCATGGTGACCATCCGCATACTCCTTTAATTATGGGGCAGAAGATGCTCTAAAGAGGAGATTGTCTAGATATCGCACGATCACGACCCCAAATTGCCGTAGCAACGGCAAAACCGGAGCCAAAACCTTGGTAAAGACTCGGGGGGGGGGGGGGGGGGGCTGATGCCAGGCCAAAAGGGAGAGCCACAAACTGGTAGTGGGCTTCCCGACTGCAAATCGCAGAAACTTCTGCTGTCACAGGCATATGGGTATGTGCAGGTACGCATCCTGGAAGTCCAAGGGAGCCAGGGAGTACCCTTGATGGAGTGCAGCAATAACTGGGCGAACTGATTCCATTCTGAACCTCTGCCCTTTAACAAAGTGATAGAGGGCTTTTAGGTCCAAGATTGGACGTACCCCTTCCTTCTTGGGAACTACAAGCATATTTGAGTAGAATCCCTGGAAACGTTCCAATTCCGGAACTGGTACAACCACCCTGCGGCTCAGCAGGTCCCTTACTGCCCCCAAAAGGGCCTCCAGGCGAGCCGGGGATACGGGTATGCTGGAGAGGAAGAATCTGTTTAGTGACCAAGAGAGAAACTATCTTGTAGCCTAAGGAAATCAGATCGCAGGTCCATTGGCCAAAAACCAAGGGGACCACTGGACTGCAAACTCCCGAAGGCGACCCCCCACCCGAGACATGGGTGGGGACAAACCTTCATGCGGTAGCACTTATACTCGCAGGCTTGTTAGGCTTGCGGTTCCAGGGACGTTTTTGTCCGTCCATGGTCGTCCTGTCGGGCTGGGGACATTATACCGAAGCTTCAGGCGGACTGAAAAGCCATTAGTGAACGGAAAAAGGGGCCCTTGCCTACGGCGTGGCTCCTTAGCCTTCCTGGCCTGTGGGAGTAGTGTACTCTACCACAGGTGGCATTTTTACTAATGCCATCCAAAGAGGCTCCAAAGAGCCGGTCGCCAAGGAGGGGAAGATCCGTCAGGGCTTTTTTAGATGCCTGGTCAACAGACCAGCATATTAGCCAAATCAGGCGCCTCAGCACCACTGCTGACACTGAAGCCCTAGATACAGAGGGAGGGTATCCAGGGCCACGTCACAACGTACTTAAGGCCTTGCACTAGTTGGTTTGCTAATTTCGCGCACACAGGAGAAGCCTGTTGCTCTCCCAATTTGTGGTGCAAGAGTTTTGCCCGCTCAGTCAGTGTCTGTGACACAAGTGTGGATGCCAGTACTGGTCGCACAGCAGACCCCACAACCGTAAACAAGGAACGAGCCACTGCCTCGGCCTTATTGTCCGCTGGATCCTTACATGCAGGAGTTCCCACTACCGGGATCATGGTTACTTATTTAACCTGGATACTGGAGGTCCACGACCGGAGGAGCCAACCACTTGTGAGAAGGCTTTCCTCAAAAGGGTAAAGCACCGCCATGTGTCTGGGGACCAAAAAGGTCCGTTGTATGCGACCCCACTCCCTGTAAGTGAACTTGCAAATAAGTCAGATACGGGAACACCATAGGTGAACATGCTGGCTTGCGGGACCCAAAAAGTACATCAGCAGGGGTACCTGCTGGCTCCTGAATCTTCAGGGTATCACGCACAGCTGTGATAAGTGCTCCAACAAGCGCTTTGTCGAGCACGGACCCGGACGGGGACTCATCCCCACTGTCAGAACGGTCCTGGTCAGCGTCATCTGACAAGACAGAGCAGGGGTCACCAGCCTCAGCAGAGCCTGAGTCTGTGCCAGAGCTCTCCCCAGAGGACAGGGGCCACCTTATTGCACCCATCTTCCCACGCACCGCCTCCATCTAGCAAAGAATGAGTTGAGGACCACCTTCAGGGTGTCCATGGGCACTGCGCAGTCTGCAGGTGACCCAGTTGCCATTGCCTGGACTTTGGGGGAAGAAACACTAGTTTCTGAGCCATGCTGACCCTATCCTGTCTGCCACCCGAAGGGGACTTGTGACAGTCCCACCCTTCTTGCTGCCGCTGACTGAGGGGCTCATTCCTGCCGGACTCACCACCCTGGGGAGTTCTGCGCTGTCCAAAAGTGGTGCCTGTAGTCCCTGAGTGCTCCCAGGTGCAGAGGAAACCAAAAACTGAGTTGGTGATAACCGCTGGAACGATCGCTAAAACGATCAGCAAAAATGCTCAGGCTTCCATAAATTGGCCGCTCAGCGTCCAGTACACAGACGGGAAACACAGGGAAAAAAGGCTGTGAGAGCACATGAGACATGCTGCTGTCAGGGAACACTGAAATATGTTCAGGCGTCCAGAAAATGGCCGCCAGTGCCTTGAATAGGAATCACATAGAAAATGGCTGCTGAAGCCCAGACAGTCAGCCTGCTCTGCCCACACCTAAAATGGCCACCAAACATCGCCAGGTAGATATAAAAAAAAAAACCTGCAAAGCCACAGCGCTGCACAATTTCAAGCAAACCCTCACAGGCACCTTCCAGGAGCATTCCATACAGGTCCCAGGACCACCGCCATTCAGCCAGCCCCCCCATGTCAGGTGAGAGCCCACAAAGAGCCCCTATATAGGCACACACACACCGCTCAGCAGCCACATGCTGTATCCCCCCCCCCCCAAAGGGGGGAGAGAGGGAAGATAGGGAGGTGAGGGGGCCCCCGAATCGATCTCCCAGGGAATGCCCAGCTGCTCAGCCCCGTCAGAACAGGGAGAGCTGTACTTACCAGTCCCGAAGAGCTGGGAGAAATTTCATTGTAGATCTATTCCTGATCAGTACAGGGTAGCTGCTGGCCTCGGCATACTGTGACGCAGACATCAGTAGCCCGGTCATATGTACGCCCCCGGAGCATAAAATCTCAATGACCACCTCTGGAGCTGAGGTATGTCGTGGCCTGCCGAGCTATAGCTGCGACCTGCACACGCTCGATAGCCGGACTGGGGAGACTACAAGGATAAGTGAACCAGCCTGTCACCCAGCCGGCTGTTGATAGAAGATCACAGGATCACTCATCTTGCGAAAAAAGCAAAGCCTCTGCATAAAAAAACACGGACCTATGGGCCCGCAGGGTTCCTAGGTCTGTCTCCTTCACTAGGCAAGAAAAAACTGATTACTGCAAGGCAGGGTGGAGGGTTGATACCTAGGGGACCGCCCCCTGGGCGGAACTGAAGGTTCTGAGTGTTGTGTTACAACTTTGCCTAGTGTCTCCTAAAGAGAAAGGTATACAACCCAATGGTCAAGAGAGGAGCTGTGTCGGTCGGTGAATATAAGAGAAACATTTTTTTTTATATATTTTTGGGGGATATTTATTATAGCATAAAGTAAAAAATAATGCGTTTGTTTTCAAAATTGTTGCTCTATTTTTGTTTATAGCACAAAAAATAAAAAACGCTGGGGTGATCAAATACCACCAAAAGAAAGCTCTATTTGTGAGAAACAAGGACGCCAATTTTGTTTGGGAGCCACGTCGCATGACTGCGCAATTGTCAGTTAAAGTGACGCAGTGCCATTATACCAACAGTAAAATATGGTGGTGGTAGTGTGATGGTCTGGGGCTGTTTTGCTGCTTCAGGACCTGGAAGACTTGCCGTGATAAAAGGAACTATGAATTCTGCTGTCTACCAAGAGATCCTGAAGGAGAATGTCCGACCATCTGTTCGTGTACTCAAGCTGAAACGAACTTGGGTTCTGCAGCAGGACAATGATCCTAAACACACCAGCAAGTCCACCACCGAATGGCTGAAGAAAAACAAAATGAAGACTTTGGAGTGGCCTAGCCAAAGTCCTGACCTGAATCCTATTGAGATGTTGTGGTATGACCTTAAAAAGGCCGTTCATGCTCGAAAACCCTCTAATGTAACTGAATTAGGACAATTCTGCAAAGATGAGTGGGCCAAAATTCCTCCAGGACGCTGTAAAAGCCTCATTGCACGTTATCGCAAACGCTTGGTTGCAGTTGTTGCTGCTAAGGGTGGCCCAACCAGTTATTAGGTTTAGGGGGGCAATCACTTTTTCACACAGGGCCATGATGGTTTGGATTTTTTTCACCTTTAATAATAAACACCTTCATTTACAAATTGCATTTTGTGTTTACTTGTGTTGTCCTTGACTATTGTTTAAATTGGTTTGATGTTCCGAAACACTTAAGTGTGACAAACATGCAAAGGAACAGGAAATGAGGAAGGGGGCAAACACTTTTTCACACCACTGTAGCCCTTACTAGCAGTATACAGTACACTTAGCTTACCAGTAATAATAAATTGCCCTTACTAGCAGTATAAAATACACTTACCCTACCAGTAATAATAAATAGCCCCTACTAGCAGTATAAAATACACTTAGCTTACCAGTAATAATAAATAGACCCTACCAGTAATAATAAATAGCCCTTACTAACAGTATAAAGTACACACACTACTCACAGTACACGCTCCTATGAGATGTGGTAAGAGTGCAGTCTGAGGTGAAATGCGTGGAAGAGCTCTTGCCTCCCAGGAAGGCTCCTCTTCCCATCACGGTCGCCCTCTGTTGGCTAGAGTAGGTATCTCCGCCCTGTCTAGCTGATATCTTTCTATGGCGCACGCGCTGACTGTCAATGTTCTATCAGAATAGCGAACCCGTCAGATTAGGTAACTGAAGTAACGTTCATACAATCTCCCTCCACACAGCACAGCACGTTCTGATATGTCAGGTGA
Source organism: Lithobates pipiens (assembly GCF_037356315.1). NCBI lineage: Eukaryota > Metazoa > Chordata > Amphibia > Anura > Ranidae > Lithobates > Lithobates pipiens. The sequence continues at coordinate 195,277,002 of NW_027507903.1, forward strand.
CAGTCCACCTTCCAATCACAGGCTCTCGAAGTAAACAAATGTCACATAGCAGCAGTGTCCGTGTGATGATTTGGGGCTCCCTTCCAATATTGTGGCCGGGCTGTAGATGAGTTCTCCATAGTGATGAGACATGTGACCCCCCCATCCCCCGGGCTGATGAGTGCCGCTCTTGTCATCTCCTAGTCGCAGCAATGTTGGACAAGTCATCTAGATCGGGAGGACGGATCGTCCCATAGATCGGTGAGGATGGGTCACCTCCTCTCTCGGGAACGCTGTCATGGTCTTCGGCTTGGGAACATAGGTATCTGACTGCTACCTCTCCAATCACTACATCGGGGCCCTATCATTCAGAACATGGGAGCCAGCCAGGGGCCACAAATGTCAGCTGTCAAAATGGGTTCCTTCCCTGTCCCCCCCCCCCCACACTCATCATCACACAAGAGCAGACATATTTCTAGCAAGATCACTGTCAGGGATCCTGTCCTGTAGGTAGGTACGATCACTGCTAGGGGCCCAGTCCTGTAGGTGGGTATGATCACTGCTAGGGGCCCTGTCCTTTAGGTAGGTACAATTACTGCTAGGGGCCCTGTCCTCTAGGTAGGTACAATCACTGCCAGGGGTCCTGTACTGTCGTTGATAGATCACTGCCAGGGGCCCTGTTCTCTAGGTAGGTATGATCACTGCCAGTGGTCCTGTACTGTCAGTAGGTAAATCACTGCCAGGGGTTCTGTCCTGTAGGTTGCTAGATCACTGCTAGGGCTTCTGTCCTGTAGGTAGGTAGATCACTGCTAGGGGTTCTGTCCTGTAGGTAGGTATGATCACTGCTAGGGGTCGTGTCCTCTAGGTAGGTATGATCACTGCCAGGGGTCCTGAACTGTAGGTAGGTGCAATCACTGGCAGGGGTCCTGTCCTCTAGGTAGGTAGATCATTGCCAGGGGCCCTGTCCTGTAGGTAGGAACAATCACTGCCAGGGGCCCTGTCCTCTAGGTAGGCATAATCATTGCCAGGGGCCCGGTCCTCTAGGTAGGCATGATCATTGCCAGGTGCCCTGTCCTCTAGGTAGGAACGATTGCTGCAAAGGGCCCTGTCTTCTAGGTAGGAATTACTGACAGGGGCCCTGTACTGTATGCTGGCATGATCACTGCCAGGGGCCCTGTCCTGTAGGTAGGTACGATCACTGCCAGGGTCCCTGTCCTGTCTGTAGGTACAATCACTGCCAGGGGCCCTGTTCTGTAGGTAAATTACTGTTAGGGGCCCTATCCTGTAGGTAGATACGATCACTGCCAGGGGCCCTGTCCTGTCGGTAGGTAGGTAGAATCACTGCCAGGGGCCCTGTCCTGTTAGTAGGTACAATCACTGCCAGGGGTCCTGTATATAGTTACAATCACTGTCAGGGGCCTTGTCCTGTAGGTAGGTACAATCACTACCAGGGGCCCTGTCCTCTAGGTAGGTACGATCACTGCCAGGGGCCCTGTCCTCTAGGTGGGTATGATTACTGCCAGGGGCCCTGTACTGTAGGCAGGTACGATCACTGCCAGGGGCCCTGTACTGTAGGCAGGTACGATCACTGCCAGGGGCCCTGTCCTATAAGTGGGTACGATCACTGCCAGGGGCCCTGTCCTGTATGTAGTTACAATCACTGTCAGGGGCCTTGTCCTGTAGGTAGGTACAATCACTGAAAGGGGCCCTGTCCTCTAGGTAGGTACGATCACTACCAGGGGCCCTGTCCTCTAGGTGGGTATGATTACTGCCAGGGGCCCTGTACTGTAGGCAGGTACGATTACTGCCAGGGGCCCTGTCCTATAAGTGGGTACGATCACTGCCAGGGGTTCTGTAAGTAGGTACAATCACTGCCAGGGGCCCTGTGCTGTCGGTAGGTACAATTACTGCCAGGGGCTCTGTCCTCTAGATAGGCACAATCACTGCCAGGGGCTCTGTCCTCTAGGTAGGTACGATCACTGCCAGGGCCCTGACCTATAAGTGGGCACGATCACTGCACAGGCCCTGTTCCGTAAGTAGATACGATCACTGCCAGGGGCCCTGTTCTGTAGGTGGATACAGTCACTGCCAGGAGACCTAGTCTGTAAGTAGGTACGATCACTGCCAGGAGCCCTGTACTGTCAGTAGATAGATCACTGCTAGGGGTCCTGTCCTTTTGGTAGGTAGCTAGGTTTGATCACTGGCAGGGTCACTGTACTGTTGGTAGGTAGATCACCGCTAGTGGTCCTTTCCTATTGGTAGGTAGGTTTGATCACTGCCAGGGGTCCTGTACCGTCGCTAGGTAGCAATCACTGCCAGGGACCCTTTCCTGTTGGTAGGTATTGGCACTGCTGTCCTCTGATTCTATAGGGCACAGTGATATCACATTGGAGGTGTCAGTGAGCTGTAATCCAGGTGACCACCAAGTGGTTGGATGTGAGAGATTCAGTCGCTGGATAACTGACATGCTGCAGTAACTGCTTCTACCAAATGGCTGCCCATTAACCCTTTCTTGATCTCTAGTAAAATATATTTCCATTGGGAAGAGATGTCTGGTGTCTACTTAGAACAAACCCTTCCATTACTGGAAGGCTGTCCATAGCCGTGTTCAGAAAGTAGTATGTGATTAAAGCATCCCCCAACCTATACTCATTTAAAAAATGGAACTCATAATGCCATCTGCTCTTGTAATGGCTCATTCACACAAACAGACTGCCACCCCCCTGAAAATGGTCATCCATGGTCAGATTGCTTTTCAGAGTCGTTTGACAGGTGGTGAGGAGGCAAGAGATCACCTTGTTTTAACTCTCTAATGCAGCACTAGCATGCTGCAACTGCACACGCATTCTCTTGAATGGGTAGTGTTCAGTGGGCAGTAATGCTGAACACCGCAGGGGAAATAATTGCTGCTGCTGCTGCATGTGTTAACCCCAGCTGTGCCTTTGTAGCTTACGGGTGGGGGGTATTAGTAATAGTAACACCACAAGTGTTAAAAGGACCTTATACTCGTCAGGGTTGCACTATACGGCAACCTGCATTTTGTGGCCCATATATAAAATGATGGCCGTGATATGCTGGTCCTTTTTTGCAATGAAATAAACACACCCACATTGATTAACCCCTTCCCATTGCCGCCTCCTGGCCCTTTAAGAGCTTGTAGATACAGGGAGGAGATGGGTATCCGGGTCATGTGACCACTGTGATGTCCTGCCACATGATTGGAAAGCTCCAACACTATGTATAGACAGTTTTGTCTATACATAGGGCCGCATATATACTGCCTCTCTGCATTAAAGCCCACCCACTGAGAGGCTGCTTATATGCATACAAGCAGGCTGCAAGAGGTTAATTAAAAATTTTTTTTTTTGCATTGAAGCATTGTAACTGTGATCAGAGGATCATGGGTGCAATGCTCAGACTCCTGCAGGCTATTTGTCCTGCCCATGTCCAGAAAGGGTTAAAGACATAATTATGGGGCTGGCGGAATTCTCAGTGAAGTGTGTTGATAGTACTGCACTTGTGCTCCATTGTGATCCACTCATAGATGGGAATTGTAGCCTTTTCCATTACAGATCCTGGAAGTGTATTGCTCTACCCAATTCAAAATTACATTAGGTTCTGCAGGTAGAAGAAACGTTGGGTCCAGTAAGGGGTCAGCAGACTCTGACCATGTTTCAGGTTACATTCTTAATATGAAGTCTTTGGAGTGTGGTAGTAAACTGGAGTACCCGGAGGAAACCCACTTATCCGCACCACACATCAAACCAGCATTGTGATGTGAATGGGGCACATGGAAAACCATTGTTATCTATGTGCCCTAGCAGTAACCTGCATTTATTCGGTGTAGAAAAACCACAGGTCTCAGATCACGTGAATGAGCATTTTGCCCTTAAAGCTGAATACCATGGAACATAAAAATCCTCCCTTGCACAAGGGGTAACTTATTAGTTATGCCTAGGTGACTGCGACCAGCACTTTTCCTGCCCCTAGATGTTAATTAATTCCAGTTTTGGATATTTTATCCATAGTTACATTGCTCCAGGTTGGATCAAGGTCATTTTGGTTATACCACACCTATGGGATCCCTCTCTAAAAGCTGTAGTAGACATCGCTTCTACTGTGATCGTCACTCACATCCGAGCACCGTTCAGAGAATGCTTTGCAATTTCTCAGTGAATGCAAAGCATCCTCTGACTGGACAAGATGGAGAGCATGTAGTCCCCACCTTGTCCAATCAGAGAACACTTTGCATTCATTGAGAAAATGCAAAGTGATCTATGAATGGTGCCTGTGCCAAGTGAGCGACTTCCTGTGTTCAGATCGCAGTAAGGTAGATGGTCAAAAACTATACATACTACAGTAGATAGTCTGGACTTACCACAATATATGGTCTGACTGTAAACATGCTACTGGAGATGGTCAGAGACTGGACAAAGAATTTGACACACCACACTATATGTTCAAAGACTGAGCATGCAAAAGCAGATAATCTGAAAGTTTCTATCAATATATAGCAGTAATGGCAAACCTTGGCACCCCAGATGTTTTGGAACTACATTTCCCATGATGCTCAACTACACTGCAGTGCAGGAGCATCATGGGAAATGTAGTTCTAAAACATCTGGGTGCCAAGGTTCGCCATCACCGGTATATAGAAACTGGATGTACGTCAGTATATGGTCAGAGGTTGGGGGCATGCTAAAGGAGATGGTAAGAGACTGCACATACTACAGCAGGTGGTCAGGTACTGGACATACTACAGTGATCAGAGACTGGCAATGCTACAGTATATTGGTAGAGACTGGACATACTACAGCAGGTGGTCAGACTGCAAGAATGCTATAGGAGAAAGTCAGAGACTTTGGGCATGCTAAAGAGATGGTCTGAGTCTGAACATGGTACAGTAGATAGGAACTTATATCATCAGTGATTGCCAGCATCTAAAAGTTATGGTCAGAAACTGGACAAAAAAACACCATTTGTTCAGAGGCAATGGATATGCTACAGCAGATTGTGAAACGCCAGCCTATTCCAACAACACCTCTAGTTTCGCTTTAACCTCTTTGTGCTGACCGCCTCTGCCTTTTAAGAGTTCTAAAAGTTGAGGCTTGCATTCAGGTCATGTGACAGCTGTGATTGGCTATCACATGATCGGGAGCTTACCGCTCAATGCCGGCTACCTTAATGGGAGCATGCAGGGAGTGCACACTCAGCATGGCAAGTCATTTTAACAGGGCCACATATATATGCGCCGCTTGGCATTAAGGTAGCTGGCCTCAAGAGGGGGAAAAAAAAATGGTATAAATCTGGCCCTGGTAGCCAGTAGCACATGGATGTAAGCCTAGAGACTGTACTGTGCTGCAGTTGCTTCACCACTCAAAAGTTCCACTCCACTCCATGTCATTGCCACCACTTTTGATCTCAAGAGAAACACATTGTCACAATAGTCACTGATGTATGCTATAATGAAGTAAATATATTGCATTTTGCAACTTTTGAGTGGAGTAGGGACTGGCCAACTACATCAAGGGATTACCTTGATGTAGTTGGCCAGCTTAAACATGTATTGGAATGTATGTGAACTAAAAATCTCTGTTTTTACACAGTTTGCTAGAAAGGGTGTATAGCAGTGTGCAGAGAGTTCATGCAGAATTTTAAGCCTGAGTTCACACTTGTGCATTGTGGGACACCGCATGTGATGTGCACAGGAATGCGGAATGTCTGTGCGGTGTGATTTGAGCGGTACATTTTGTATGGCTCAAATCGCATATGCATCAAAATGGTACAGGTCCCTTTTTTCTGCAACTGAATCCGCACAAGTGTTAACATCCACATCGCATTTGCACCAAAAGGGTGTAGGACCCTTTTATTCCCCCGCACTTGAATCACATCGCATGGGTGTGATTCTGGCAATCGCACTGTTTTGCAAGCTGTTTCGGGGGTGTCATTAATCTTAACATTGACACCCGCAGCAGATCACATGGACACATTGCAATACAGTGCAGGGAATACACAAAAGATTTGCTGCGTTTCCCACATCACATCAGTGTGAACCAGGGCTTAGTATTAACATGGGTCACACCCCTTTAGCACCTCATGTGTAATATACAGTATATATAACCCATTTGGATTTGAGCACAGGTATTTCTTTTGCATAGTGCAGGTCACTGACCGGACTTGAACCTGTAGCTCTCCTACAATTTGTGTCCATTGGTCCCATATTGGCACTATATCAATTTAAGTATGCTATAAGCAAGTAAGAACTTTGTAGAGTAGGGTCTGATCAGAGAGGGATTATTGGATGCAGTTGGCCAGCTTATACCATCTATTGCAATGTATGTAAACTAAAATCCCTGTCTTTAGCAGAGGTTTAATTCGAAATATTTACTGTATTTGGTCGCCTTGCTTTTAAACCACTTCTGGCTATTTTCCCTTTTTTTACGTACCACCTCTCACCCCACCAACCTTGGAAAGTTCCCTGCTATGCTTATTCTTCAGTATATGTACTATTACATTTTCTGATCAGGCATTTCTTTATATGGTATGCCTGCTTTTCATAAAACTTAAGTTACAGCTCTGGCACCGAAAAAAATAAAAAAGTAAATATGGCTGGAGCTAGCCCAGGTCTCTATATTTAACAGCTGTGACTTAGAACCTTCATGTTCCATGGACTGGCAGGGTATACAGCTAATACTGTCCAGAGCTGTGTTTATTTTCTTTAGGATTTTCTTTTTTGAGCAGGTTTAGATTAGAGTAGAACTGTCAAACTCTCATCGCGGGCCGCATAAGCAGTCAAGAGCCCCCTGCCCTCCCTTACATCACAATGCACCCCCTTACCTTGTGCTTCTGCAGGAAAGAAGCTGGGACAGAGCTGGGAAGCAGAAAGTGCAGAGTATGGAGGAGGACCAGAGGAGGGCTGGAGTCAGCTGCCAAAGTCGGCTGAATGTTGAGACAAGGGAGGGCTGTGGCTGCAAGGAGACGCACAGGATCTGCAGAAGTTCTGTCCTCTGCGGAGACAGGATTGGGGGGGGGGGGGGGTCGCTGCAGGGAAGGTGTGAGGGCCACATGATATGGACATGTATTTGACATATGTGGTTTAGAGCAACTGATTTCAGAGGCACAGAGCATAACTTGTTCCATTAAGATTATGAGATGTGAGGCTCTTTATTGGAGTACTGATGTGTACAATCGGATGTTGGCTGTGGTCTAAGACCACATATTGCAGTATACATTCCTAATGTACAAATACAATATTAAAGGTGCTTTTGTTTGACTATGCTACCAGAATCAGATGAAACATTCTGTAACATTTTAATACAAGATAAACATATTAAATCTTTACATAATCATGTCAACTTGTACTTCATTGACACACAAATAATTACATTTGGTCACAAGAAAAAAAAAAAAAAAAATGAAAAAAAAAAAAAAAAATCAGTGATAAATAAATCTATATTCTTTTTTTTTAACAAAATCATGTATTCTTCAGTCTCTTATTAACTGATACATGTAAGGCACATTAGAATGTATATTTCTATAAAATAATTTTCAGAACAATAATAAAAAAAGTGGATTCATTTGTGCTTCCTTTAGTTTCACATCCATTGGCAGCTTTTCAGAACTCATTAAAAGCTGGGCAGCAATGCCGTGCACTGCAATATCCCTTGTGGCACTTTGTGGACAATGAAAAGGTCTATGAGACGTTCACAGGACTTGTCCAGTTACTGAAACAGAAAGCATGGGGACACCTAGGGGACGCAATATCCTAATGCAGTGAAATGATTGCTTATTCCAAATATTGCTTTACTTGAAATGACGCTACAAATTTAGTTATGTTTGCATAATGAATTTTAAAACGCCAACGTTGTTGACAGCATTGTATAATTACATTAGCTATATAAAATGTCCCTCCCCACATATAACACAGGTTTCATTTGAGGCATAATTTACATTAAAAACATTTTTCCTCTGTATGTTGTGCAAGACAAAAAAGGTCTAATTAAAAAATGCAAAAATGACATTTTAAAAATATAACACTCTATTCCTTAGGAAGAAAAACTGTCAACATCTTTTTTGCTTGTCTGAATATTCCCAATCATAAGTCGGTGACTTTATTTTCTAGTGCGGCTGCGATCTGTTGTAGCCGGATTGCTAACTGCATGCGCTGTGCTGATGGATCCTCTTCAAGTGCGTTTATAATCTAGAAAATCAAAGAAAGAGTAATTTCTATGAAATAATTTGTTTATGATTAAATTAAATATGATTGGTCCCAGAACAGAACCCCACGTTCCACCCTGGACCATTCCGTACTCCCCATTTATCACTACCCTCTGAACTCGGCCCTGTAGCCAGTTTTCTTTTACAAAAGGTTTATTGAAAAATTCACATCAGTGAGACAATACAGAGATAACATAGATCTGCCAAAAACATTTTAAAGACCTGTGAAGAGTTACATATAGACATAACAATGTTGGACTCGTGTCCAGGCCATAATAGACATGTAGAAGCATCCAAGGCTGGCCGCAACACGCAGCCGCACACCATAGAGCAAAGCTAATGGGGCATAGGGGCGGACAGAGTTCATTTGCTCGATGGGGTACCAATGTCGGAAAACCACATAACAGATAGAAAGTCAAACAAAACTCTTACACAGCGAGCAGATGAATTTGGGCTGCTTTCAAAAAGGGAATAAAAAAAACCCCCGCTACTGGTCAGAGATGCCACTGGGCAGCCTGAGTGCGCTGTGAGACAGATGCAAAAAAAATAAATAAATAAATAAAAAATAAAAAAAGGAGAAAAGAGATAGCGATAGAAGTATAGAAAAGAGAGAAAAGTGGGAGAAAAAGAAAATAAATGGGGTAAGGGGGGGAGAGGAAGAGGGGGGGAAGAAGGGGGGGTCCCTGGAGCGGGGGGACATCCAACGATCAAAGGGAGAGGAGTACCGGATCAAATCTGGATGGGCGGGTATAAGCCACCCAGGGCTGCCAGACCCGAAGAAATTTAGCATGGGTATCTGATGCCATCGGCGTCAGTTTTTGGTTCACCATAATATCATTCATACAGTTCTTAACTGCCTCATAGCTAAGAACCGGAGTCTTCCAGGCCCTTGCTATGGTGATTTTGGTTGCAGTAAATTAATGTGCAGCTAGCTGACGTTCCGGACGCAGGAGCTCTGCAATTGGTTTCCACAGGAGGGCCTCAAAAGGGTCTCTCCTAATATCCGCATGAAAGAGTGTACGAAGTAGAGCATATATTCTGACCCATAATCTAGTCACCCTGGGGCAGGTCCACCAGATGTGAGCCATGGTGCCCTCCTGCGAGCATCCGCGAAAACATAGGGGGGAGCAAGACGGGATAATGTCGCCAGCCTCGCCGGGGTGTAATACCACCTATAGAACACCTTATACGCATTCTCCAGAAAGAGAACGTTTCTGGAGCATGTAGGCAGCGCCTTGGTCATAGCTTGCCAGTCCTCCGGGTCAAGCTGTTTGCCCAGTTCAGCCTTCCATTGAAGGTGATAGGGCCGGAGCGGCGGTTTCGTAGATTATAAAATAGCTGTATAAATGAGGGAGATCAACCCTGAGGCATGGGGCCAAGATCTACAAAGGCTCTCAAAAGGAGACAGTGTGTAGGGAGCAGACTGGGTCCAATCAATTGGTGAAGGAAGTGCTTAAGTTGGAGGTAGGTATAAAATTCCCTGAGGGGAATATCATGGGATGACCGAAGGGCTGCAAAAGGGATAATTTTAGTCGGGGTGAGCAAGGAATGGACATCTACAAAACCATGATCCGTCCACCACGCAAACTGACCGGGGTTATCACAGCCTGGTGGGAATAGGGGGCAGTGTAGACCTGTAGCCAGTTTTCAATCCATGTGCTCACCCTATGGTCCATGCCAACGGACCTTACTTTGTACAGTAAACATTTATGGGGAACTGTGTCAAATGCTTTTGCAAAATCCAGATACACCATGTCTACAGGCCTCCCTTTATCTAGATGGCAGCTCACCTCATAGAAGGTTAATAGATTGGTTTGGCAAGAACGATTCTTCATGAATCCATACCAATTACTGCTAATGAGATCGTTGTCATTAATAAAAATCTTGAATATAGTCCCTTATCATCCCCTCCAAGAGCTTGCATACAATTGATGTTAGGTTAACTGGTCTGTAATTTCCGAGTGATGTATCTTGGCCCTTTTTTAAATATTGGTGCTACATTGCCTTTTCTCCAATCAGCTGTTACCTATCCAGTCAGTAGACTTTTCATAAAACTTAGGAACAATGGTTCCTTAAAGACCCTCAGGTGCAAGCTATCTAGTCCCGGTGAATTATTATTGTTACGCTTTTCAAGTCTATTTCTAATTCTGTCCTCTGTTAGCCTTGAAGGTGCTTCCTGTGACATGTCATGAGGATAAACATTGCAGTATAATATGTTTGGGGGTTTAAAGTAATTTTCTAGCAAAAAATACAGATTTAAACAAAAAGTTAAAGAAAAGGCCTGGACTTCAAGTGGTTAAGTAGTGTTTTTTTTAGTCAAATTTTAATAAATCTTTATCTTTTCTGGCCGAGCTTGTATACGGAGCAGGAAGGAGGAGTGGAGTATAACATTGGGATACCGCATGTGTTCCATACACAAACAGATCCATGAGGCAAGAGCTATGCAGTTTCACGCTTTGTTAGACCACCTATAATTTTGGGTCTAACCATCTGGGTAAGAGGCTCTGAATAGCGGTGGTGGGTTCACTGATCACGTATAATTGATTTAAAGGATATGATGGACATTAATTGGTTTTCACATTCAATTTATGTGTTTATGGACAATTTACTTTATATGGACTCTATTGTCTTCACTGTTTACTTTTTTGTGATCATAATTTTCTGAAGAAAAATATTGAATACTTATTGTCTATATATTGACACATTTATTGTTTTGCATGACTTGGTATCATTATGCACAGCGCAATAATATTAGGTCAATGGAGTGCATTACTGCAGGATTTTGAGCACCCAGCTATTCTAGGATGTAGCAGTGAGACATGAAAATGTCACTTGAGAGTGTGCCATTTGACCTCACTTCCTATTTCACATGGCAACCAAAGCAGAATGTTAAGGGATATCTACACATTGGTGAGTAGATTGCAATAAAAACCTGACAGAGTTCCATCTCTCCCCACTGTAACAAATAAAAATTTTAGGTAGAGTTCAGCTGAATAATACGCACACATCGAGTCCCCTGTGACACTGCGCGTGGAAGCTCCCTCCCGGCTCTAGCACTCTGCAAGTGCTCCAATATTATTCACACAAGATTTTAGTGTCGTTTTATGCCTATATACTGAATAAATTCCTATGCTGTTTAAGAGCCTCACTCCTGCCCCACCGTCATATGACGTGACGGATTTTGAGCGGGTATATCTGAATTATGCTTGTAGCTACAGACATCATTCAGATACTGCCATTTTCAGCCGGCGATTCCCTACACCATAAGAACAATCGTAGCGGCTGTTCCGCCGCTTGATCGTTCTTACGGCAGGCGAGAGGGGACTCCTCCCCCCGTGCTTCTACCGAATCATCGCTATGATCAGTGAGTCGGACAGAGGATGCGCCTGATGTTGATCATAGAGATTTCCGACGGACCAGATGGTTGCCGGAGTGCCTATGATCACCAGAGGTCGGGCGCGATGTTATGATGTCAAACCCGGTCTCTGCAATCAAAAAACTGCGCCACTCATGTCATGTCATATTCCTATTACAAGGGATGTTTACATTCCTTGTAATAGGAATAAAAGTGATCAAAAATTTTTTTTCAAGCGCCCCTGTCCCTGTGTGTGCGCACGCGGAAGCGAATGCATGCATAAGTCCCGCCCACACAGGAAAACGTTGTTCAAACCATACATGCGAGGTATCGATGCGAACGTTGGAGTGAGAGCACTTTTGTCCCTAGACCTCCTCTGCACCTCAAAACATGTAACCAGTAAAAAAATTTCAAGCGTCGCCTATGGGGATCTTTAAGTACCAATCTTTGCTAAAAAAAAATAATGTATAATGTTTAGGGGTTCTATGTAATTTTCTAGCAAAAAAAATGATGATTTTTACATGTAGGAGAGAAATGTCAGAATTGGCCTGGGTGGCAAGTGGTTAAAGGATTGGCTTGGTGCTTCTCTCTCCTCCTCTTGCTCACAGTGATCGGGTTCCCCAGCCTGCACCTGAAGCAGCCTCGCTCCCTTTACAGCCTCCATTTAGAGACTTTAGAGACAAACTTTAGGGGTTTATCCGCCAGAACTTCAATCCATTCACATGGTTGCACCTTCATGTATCAGCATGCAGATGCATGCCTTTTCATTTAAATTTTAAATTGTAATCTTTTTCATCAGCTGGTTTAGCGCTGATTATACCAATATTGATTTATGTATCAAGTCTGCTCAACAGTCACTTACCTCATCATAATATTTCTTTGTATACTGATACAGCTGATGTAGTGCTACGAGCGTGTTTAGTGATTCTGTATGTGCCTGCAGATTGAAAAACAAAATAAAAAGCTGTTACTGCACACATAAAGCAAACTAAATAAAATGCAATAATCAAGTTGCGAAAAAATCCTGTATGCTGTATTGGATTATGTTGCAAGGTTACAACATTCCAAAAACAGCTTGTTTAGGGCCTCTTCTATAAGTACAGCTGGTTTCCATCATAGCGGTGACCAGCGGAGATCTCAGTGCCTTCGGAGGAAGGAGAGGAGCAATTTGACTCCCCACTTATGACATCCCTTGGGATCCTCTATATACAGATGTGCCTGTTTATTTCTATATACATGTGTTGCCCACTGGATCTTTTTAAAATGAATTGCTTTTAATCCTACACTTAGAGGCGCCTCTCCCCATTTTTAGCTTTCTGGCTGTATGCAGCACCTGAGCTTTTGTGGTGGGAGAAATACACTGGAATTGACTATGCCTAGGCTCAGTCACTCATGTACAAGAGACCTTAAACAAAACAAAGTAATTGAGTCAAATATAACTTGCAGAACTGCACAGAACAAAGCATGTTTCTTGCAAATGATGAGTAATCTAATTATTTAGGTTTTACTGAACCATACCCTTGAAATTTCTGCTAAGTGTGTGTTCATGTCCTGGTCACTGACTTGTACCATCTGACGGATTCCTTTATAATAGCTGAAAAAGAAAAAAAAGACAAAAAGTCTATTAATATATGTGAACACTGCATTCAATGATTCTTTAAAAGCAACTGTCTTCCTTGCCACTCTCCATTCTGCAACACCTAACAATGTCAGCAAGTTCAAAGTAAACAGAGCAAAACATAATTAACCCTCCTAAATGTCTTGAGATGTGGCCCAAGGGACTGAACATAGGAATGTACAGCCATTTCATGCTACATGCACCAAGCAACTTGGCTCATCATATACAACTGATTAGTTGCAACAGTTCCACTGTTACCCAGTGGTCATACATGGATCGAAATTCGGCCCGTTCAGCAGGGACCAACCAAAGTTTGATCCATGTGTACATATACAAGAGATTGCGCAAATATCAACCATAATGAGTGACCATGGTGAAAAAAAAGTATTAATATAAAATAAATGAACTGATCATTAATGAGTGTGTATAATGAAAAATTTATAAAAAGATTGCCATTCGTTAGTGAAGCATTTAAATATAAATATTATCATGTGAACGGGTGAAGATGCCCGTTACAGGGAAACGCTCCGGTTGGAAAGTACCCCGTGACGTCTCCACACACACAGCTGACAGTCTGATAGTCCTGAAGCAGTGTACCTTGTATATGTCTTTGCTGTGCACAAGAAATCTATGAGAAATAAATGTTACGATTTACTGCACTATGAAGCGCCTCTTCTTTTCTTTTAATCTACCATTGGTAAAACTATTATGGAGGAACCCTGGAGGGAAGGGAAATTGTTTTTTAAAACTATCCCACTGCCTATCACTTGAGACAGACGAGAGCGGCCATCCCATTTGAATCTGTCAGGTGGAGTATCACAGCTGATAGTCACGATTGAAGGAATGGAAACATCCCATCTCAGTGTTCCTATTGTGGATCTGTGGCCAGTCTATCGTTCCAGAGTGACTTGGAGGAATATCTGTTGCAGTACAGTGTTAATCCTTGGCGAGTTTGACCCTTATAATTTGGGGTCCTTCGTATGTGATAAGAGGCCATTTGGCTACTTTAACTTTGTCTATCTGGATCTGAAACATTGAAACAATCTTGACAAATGAAGAGGTGGCTGCCCAAGTAATTTAAATTAATTTTTTGCTATTTTTTTTCATTTTGGACAGTCCTTTGATACATCAATCCTAATATTTGTGTGGATTTTTTATCTTCACCAGTGCACATGATAATATTTATATTTAAATGCTCCACTAATAGCAATATTTTTATACATTTTTCATTATACTCAATGATCAGTTCATTTATTTTATATTAATACATTTTTTTCACCATGGTCACTCATTATGGTTAAGAATATTTGTGCAATCCCTTGTATATGTACACATCTGTTTTAAATGAGTATTACATTTTCCAGGTGACAGTGGCATTTATAACTTTATTCACTTTTTTCCAACTAATTTGTTTAACCAATTTGTTTTTTTCACATCACCTGCACATTGGTTTGGGCAAGCGCAGAAAAAACGATATATAAAATTTGATCCATGTATGGGCAGACTGATTGTACCAAACTTGATCCATTGATCAACTTGGGTACAACCAGCCTGTCAAATGCTAATAAATACAGTTACTGCCAGCAGCTATAGCCGCCAGCAGTAACCATTGTATTCTGCTAGCTGGGAAGGCTCCCTGAACCGCCCACTGGTAGAATACAATAGCACGGTGGGAGACATCCCCCCACCCATCAACCCTGACTGTGGTCCAGAGATAGAAGGAAAGAAGATTGCATATTCTATGGTCTGCTTAAAGCTCTAGTTTTTATAAATCCACAGAATTTTATTCTAAACTGAATTGTTTCAAACTAAATGAGAGAAGCAATACAGGATGCACAGCCCAGATTATTATTTAGTAACTTACTCTTCCACCATTTTCTTGTATGTGGAGATCTCTTTTGCGTAAAGTAATTTGTTGCTGGGTGACTCCTAAAATAAAAACAGATGAGACATAATTATACTAACACACCATCATTTCTACACAGAGTGGTGAAGGGTTATAACCTCTGTCTTGCTTTTTTGCTGTGGAGAATTCCCCTCACCTGCTATCAGGAAGTGAGGACAGTCACCCAAAGAACACAGATACCAATAAAAAACTACCCAACTCTTTCACATGCTACTAAAATAAGTGCTAGAATTGTTTGTTTAGTGCCCGTCGGACAGATTCTCCTTACTACCTGCTCTGCTGACCACACAAGAAATTAGGAGGCATTTTACCCAAAGGTTGCAATCAAAACCTGTCAGAGGTTTAACCCATCCCTATTAGGTCTAGAAGACAAAAAAAAAAAAGTTTTTACTATAGCTACTATTTAAGGATAGTGATAAGCAGACATTCATAAACTAGGCACATTCCTGTATTCACCTGAATATATACATGCATATTTATCTAATCAGTGGAGAAACATTCAAATAAGGAGTCATGATTGCCTGGATTCCTGAACTCTGACACTGCAGATCAGTCAGACTTGTTAACAAATATTAAAAATTAAAAAAATGTAAGAATGCTCCCTATCTTCTTGTCTCTGAAATGTATCCAAATTTTAAAAAGGAAATGTTTTAGCTGAAGTAGAAAGGGTTAAAACTTCTATCTGTGTAAATAATATAAATAGCCTTCACGCTACTAAATGAATCCGGTTGTCCTACGTGTTCAATAAATGGTATACAATAAGTGTCAAAATGTGTCATAGATAATAAATAGTATTCTAAGTGCCGGTATATATAAAAAAACATAAACGTGCTCTGAACTGGATTAAATATCCCAGACAATAAAATTGAAATAAATATACACGTGCAAACTGCAACTAAAGTGCTTTAGAAATGCAGCAGGGTCTATTAGTATTCACATAATACTAAATCAAATAAAGTCCATAATGATCCTGTGCAAGAAGTGTGTATAAATAATAAATATAGATCATAAAGTGATAAGTGATTATAAGGCAAAACGGAATATGTCACTGCTATTAGTCCTAAATATTAGGGAGAATACGCACCATCACATGAATCAGGATGAATAAGTTCTCTTAAAATAATAAACCACAAAAGGAGCACTGAAATTGGTTCCCGCAAGCAGAAGAGAATACTCAGTAAAATCCCAATCTGGGTTCTCAGAACTCTCACCTCCACTCCTTTGTCATAATCGCATCACATTAAAATAACTCTCCTGCTTTTCTTATTCTCCACCACCAGGGGGTCTTCCACTCCCGTACTTTTACAGCTCAGTGGTGTGGGCACATGTGTTATACCACCAGGGGGCCATCCATCCCTGCAGCAGATGTACTAAACGCCAGGTCACCACCTCCACAATATTATGCCACTCATTAAGAGCAAAAAGGGGGGAAAAGAAGCCTCCAATGGTGTAGTATTTAAAAACAAACTGCTCAATTTATTAATTAAAATCGATTAAACTCCCACGCGTAGGGAGTGGCCAAAGCGCAATATCGGAAGTGACGCAAGACTGGCGGAAGACGCCAGGGAGGTGTCCTGAACATGACAGGCATTTTTCTTTTGAGCTGTGATATTATTCAATGTGAGAGTCTAATCGATTTTAATTAATAAATTGAGCAGTTTGTTTTAAAATACTACACCATTGGAGGCTTCTTTTCCCCCCTTTTCTCTCTCTTAATGAGTGGCATAATATTGCAGAGGTGGTGACCTGGCGTTTAGTACATCTGCTGCAGGGATGGATGGCCCCCTGGTGGTATAACACATGTGCCTACACCACTGAGTTGTAAAAGTACGGGAGTGGAAGACCCCCTGGTCTTGGAGAATAAGACAAGCAGGAGAGTTATCTTAATGTGATGCGATTATGACAAAGGAGTGGAGGTGAGAGTTCCGAGAACCCAGATTGGGATTTTACTGAGTATTCTCTTCTGCTTGCGGGAACCAATTTCAGTGCTCCTTTTGTGGTTTATTATTTTAAGAGAACTTATTCATCCGGATTTATGTGATGGTGCATATTTTCCCTAATATTTAGGACTAATAGCAGTGACATATTCCGTTTTGCCTTATAATCACTTATCACTTTATGATCTATATTTGTTATTTATACACACTTCTTGCGCAGGATCATTACGGACTTTAAAACTATCTGCATTCTACGGCCGACTTTTGCCCAGCTAGGGAGATTTCTCCTAATAATATTTGCCTGGGCTTTGGTTGTAAACGGGAGACATTAAATAGGAACCAAGCATATCCCTCCATAGCGTGTGTGTCTCAATCCAGAGCAGTAAGTGGTATTTCTGTTTACCGCTGCTTTACTCTGGTATCTTCACGAGTCACTCATGACAAGTTCTCCTGACAAAACAAAAAAGCGTTACCAGCGCCATAGCTATTCAAATATGCGTCACCAGAAGTGACTGTGTGCAAAGACCCAGCCCTACGTGTTTCGCCCTAGAAAATACATCTTCAGGAAGCTGGGCACAGTAAAGCGTGCTGGTTCCAGGTATCAGAACAGTAGCAGTTCTATACAATATAACACTGAATACACTGGGTGCCAGATTAAGCAAGAAGAACATGCGAGTGGGAATATATGAACAATAAGAGGTGTTCTACAATTCTTCCATATTCATATATCTGAGATGCACAGATACTGTCAACTCTGGTGTGGAGAATTTTGGTCCCGGTTTGGCATAGGAGTGGTAGTGTCCCGAGGTTCACAAGTGTTTATTAACCAATGATTTTTCTAGGGTTGAAAGCCTCTGCTGAGTATTTTACTAAGAGGGGGTCTATGGCATGTTAACTTTGTGTGCAGCGTTTTCTTATTGAAGCACTATATTATCATCCAGATCACCAAGAGGATTTGGAGCACTACATTGGACTATGTCAATATATTGGAATGGTTTATGTTAGCGTATCTTTGGCACTAATATTGTGTTGCATGGTCTTTCCATAGTGCTGCTATCACTCTTTGTTATATAAGTTTTGCTGACACCAAGGAAAAAAAAAAGTGACAGGGGAGGGATCGCAAGAACACAGCCTGTGATCGACAGCCTCAGCTTTGTTCCTGTGTTAAGGGGGGTGGATCCCCTCCCTCCAATCAGCTATGAGACCTCCTCACTAAAATGTAAATTCAGCTCCTTGCTTCCTGCCTCTGGAAGCTCAGACATGCTGTATAAATTCTGCACTTTGAATGGATGTAGAGAAGATGAGACTCAGATAAACAGGTACAACATATGTAGGAAAATTAGTTTCATCTGTGTAACACCTGAGGCCAGCGACTTCCCTGTGTATATGTGAGAGTTTAAGATAATAACCTCATTAAAATGGTTCATTTTACTGTTCATTATGAGAAAGTATCTTGAACACTGCATATACATTTTTTTTAAATATATTTTAAGGTATGACAATGTTTAAATGTTAATTTATGATGAATACATTTCTTAATTAAAGTCATTTTGTAGATAATGATGTATCTAATTTCTACCAAGCTGTTAAGCCTAACCTTTTACTGGTGACTGGCAGAAGTATGCATGATTAGGACAAGCGTAAAGCAGACTGTCATCCATATCATACAATACATGGTGCTGCCAGCAATGACTGTAACAAGCTTAATGCTTGTTGGCAGACGACTAGCTCTACACATATCCTATATATGGCATATCTATTGCCCTTCTCCTAAACGAGGGAAGAAAACCAGACATCAAACTGAACAGCTCAATCACTTACTCTGCTCAGCTTGTGCTCCGTCCTGCTGCATGCATCCATGAAGGTCTGTGCAATGACTGACAAGGATGCATCTACTACTTGGTGGACGTGTACATCAAAGATGAAGTGAGGGTTCTTCAGTATGTTAACCCAAAACCTTAACGATAAGCTGTATGAAGAAAGGAAAAGCAATACATCTCATCCGTTGTTATTGATGCAACAGACTCTGCAGCAATTGAAACACATACATTCAATAAATGTGAAATGTAAATAGATTAACTGGCAGTTATTTTAAAACCCAAATGTTTAAGAAAAAAAAAATACACTTTAATGAATTTTAGTGCACATAAACACGTTTTTGAAAAATATAAAAAAAAAGATGATGTTAGGCATCTGTTTACTTTGCTTAACATATGCTTTAAATTTGTGTATGACATGCCTGTGGAATGGCGACAAATGACAGTAACTATAAATCTCTATAGTCAACATTTTAAAAGCTCTTACAGGTTACTAGCTTAAAGTAAAACAAGAGGTTCTGGTGTTGGAATTATTGTTCTTGCTCTGACATTCGTGAAAATACCCCACATGTGTGGTGCAATCACCATTTACATGTGTGCGGGACAACATCCCTAGCTGGGTCACATGTGCAGCATCATGGCAATTGCAGATTAAAATAAGGGCTTAGATGGTATGGTCTTTGGCAGATGGGGGAGTTCCTAGTTTCTGCGACATAGAAAAAGGATATGATCAGTCTGCATTGCATTGGTCTTATGTGGCGATAAAACATATTGTGGCTTCTCAGGTGCAGGGATCTCAACGAGGGTGGGTACATATCTCAACACGTACCCAAACCAAGGAAGGATCTAAGCATTAATCTACAGTACTAGAGGATATATGGCTCTTTTTCTATGGATCAACAAATTTATTCTGTTAAATGGTTTAAATCACTACCTCTGTTCAGTTCAACACTCTGCAATCATACTGGTCTAAGATGATAGACAAACCTGTTTGTTTTCCATATGTGAACAGTATCTTCATCTTTAATGTCATATTTTTCAGCTTGTTCGTCCAAAAAGTCAAAGAAATATTTCACAGCTGGCGGTACCACTTGATTGGAGTTAAGGACACTGTGGAAAAAGTTATCTACAAATTGCTGGAGCGTACCCTGTAAAACACAAGCACGGTACAAGGTCAGAAAAAAGAACAGTCACCAAATCACAGCAGATCCTTTTATTATCCCTTGTACACACGGTCGGACATTCCGACGGAAAATGTCCGATCGGACCACGTTGTCGGACAATCCGACTGTGTGTGGGCTCCATCGGACTGTTTCCGTCGGAATATCCGGACAGACAAAGTTTTAGAGCTGGGCTATAAATCTTTCCGACAACATGATCCGATCGGACTTTGTCCAATTGTGTGTAGAGAATTCCGATCGGACAAAGTGCCACACATGCTCAGATCAAATTCCTAGACCAAAGCTATTGGCTACTAGCCTGAACGTAGTCCCGTCCTAACAAAATAACGTCATCACGTTACGTACGATCGGATTTTCCGACGACTTTATCCGACCGTGTGTATGCAACACAAGTTTCAGACAAAATACAACTGATTTTTTTGTCGGAATGTCCGACCGTGTGTACAAGGGCTTAGAGCTGGACTCCCAGCAAGCAGGGAAATACATATATGATATATAGGTGAACTGTGAAAATATTGTAGGTCTGCTCAGATAGTTTGGTGATACAGGCATCACCATCCAACAGCGCAACCATGCTATGGATCTCCCTGTAGACTAGGCCACAGTAGAGTAATAGAGCCTGGTCCAACATCCACCCTGACTTGTGATTGGACAATGAATATGGTAATCGTGCTCTTCCCTCCTGTATGTATGTATGTATGTATGTTCGCTCTGTTAGCCTTACAGTACTATATCAAGCAATATAGTACTTGAAGTCCTTAAAAGTGCTGACACTTACTTTCCCAGTTTCCTGTGCAAGAGATAACCAGAGGCTTATAAAACGAGACAGATTCAGATGCCATTTACATATTAAATACATTTTGTTTCAATATCTGCCAGGAGCTTAGCTTTAAACCATTATTATATGCACACAAGTCTACCTTAACAGAGAGAAGCCTTGTCAGGTAGATTTCTGTAATGGCCTTCGTTTGCTCTTTCGCCTTCATACTTCCTCTCTTGGATTTGCCTTCATCTACTTCATCTGCTGGTCGTACAAGATGCCATACTTTGTTTTCATCTTCTAGCAGTGCATGCTCTATTAAGTCAACCAAATCAGAAAATTCAGCAACAAACCAGTGCCATGGTAAACCAGAATAAATTCATATTAGTCAGTCATAAATTTCATCATGGTTTGCTGATCACTTACTGTTAATAAGCTTGCATGCTGTCAGTGAACTGGATACATCACTCACACAATTGGAAACATTTGAATTCTAGTCAGTTTGTAGTTTTATATTCACCGTGGATCCACTGTTCAAAGATGATCTCTAATGCTTTTATACTCCAAGGTTCCATACACACAAGATCACAGGCGGGATTCTCCGCGATTCCGGCCCACAATTTCAAATGGCTGCAAAATGCGGGACATGTTTGCGATGTCATTACTTCTAATGGCAGCCCAATCATGCTGCGATTTTTGCCGGGATTATCATGCAACAAAATCACGCAAACAATCGTGTCACAATTTTTTTGCACGTTTTTGCTGCGATTGGGGTGCCATTAGAAGTAATGGTATCTCAAGCACATCTCGTGTTTTGCAGACATATGAAATCTCAGGGCGGAATCGTGGAGATTCTGCCTGCAATCATGTCTGAATGGAGCCTTAAAGTACCAAAAGCTGTGGAAAATACAGTGCTCTGGCATGCCCCATCAGACAGCTACATGGCCGAATGAATGGGTATTTGGTTATGTGTTCTTTACTAAAGGGGATGATCAAAGTGTAATTTCAGCGAGAGATCATGTGTGTTCATTACTGGCCACTCTAATAACTCAAAGTAATGAGCATTCAGTTATTTCTCTACCTCTAATTGGCTGTAATAAACCAGTGGCTTTTAGCCATATCTGTGTCATTATCTAAGGTTATCGCAAAGAAGACCTGAGCGAAGTATTTGGGTTACCATTACTGACCTCACCTTATGAAAAGTTTCATCATGACAGTCAGAAGGAGGTAAGCAATAGCATTCTATACACGCAGTACAGGTTTCTTCAAGGGTAAAGACACTGTGGTAATATAGTCAACTATCTCAATATTTAAACAAGTTCAGGACACCTCCCTAAACACAACTACACAGCCAGTTCTGATCCACAGGTTGGGATTCCATACATGCCCCAAATGTTTCAGTAAGACATATTAATAATCTAAGACATTGCAAAATGAAGCACTTATCAATACAACTGCATGCTTTTACAGCAGAATTGGAAGCTGATATGTTAGAAGCATTTGCAACTATAAATCCCTGTGCGATTATAACTAAATTAAATATATTGGTTCCAGTTACATGAAATTGGAATCATAATTATGCAAGCAAAAAAAAAAAAGCAGCAATCAAATGGTTCGTAACGATGAGAGGGATATACTAAATGGAAGGTAATAATATACACAAATGAACATTTAAAAAACATGTTAAACGTAAATTGCGAACCAAAATATTCTTACTTTCTCCTGGAAAGTCTTGATGATTCTCTTCTTGTTGCTGAGAAATTCCAATCCTTGATAAAATAAGTGTGGCATTATCCCGAACCTGCAAACAACCATGTATTGAAAATATTACTAGTTGTGAAACCACTGAAAGCACTTTATTGCTTCCTACTATATATATTAGAGCACATATATTCTTTCTACAAGTGATAACATCAACATTATTTGTAAGAGTGTTCAGCTATGGTTTATTTGGACCAAGAATGAAAGTCTGCAAAGAAGAAACGGCAGAAAACATAAGTCTGCTTTATTTGCTACAAGAAGCCCTCAACAACTAGGTGTAAATGGGACAGTCCATTGCAAGGACCACAAAGAAAACCCTGCAATTCTTTCATTTGACACACACACATATATATATATATATATATATATATATATATATATATATATATATATATATATATGTCTCTGGAACCTTGTACTGATGCTCCCTCCCCCTTTCTGATACAAATTCAGGTACTTAAACTGCTTGCATTTAACAATAAATTCAATGATGCACCAATTGTGCTCATATCTGCCTGGAGTTTAACTTCAGCAAAGGTTAGCTAATTAGGTACAAACAGCCCAATCCTGCCCTACATTTAGTCCCCAATGTGATATGTGGCTACGGATCAAGTCATTTTAGACTTCCCTAGGTGGCAATAGCGAGTGCTTCTCAGTGTACAGAAATCACAAAGCTTGTTGGAAAATCTCTAACATAGGTCACTCCTCACATTTCTTTCTGAAAAGCTAACCTTGCAGTAAACCATGCACACTTTCCCCATTTCAAAATGATTACAATAATTGGATAATTACCATGTCCAGTTCAGGATCTTAGGCTGCCCCAGCAGCAGCTTTGGTCCTACAACTGTTTTTTTTTATTTTAAACTCCCCTTAAGTGTATCTAACCCCCCCTCCCCTAAAATCATTTTTTATTACATTGCTGCCTACCCATCCTTAAATGTGGTGGCTGCATTGGTTTCCTTCTTTAGGCAAATACAATTTTCAGAAAGTACAGAAAATACTTGCTGATCTTGCCAGAAATGCAATGTCCTTGTCGCTTAAAATAAGATTTTTCTACCTAATGTAAACTCCTCCTCATGGAGGCCACTAAAGAACACAGGAATTAAAATACTGTTGGGTTATACTGCTGTCTACAATCTATAACTTCCTGCGTTCATCATTGGACAAGAAAGAAAACATGTTATTTTGCTTCTGCTCTCTACGAGTCCCATCAATTCACCAGGCAATAGTGATAAACAAAGGCAGTCACGTTTGAAATTCTGCTTGTGTTGCAACCGAGGTTCCTTCCATAGATACAATGGAGACGTGAGTGTGGACAAAAAGGGACAGGAAGAGTGGTATTAATAGCACATGTAATCCTACATAAGAAACTAATGTGCTTTTTAAAGCGAGTTTAAAGTGACCAAAATAAATAAATAACTGGAATGCACTGAAAATGCTTCAACAATGCGTCCAGAAGGCTGAATTTGTAGTGTGAACCAGCCCTAACAGTGGAAAAATAATGCATTGTGAACTGCGATCTATTACATTTTTGTTTTGGGGCTTTAAAGCCCAACTTCATCCAAATCTTTTAATTTAGTCTTGGAAAGAGTACAGAAGGGTGAGAGCCTCAGGCTACAGTCGGTATCGTTACTGAAAGGATTTGCTCTCACTGTTTGTCATATCAGGAAGTGATCAGAAAACTCTCCAACAGATACAAATGCAAAAACATATTTTAAGTAGAATGAGGAAAATTTAGAATTGTAGACAGTTTTTTTTATTGTCATCTGTGCTTTATGTCATCCGATAAAACCAACATACCCCCCTTGCCCCTCCATTTCTTGTATAGACATCACATGAATAGTAAGGCCCCTTTCACACTTGTACAACTTGTCCTGTAAAGTTGCATTACAAGTCGTACCCCATGATTTCCAATGAGTACCATTCATATCCGTGCGACTTGTACTAGTCCCTGTACTACTTTGGTCCGACTTTGATGTGAGTTGAGGTCCACAGACCTCAAGTTTACACAGGCATTGCCTGAAATTGCTCCAAAATCGAGGTAAAATCACAGCCAAGTCGCAGTAGTGTGAAAGGGGCCTAAATGGTTCACAGACAAAGAAAAAAAAAATAAAAAAGGTTTAAACTCTTCCCCATTCTACCAAAAAGAAAAAAAAAAAAAAAAAGAAAGAAGGTTGGCGTTAGGCTTTATAAAGGTATCATTAATGAACAATGCAGTCAGGAAGGGTTTGTCAGTTTTGATGAGAAATAGAGAGAGGAAAAGTACAAGTCTATATTTACTTCAGTTTTCTAAGGCATACTCTTAAACTAGTATGACTTTACTTACATTGTAATGCATCAATGTATTAATCCGCCTCCATCTACCTTCTTTCTGTGAGGTCAGATCCAAATCAGAAAGTATTTGTGCTGTTGATCCGGGTCTCCACTCTGAAAAATTAGGCTATTTATGTCATTTTACATCCCACTCTGAGGCCATTTTGCATTTTAAAGCACACAGTTTAGCTTGAAGTTACCCAAAGAAATTTACACTAGCTACATTTTTCTTTGAAATAATACATCCTTTAGGGCCAGTTCACACTGCTGCAGTGTGAAATGCATCAATTTTGAGTGCTAGGTGCAAATTTTCTGTTTGTTAGGTGCAGGTCCAATGCGAACTGTAGAAATTGTAGCTGTGCAGAAGCTGGTTGTTAAGGAGCGTGGCCCTCCCAGTCCATACCAGGCACTTCAGGTTTGGTAGAGATTTTAAGAGGAAACCCCACACCAAAAGAAAGAAAAAAACTGACCCTTATTCCGAGCATACAGCCTGGCAGGTCAGAAAAGGTAAGTGAGCGCGCCCCCCCCCTCGGCCATTATCACAAGCAGTGGGAGGAAACATCCCCCTCTTGCCGCCTTCCGCCACTCCACCCGGGTCTCCTGAACGACCAGCCAGCATGTCTGCCAGCTGGTTAAAGTCCAGAACAATCATGTCTCCGATGCAGTAACCCGGAAGTGACGTCATGTCGTCACTTCCGGTTTACGTGGCTGCCAACGGCACCAATTGTAAAAAAATCCCCAGTATTCAAAAACACAGATTTTGGGATTTTGAATACTTTTAAGTGTAGTGAAGGGGTTTGGGGTCTTTTAGAACCCAGATAACTCCATAAAAAGAGTACCTGTCACTGCCTATTACTGTCACAAGGGATGTTTACATTCCTTGTGACAGCAATTCAAGTGATCAATTTTCTTTTTTAAAGGGACAGTGGAAAAAAAAAAAAGTGCAAAATAAAATGACTAATTTTTTTTTTAAATTGCCACCGTCCCCACGCACCAAAGAAAACGCATAAGTCATGCCCACAAATGAGTATTGGCAGGGTATTGCAGAGTATTGGCAGGGTATTGGGTATTGCAGAGTATTGGCAGGGTATTGCAGAGTATTGGCAGAGTATTGCAGAGTATTGGCAGAGTATTGCAGAGTATTGGCAGAGTATTGCAGAGTATTGGCAGAGTATTGCAGAGTATTGGCAGAGTATTGCAGAGTATTAGCAGGGAATTGAGGGGTTAAATTTCGGTGAGCAGCGATGTGGGCACTGCAGATGCAGCCCACAGCGCTGCTGACACCGATCTCTTGCCCCTTCGCTGTACCAATCGGTACAGAGAGTGAAGGAGGAACCGGCGTCATAACACGACTCCGGTTTGTTTACAAGTGATCGCTGGGAGGCCGTTAATTAACGGCCTCTCGGAGTTAAACAACCGCCCTGTAGCCGTTATTCGGCTATGGGCCGGTTGTTAAGTGGTTAAAGTGGAGGTCAAGGCTTTTTATGTTTATTAAAAGTGAGCAGCTACAAAAAGTGTAGTTGCTGACTTTTAATAAACAGACACTTACCTGTTCCACAGTCCAGCGTTGCGGCCGAACGGAGCGCCGCTCCTCTCCCCCTCCTCTCCATTGCCACTCTGGGCACCCGGCTGTGACAGCTTTCGGCTTCACTACCCCCTCAAAAAAATTACATGCCAAATGTGGCATGTAAGGGGGCGAGGAGTGCTTAAAGCAGGAGTTCCATTTTTGGGTGGAACTCCACTTTAAGTGGTAAAAAAAAATAAAAAATAAAAAAACACACACACACACACAAATGTCCCCCGGTGTGGATCCATCATCAATCACAAAGAAAATGGCAGCCTCCGACGCAGGATTAAAAAAAAAAAAAAAAAAGGAAGGGGTTCCACACCCGATTGAGGCTCTCGCCGTTTGACAGCTCTGCCACCTCCCTTCACTAAATAAATTAAGGGGCAACGCCACACGAAGGGCCTGGCATGGATTTTTTTCAGACATCTTCATTGCCGCCATTTTTTTGTTTACATTTCATCGAGAAACCCATGGTCAGCCAACGAGTCGTTGATTGTTAACGACACGGCGGCCCACCACTCCATAATAATCCACTATTGACGGGAGTGGAGGGGAGGACCAGGGGCTGGATTAACATTGATGTGAATACAGGACTGCAAATTCAGTCAGGTCCCATTAAAGTCTATGGAGCCGAATTTGCACTTGCTCTTTTTTTTTTTTTTTTCTTTTTATAGCTGCATAAGAATCACACTGCATTGATGCGAAAGACTTTCATTAAAAACAATGTTATTTCAGATGACATGCGAATCGATGCATTTGAAATGGATCAAAATCGCACCAGAAGTCGCAGCAGTGAGAACTGGGCCTTAACACTAATGAACACACAGACATGGAGGCAAAGCAAAACAAACAAAACATGTACCAATATCATGCCCTCTCACCACAATACACACTTACCCAGTGCTAAGCTGTCTGCTTTTGGTCGTTGTGTGTAAGGAAGATTTTTGTAAACCTGCTCGACTATTTTTTCCTTAACTTGTGCGATGGTGTCACAGTTTAATACTTTAACTTGCACAGGCTCTAATCCCTCATCATGCACAATGACGTTAACAGTCTGCAGAAGAAAGGTAGTAACATGTTAGGTGGTTGATACTCTTCTCCATGAACAGTTATGCGAGAAAAAAAATTCCATGCATTTTTATATTATTGCCTAAATTTGCAGAATACGATTCCTGGTGTTATTAATGTGCGTTAGCCTCAAGCTGCCCAAAGTATGGTTCTTTTGTTGTTCATGCTTATACAGTACATAAACCTTGGATTACATGCTGCATATTTTGGTAAAGTGCATGGCTGGTGGTCACAGGAGG
Source organism: Lithobates pipiens (assembly GCF_037356315.1). NCBI lineage: Eukaryota > Metazoa > Chordata > Amphibia > Anura > Ranidae > Lithobates > Lithobates pipiens. Next base: position 195,304,720 of record NW_027507903.1, read on the forward strand.
AACATGGGTTCCCTGATACTCCTAGCTAACACTTCTATGTACAAATCCTGCAGCCATAGAATTTATGTTAAATTAAAGTGACTTTTTTTAAAAACAATTCAATAACAAGGATGTTAAAGGCTACCTGCTATGTGCAGTGGTTTTGCACAGAGAAGCCCAGATCCTCCTTTTCTCAAGTCCCACATCGGCACTCCTGACCCCTCCCTCTTGCCAGGTGCCCTCACAGCAATAAGCTTGCTATGGGGGCACCTGAGCTAAGCCACTGCTCTGTGTCCAGTCACACTCAGAGTTGAGCCCCACCCCCTCCTTATCCTGATAGGTTCACTGGCTGTGATTGACAGCATTGTCCACAATCATTAGTCCGTATCTGAGCAGTCGCTTCAGATAGGCCTTGACTGCTCTCACGACGAAAGAGTGCAACCATTTTAGTAGCTGATTTGAATGCTGCTACTAAATGTCAGTTTGCCGTATCTGAAACATTCAAATATACCTATATGGTGCTCACTATATTGAGAGGAAGTAATAACTTTCCTTCCGCAGAACAAGGTTCTGGTAAAAAGGAAGGTAAGAAATGTCTTGATTCAAATGACAGCTAGATCCTTTTAGGAAAAAAGAAAAAGGCTGGGTGAGGATTTAAGAAAGCTGCCCGACGCACGTTTCGACTCTAGAGGTCTTCAACAGGGGCTTGCGCCCCTAGAGTCGAAACGTGCGTAGGGCAGCTTTCTTGTACCGCACATTGCTTTTATTATTGTTTTATCATTGTTCGTGATCACTTTTTATGGATATTTTTTGGTGTGTCATTTTATTTATGACATAGTGCAACATATATGGAACAAAATTCGGCTGATTCAGCAGGGACTGTCAAATTTTGATCGACTTGTGTACAACCAGCCTGCCTATACGTGGATCTATAGACTGACTTGTGTACAACCAGCCGGTTGGCTTTATCCAGATCAGTGCCACTGGCTATAGCCAGCAACACAGATCAGTGTATTAAAATACAATAGCACAGCAGGAAGGATTCCCCCATCCACCTTGAATGTGTGGATGGGGGAATTGGCTCACCCAAACAGCACGTTGAATGAAAAAAATGAACCATGTATGGCCAGCCTTGGCCAGTTTCAGCTTCCCATTCTGGCAAGCATGCTTCTCTAGAGTGAGAGAATTGATGCTTCCATCTTGAGCATCCCACACTGATGTAACAGGTTCCATTAATAATGTGCAGATATGTGGCTGAATGTATACATTTTTTATTCTGCACATTAAAGCATGGAAGCACCTGCATTTCAAGCTGTGCCCACTGGCTGCAGCCAGGACAGAGCTCATCTTAAAATGGTAGTAATGTTAAAAAAAAAAATCAAAAAAAAAAATCAATCACAGGGTTTTTATAACAGAAGAGACCCTGGAGGTCTAGTATGGCATAAATGTCTCCCCTGCCTGTCAGCGGTAATGCGACCACATTTATGGCCTGCTCTGTGTGGCGCGACAACGTGACTACTGTGCACATTTGCAGGAGTGACGTCACAGCGGCCTGGTCATTCAAGCAGCTGAAGATTAGCTCAGGTGATGATTGAAGCGCCGTGGGCCAGGGGGAGCCATGACAGAGCAGTGCTGAAGGGCTTTGTTTGCAGGTACGTCTGTCATACAGTGGATATAAAAAGTCTACACATCCCTGTTAAAATGACAGGTTTCTGTGATGTAAAAAAAAATGAGACAACGATAAAGAATTTCAGAACTTTTTCCACCTTTAATGTGAACAACAAACTGAAATCTTTTAGGTGGAGGGAAGTAAAAATAAAAAAAAATATGGTTGCATAAGTGTGCACACCCTTACACTAAAACTTTTTGAAGTGCCTTTTGATTTTATTACAGCACACAGTCTTTTTGGGTATGAGTCTTATAGCATGGCACATCCTGACTTGGCAATATTTGCCTACTCTTCTTTGCAAAAACACTCCAAATCTGTCAGATTGGGAGGGCATCTCCCATGCAAAGCCCTCTTCAGATTACCCCATAGATTTTCAATTAGATTCAGGTCTGGGCTCTGGGCTGGGCCATTCCAAAACTTTAATCTTATCCTTGTGAAGCCATTTCAGTGTTGATTTGGAAGTTACTCTTCATGTTCAGCCTTCTAGCAGAAGCCTGAAGGTTTTGTGCCAATATTGACTGGTATTTGGAACTGTTCATAAATTCCCCCTACCTTCACAAAGGCCAGTTTCAGCCTGTTTCAGCACCAACATGCTTCACTGTGGGTATGGTGCTCTTTTGGTGATGTGCAGTGTTGTCTTTACATTTTAGCCAGGCTTGGATGTTTTCCTTCACAAGAAAATGTTTGCCACTCTACCCCATAGCCCAGACATTGAGATTGTTGTCACATGTACCACAGAGCCAATACTTTCCAGATCTTCCTGCAGCTCTTTTAAACACCTCAATACAGGGCACTTTCAGGCTATTTTTAGCTTTCAGCACTGTCGCACTTTGAATGAAAATTGTGCAGTCATACAACACTGTACCCAAATGATTTTTTTTTTAATCTTTTTCATCACACAAATAGAGCTTTCTTTTGGCGGTATTTAATCATTGCTGGAGTTTTTATTTTTTACTTATTTTAGTTTTTCTGATTTTTTTGTCAGTAAATTTTGTAAATAAGTAATTTTTTTCCCTTCACTAATGGGCACTGATAGGCGGCACTAATATGCCGCACTAATGGGCACCGATGAGGAGGCACTAATATGCGGCACTGGTGAGCACGGATAGACAGCACTGATGGGTAGCAATGATGAGCAGGCACTTATGGGAGGCACTGAATGGCAGCACTGATGATCAGCGCCTTGATTAGATGCCCAGGTCTCCTCTGCGAGGAGATGCTGCTGATCAGCACTCCTCGCCACACACTGCCACGGCTCCCTAGAAAGATCAGGGTTGCGCCGTGTCCTAGCAACACGGTGTGGCCACAATCGCTGCAGGCACGCGATAAGTGACCGTTTTGGGGCGCCATCATATGACATCCTCCCAGAACGAGAGCAGCACCATCCCTCCGTCATTTGACTGTGGGTGGCTGGCAAGAGGTTAATGTTGCTGTAGCCCTCTTGGCAGCCTCCCTGACCAGTTGTCTTGGTAAAGTTAAGCCATATTTTCTCCACTTGACTGTTTTCACTGTGTTCCATGGTATATCTAATGCCTTGCAAATTCTTTCGTTCCCTTCTCCTGATACCTTTAACAATGATATCCCTGTGATGCTTTGGAAGCTCTCTGCAGACCATGGCTTTTGCCCTAGGATGAGACTAAGAAAATGTCAGGAAAGACCTAGTAGAACAGCTGAACTTTATTTGGGGTTAATCAGAGGCAGTTTAAGAGCCGGTTCACACAGGGGCGACTCAGATCCGACTTCAAGTCGCCCCAAGTCACCTCAGGTCACACAACATGTAGAAATCAATGTAAGTGAATGTGAGCTGTCTTAATGCACACTACTGAAGTCGCTCCGACTTCAGAAAAGGTTCCTGTACTACTTCAATCCAACTTGTAGGGGACTGGTACCCATTGATTTCAATGGAGGTCGCCTCCAAGTCGGATCTCCATCTATACGGAGGCGACTCTCACAGAATTATCAGCTCTCAAAAGGAGTTCCCCCCTGAGAGCTCATTCTCTGATTGGCCAAGGCAAGTCGCCTGGCCTGGGGCGACTTAAAGTAGTGTTGTAAGTCGCGTCCAAGTTGCCTCCGAAAGTCGTGTTGCCCCTGTGTGAACCGAGCCTAAATGATGGCAGGTAATTACTGACTCCTACTTACCATGAGTTTGAACGTGATTGCTTAATTCTGAACACAGCTACATAGTTATAGGAGGGTGTGCACACTTATGCAACCCAAATTTCAGTTTGTCGAGTTGTACAGTTTATAGGACACATTAAAGGTGGAAAGAGTTCTGAAATTTTTTATCTAGGTCTCATTTTTTTATATCACAGAAACCCAAATGATTTTAATAGGGGTGGGTAGACTTTTTATATCTACTGTAAGTACAAATGTGGGGTGCTTACTAATACAATACGGCTTAAATCTGCAGGGAGATTTTTTTTAAGGAGGCTTTACTACTGTTTAAAGAGGGAGTCTGATGATTTTTTTTTTTTTTTTTTTTTAAGTCAGCAGCTACAAATACTGCAGCTGCTGACTTTTAATAAATGGGCACTTACCTTTCCTGGAGTCCAGCAACGTAGGCAGCCGACGAGCAATTTCTCGGCCCTCGGCTGCTGCAGGTGCCATTCTCGGTGAGGGAATCAGGAAGTGAAGCATTGCGGCTTCACTTCCCCAGTTCCCTACCGCACATGCGCAATCCGCGCAGTGCAATGGGAATGGTCCGCACGGTCTCTGGGACCCGTGTGTGTCCCAGCAGACAGCGCGCTGGGACAGGAAGAGGCATAGACCCCCGTGGGAGTCCATGCCCGGAAGTGGGTGCAAATACCTGTCTTAGACAGGTATCTGCACCCTCCTCCCCCCTGAAAGGTGCCAACTGTGGCACCGGAGGGGGGAAGGGTTCCAAAAAGAGGAGGTTACATTTTTGTGTGAACCTCCGCTTTAAGGCTGGTCATATGCCAATTTTTTTTCCCAGCAGAAGAGCAAATCTCCCACTGCACCTTTTGTGTTTGTCAGCCGGCCCCCACTGGCTGTCAAAATACCTGAACAGCAGCTGCATTTGATTGGATACAGCTACTGTTTGGTCAAACATTTTCCAGCAGGCTCCTTTGACAAAAACGAATGATCAAGCACTGTCGAACCAAGCAGGGTCAGCAGTGCCACTCACTAAGCAAGTTTCAGCTGAATCTTCATGTACAGAGTGTATGGCCAGCTTTAGGTTAGTGTACTGAGGGGATCATCTCATCTTTGCATCATCTTAATGTGTTTGCTTACAAATGGTCGCCTCTATAATGGGGGAACAATCAGCATCTTACTACGTGGCCAAAATATATTAAAAAGGCATTAGTTAAATTAAGAGGAAACAAAAAACAAAAATGAAAAACAACAAAAGGAGAAACTGTGAAAACAAAGTGGAAACAGATTAACTAAAACAGGAAAGCTTAATGAAAGGTGAACAAGAGCCATGCTTATAGATACAATTATATAATGGGGAGAGTGTCATTGCTTCAGCTCTGCTTTGGAAGAGATCTGTACTTTTAAAACAAATGATCTCATTTAATATTTCTAGGCATTGCTTTGTTCTCAGTCCTGATTTGAGGTATGATGCTCTGTAAAGTTAAGACTGCAAATATGTAATACAACTGTGCAATAACATTTTTTAAAGCAAATAAATATGTACAATATTTGTGCATAGAGCCTGCTCTGACTTAGGATGGTACCAAATCAGATTACAGACTCCAGAGAGACCTGGTTAACCTCTTACTGCCCACGTAATGTGTGTGGCAGCAAAGAGCTTTAATGTCTACACACTGTATGTGTGCATACACTTGGGGGGACAGAGATTTCTGTGCTGAAAGCACACTCACCCGTTATGACCAGGCTGTAAAAACAGGACCGGATCCATGACCACTGTGACAGCCAATCAGCATGGTTATGTGATTGTCCGGTCCTTTCCACCCTATGGGCGTAAAATCCATGTTAAAGGATTTAATGGCATGGCAGAAAGGGGTTAAAGTACTAATAGCCAACCAATCAACCGTGTTTGCAACAAAGGTATCACTTGCTATGTCCAATAAAATATATCTGAGCCTAAGACTGCAGAACACCTGAAGATGTAATGGTGATGAAATTAGGGCAAGGTGTTTGTAATATGAAAATACTTCCTGTCCTAAGGTGACACTGCTCCTCCACAGATAAAATAAGTGAGTGTTTTCACTCTAGGACATGAAGTGTGTTACTAGCGAATAGGGATGAGCCGAACACCCCCCGGTTCGGACCAGAACTTGTTAACGGCCCCCGCGTTCGTTACGAACGTTAGAACCCCATTGAAGTCTATGGGACTCGAACGTTCAAAATGGAAAGTGCTAATTTTAACGGCTAATATGCAAGATAGTGTCCTAAAAAGGGTTTGGGGACCTGACTCCTGCCTCAGGGGACATGGGTCAATGCAAAAAAAAGTTTTAAAAACGGCCGTTTTGGCGGGAGCACCGATTTTAATGACGATTAAAGTGAAAAAAAAAAGTGAAATATTCCTTTAAATATGGTGCCTGGGGGGTGTCTGTAGTATGCCTGTGAAGTGCCACGTGTTTCCCGTGTTTAGAACAGTCCCTGCACAAAATGACATTTAACGGAAATAACACCATTTAAAACTGCTTGCGGTTTTAATGTTATATCTGGTTCCTGCAATATGGTTGAAAATCATTGAGAAAAATGGCATGGGTAGCCCTCCCTGCCCATTACCAGCCTATTTGGGTCTTGTACGCATATTAAGGGGAACCCTGTACCCATATTAAAAAAAGGAAATGCGTGTGGCCCCCAGGCCCTATATACTCAGAACAGCAGTATACAGGCGGTGCAAACAAGACAGGGACTGTGTAGGGTTGTTGTGTTAAGTTGAATCTGTTTGTAATTTTCAACTGGTACATCTTTAAAGTGTAGCTCCAGTCAAAAAAACTATTTTTAAGCTTTTTGGAAAACATAGGGAAGGGTTATCACCCCTGTATAATTTGTTTTGTCGTCCATCTTTTTTCATCTCACTTGCTGCTGTCTCCTTCCGTTTGCAAGTAGGAGATGTTTGTAAGTTGGATGTTTGAAAGTAGGGGCCTGCCCTATATTATAGCGGTATGTACTGGGTACAGAGCACGCAGACAGCACGCACTATCGCCTAACACTACTGACTGCAAGCTCTATTATTAACCACTTGACCACTGGGTACTTAAACACCCTTAATAACCAGACCAATTTTCAGCTTTTGGTGCTCTCACATTTTGAATGACAATTACTCAGTCATGCAACACTGGACCTATATGAAATGTTTGTCCTTTTTTTCACACAAATAGAGCTTTCTTTTGGTGGTATTTAATCACCTCTCAGTTTTTTTATTTTTTGTGCTATAAAAGAAAAAAGACCGGAAATTCTGCGAAAAAATGAATTTTTCTTTGTTTCTGTTATAAAATTTTGCAGATTAGTAATTTTTTCTTCATAAATTTTTTTTTACTGGTTACATGTTTTGAGTTGCAGAGGAGGTCTAGGACTAGAATTATTGCTCTCGCTGTAACGTTCTCGGCGATACCTCACATGTGTGGTTTGAACACCGTTTTCGTATGTGGGCGGGGCTTACGCATGCGTTCGCTTCTGCATGCGAGCACATGGGGACATGGGCGCTTTAATTTTTTTTTTTTTTTTTATTGTTCATTTTACTTTATCTATTTTAGTTTGACATTTTTTTCCCCAAACATATATTTTTGATCACTTTTATTCCTATTACAAGGAATGTAAACATCCCTTGTAATAGGAATATGGGGTGACAGGTCCTCTTTACAGTGAAATCTGGGGGTCAATATGACCCCACATCTCACCTCTAGGCTGGGAAGCCTGAAATAAAAAATAAAAAAAAGATTCTGGCTTTGATCGTACTGGCGAGTTGGTAGAAGCACCGGAGTGCGGTGAGGGGTGGGGGGCGTCTATGGCTGGGTATTTCAGGGTATCACCGAGTATGGCTGGGTATCTCAGAGTATGGCTGGGTATGGCAATTTATGGCAGGGTATTGCAGAGTATTGGCGGGGTATTGGCGGGGTACTAAAGAGTAATAGCAGGGTACTGCAGAGTATTGGGGAGTACTACAGAGTAATGGCAGGGTACTGCAGAGTAAAGGCAGGGTACTGCAGAGTAATGGCAGGGTACTGCAGAGTAATGGCAGGGTACTGCAGAGTAATGGCAGGGTACTGCAGAGTAATGGCAGGGTACTGCAGAGTAATGGCAGGGTACTGCAGAGTAATGGCAGGGTACTGCAGAGTAATGGCAGGGTACTGCAGAGTAATGGCAGGGTACTGCAGAGTAATGGCAGGGTACTGCACTGCAGAGTAATGGCAGGGTACTGCAGAGTAATGGCAGGGTACTGCAGAGTAATGGCAGGGTACTGCAGAGTAATGGCAGGGTACTGCAGAGTAATGGCAGGGTACTGCAGAGTAATGGCAGGGTACTGCAGAGTAATGGCAGGGTACTGCAGAGTAATGGCAGGGTACTGCAGAGTAATGGCAGGGTACTGCAGAGTAATGGGGAGTACTGCAGAGTAATGGGGAGTACTGCAGAGTAATGGCAGGGTACTGCAGAGTAATGGCAGGGTACTGCAGAGTAATGGCAGGGTACTGCAGAGTAATGGCAGGGTACTGCAGAGTAATGGCAGGGTACTGCAGAGTAATGGCAGGGTACTGCAGAGTAATGGCAGGGTACTGCAGAGTAATGGCAGGGTACTGCAGAGTAATGGCAGGGTACTGCAGAGTAATGGCAGGGTACTGCACTGCAGAGTAATGGCAGGGTACTGCAGAGTAATGGCAGGGTACTGCAGAGTAATGGCAGGGTACTGCAGAGTAATGGCAGGGTACTGCAGAGTAATGGCAGGGTACTGCAGAGTAATGGCAGGGTACTGCAGAGTAATGGCAGGGTACTGCAGAGTAATGGGGAGTACTGCAGAGTAATGGGGAGTACTGCAGAGTAATGGCAGGGTACTGCAGAGTAATGGCAGGGTACTGCAGAGTAATGGCAGGGTACTGCAGAGTAATGGCAGGGTACTGCAGAGTAATGGCAGGGTACTGCAGAGTAATGGCAGGGTACTGCAGAGTATGCACTGGTATTGCAGAGTATTGGCAGGGAATTGAGGGGTTAAATTCGGTAAGCAGCGATGTGGGCACTGCAGATGCAGCCCACATCGCTGCTGACACCGATCTCTTTCCCCTCCGCTGTACCGATCGGTACAGAGAGGGGAGGGAGGAACCGGCGTCATAATATGACGCCGGTTTGTTTACAAGTGATCACTCCGTCATTTGACGGAGCGATCACGTGGTAAACGGCCGCGCCGAGCGGCCGTTTACCGTGATCCGTGCTGCGCCGGGTCCTGTGGACCCGGCGGTCACGGATGCTCTCGAGTGCGCGCCCCAGGGGGCGCGCGAGAGCCGAATTCTGGGAGGCCGTTAATTAACGGCCTCTCAGAGTTAAACAACCGCCCTGAAGCCGTTAATCGGCAATGGGCGGTTGTTAAGTGGTTAAAGATAGATCACTAGCTAGCTATATAGGTGAGGTGAATATAGTGTAGTGGTGTATACAGCGGTCAGGGCACAGACAATAACCACTACACAAGAGCAAGATAGGAAATCAGCCAAAAACGATTGGTGTGTAACTGTGTTGAAGGTACACAGAACACCCACTGCTTCAGATTCCAACACACTACACGAGGCCGCCTCAAAGGCAGCCTTATATAGTGTGGGGCGTGCACTACACAGCCTGAGCTATGATTGGCCACAGGCAGGATGCCTGTGGCCAATCATGGCTCTCCTCGCTGCTGGCGCTGCGATTGGCCAAGCATGCGGGGTCACAGTGCATGCTTGGCCAATCATGAGCAAGCAATGCACTGCGCCATCGCAGTGCATTGTGGTCCACGCGCGCCATACGAATTTTGACGCGAACGGACCAAGAGTTCGGATTTCGCCGAACGCCCGAACAGCCAATGTTCGAGTCGAACGTACGTTCGAGTCGAACGTACGTTCGACTCGAACACGAAGCTCATCCCTACTAGCGAATCAACACGAAAAATGAAAGGGAAAAAAAAAAAAAGTAAAACAAAAAAAGAAAACTAATGCAACCACCCGATCTAAGGATTAGTACGCTGCAATGTATGCTTTTTATTTTTTTATGTAGAAGTGTATTTATAGATGTGGTAGCAAGAGCTGAGTGGATATTGTATACCTGCCAAATCTCAGCACATATTCCTCCCTTCTTTTCCCTTTTAATTGTACACTTGAAGTCAAATTTGTATTCAGTGTATGTCTTCAACATAATACTCAATGCCACCAAATTGATGTTCGACCCTTTATTTTGGTTTAGGCTTGCATATTTTCATGGGTGCGACAATACCATCTTTCATGGGGAGAATCTGAATTGGTGCCAATAAAACCATGCTTTCTTAAATTTGTCTTCATAGTGTCTGGGAGAAAAAGTGAAATATTCCATTCTCAAACAAATCAACTGACAAAATATACTAGGACCCAGCATAGGTGCATTTCTGTTCTTTCGCTTGGTTGGGATGCAGGCTCTTGGGCAAGTAGTGAATTCTTTTTTTTTGGCTGTATAGGAAAAGGGTTGGGGTGCAACAGTATGCCCAAAGGGTTATCTCCCAGCCTGACCTAGATTTGTATTTTACGTGAAAATCTGACTTCAATCTCTGCATAACGGTACAGATTTCTGCCCAGAAACAGCCAATATCCAAAACTTGATACAAGGCCTGATTTTCACAAAAAATACGCCAGTCACTAACATGTTTAATAAATGTTGCTTCTTATATACTAATGACCGTAGCTATCATTTAGCCCATGAACAAGCTTATACAACCCTGGCCAAAAGTTTTGAGAATACAAATATTCATTTTCACAAAGTCTGCTGCCTCAGTTTTTATGATTGCAATTTGCATATACTCCAGAATGTTACTAAAAGTGATCAGATGAATTGCAATTAATTGCAAAGTCCCTCTTTGCCATGAAAATGAACTTAACCCCCCCCCCCAAAAAAAAAAAAACATTTACACTGCATTTCAGCCCTGCTACAAAAGGACAAACAGACATCTAGTGATTCTCTCATTAACACAGGTGTCAGTGTTGACGAGGACAAGGCTGGAATCACTCTGTAATGCTGACTGAGTTAGAACAGACTGGAAGCTTTAAAAAGGAGGAGGGGTGCTTGAAATCATTGTTCTTCCTCTGTTAATATGGTTACTTGCAAGGAAACATGTGCAATCACCATTGCGTTGCAAAAAAGGGTTTCAGAGGCAAGGATATTGCTGCTGCCAAGGTAGTACCTAAATCAACCACTTATTGGATCCTCAAGAACCTCAAGGAGAGAGGTTCAATTGTTGTAATGAAGGCTTCACGGCACACACAAAAAAAGTTTTTTTTTTTTTTTTACTTTCCAGGAAAAACATCAGGGACAGACTTATATTCTGCAAAAGGTACAGGGATTTGACTACTGAGGACTGGGGTAAAGTAATTGTATCTGATGAATCCCCTTTCCAGTTGTTTGGGGCATCCGGATTTAAACTTGTCTGAAGAAAAGGTGAGCGCTGCCATCAGTAAAGAATCCATTCATGTACGGGGTTGCTTCTCAGCCAAGGGAGTGGGGCTCTCTCACAATTTTGCATACGAACACAGCCATGAATAAAGAACTGTACAAAAACATCCTCCGAGAGCAACTTCTCCAAACCATCCAAGAACAGTTTGGTGACGAGCAAAAAAAGCAAGGTGCTCCAGTATGATGGAGCACCTTACCATAAGGCAAAAGTAATAACTAAGTGGCTTGGAGAACAAAACAACTAAATTTTGGGTCCATGGCCAGGAAACTCCCCAGACCTTAATCCCATTGAGAACTTGTGGTGAATCCTCAGGAGGTGGGTGAACAAAAACAAAACAAACAAAAAAAACACGAATTCTGACAACACAAAGCATTGAATATGCAAGAATGGGCTGCCATCAGTGAGGATATGGCCTAGAAGTTGATTGACAGCATGCCAGGCGACTTGCAGAGGTCTTGAAAAAGAAGGGTCAACACTGCAAATATTGACTCTTAAAGTAATTAAAGTAATTGTCAATAAAAAGCCTTTGACACTTATGAAATGCTTGTAATTATACTTCAGTATACCATAGTAACATCTGACAAAAAGATATAAAAACACCGAAGCAGCAGACTTTGTGAAAATTTATATTTTTGTCATTATTAAAATTTTTGGCCACAGGTGTACTTTTTAGCATACATAAATGTTTATTCAATGTGGAAGTCTGGTGTGTATGTTGACTCATCATTAGGAATCTTCTTGTGCCCAGAATGGACACAAATTTGCTGGCATAAGTCTACAGATCATCAATTATTGCCTGATGATAGAGATTAGAGATTAGAGATTAGAGATAAGAGATAAGAGATTAGAGATTAGAGATAAGAGATAAGAGATTAGAGATAAGAGATAAGAGATAAGAGATAAGAGATAAGAGATAGAGATAGAGATAGAGATAGAGATAGAGATAGAGATAGAGATAGAGATAGAGATAGAGATAGAGATAGAGATAGAGATAGAGATAGAGATAGAGATAGAGATAGAGATAGAGATAGAGATAGAGATAGAGATAGAGATAGAGATAGAGATAGAGATAGAGATAGAGATAGAGATAGAGATAGAGATAGAGATAGAGATAGAGATAGAGATAGAGATAGAGATAGAGATAGAGATAGAGATAGAGATAGAGATAGAGATAGAGATAGAGATAGAGATAGAGATAGAGATAGAGATAGAGATAGAGATAGAGATAGAGATAGAGATAGAGATTAGAGATAGAGATTAGAGATTAGAGATTAGAGATAGAGATAGAGATAGAGATAGAGAGAGATATTATACATCTCTCTCTCTATATCTCCATCTTTCGGTTTATTCTCACATCTACCTGAACAGAATAAAAACATGTGCTAAGGTCAGTTCATTCTGTCACAAACAAAAGGTCTCACTTACCAGTGGCATGTACTCCACATCATCCCCCAGCAATCCTGTATCATTCAGGGTGTATTTAGCTTTAACTTGCACTGCATCCACAGGACCCTTCTCCACTTGATGTTTGATTGCCTTAAAAAGTTTGTATAGGTGTTCACCAGCTGTGTCCTGCATTTCCAATGAAAAAAAAAAAATTTCAGATCTAGGAATTGGCTTTTAATGTTTTTGATAACATCTAAATCCCTTATCCCCAGTTGAGGCTTTGCTCGACTCATGCACGGACAGAGGCTTGCTGCATGTTGTGATCTACATAAGCAAAGTCTTTAATATTGCTGCTAAACTGGCACAGACAAAACAGGACAAAACACCTCTTTATACTCCAGATTTCATACAGGCCTCATTGTGCTATGACAACATGGCCAGCACTTACCTTTAAATACTGATATAAGCAAATAGACATCCAGTTTGAAAGCATTCGTTCAACAACGGTTTCTGATCTGTGAAAAAAAAAAAAACAGGTAAATTATGTTTTGTTGTTACAGTTTAAAGCAAAATGTAGAACCGATTCAACAGCCCAGCCCTAGTTAATACTGCTTCATCATGAAATGGTATTTAATGGAACTTTAATTCCTTTAACTAATAAATTGGTCCTCCTTCTAATACTGCCTACACACATTCATTTTATAGCACGTTGAGAGTAGAACCACCCCCCAAAGCCTTCTTGCTCATTTAATGAGCTCATGCTAATTGTACATGTGGATAATGATTGGGCGGGTATTAGTTCTGAAGGTGGCACATAGCTCTGAGGTCAGCGACTAAGTTCTATTTAGCAAAGCAAAACCAGGATCACAGGAGCACAAGGGTAGCTTTTCTGGCTAACAAAGGCAATAGCAACCAACCTGCAATTCTTGCTTTGAAGCATGTGATTCGCACAGGGATACTGCATTCCTGTGCAAATCACATGGGATTCTGTGTAGTGCATTTTTGACCATCATTTTGTATGGCTGAAATGGCATTGTAAATGCACGAAAATGATGCAGGCATCTTTTTTGCTGCACTGGAATCGAATGGATGTTCATACCCAAGCGATCCGATTCAGGCAAATGTACAGTATTCTGTGATCTGCTTCTGGGGTGTCGTTAACTTTTAATTGACACACTCAGCAGATCGTAAAAAATGACCGGTTACACTTACCGGTAACGGGTTTTCTGGGAAATCTTCCAGTACGGCACACCTGAGAGATGACTGGTCTCACCTGGCAGGAAACACATTCAACAGAGTTTAAAAGGCCCCTCCCCTCCCTCTGACCCTCAGTTATGCCAAAGTAAAAGCCCACACCAGTGTCAGAGGATGCATTCTATGAAGAATGAGAAAAAACCATCACCAAGATTTTAGGGTCGGGAAGTAGGCCTGCCGTCCTGGAAGATGTCCCAGAAAACCCGTTACCGGTAAGTGTAACCAGTCATTTTCTCCAGTCATCTTCCAGGACGGCACACCTGAGAGGATAAGCAAGAAGTACAGGCCTACCTCAGGGTGGGACCACCGCCTGTAGGACCTTCCTGCCCAATGCTAGGTCCTAAAGGAGACAACAGCTCCACTCTATAGTGCCTCAGGAAGGTATTATGACTCGTGCAGGTTGCTGCCTTGCAGATTTGGTCGATCGAAGCGCCTGCTCTCTGCCCAGAAGACCTAGTCGAATGAGCCTCAAGGTGTACTGGCTTACCCGATTGCTTATAAGTCCTCGCTATCGCCTGTTTTATCCACCTTGACATAGTTGGTTTGGAGGCCTGGAGACCCTTTCCCTTTCTTTGACCACCAAAAGTAATTAGAAGATGGTTCGATCTCCTAAATCTAAATAGACTAACAAACAGCGTCTAACATCTAAGAGGTGCAGTCTTTCCTCCTCCTCATTTTTTGGATCCTGACAAAATGATGGAAGAATAATCTCCTTTGCCCTATGGAACCCAGAGGCCACCTTTGGTAAATAAAGAGGATCCTGTCTAAGGACTATCCTATACTCCAGGATTAACAAAAAAGGCTCTTTTATAGTTAGAGCTTGTAAGTCACAGATCCTTTTGGCTGTGGTAATGGCCAGAAGGAAGGCCATCTTAATGGTAAGAAATATAACTGAAATTTGAGCCACCAGCTCAAAAGGCCCCTTCGTTAGGGCATCCAGAACCAAGGACGAATCCCACAGTGGGACCCTGATTGACCTTACCGGGGTTAATCTGTGCCTGGCCGACAAAAATCTTTTCACGAGGGGTTCCCAAGCTAACCTACTGTCAAAGAAAACTGACAGGGCCCCCACTTGGACCATCAGGGTGCTCACCGCTAATCCCTGATCTACCCCCTCCTGGAGAAATTCTAAAAAGGTCGGGAATATTTGGAGATCTCCTTCCTTAGATTGAACCCAGCAGGAGAAGACCTTCCAGACCCTGACATATCTTCCTGGTGACCTTATTCCTACTAAGGAGGAGCGTATCAATTACGTTCTCCGAACATCCCCTACCCCTGAGGATCTGCCTCTCAAAAGCCAGGCTGTCAGAGATAGAAATCCTGGGTCGGGATGAACGACTGGGCCCTGGCAAAGGAGATCCTGCTGGACCAGGAGATACAACGGAGGAGCCAACGGACCATCTCCGCATGATGGGGAACCAAGCCCGTTTTGGCCACCAGGGTGCAATCAGAATGAGATCTCCCCTTGACTGGGATAGTTTCTCTAACACCCGGGGGATGAGCACTATGGGGGGAAAGGCGTACCCCAAGCGGAAGTCCCAGTACTGAGCGAGAGCGTCCACCCCCCCGACCCCTGTTCTCTCGTGAGAATCTCTGAAGCTTCGTGTTCTTTTGGCAGGCAAACAAATCTATCTTCGGTTTTCCGAAATGACGGCTTACCAGATTGAAGAGCTCCCTGTTCAGCTCACACTCTCCCTGACGAATGGGCTGCCTGCTGAGGAAGTCCGCCTGTAAGTTGAGTGAGCCCTTTATGTGAACTGCTGAGGGATTGAGAATATTCTTCTCTGCCTCGCCAAGGATCTCTAGAGATAGCGCCCTCAAAGATTGGACCTTGTTCCTCCTTGATGGTTCAAGTAGGACACCACTACCTGATTGTCCGAGAATATCTGTACCTCTCTCCCTCGGACCTGGTCCCGGAAAAAACTCAACGCCTCCCCGACCGCTAGAAGCTCTCTGAAATTTGATGAAGCTCTGCTCTGACTGTGGTTCCAGAGACCCTGTGTATAGCGATCTCCCAAATGAGCCCCCCAGCCCCAGGAGCTCGCATCCGTCGTGATCTTTATCAGATCCAACTGTGAACATGTCCGACCTCCTGATAGATTGGAGAGGACGAGCCACCACTCTAGGAAGTCGTTTACCTCTTCTAACAGAGGAACTCTCACCTACAGGGATTCTCTCCTCCCATCCCAAAAGGAGAGCAGGAAGCCCTGAAGGCCCCGAGAGTGAAGTTGAGCCCAAGGCACAGCTGGAATGCAAGAGGCCATGAGCCCCATGCACTCTCATAACCCTCCTTCATGAGACTTTTCCGGCCTCGAGGAGGTCCACCACTGCCCTCTGAACTTTTAAAACCTTTTCTGGGCCACTGAGTCCAGTTGGTACCCTAGGGACCAGGGAGGATTTTTTGTGACCGTCCAACCCAGTGAATCCAGAGTGGCTAAGACTAAATCTCGGTCTGTCTCGAGCTGTTCTCTCGAGGGACTGTAGATTAGCAGATCGTCTAGGTACGGTATCAGTGCTACCCCCTGAAGGTGTAAAAAAGATACCACCTCAGCGAGAACCTTGGTGAAGATTCTCGGACTGGCAACCAGACTGAAGGGGAGCGCCCTGAACTGCCAATGTTCTACTCCCCGATCTGTACGTACAGCGAACCGCAGGTACGTATGATGCTCCTGGGTAATAGGCACATGCAAATAATCATCTTTCAGATCTAACACGATCATGAAAACGCCCTTCTGAAGGTGTTTTCTGACTGTATAGATCAGGTATGTCCAAAGTCCGGCCCGCGGTCCGGTTTTGAACGGCCCGCCTGATTATTTAAACGTATATATCTTTTGTGGCCCCCCGCGATCTCCCAGCACCGGGGCCACAAAAGATATATAGTCCGGCTGCCTCGGAGGGAGGAGGCGGGGCGAGTGCCATGCACACAGGGGGGAAATTTCCTGTTTACACGGCAGCCTCTGTAATAGGGAGTCCCGTCTCTGCCATTGGACGACTGTGCTGTCCATCAAAGGAGGCGGGACTTTCTCTTAAAGAGGCTGCTGTGTAAACAGGAGATTCTCCTGTAGGATGTCTTTAGCGCTCGTCCTGCCCTCCATGGCTGCACTGATGGTAATGGTGGGTGAAATTCCCGGCAATGGTGAGTGAAATTCCCGGCAATGGTGGCTGCGTGCCCGGCAATGGTGGCTGCGTGCCCGGCAACGGTGGGTGCATTCCCGGCAACGGTGGGTGCATTCCTGGCAACGGTGGCAGCATTCCCGGCAACGGTGGGTGCATTCCCGGCAACGGTGGGTGCATTCCTGGCAACGGTGGCAGCATTCCCGGCAATGGTGAGGGAATTCCTGGCAATGGTGGGTGCATTCCTGGCAATGGTGGGTGCATTCCTGGCAATGGTGGGTGCATTCCTGGCAATGGTGGGTGCATTCCTGGCAATGGTGGGTGCATTCCTGGCAATGGTGGGTGCATTGCTGGCAATGGTGGCAGCATTCCTGGCAATGGTGGCAGCATTCCTGGCAATGGTGGCAGCATTCCTGGCAATGGTGGCAGCATCCCTGGCAATGGTGGGTGCATCCCTGGCAATGGTGGGTGCATCCCTGGCAATGGTGGGTGCATCCCTGGCAATGGTGGGTGCATCCCTGGCAATGGCGGGTGCATCCCTGGCAATGGTGGGTCTGCAGATGGACACTGACCCTTATTTTGCTTCACAGTTCTTTATTTAAAATTGTAAGTTTTTTTTCCTGAAGCTTCCCTGAAGTGATGGTGCGTGTTATACGCCAATAAATACGCTGTATCCAAATAATACACTTAAGTTCAAACATTCACCACACACAGCCACAAAGGCAAGAGAATTCTTGTGGGGAAGTGTATTAGTGCTCAGACGAACACACTTAGAGCGAATTTTAATGGTTCAAAGAATGTCAGGCAAAATGGTCGGCCCTCGCACATGTTCACTTCATCAAACCTGGCCCTCTTTGTAAAATGTTTGGACATCCCTGGTATAGATGCTTTCCATCCTGAGTTTTTTGTACATCAGGAACCGGTTTAGTTTCCGCAGATTGATAATCAGCCTAAACCTTCCTGATGGCTTTAGCACCACAAAAACATGGGAGTAGAAACCTAGAGTCATCTGATCCACTGGAACAGGGATAATCACTTCCTGTTTTGCGAGTTCGTGGATGCTTCCTAAAAGTCCTCCTGCTTTTAGAGGGTCCCTGGGGGGGGGGGGGGGGGGGGGATGAGTAACAAGAAATTTTTGAGGGGGGAGAAGAGACCGAAACTCCAACTTGTATCCTTATCTTATGAGACTTGGGCTATAATGACTCTGAGATCTCTTCACACTGGGGAAGAAACTCAGAGCCTTGCACCAACTTTTATGTTGGCATCATTTTGTCTCCTTAATGGAGGGTTCGGCCCTGGAAAAAAGAATCCCATTTTCTCCTTGCCTCTTCCAATCCCCCATTTTTTCCTCTGTTGGCTCTTACCCTTAAACTGACCTTTTGCAGTGGGGCCAACGAAAAAAACTTCTTCCCTTTCTCCTTCTTGGGTTTTGTAGAGAGCTTTTTACCCTTTTTCGTGGATCGGAAGCCTAAAGCGAAGCCTAAAAGGATTGAAGGGTGGCAAGCATCTCTGTCTGCAGCGCCCGGCATTCTTTAGCCACTTGTGCTGTCTTCTTTGCCTGCCAACTTGTAGATGTATTTGTAACAGAAAGGCTTGTTGTGGTCCTGTGAAAGTTTATCATTACAGTACCCACAGTGCCTAGATTTTTACACGACTTTAGCTTTTGGCCTGCTGACCGTCCCCTGGGCAGTCCATTCTGTTTTTTAAATTAAAGTCTCTCAGCTAAGTCTCCTTTTTTAGGGGAAGGGGGGAAAAAAAGGGACCACCCCAATTGTCACCGCCCCCTCAAGCTCCAGCAGAGTTACTCACCCCCTGTGGCAACCTCAGTTGCTGTGAGCTCCGGTCCACCCTCTTTCTCCATCTTGCAGGGGTCTAGATGAAGCTTATGCAGGTGCTCAGACCTTCGAGGGCTTAGTGGACCTCTGGCCCCTCGCTCTGTCCCGCCTGCTGCCTTGTGTCAGTGCTCTGTAGACAGCACCATGCTTAGCATCCAGCACTTTTCTTTTTTTTAAGTCCTCAGCTGCCGGAAATGACCTCATGTAAGCCTCGGCAGCTTCCGAGCCGAGCGGGTACAGACAGACAGGCAGCTGAACACAGCCTCCTCCAGTCACCCTGGAATCCCGAGGCATCAGGAGACAAAATAGAGGGCCTCCCCACCCTCAGCCACCTTTGGGTAAAGGGAGGGAAGGATGAGCAAACATGGCCTCCTGGGGTTATGGACAACTCACCTATCCTAGTGCCCCAGCAACACACAGGGGAGTCCATCCACCTGTTTCTAAGGGAAAGAGGTTCAACCTCCTACAGCCTCCGCAGTCCCCACTGACTGCTCCGAGCCCTGATTCAAGGGGGGCCCATGGTCCCCGACCTAAGGTCTCTAGTAAAAATAACAAACGGTTTCGCAGCCTCCTTGGAGGGAAACACAATCAATAACTGAGGGTCAGAGGGAGGGGAGGTGCCATTTAAACTCTGTTGTTGATTGTGTTTCCTGCCAGGTGATACCAGTCATCTCTTAGGTGTGTCATCCTGGAAGATGACTGGAGAAAAACACAGTGCAATTGCTATGAAGTGCGATGCTGGAAAATGCCATTCGCTTGTGTTTCTCGCATTGCATCAGTGTGAACCGGGGGTCAAGCTTAAAATGGTTGACAGACTTGCTTTAAAGCCTTATGTACATAGATTTTCAATATTTGCTTTTTGTTAAAGCAAACATTTAGGTATAAAAATATAGTAGCTGCCACTGCAGAACAGGTTTTAAAAGGTTCATATGCTTGGGTTTTGCATTTTGATCCTGGCTTTACTGACCTAGAACAAACATGAACACAGTATATTGGGAGCTGCTGGAATTTCTATCCTGCATGTTTCCTCTAGATCCCTGAAGCCACAAT
The DNA here is from genome assembly GCF_037356315.1 of Lithobates pipiens. Taxonomy (NCBI): domain Eukaryota; kingdom Metazoa; phylum Chordata; class Amphibia; order Anura; family Ranidae; genus Lithobates; species Lithobates pipiens. The sequence continues at coordinate 195,324,602 of NW_027507903.1, forward strand.
CAGGATGACAGCTCTGCACTCTTATAATTAAAGCAGCAATGGCATCTCTGATATTTCTATTCTTACAAGTTCCCTTCATAACTGAATTCAAAATGAATGAAAGTGAAACATGCTCAGAACAGAAAATGCATTTACGGGGATTCAAAACAATGCCACAAACACGCTTCAAATGCAGTTTTAAACATCTATGTAGACAAGCCATAAAATACTTTGTTACAGAGATTACACTACCAGAAAGATTTGAAAACGAGCGTATACAACAGTGGCACCTTGCAGGGAATGCCCAGCTGCTGTGATATATGTGGAAACCCACATACTGTAAGCTTGCAAGTTTTGAAGAAAAACATTTTTAAATACTAATGTGTGTCAAATGTTTAACTAAAGCCTGGTATTCACGATTTGTTTTTTAGTCTGGAAAAACTGACAGCTTCAGTCAGAGCCACTGTACTAACAATCCAACGTTAGTACAGCAATCTAACCTGCTGAGCTGTTGTGTTCTGAGAGGGAGACACCTCCCACCAGAACACTCTGATCAGCCATTGGCTGAGCGCGCTGATCGGGAGGCGGTCAGCTGCTGGTTTTCCTGCATGCTCGTCTGACAGAAGCCAAAACGGCTGGCTTCTGTAAGATTGGCTGACACACACACGTGCCGAATGTCAGACATTTTTTATTGAACCGCCCGAGGTCTCCCGACATTCGGGCCATGTCTACTAGGCATAAGACCAATGCCACAGTTAGAGTGAAAGAAAAGATCAGTAACCCACAGGAGTCAGAAGACTTCATTCACTAACCTGACTAATCTTCAAAGCCCTTTGCCCTTTTCTATTTAAATAGGCCCACTCATGTTTTAGGCATGTGCACTAGAGGTCACATGACAATATGCTGGATCTTATGTGAATAGGTTTACATCATTACTCATACTGTATATCACATATAAACGGCAATCAAAATTTTACTCTTACCTTCTGAGCATCAGTTTGGGATTCTTGGCCACGTACTGTTCCATTAACTCTACAAATAAGGTTCTCATTATGTCGCTGTAGTATTCTAGTTTCCCATGCAAGGCAACCGTAAGCAGTGAGGCAAAGTAAAGCTTTTCCCTGGCAGAGAAGCCTTTCTGGTTTTCTAGTGTATGGATGAACTATGAAAGAACAAGAGGGGGGGTATACAATTTTAATGTACAATAAACACCAACTTCTTTCTCACAAAGCTACCTGCTGCAGCTTCTGTACATTGACAATTACATAACTGATTTAGGCTAGGTTCACACCATAGCAATGCGGGAACGCCGCAAATCCGCGGCGTTTTCCCGCATCGCATGCCTCCCGCCGGCAGTTCACACTGCCCTATGCGGACTGCTGGGAGTGTCAATGAAATGTTAACGACACCCCCAGATCCGTCCGCATATCGCAGTGCGATCTGCACACTCGCACAGGAATCGGATCGCATGGTGTGAACACCCATGCGATCCGATTCTGCTGCGGACCAAAAAAAGGGTCCCGTGCGAGTTTGCGGCGGGAGCGATGCGAATTCAGCCATACTATCTGTATGGCTGAACTCGCATCGCTACGGAGATCGGATGTGATTTGCACTGCAGTGCGGTGCGAATCACATCCGGATCTCTCACCCGCAGCGGTGTGAACCGGACCCAACGTGACATTTTTCAAAAATTTCTGATAATTGTCCCTCATGTTACAGAGGTTTTGGAAATATTAGGACCATTGTTGGGTATCTAGTAATTCCATCTGCTGATCCTGATGACATCTTCATCTTAGTGCAACATTAATTCAAAAGCATTATGAGTCGGAAGGTAAGGTGATTGTCTAATGTGGACACCAGGAAAGAAAATTAGAATATTCATAAATACTGCTATTAACCCAATACTCACAATAGTCAGGAAAGACTTGCTGTTCAGAAGATTGGAAAACTGGTTGAGAGCCTGCTCTACAATTTGACGTCTTGCTTCCGGAATGTCCAGTTTGCCGGTGATCATTACGTCTTTTTCTCCATCTTTTGATGGCCAGAAGAAAACCCTGTCTGTATAGGTCTTGTAATCCAGAAATGGGATGCCAGCTTCATTGAGGTCACTGGTCTGATCTTCCATCTCAATCATGAGATCTAAAAACATTATAAACCATAACTTGATATAATGCCATGCTGAATGTTAGTGTCAGTGTCTAGTGTTGTGTTTTGGAGTTGTCAGGTTAGGGTATTGCACTGTATGGACAGCATGTCCTTGGTTAAACTTTACTCCTATTGCTATGAGATTTAATTCACATAGAAACCTGTGCTACAGTGTGGACTGGGGAGGTGAAAGATTATTGACACGACCATCATTCAAGGAGATTAACAGGCTGCGAGGTGCAACCAGGTAAGCATTATCTCAGATAACCACGACATGGAGAAGGCTCCTCTCTATACCAGAACATAACATAGCTAATATTTTTTCACATTTAACTTAAGTTTTTTTAAAAATATAACAATTACAAGTTAGGTTGATCAAAAATTCATGCCTAACAATTTCAATCGCTTAAGGAGATGCTGTATAAAATATTAGGTCCGATTAACTAAATTTCCCCATCTATGCACTGCTGCATCCCATAATTATTTTCTCTGCCTCAGATGCTAGTGTTTAAAAGTGCTTCCAGGAAGTCCAATTTACACTGCTGCCCAGGAGTGGTCCGATTGTGGGGCCTTAGCACCCTGAAGATCCTGCACTTATGCATCCTGGACGCATGGATATCGGCAATATTTACACCCACTTCTGAAAACTGAGCATCCCTAAGTCTAGGTTCACATCTATGCTGCTGCGCTTGATTGGTTTTTCAGGCATGTTTTGCAGTGCATTTGGTTTTTAAACCCTTTTTTTATGCGTTTTGCATGCAGTTTTCATGCATTTTACAGTTTACATTTTTTTTTCCGTCTCTATAAACACACTGTAAACACACTTTATATTGCTAAGGAGGGGACAGACAGCTGACTGTAAAAAAAGCAAAAACGCAGGTCTATACCCAGGCCCTTTGGGTCTAGTATGGATTCCGAGGGGACCCCCTGCCAAAAATGTAGAAAATATATATAAGAGATGCTACACAGCAGGCAACATCACAATGGAGGAAAACAGCCGTAAAAGAAGTGAGGCTTCTTTTTTTGTGGGTAACCGGCGGCAGGGAGAAGACGGCAGCAGGGCCATTTTATTTTTATTACATTTCATTGCTTTTTCAGGTGAATGGGTAGGTGTACGATGCACCTGATACCTATTCACATGGGGGAGCCAAGATCTGGGGGCCCATTTCTTAAAAGGGGGCTTCCAGATTCCGATAAGCCCCCGTCCACAGACCCAGATGACCACTGGCCAGGGTTGACTGGAAAGGACCCTTGTCCACATCAACATGGGGCAAGGTGCTTTTGGGGAGAGCCAGAGCACCCATCTTACCCATGTGCAGGACATGTGGCCTGGTATGGTTCAGGAGGGGGGTTTCTTGGACACTCGCTAGTTCCCCCATTTTTCCTGACCTGCAGGCATGCTCGACAGCTGATGACTCAACACTTGCATTTTTGCTGTGGTTTCAATGAAGTGGAAATCATGTTAAATGGACTGTAGTGCATTTCTGCAAACTGCAAAATGCACAAAAAACGCATAGGTGTGAACCTAGGGTCAGTAGACATTACATATTAACATTTGTTTGTGATCGATATGAAATGGGTGAAACACAGATACATTTCAAGCTTACATTATGCAGAGAACAAAGCATTTTTTACAACAAATAATCCAATATTACCTGTGAATTCCTTCTTGCAGCGGTCTCTGACACTTTCCTCTAATCCTTCCAGTTGTTGCTTGACTTTCTCATACTCCCTCTCTGCCTGCTGACTCTTCCTCCTACAGAAATAACAGTGATCTATTAGAGACTCTTAAGCACATGAAGTCGGTACAGGATATACATTTTTACAGGTACAAAGCAGTTTTTTTTTGCTTCGGATGTAGACTTGTTAGACTTGCAAAAATAACCATTCCCAGAAGATGACAAAAATAGCAGAACTATTCGAGCACATACATAATTGCCAACAGCTTTGCACACCTGTGCCGAGTGCTGGATCTTGTTTTTATTACACATAATTTATGGCTTTCTGGAGAAATTTGTTCTTTTTCTATTTAACCATTAGTTTGCACCTCTTTAGGACAGAACATAATGTTAATTGGACCAAACTGACACAAGCAAGATATGCAAAAGGCATGACAAGGCAATTTATTTAGAGAAATTCAACTGCATTTATAATCAAAATAGGTGAAGCCACAGAGACCTTAAATATATAGAGTAAAAAACAAACCACTTACCGGTAGAAATAGATAGATATACCAATGATTAAAATCATTGGTATGAGGACCACAGGAATGATGATATGCAGAGGTATTACTGGTGACTGTCCATATTCTACTTTTCCCAGGACCCATTCTCTGTTTCCAAACTGAACCTAAACAGGGGGGAAAAAAAAGACTATATGACAAATCTTTGACAAAGCATTCTAGTAGTTTACAGTAAAGCAGAAACAAAATCAATGAGATTTCATTCTTCCTATATAAATCGAAGAGCCAACTACTACATGAATAGTAAAGCGCCTAACTCAAAGGAAAAGTGAGAAAAAAACACAGGCTGCAGCACTACAGCAAGGAGGCACGCAAGATGCAGTCCCTTACTTTGACCCACCACAACAATTACTAGTGCATTTAGTTTGAGGCTATATGTGGCCAATTCCTTACTCCTTGAGCTACCATTCTGTAGTCAGAATCTGAAATTCATAGAGTGGAGCCTAACATTCAGCCTAAATCTAATGGGTGTAGGGGAGACATCTGCCAATTCATTTCCATTTTGGAGCCCCAGGGAAAAAGGATACAGTTGGAGGATGCACTTTACAAAGTGTAATGTCTCAAACGTTGATTTCGCTAAACTGAATATTTAAAGTGGTTGTAAACCCTTACAAACCACTTTGACCTACAGGTAAGCCTAGATTAAGGCTTACCTGTAGGTCCAAGCAATATCTCCTAAACCTATATGGTTTAGGAGATATTTGCCCGAAAACGGGCACCGCTGTCTACGGCGCATGCGCCGTAGACAGCGGCGCACAGGCGCACTGAACGCGGCAGTTCCAAAAATGGAGCTGCCGCATTTGACGACTCCCGTGCGCATGCGCGGGAGTGACGTCATCGCGGCTTCGCCGAATGACAGAGGCGGAGCTGCGAGACGCCACCAGCAAGATGAATGCGGCGGACTACAGGGGACAGCATGACTTCGCTGGCTCCTGTGTCAGGTAAGTGACACATAATGGGCTACTATGCGATGCATAGTAGTCCATTATGCTTTACCTTTGCAGGGAAAAAAAGAGGAAGTAAACTCATCAGGGTTTACTTCCTCTTTAACTTTGCCATTACTACAAACCCAATTAAAACAAAAGGAAGCACTGCACACAAACAATGGAAAAAAAAAAAAAAAGTTTTGAGATAGTGATTTCATGTACTGCCGCATTTCCAGAAAAGGAAACCCTACACCTGACTGTTGCACTGGGTGCCGAACCCTCCAGTACAGCCATAATTTCCATAATGGACCTAGAACATGGCCATCAAGATGTAATTACCAGAAAACAAAAGACATGTCATAGACATTGCAGAACATACCGTGAATTCTGGCAAATTATCTGTGGTATCCCTCTTATGGCGTCTTCGGGGTTGAGGCTGCTCTTCAGGTGGAACACAGTATAAATCCGTTAATGTCAATGTACTTATTTTGCAAATACTTTCTCCAACATATGCCTTCGCTTCCTGCATTGTCATTGCAGCATTCAGGTTTTTTCCCTACATAAGAAACAACGAAATCAATAATGTGCAACAGCCTGCCATTCAACCGAGGTCATGAGGTTGCCTATGCTGGTGCAATATATAATAATTTTATGAAATATCAAGTCCAGCCATAAGTAACATTTCAGTTATATAAGGAGATTGGTGGGCTGGGTACTCCACTGGCTTTTGGACTTTTCTTTACTTGCATTTCTACCACAAAAGAAATACAATTAAGCCTAAATGGGAGAGCGGGACATCTTGCTATGACTGAAGGCCAAACCAAAACCAGTCTGTCACAACATTAAGACAGAGGTACATTAAGATAGAGGAACCCTTAAAAAGAACTCCAGTCATTTATAGAAAATTTTTTAAAATCAGCACATATGAATACTGTAGCTGCTGACCTTTAATAAACAGGTCTTCACCAGCGTAAGGACCCAGCGTTGTCACCTCCTGGACCAGTTTGCTGGTCTTTGGGTCCCAGGCACTGTAATCTTGAGCTCAGGGAGCTGGCTGTGATTTCCTGCTGGCTCACAACCGGCTCTGCCCATGCGCTAATTGTGCTGCAATTTGTCAATGGTCCTGGAGCTTCCTAGAACCTATGACAAAGTGGGAATGGGGACCTTCAAGAAATAGGTACCAGCTCCCTAAAAATATTTTTTTTACATTAATGGCAGAGCTGAGAAGTGGGGAAAAATGAGTAGAACCCCTACTAAACTACTAAAATGACTGCATCCACAGCTCACTGTACATGTTTGAGAAAAACGTTCCTTACATTTCTGGTCAGTCAAAAAGTGCTCTCATACAGATATCAGAGGTGCAAAAACGGCTCCTTTCTCAAGAATCCCCTAAAACAACCTCTGGAGAAACCAATGATTTAAGTCTGCATCATCAAAAAATTTCAAATGACTTTTGATTGGACTAATCCCTTACATTTGAAAAACACATTACATTATTAAAATATGAGCACCATCCCTCTTGTTTGTGCAATATTTACAGAAACTGCTGCCAAACAAGAGCTTTGCTCTGTTACCGCTGGGAAATGCCATCTTACCTTTCACAATGCAAGACATTGAAGCCAGGCTGTCATTCATAGCATGTACATTAAAGGCACCCTCATGCGTTATTGCTGTATGTGCACATTGACACCTAAGAGTCATGGTTGGAAATGAAGACAAGGGAAGCCAAGGGGGTGGATTATGATGGTACCACTATATTTGCAGAATTACTATGGCCTCCCTTGAAAGAAGATATGTACTGTAGCCTCCAATTATGAATGTATCTACACATATGGGTTTTCTCCCCCAACAAAGTCCCATATTTCCCTGTTGATCCTGCCAGTGAAGTCTCCCTGATGCAGCTTCCTGTGATGGTGTTGCAACAATGCTTCTTCTGAATTCAAGGCATTGTTGCTTTTAAGAAAGGTAAAAAAAAATGTTGCATGGGGTGCAGCTATCAGCATTGTTACTGCTGAGTCACAAGCCTGTACCTTTCAATCACCACTTGGCCACAACCATTCCTGCCCACTGGACTGACAACACTGCCTGAAAAACTATCCCACTGTGAGCTGAAGTGTCTGGGAGGGGGATGTGCGAGACACAACTGAAGCAGGAACTGGCTCAGGGGTGGTACATTTTCTTCCATTTATGTGTAGAAGCTTGTGCAGCACTTAGTAACTGGGTTTGGAAATTGTTTAGATTTATATAGGATTCTTTAGCCGCTATTGATTCAGAACAATTTGTGTCAGCTTGCCATCACTGATGTATAAATAATCATGCAATGTGCTCATAAATACTATACTCAAGAAAGACTGATACTTTACTACACAAAATAAAAAAAAAAGAAGGAAACTAAAGGGTATACGGGTTCAGTTCAGAGATGAATTGAGGTCTGTAAACACAAATACACATAATAGTAATAATTTTAGTTATTGTAGCATCATAGGCCTTTTATGCTTTTCTTGCATCTGTCATACAAATAAAAGTATGTATGTTGAAGAGATAAAAAAAAAAAAAAAAAAAAAAAAAACACTCTCTCTCTCTCTAGATATAGATATATATATAGAGAGAGTTTTATTTCTCAAATTTAGAAAATATACCTTAGTTTCATTAATGCAAATCACGTTGCAATTAATTCACGTTTCATTAATGCAAGTCAAGTCTAGAATCCATAGGATATAACCATACCCCAGTGATGATTATATAAAACTAACACAAGAGGGCACTATAAGCAAATTATGTAATAAGAAGCATTAGTATTTAGTGAATGTTCAATTTCCATTAGTGAAACGGGTGCCCTGTGTTTCATGTGGTTTTGTTTTAAAATGATTTTATTGAACATTTTAAACAAACGACAAGACAGAGCGGTACAACACAGTGGTATGTTATTCCAGACTTGTCCACAATTCTTTCTAAATGTTACAAAATCACTCGCACCAAAAATAATTGGATTTTTGCCTGCAAAATATCAGCATCCTCACCAGCCTTTAAGTCCACCTGGTAAGAAATGTATAGGTATGTACTGAAGAACAGGTTGCGACCTGGCCCACGCATAGCCCAAGAGGCCCCCACATACCTAGTAGAGTGCGCCTTTACCTGAAAATGCAGAACCTTATCCTTCAATAAGATGCCAGATTCCCTGCTTACTGTTGAACTTAGTAGCCCCACCTGGCCTTTCCTAGAGCCTTCCGGAAGGACAAACCATTAAATCCAACTGCCTGATTGCTGCAGACATTTTCAAATATATCTTGACAGTCCGAACCACATCTAATGTGTTCAAAGCTTTCTCTTCCGGCAACTAAGGACTGGGGAAAAAATGAAGGCAAGACAATAACTTGATTCAAATGAAAACTCAAAACCACCTTTGGTAAGAGTGACGGATGAGGACAAAGTACCACTTTGTTGCGGTGGAGAATTAAAAACAGCTTCTTACAGGAAAGGGCCACCAATTTGGATACTTTTCTCGCCGAAGTGATAGCCACCAAAAATATTTTTTTTTTCTTCAAGTGAACAGTAGTAAACGGAATCTCATGAATTGGCTCAAAAGGAGTTTTGTTTTTTTTTCTTTTGCAAAATAGACAAAAGCTAATTCAAGTGCCATGGACACAGAGGAGACTTAACCGGTATAACCACAAAGGTTTCTTCCTGAACAAATGTTCATATCAATGAGTGAGAAGCAATTGGTCTCTGGGGAAAAAAAAAGAAAAAATCCTGCCAGGGTCAACATCTGCCCTTTAAATGGTACTTAAAGGGGCTGTAAAGTCTCAAGGTTTTTCACCTTAATGCATTCTTTGCATTAAGGTGAAATCCTTCTGTGCTGCAGCTGCCCCCAGAGGCCCCCCCCCCCCCCCCCATTTCTTACCTATACCCGTTCGTTCTAGCGACGAGCACAAGCCCAGTGGCTCCAGCTGATGTCTCTGTCCTCATTGGATAGATTGATGGCAGAAGGAGCCACTGGCTCTCGTCGCTGTCAATCAAATCCAGTGACACAAGAGCGGGGGGTGGGGCCGAGTCCGGCTGTCTGTCAATGGATGCAGCAGCGGGACTCGCGAGTACGCCCACGCGGGTGTCCCCATGGAAAGCGGCTCTCCATGGGGTCACCCAATGATAAGGAGGGGCTAGGAGCACCCCTGTGGAACCCCAAAAGTGGAGGTTCGGGGCTGCTTTGTGCAAAACCCTTGCACAGAGAAGGTATAACACATTTGTTATAAAAAAAATAAACACTTTAAAGCCAAAATAAATTCTACCCCCGATTCAAGGAAAGCCAAAATGTGAACAATCATATACTTACAGGGATAGCACTTCCTGGTCCCACACTAGGACACAAGATCTCCTATAAGTCCTATGATAAATCTTTGTGGCTGAAGCAATCAGCAATACTACCTTATGTGCTATGGTACAAATGCTCACCAAAAAATTTCACCTAAATGTATTGATTAGCTGCTATATGTAAGAAATCCCTCAAAAGCACTCAAAAAATATCAATAAATACAGTGCTGAAGTTATTTCCAAACATATCTACAAATACAGAATGTCTTCAAACATCTAGAAATTCCCCAAAGTGCTCCTTCCACCACGCTTCTTACGTCTGTTAACTCATTACTAATGGAACGAAAAAAAGGGAAAAACTGCGCTACGGAATACAAATGGTATTGAACGGAAGCTGCAATTCAAATGTACACCAAGAATACACCAAACAGAAATAGAAAAAAGAAAGAACTGCGCTAACCACGAATACCCAAAGTGAATAGGGTATTCACTTTGGGTATTCGTGGTTAGCGCAGTTCTTTCTTTTTTCTAACTCATTACTAATGTCTGCCTCTGCATGCGATTGGTTCCCACTGGATAAAGTAGCGAAAAATCTCTTTGGCAGCACAAACACCCTATCTGGGTGATCCCATTCAGCAAATATCTGCTCTTTTAATAGAGGGTGCAGGGGAAAAGCTTGTTAACTCAGGCAGGCATAAAGATCCCATAGAGGAGAAATTTACCAATGAGGATTCAACAGGAGATAACCTGAAATCAGATCAACCCATCTAAGGAGGGGATTGAACTAACACACTCAGAGAGATGGCCCCTAAACCTATTCCTCAGATGTGGAATCCACCATTTGACCTTCTTTAACCGGTTCCCGACCAGCGCACGCCAATGTACGTCGGCAGAATGGCACGGGCAGGCATATTGGCGTACAGGTACGTCCAATCTTCAATGCTGCCCTGCCATCGCAAGCGAGCCGCGGATGGCGCACTCGCGCGCCGGTCGGGACCCCCCTGAGTCCGGTCACGGGTCCCGCGGACTCGATCGCCGCGGGCATACCCGCGATCGTCTCGCGGGACGGCTGAATGGAGGAAATGCCGTGTAAACAGCATTTCTCCATTCTGCCTAGCAACTAGTGACGCTGATCTCTGCTCCATGTGATTGGAGCAGAGATCAGTGTTCACTAAATGAAAGCCCAACCCCCCCACAGTTAGTAACACACCCCTAGGAACACTTAACCCCTACACTGCCACCCACTGGTTAACCCCTTCACTGCCAGTGACATTTACACAGGAATCACAGCATTTATATAGCACCGATTACTGTATAAATGACAATGGTCCCAAAAATGTGTCCAAAATGTCCGATGTGTCTGCCACAATGTCGCAGTCACAATAAAAATCGCTGATCGCCGCCATTACTAGTAAAAAAAATAATAAAAAATTAGTAATAAAAATGCCATAAAACTATCCCTATTTTGTAAATGCTATAGCTTTTGCGCAAACCAATAATCGCTTATTGCGATTTTTTTTACCAAAAATATGTAGAAGAATACGTATCTGCCTAAACTGAGGGAAAAAAATGTTTTTTATATATTTTTGGGGGATATTTATAACAAAAAGTTAAAAATAATGCGTTTTTCAAAATTGTCGCTCTATTTTTGTTTATAGCGCAAAAAATAAAAACCGCAGGGGTGATCAAATACCACCAAAAGAAAGCTCTATTTGTGGGAAAAAAAAGGACGTCAATTTTGTTTGGGAGCCACGTCGCACGACCGTGCAATTGTGAGTTAAAGCGACGCAGTGCCGAATCGCAAAAAGTGGTCTGGTCTTTGACCAGCAAAATGGTCCGGTCTGTAAGTGGTTAAGCTCTATTTTGACCACCTTCTCATCCATATTCACCTGCTCCTCCTCCTCCAACTGGAGGGGAATCTGGTGAAGTGGAATGCTTCCGCTTCTTACCATCTTGTGCCATGGAGGTGAGCATGCCAGCAATTTTTCCCTCTGTGCCAACAAAAGCAGCAGCCAAGTCATCCTTAGAGACACAAGTGGAGGTTAATGTTCCTGCAGTGGCCACAATATCAGACAGGCGTAGGGGCTCAGATGCACCAGTCTCATCTGGTCTGTTGGGAGACACAAACTCAAAACTGATTGGTGGCACTGCTGCCCCTTATACCAGCTCTGCTCCCCTTCCCCACTTTCTGGATGACATCCTAAGCTTGCTGAGGAATAACAGGGTCTGTGCCAGACCGGCAACCCCACTCTCAGTTGAGAGGTCAGTCCTGCCACACCACACAGCAGTGCACAATAGATTTAATTGATGAGCTCTTGATTTAGCAATGAGATATGGTTTCCCAAATTTGTCTCCAGTGCCTTTCCCTCAGTGTTCCACATATGGAAGGGGAATAGAGGACTGTCCTTTTAACACCGAGTTCTATATGGTATTGACTGTGCCCAAAGCTGAGGGATCATGATGGCAAATAAAGTTCTTATGGTTTGTAAAAAGGAAGAGTGCCTTTTAGTACAGACTAAAGTGGACAACTAAAATAACTTGCTCATCATACACAAGGACATAAATTACCTTGGCATTAATTAGATTATTCACTTGCTTCAATATGCCATCTGTGAAGTTATCAAAAGTGGGATCAGAAATGTAATTGAAAGAAAGTTCAGCTGTCTGTAGAGGTGTTTCAAAGCCATCCATTTTAATCCGACAGATAACCTCAGAGTTCAGGTGATGTTCCAACACTTGTGGAGAGGAGAATATTATTACCGTGTCATTGACTCTCTCAAGGATGTCTTGCTTTTCGATCTGTAAAGAGTAAAAGAAAAACGCTGATCTCTCCGAGAACATAATAAAGGCAACTGCAGGACTTAATGGAATTAAAAGGGAGTGACGATAGATCAAAGAGATGTTGCGTGGCACAGTAAAATAATCAATAATAAAGACAGAAAAAGAAACAGAAAATGTACAATAATAAAAAAAAAATTACAAATATGTAATATCTTTGGAAGATCAATAATGAGCAAGACTGAGAAGTTTATACTGTTAATAGTATATAAAAAAAATATACATTAAACGTTTTTACATTGGTAAGATTATACAACAGTTTCAAATGTGGCCATTTTGACTTTAATAATGGAGCTCTCACTGCAATGAAGGTCAGACATACACGCAGAAAATGTATTTCCTACAAACTCAGGTGGCAGGAAATAAATTGGCTCGATTCCCCCATCAACACAGACCGTGTTGACAGGGGAATTCCTCCTGGCGAGCAATTGTCTTCCCCCAGCGTTGGAAGCCGTCACCCCCAGGAGAAGACGGTGATTATCACTAGTGGCTATAGCAGCCACTTGCGATAATAGCAAACGAATCCGGCAGGCTGGTTGTATATTCAGCCTGACCATTAATAGTTGGAATCTAACTCGGTTCCCACTATACAGGCCGAGATTCGAACAGTGTATGGCCGGGCTTTAGGGTAGATATTGTCTCATTTCCCTGATGACAAGATGTTAATTTCAAAAGAACTCAAGTTTTGTACAAGGATTAGTTTGATTGGTTGCTTCTTCATAAAAAATATCGCCAGAAAAAAAGCCTGTGGTTTCCAAAAAAACAAACAAAAAAAAAAAAAAAACACCACATGGACTACACCATAGAACACACATAGACAGCACAATACCTAAAAAAGTGCAACGTTTATGTGATTTGTTATTCAGGTGTCATGTTAGACTGCAAAGAGTTAAAAAAAATATGTTAACTTGTGCAAACAGACTTTTATAAAATGATCACCAACAGAAATTTATATTCGTAAACATATATAACTTTAAGGCAAAGTTCAGACAGGCTCTTGATGCTGTAAAGCAGGGGCTCAACCTTTTACAGAGCGAGGATCACTTAAAAAAAAATTTTTTGCCCAGGCAGAACTACTCTAAGTCAGCAGCTACAAATACTGTAGCTGCTGACTTTTAACATGGACGCTTACCTGTCCAGGGAGCCCGCAATGTCGGCACCCCAGCCGATTTTTGGACAGGCTGTCGGGTGCCGATGCCGCCAGCCCCACTAATGGAGACCGGCAGTGAAGCCCTTCAGCTTCACAGTCAGTTCCCTACTGCGCATGCGCGAAGTACGCTGCGCTTTTTAATTAGCCTGGTGGTGGAAGAAGGGGGCCAAACTTCCAAGGGACAGAGCCGCAGTCCCCGTTTCCCCCCTTAAAGGTGCCAGATGTGGCACCGGAGGGGGGGGGGGGGGGATTTAGCAAATAAGCGGAGGTTCCACTTTTGGGTGGAACTCCGCTTTAAGCTATTTGGTAACTGATTGAGGGGCAAAATGGAATGAGATGGCTCTGAATAGCAGAACGAAGATTTTAAACGGTCAGAATCATCATTTTCCAATGGGACCAATGCCCTTGGATGTAGGGGATAGACTTATGGCATTTTTTTTATTTTTTACTAGTAATGGCGGCAATCTGCAATTTTTATCGGGACTGTGATATTGCGGCAGACAAATTGGTCGCTCTTTTTGTTTATAGCGCAAAAAATAAAAACCTTAGAGATGATCAAATACCACCAAAAGAAAGCTCTATTTGTGGGGGAAAAAAAAAGGACATCGAATTTTTTTCTGTATCGCAAAAAATGGCCTGATCATTGAGCAGCCAAATCTTCAAGGGCATGAAGTGGGTAAAGTAATTTCTAGAAAAAAAAAAAAAAGATTTTAAAATGTGTGCAAATATTTAAAAAAGTTGCCCTTTGGTTAATTTGCCTTCACATAAATCTGGTGAAAAACAACATTTCTTTTGGTTAAAATCAGACCGCTTTGTTTCTAAACTTTTTTGTTGTTCAATTGTCAGGTGGAAGGGAAAAAAACTGCCAGATCCCTGCCTCGACACAAAGGATGCGGGAATGTCCTCTGCTGTGCTGTTGTATCCTGACAGTTGGCAAATTGGCTGCAAGCGCCGATTTGTTGCTTTTTCCTGCAGGATCGTTAAGACCTGCTTCTGTCAAATAGAATGGGGTACATACTTGCAGAAATTCGTCCGGCTCCTGATGAACCAGCTCCATTTCAGCTTAACAAGCAGGTTTTTTTGGAGCCATATACATACCCGTTACTTTTTCCTTGTGGTTCTCTGTCAATTAAGGAGTTTCCACTGAAGGAAACCCCAGTCTGTTTTACAGTCTATAGAGAATACACTCGCTTATATGACATTACAGTTCAATAGCTCTGAAAATGTTCCCCGACTCTTTTCAGAAGAATAAACTATTGTATGTTATATTAATAAAGGTGTCCTCATTTCCTAATAATCAAGACAATGTGGCCCTCACTAGACCTCATGTGGACTTATTCTCTTTAATGAAGCCATTCTGTTTCATTTGAGTTTGACAGGCCTGCTCTAAGGCAGTAAATAACCATCAACTGGTTGGAAATAATGCAAGGGACTGTTCTTGGCTACATATCAATATTTAATTAACATAGATTATTTAACAAGAACATAAAGTTGAGAAAAGACAAAAAAATAAATAAATAAAAAAAAGAAAAGAAAAGCCCAGCTGTCAGGTAACACATCTAAATAAAATATAACAACCATTCCTACCATTTTTTTTAACCTAGTCTATAAAAACAGCAGATCTGATCTAGAGTTTTGGATTGGGTCAGGAATGGTTTAGAGAACTCTTGCCGTAATGAAGACCATTAGAACTAGAAATATAAGGAACATCCCTTACAGGGATGAAGACAACAATGAAATCTTAACACGTTTTTAACTACCCCACTCCACAAAATACAGAAAAAGCTTTGGCTGTGTATGATGGTTTCTTGCATCGTAATGAGCAAATTACCATAACCACATTACAATTCAGTAAAATAAACTGCCCTTCCTGGAAGAAAGAAAAAAATCTTTGAAGTCTCCATGCCATCTACAATAACAGGATAAAGAATTTAAAAAAACAGGGACCTCTGCATGGCCACTTACCCTTCTCTACATGTCTTAGCTGAGCAGGGCTTAAGCATCCAGAGTGATGCATGTCCTCTTTTGCGCGTGTGTAATCTATGCCCACATCCATTACTATGTAGTAAAGGCAATAAACCTAATATGTTTTAGGAAACTGAAAATGGACATATCTACCCTATGCAAGAAAACGGGTAAAGCTGTTGATTGTGAAACATCCACATTTCTGATTGAATTATGGGAGTCCAATAAAGCAGGCCTACAGTCAGTGCCTTTTCCTCATACTGAACACTGCCAAAGAAAAAGAAATGGCAGAAGCAGATGTCACAACTGTACTCCAAGGAAGCCTACTCTATTGAACGTATAAGTATTTCAAAGTTATGACCATTTTTTTAAACGGGAGTAGTCAGGGTGAATTATTTAAATCAACTAGATTTAAATTGCTAGAAAAAAGGCTTGATTTAAATCAACTCGATTTAAATAAATTTTTAAAGAGCAACTGTCATCTCTCTGTCCTGCAGCGGCAGCTCCTCTGACCTGCTGTTGCTGGGGGCCAAGTTATGGATGGGTTTGGAAGAAGTTGTTGGTATTTTGAATTTAAATTTGTTGGGTGAGCAGAAGCCAGTGGAGGGATTGGCAGAGAGGAGTAGCAGACTCAGAGCAATTGGTAAGATGGACGAGTCTGGCAGCAGCATTCATGATGGATTGAAGGGGGGGGGGGGGGGTAAACTATGTAGAGGTAAGCCAATGAAAAGGGAATTACAGTAGTCGAAGCGAGAGATGACCGGGGACTGAATTAAGACCTGTGTCATTGGTTAGAAAGGGGCATATTTTGGAGATGTTGGGGCGGCAAGATTTGGTCAGTGATTGGACGTGGGGCTTAAAGGAGAGTTCAGAGTCCAGGACTACACCTAGGACCTTGGCAAGCGAGGATGAGCTTATAGTTGTGCCATCAATTTTGACTGAGAGATCAGGGGAAGGGGCACATGGGGAGGAAAAATATTAAGTTCGGTTTTGGATAGATTGAGTTTGAGGAATTGGTGTGACATCCAGGCTGATACTTAAATTCGTGATATGTGAGATGGAGGGAGTGAGCTGCGAGGTAGAGAAATAGATTTGGGTATCGTCAGCATAGAGGTGGTATTGGAAGCCATGGGAGGCCATCAGCTGACCCAGGGAGGAGGTGTAGATTGAAAATAGGAGAGGTCTAAGAACATAACCTAGGGGGATGGGGGACCCCAACAGAGAAAGGAAGAGGAGAGGAGGAAGTAGAATTGTAAGCAACGTTAAAAAGGTGTGGTTGGATAAGGAGGAGAACCAGCGAAGAGTACAGTCACTGAGACCGAAGGCATGGAGTTTCTTTTTTTTATGAGGAGGAAGTGGTCAACCATATGAAAGGCAGCAGGGAGGTCCAAAAGTAGGAGTACAGAGTAGTGTCCATTCGTTTTGGCCGTTAGATCGTTTGTTAGTTTTAGGAGAGCAATTTCTGTGGAGTGTTGGGGATGAAATCCAGACTGAAGGGGATCAAGAAGGCCATCAGCAAGGTGGTTGCTCAGTCGGCTGTAGAGCAGACATTCAATTAGTTTGGATAAAAAGGGGAGCACGGAGATGGGGCGTAGGTTGTTAAGAATGGATGGGTCCAGTGAGGGCTTTTTAGGTATGGGGCTGACATGTGCATGTTTTAGGGAGTTGGGGAAGATGCCAGAACAGAGGGAGAGATTGAAGATGTGGTTTAGAGAACGTAGAATAGATCCAGAGGGGCAGGTGGTAAGATGGACATTAGCAAGTAGTTTAGCAACTTTGTCTATAGTGGTGGGGTTGAAAGAGGGAAGTAATGACCTGTGGGCATGAGGTGTAAACCATGGAGGGCATCTGAACAGTAGAGATTTCCTTGCAAATTGTATCAATCTTCTGTTTGCGATTTCCTGGGCAATGAGCGAGTTAGTGGGTGAAGGCAGTGGAGGACGAAGTAGAGAGTTGAAGGTAGAGAGGAGTTGACTGGGAGGGGGGGGAGAAGTTAATAAGTGTGAAATAGGTCTGCTTGGCAGTGAGGAGGTTCAAATTGTATTTTTGGAGGGCAGATTTATATTGGTTGGTGTGAGACTTAGTCTTATGCCACAGGCGCGCATTAGCGTGACTTTTTCAGACTTCTAGTATCATCTGTTTTCCAGGATTGAAGGGGTCGGGCCTGATTCTGTGTGTAGTGAGGGGGGCCAGTGAAGCAATTTATCTCTCTCAATTTAGACCCAGTGGTCTCTCTATTTTCCTAACGCTGTGCTGCCTGGAGGTGTCTGCCCCTCACCCCTGTAGGTCGAGTAAATCTTGTCAAAATGTCAGTGTTGCCTAAGTTTACAAACATTTTTAGACAGGCTCCTGTACCTATACCCAATATATTTTTTAGGACACTTGACAGCATTATTATTTAATTTGTCTGCAAAGGGGCCACTCCTAGAATAGCCAACTACCCTGCAATTACCCCTCACCTTGGGTGGCCTGGCTCTACCCCGTTTCATTAAATATTATTGGGTGGCTGCCCTAGCAACTGTTAAGTGGTGGCTCTCGGAGGAACCGGGCAATCCCACTTCCACACTGTTCGTACAAAGGTTGAGAAATCAAATGCTTGGTCTCCGCATACACCACTCTGGGGCAATCCTAGACTGCCTCACTTCCACTCTATCCCTGATTCAATCCCGTGGGCTAGATACGGGATAACAACCTTGGGGGACATAGTTTCTCAGGGGCAATTACTTATGATAAACTTCCGAACCAAAATTATTATTATTTTTTTAAGATATCTTCAATTACGCCATGCTTTTGGGGCCCAATTTTCTCCCCCTACACTTTCAGAGATATCCAATATGGAAAATATACTTGGGTCCCTCAGTGGTGAGAAAATGCTTTCTACCTTATATAACCTATTGACCAACCTAGATACGCCCACAGTCTCATTTATTTTCATCTTGGCAACAGGATATTCCCACATTGGAGGATGATGATTGGGAGGAAGGCATCCAAATATCTTCACCTAATGATCTCGGCATGTGACAGATTCACCCAATTCAAATTTCTCCATCGAGCCTACTATCACCCTGCACCTCCTGTTTACCAAAAATATACCCCACCAGAATAGCGCTCTGCCCTAAATGTGGCTCGGATAATGCTGACAACTTCCATGTGTTATGGTCCTGTCCCAGATTTCAGGAGTTGGAAGGGGGTGGTGGATGATAGTAACCTAATTGGGGAAATTAGGGTCCTGTATAGTCCTATTCCTCTTCTGCTGGGCATCTGTGATACATTAGACATAATTAGTGAAAAGTCCACCTGTGTGCAATCTGAGTGTCACATGATCTGTCATTACATATACACACCTTTTTGAAAGGCCCCAGAGGCTCCAACACCTAAGCAAGAGGCACCACTAACCAAACACTGCCATGAAGACCTAGGAACTCTCCAAACAAGGGACAAGGTTGTTGAGAAGTACAAGTCAGGGTTAGGTTATTAAAAAAAAAATCCAAATCTTTGATGATCCCCAGGAGCACCATCAAATCTATCATAACCAAATGGAAAGAACATGGCACAACAGCAAACCTACCAAGAGACGGCAGCACATAAAAACTCACGGACCGGGCAGCACAGAGACCTAAGGTAACACTGGAGAGCTGCAGAGTTCCACAGCAGAGACTGAAGTATCTGTACTTAGGACAACAATAAGCCGTATGCCCCATAGAGTTGGGTTTTATGGCAGAGTGGCCAGAAGAAAGCCATTACTTTCAGCAAAAAACAAAATGGTACGTTTTGAGTTTGCGGAAAGGTATGTGGCAGACTCCCAAAATGTATGGAGGAAGGTGCTCTGGTCTGAGGAGACTACAATTGAACTTTTTGGCCATTAATGAAAATGCTATGTCTGGCGCAAACCCAACACAACACATCACCCAGGAGGTGGTGGCAGGATCATGCATAAGGGGAAAGATGTAAATGTGTTGGAAGGACCTAGTCAAAGCCCAAACCTCAATCCAATAGAAAATATGTGGTCAGACTTAAAGATTACTGTTCACAAGTGCAAACCATCCAACTTGAAGGAGCTGGAGCAGTTTTGCAAGGAAGAATGGGCAAAAATCCCAGTGGTAAGAGACTTATCCAAAGCGACTTGGAGCTGTACTAGCCACAAAAGGTGGCTCTACAAAGTATTGACTTTAAAGGGGTGAATAGTTATGCACATTGACTTTTTATGTTATTCTGTCCTGTTTGCTTAACAATAAAAAAAAAAAAAAAAAAAAAAAAAAAGTTCATGTTATCTCAGCTTGCCGAGCTCGGATTAATTGAAAGAGTTTACCAATTTTTTTTTTTTAATATTGCAGCCATTTCATGCCAAATAAACTAAATTATTAAAGTATCTTAAATAGAAAACTATCTTTAGATAATTTTTTACTCCAAAAGCATTTTATTAAACTAAATTTGATAAAAATCTAAAAAAAAATATATACAATCAAGATTTAAATCAAAAAATAGCAGAACTAAAAAATAGCAGACCTAAAATAAAAAGGAAAAGTGTTTACACAAGCAATTTGTTAGTCAGATTGTTAACCACATGCCGACCGGACCATAGCCGAAAGATGGCTACAGCGTGGTCGGCTTATTCTGGGAGGGCGTCCATGGACTTCCTCCCAGAATCTTGCTCCTGTGCACCCCCAGGAACATCCGTTACCGCCGGGTCTGCATCACGGATAACGGCCGCTGATAGTGGCAGTTTACCACGTGATCGCTCTGTCAAATGACGGCGCAATCACTTGTAAACAAACCGCCGTCATATCACGACACCGGTTCCACCCTTCCCCCTCTGTACCGATCAGTACAGTGAGAGGGGAAAAGGGGAAGAGATGGCAGCAGCGCTGTGGGCTGGATGTGAACTGCCAACAATCTGCCAACAAATTTTAAAAGAAACAAAATTATTATTTTTACTGAATTTTCTGTCTTTTTCTGATTAATAGCGCAAAAAACAAAAACAAAAAAACAGCGGTGATTAAATAAATACCACCAAAAGAAAGCTCTATTTGTGTGAAAAAAAAGGACAAAAATTTAATTGGGTACAGTGTTGCATGACTGAGTAATTGTCAATCAAATTGTGAGAGCATCGAAAGCTGAAAATTGGTCTGGTTAGGAAGGGGGTTTAAGTGCCCAGTGGTCAAGTTAATGGAAATATACTAATGTTGCTGTTTTTTACTTCAAAGTCTAAAATAAACAGAACTACTGAGAGACATTAATATGCCCTTTTAGTTAGACCCCTTTCACATTTGCAGCACCATTGTTTTAGCGGTGCTTTTTGTCCGCTAGCAGGGTGATTTTAACCCCCGCTAGCGGCCGAAGAAAGGGTTAAACACACCGGAAAAACACAGCTGCCGAAGCGCTTTGCAGATGCTTCGGCAGAGGTGCCCAATCATTTCAATGGGCAGGGGTGGTGGAGGAGAGCGGTGTATACACCGCTCCAAAGATGCTGCTTGCAGGACTTTTTCTAATGTCCTGCAAGTGCACCGCTCCAGTGTGAAAGCTCTCGGGCTTTCACAATGAGGCAGCAGAGGAGGCATTTTCAGGCGCTATTTTTAGCCTTTTAGTGCCTTAAAAACTCCAGTGTTTTTTTTTTCTTCTGTCAGAGCTTAATTGAACAAGCTGAAGTTAGAAGCTAAATGGCTACTATGCACAGCTGCACCATATTTTGCACTCTCCAGTTTTAGTAAATCAACCCCATCATTAACTGCATGCCGTCCAGCCGTGCCAATGCAAGTGCCCGGCAGTCTTGATCGCTCAGGGCACACAGAGAACCGGCAGCTGTGTGTGTAAACACACAGTTTCCAGTTCTCTGAGCAGGGAACTGACAGATCGTCTGTCCATACAGAGTTTCCCTGCACAGTCCCATCCCCCTTCAGTTAGAACACAAAATAATATACATATTAACCCCTCCCCTGCCCCCTAGTGTTAACCCCTTCTCCCTTTCCCTTCTGCCAGTGACATTTTTACAGTAATCAATGCAATTTTAATCACACTGATCGCTGTATTAATGCCAGTGGTCCCAAAAATGTGTCAAAATTGTCCGACGTGTCCACCATAATGTGGCAGTCATGATAAAAATTCATAAAATGCCATAAATCTATCCCCTATTTTGTAAACGCTATAACTTTTGCGCAAACCAATATATGCTTAACAAAAATATGTAGAAGAATAGGTATTGGCCTAAAACTTATAGCAAAAAGTTACTAGTTTTTTTTTTCAAAAGGTAAAAAGGTAGTGGTGCGCGGTACTATGGTGAAGAATCTAGTTAAAACAGGTTTAATATATTCAATAGGTACTCAAAAGATTAGAAGATAAATGTAATATCGTCTCCACTACAAGTAATAAATGGAGTGTAGAAAAAGAAAAGACAATATATGTATATAAAATATATATATATATATATATATATATATATATATATATATATATATATATATATATATATATATATATATATATATATATATATATGTATATATAGTGAGGGACCCTCACTCCTATGCGTAGTAGTATTTTGAGTGGTAGACAAATGGATAAGAAAAACAATTAATGATAAATAAGACTGGTGGTCCCAATGCGATTTTTTAGGTAGCAGAGTTGCATAAAGTGGCAGTGCTGAATATAAAGAAGGTCCGTGAAAATAACTACTACTGTATTTGTTTCAGTGACTAAAGTACTATACATAAAATAGTGGACGAAATAAAAAATATATAAAGTGAATCACCATGCGATTTGTTAAAAATGACGAAAAACGCATACAAAGTGCTAGTGCTGAACAATAAATAGATCTGAAAAGAAAATCTGCTAAGTCAAAGTATATGTGTAACAGTGTACAAAAGTAATCATTAGCTAGATAAGGCAAAAGATGTAAGTAATGCTTGCCTTGTGACTAAAGAAATCGCATATGGTGTTAAAGCCAAGGGAGGGTTAAGCAAAGTGACTCTGTGCGGGTGTCTTTATACCATAGACTTAAATATTGGTGCAGTGCACTAAATTGAATCATACAATCAAAGAAAATAAATCAAATTGTTAAATCAAAACAAAAACGCATAATCGATCCAAGTGTTGGTGAGAGGGAAACAACCCTCTGGGAATAATCCAAAACAGAAGGAAAAAGGTGCACAGTGTTTGAAGCTATAAAAAATATAAAAAAACAACAATGGAACAGTAATCCTAGTTAAAATTGTCCATTCAGCTGGTGCAACAACAAGTGGCGATTAGCCCAAAATCGCATGTAACAAGACAGTCGCCTGCAATGCTGGTGCTTAAAATATATGTGCACTATAAGGTAGAGATTTAAACAGTGATAATGGTGATGGTGGATATCTCCCACGTGGTCCTGTGTAATCAGAGTATGGGTGTCCCCTTACCTTACAGCTGTAAGGTAACAGCATATGGTATATGTATCCTCAGGGTTCCTGGTGGTCCTTATCCCTCGAGGTCCTATTCACGTGTCCCCGGGTCCTGGCGTCTCCTGCCTACTGTGCCGTATTGGGCTCTGTAAGTGGTCCCTCAGCGGTACTTCAGCGTGGGGGGGGGGGGGAATTGGTGGTATACCTCGGCGGTTTTATGCAAGGGGTTAAACAGATAAGGAGGAAGGGAGCCCCATAGTATAGTATTTTTCAACAGTATTGAAATTTATTTATAAAAACAGCTTTGGTACTCACAAACAGACAGAGTTTTTGTATGATGTATAAACGAGCCTCGAGCTCGATTGCGTCACTTCCGGTAGCGTCCCGACTAGTGTTCGTCACGGTCACGTGACTTCATCAGGGGAACACTAGTCGGGGCGCTACCGGAAGTGACGCAATCGAGCTCGAGGCTCGTTTATACACCATACAAAAACTCTGTCTGTTTGTGAGTACCAAAGCTGTTTTTATAAATAAATTTCAATACTGTTGAAAAATACTATACTATGGAGCTCCCTTCCTCCTTATCTGTTTAACCCCTTGCATAAAACCGCCGAGGTATAGCACCAATTCCCCCCCCCCCCCACGCTGAAGTACCGCTGAGGGACCACTTACAGAGCCCAATACGGCACAGTAGGCAGGAGACGCCAGGACCCGGGGACACGTGAATAGGACCTCGAGGGATAAGGACCACCAGGAACCCTGAGGATACATATACCATATGCTGTTACCTTACAGCTGTAAGGTAAGGGGACACCCATATTCTGATTACACAGGACCACGTGGGAGATATCCACCATCACCATTATCACTGTTTAAATCTCTACCTTATAGTGCACATATATTTTAAGCACCAGCATTGCAGGCGACTGTCTTGTTACATGCGATTTTGGGCTAATCGCCACTTGTTGTTGCACCAGCTGAATGGACAATTTTAACTAGGATTACTGTTCCATTGTTGTTTTTTTATATTTTTTATAGCTTCAAACACTGTGCACCTTTTTCCTTCTGTTTTGGATTATTCCCAGAGGGTTGTTTCCCTCTCACCAACACTTGGATCGTTTATGCGTTTTTGTTTTGATTTAACAATTTGATTTATTTTCTTTGATTGTATGATTCAATTTAGTGCACTGCACCAATATTTAAGTCTATGGTATAAAGACACCCACACAGAGTCACTTTGCTTAACCCTCCCTTGGCTTTAACACCATATGCGATTTCTTTAGTCACAAGGCAAGCATTACTTACATCTTTTGCCTTATCTAGCTAATGATTACTTTTGTACACTGTTACACATATACTTTGACTTAGCAGATTTTCTTTTCAGATCTATTTATTGTTCAGCACTAGCACTTTGTATGCGTTTTTCGTCATTTTTAACAAATCGCATGGTGATTCACTTTATATATTTTTTTATTTCGTCCACTATTTTATGTATAGTACTTTAGTCACTGAAACAAATACAGTAGTAGTTATTTTCACAGACCTTCTTTATATTCAGCACTGCCACTTTATGCAACTCTGCTACCTAAAAAATCGCATTGGGACCACCAGTCTTATTTATCATTAATTGTTTTTCTTATCCATTTGTTTACCACTCAAAATACTACTATGCATAGGAGTGAGGGTCCCTCACTATATATACATATATATATTTTTTATATACATATATTGTCTTTTCTTTTTCTACGCTCCATTTATTACTTGTAGTGGAGACGATATTACATTTATCTTCTAATCTTTTGAGTACCTATTGAATATATTAAACCTGTTTTAACTAGATTCTTCACCATAGTACCGTGCACCACTACCTTTTTACCTTTTGTCTTCTCCAATTGGGGTTCAAGTACCCCATTTCAGTGTGTGCAGCGGTGCAACAGTTAGATTACTCTTTGATTAGGCGCAGGAATATTCTCTTTTATACTTAGTTTTTTTTTCAAAATTGGCGTTTTTGTTTATAGTGCAAAAAATAAAGACCGCAGGGGTGATCAAATACCACCAAAAGAAAGCTCTATTTGTGGGGGAAAAAAGGGCATCAATTTTGTTTGAGAGCCACGTTGCATGGCCGCGCAATTGACAGTTAAAGCGCAGTGCCGAATCGCAAAAAATTGTCTGGACTTTGGCCAGTC
The DNA here is from genome assembly GCF_037356315.1 of Lithobates pipiens. Taxonomy (NCBI): domain Eukaryota; kingdom Metazoa; phylum Chordata; class Amphibia; order Anura; family Ranidae; genus Lithobates; species Lithobates pipiens. The sequence goes on from NW_027507903.1 coordinate 195,349,714, forward strand.
AAATGATCCAGGGCTTAAGTGGTTAAGTCAGCATTTTGGCCATCTAAGGCCTGATTCACCCCTATGCATTTTGCAGACTTGCGCTACAGAAGGTGTTCCATAGGAAACCATGTTAAATGGACTGTAGTGCAAATCTGCAAAATGCACTAAAAATGCATAGGTGCGAATCAGGCCTAAAGTCAGAATCCAACACAGAAGTAAAAAGGTTGAGGACCAGACCTCAGAATTTTACAGCTCTCCTACGAGTCTCATACTGTACTGCTTAGGCCATTTCCCTTTGCACTATTCAAATTCTCTTAAAGAAGGATGCAACTATTTGAACTTAAACAAGCAATGCTCATTGGGCCTTGCATCACACTTAAACCCCAAAATAATAATGTAATTATATCTTACCAGTTCTTTAAATGTAGTTGCTGCATTCACTGCCTTTTTAAGGCTTTTACCTTTATTTTCACCTGGTGATCCTGCCAGTAAACCGCTTTCTGTCCTTTGGGGACAACGCTCACTCTTCATAGTTTATCTATGGAGAAGCAGCATGGTCACTCTAGGCTGCTTTCCTGACTTAGACCACAAACCTCTCCCTCCTGTCTCACCTCCATCCCATAAAGAGGTGGGGTTGTGTAGTTTACAGAGGATAGCTTGAAAAGCTGAAAATATTGCTCTAGATATCAGTACAGTATGCATGAATTTACAAGATTACTGATTTCCATCAGGATCAGCAAGTCGTTTTCTGTACTTGAATGAACTGTACTTATCCTGAAAAAAGAAAACCAATGCAGCTACCAGATATACAGATGGTGAAGCTGAAATATTAGATTTTTGTTATTGCGATTAAAAATACAATAAGGAAAGACCACTTACTAATTGTGCATTGTCTCCATCCACCTGTCTCTTCTCTCTTCTTGACCGTGACATTGCCATCATGCTGAAGTTCTGCACAAGGTCGAATCCCATACCTGATATGGTAATATTTCTTCCTCCACTATTTAAAAAGGCAATAGACTTATTGTCAGTTGTTTTTATCATTTACAATTCAAACATTCAGTTACACAAACTTTGAACTTAAAGTCAGTAACTGCCTAATAGAATATTAGCACTGTATCCTAAATGAGCTACAAAGTAAAAATTCACAGTACAAAATGTTTTAAGTAACCACCTACCACTCCCTAAACAGCAATATGCACTCTGTACAATCAGGATATTTTTTCAAGTAGGTCACACATTTTTTGTGCTTTACATCTTATAAAACAGTTTTACAACAGTAAGGCATACTCTAGTACGAATAAAAAACATATTGTATTTTCAATGATTGTGTATTTCTAGGCAGTATTAAGCCGGGTACACAAGGGCCAAATGTCGGGAGACAACGGCCGATTCAAAAAAGAAAAACGTCCGACATTCGGCCCGTGTGCATGTCTGTCCAGCAGAAGCAGGCCAAAGTCAGACATGCATGCTGAGAAACCAGCATCCAACCAACTCCCAATCAGCGCTCTCAGCCAATGGCAGAGAGTGCTGATCGGAATTGTTCTGGTGGTGGGCTGTCCCTTTGTCAGAACACAAGAGCCCAGCAAGGGAGATCGATGAACTAACCTTGCATGGTTAGTACAGTGGCTCTGACTGGAGATGACAGTATTTTTTCATTTAACTCATGGGGTTAAATGAAAAAAAAAAAAAAGAAACTAATAGCATGTACTTGGCTTTACAGCGATTAATCACATTTGTACTGCCATGTTGTAAAACGAAGGCAGGGAGGTGTACACTTAAGGTGTAAGATGTACACTTACAGTATTTCTGGAGTGCCAATTTTAAACAATTAGAAAATACTCAGGTGGCCTGTGTGCTCATAAATAGCTGTGATTTTAGTGGTCATTGGACAGCTTGGGTCACAGTCACTATGTACAAAGCCAACCACAGTGCCTCTGTACCTTGTGATCACTGTGAATCAATTCCAGAGATCACAGTGGAGGAGTGAACAGGCTGAATGTTTGTAAACACAGAACAAAGGAGGGTCCGATTAAAGATAAAGGTGAAGAGTCTAAAGGGTAACTGACCACCAATAATAATGGGATCATTATTTTGAAAGTAAAGAAATTAAAGGTGAATGAAAAACCCATTTTTGTTTTTCCCTTTATAAAGTAACAAATATAAAACGGTGGGAATTTAATAACATCAAATGAAAGGTATATTTGTCTAAAACAAATATGTAAAAATCATATGGGTACATGAAAAAATGACCTGGTAATGAAGGACTATATACAGACTGGTAGATGGCTGAATGATAACAGATGTATAAGAACACACTTTTTTTGGCTGGAAATGTGAACCCTGAACAAATGTACTTTGTGAGATTAGGACATGTACAATCCATCATAGAGAAGACAAAATACCTGGCAAAGCTTCGATCAGGGTAAAATTGGTTGATAGACGGGTTGCTTTTGTAATAAAATTGCAGATTCTCTACCATGTAATTGCCGCAATGCAACTTGACTTTGACAACTCCTTCCTTCTTACCTGCACCTGTAACACAGACTATGACTTCACCAAATGTGATGCTGTAAAGGAAAATAATAAGAATAAAGTCAGCAGCGTAGGGCTGTGCGGTGATGAGCTAAAACTCATCAATAAACAGCTTTTGAGAGACACAATGAGAGCAGGAAAGCAGCACAAAGGCAATACACATGTGCATCCTTCACGCATGAAGTCCTCAATGGCAAACAATAGGCTTGTGTTTCAGCTAACCATATGCCAAACACCCTTGATGCTAAAACAGCTAATTATATGCATACACGTTACAAAAAGCTGAACTTCTTGTTCAATCTTGACAATTCCCCCCAAAGTAACGACTTTTTTTGTTTGTTTTTTTTCAACCCACTTCCACTGAGTTGCCCTGGATCCACTTCTTGGAATTCAAGTAATACTATGTGCCAAGACTGTGCGGGATGAGACCACCCCAAGGAATGGGTCTAGAACTGCCTGGGCTTCAGTATTTCTTTGAGTATTACTTTGAATGTTACTCAAAATGTCATTATATGAGTGAGAAAGAAAAATCACCCTTGACACCAGGTGTGAAGTGTGTGTATATATATATATATATATATATATATATATATATATATATATATATATATATATATATATATAAAACCTGTCAAATGCAGCCCGAGAATAGTCATCCACAATACAACTTCAACGTAAATGGAAATCTTCCAACTTGAATCTATAGTGCCCTTCAAAACACAGAAGACCAAAGCCATTCTTCTCAAGCTCTTAAGTCTGAAGTAAAAAATGGTTCAAAAAACACACCAACTAGAAACACAGGCAGGTTTCAGTGTGATTCGGAGGTGACAAATCCAGCTATGGCAATTAGCATTTGCATATTTTCAAAACTGGTGTCCATCTGCTCCACTTTTTATTAGACATTTGGAAACTCACTAGTGTCTTGGGCATTGTCTGGGCTATTAATGACTTGATGTAATAAAAATGGCTCATCTGAAAAAGTGCACGATAAATTATGCTCATGTTCCTCAAACTGTCCCCAGTTGTAATATTTATAGTAAAACAGGATAACTCCGTGAGGTGCTTGAAGTAGGCTGGAATTCTGATTTACATTTGTAACATTCTCACTGAATATTCCAGACAATTCCTTTTTTCTCTTTTAAGGAACTCTGTATTATGCACAAATAAAGCACACACTTTATAAGGTGCATTAGTGCTATGGTCCGTATGAAGGATGCTCTTTACACTTGTGGTCATTGGGAAGAATTACCCCCTTATAGATAGCTAAAAAGATCAGTGATGTCGATGGGAACTTATCTGAGAGGAAGAAATGTGTTCAAGATTGTTCAAGGAAACCCCTTAGCAACCTGTGGAGGAACCCTAGTTGAGAAACGCTGTTCTAGACTCTTCTCAATAAATGGACTACAAACATATCTGTATTTCTTCATTTCCATTACATTAGGGGCAGAGGGAGTGCAAGGCAATTGGTTTACATAAAACGGCTAGGAAGAAAAATATTCTTAGAGCAGCTCACAGGAAGTGACGAGAATGCTGCATTTCTGGCAAGGTCAACATGTATTTTTTTGTACTTGCCAAAATGTTCTTAGCTCAAAAGAAAAAGAAAACTAAGGCAGCAGCCATATTTAAAGTGCTTGTAAACCCTAACATGTCCAGTGAAGTGACTGGCCTCAAGTGATATACAGAGATTAAATAAATCCTCCTACGTAAGTTAGACCTGTTTATCTGTAGTCTTTTCTTCCCTACATTCCTTCAAATGACAGAATTTTTACAGATTGCCTGAGATGTGGACAACAGGGGCGGAGACTGAAATTACACACTGCAGAGCTCATTAAGGAGAGCTCAGAGCTGGAGGGAAAGGATATACCCCTTTCACACAGCAGCCGAGCTGAAGCTGTCAATCAGCTGGAGGTCTCTCCTGTCACCATTTTTGTCTTGGTGTCAGGAAAACTAGTCAGAAGTGATTCATGCTGATAGAGGAAAGAAGCAGCAGACAAATGACACGTAGTGCTCTTAACTGAGACAAGCGCACATTATAGAGGGATATGTTGTGTTCATATTATATGTCTGAGGTTTACAACCAATGGGCTGGTAGCTGCACTATATTACATTTTCTGGTGGAAACAGACTAACAATGGAAGACACTAACCGTAATCATGCCTCTCGGACAGTGCAAGAGCTGGTTTTAATGCATTATCAGGAACAATATTTTACAATTAATTATGAGAATATTAGGCATGAATGTGCTTATTGACTTGTCATTTATGTAGTAACAGAATTCCATAGGCAATCCCAACACACACAAGAAGGTACTTTATTGCATATGTAAGTTGTAAGAGTATTGAAGTTGATTTCATGTAGAGAATACTAGTCTACAAGTCTTCGCTCTTATTTGTTGAACAGAGTGCTACAGAGGTGAATATTAATTGGAATGGGATTGGCTGAAGTTACTTATAATTTAAAAGGCAATTGAAAATCACGGAGCATTTGTTGCTAATCGCTGTACATCTCCCCAGCCAAATTGGCAAATCTGAAAGCAAAACTACGGAATACAACGGGGACAGCTGGAACTATTTGGCAAGTTTGCCTGAGTCAAAGGTTTTGGGGAGAAGCACAGTAACCCTTTCATTGACACAGCATGCCAAACAGTATTTGAGCCCAAACAGTCAGCTATGCTATGACGATTGTCTTAAAATAACTTGACTGGCACGCTTGTGTTATCAGCAAACCATAACAAAAAACCCTGGAATTCCCTTCAGTAAGCCAAGCTGTCTTTGTTTTATTTAAGATGCTAATGACTTCTCTTTAGAGAAACAGTACTGGACTAAAATGGTTTGCCATCATCCAGAATAGGCAGAGTTAAAATCATGTCTTCTAAGACACAGCACAGGCCAAAGAAGAATGCCAAATATCTTTCTACTTGACAGTTAAATCTTTCAGATACGCTCATAATTTCCTGCCCTGATTAATGTAACCTTTTAAACATAACTTGGCAGGAATATCTTGCAAACATTCCCTATTGTAAAATGCCCTAAACATTCCAATGCTCTGTTTATCCAGGCAGTCAGTGAATTCCCTTCCCTCCTAATTAATTCTCATGTTTCATTCAGGTTTCTGCGACTCTGCAAGACTATGACCCACTTAACTCTACCAAAGACGTCAGTGTACAGAATTCCTGAACAAAGGCCGAGTCTCTCTACCTGCTCCTTGTACTCATCTGCAAACTACGAATGTTGCTTTGTTAGAATAAGCTATAAAAACACTCTTCTGACAAAATGGATAAGGATATCAATGCAGCGATAGGACAAAGGTTGTAAACATTTTGTCTCTGTTATAACTATAAAGGCTTTGAAAGCACCCTTTATGTACAATGGGAAATGTTTTACTACAAACAATGAAGGCATTTTTTTTTTCTTTTTTGGTGTCCTTTTTTAGTTTTAAAAGTGACGGAGGTGGTATTGGTGGGCATTTCCTTTTTTTTTATAACTATTTATAAATGTTGTCAGTTTATTTATTTTATTTATTTCAGGTACTTGTATAGCGCCATCAATTTATGCAGCGCTTTACATATACATTGTACATTCACATCAGTCCCTACCCTCAAGGAGCTTCAATCTAAGGTCCCTAACTCACATTCATACATACTAGGGATAATTTAGACAGGATCCAATTAAGCTACCAGCATGTCTTTGGAGTGTGGGAGGAAACCGGGGTACCCGGAGGAAACCCATGCAGGCACAGGGAGAACATGAAAACTCCAGGCAGGTAGTGTCGTGGTTAGGATTCAAACCAGCGACCCTTCTTACTGCTAGGTGAAAGTGCTACCCACTATACCACTGTGCCGCCAAAGTTAAAAGAGAAATTCATCATCAGTAACATGTAACATCTGTAATTCAGGCTGTAACATGTTACTAATGAAGCCGCCTCGCATCCTCCTGATCTCCCATTGTGATAGCGGCCGGCTGATCCTCTTCCCGCACCCGCTCTCAAATTTTAAAAAACCTGACAGCTGTGCGGGGCTCTGTCCACACAGCCATGTCTTTTATTCAAAGAGATCTGTGAATTAATGATCTACAAGTCTTATCTGCCACAAGAGACTGCTTGTAGTTCTTGGAGAACTACCAGGGAACTCATCAGCACCCTCATAGTTCACAAACACCTCCTGCAGCTGAGTAACTATCCAACCCTATAGAGCAGAGATATGCAATTAGTGGACCTCCAGCTGTTGCAAAACTACAAGTCCCATCATGCCTCTGCCTCTGGGTGTCATGCTTGTGGCTGTCAGAGTCTTGCTATGCCTCATGGGATTTGTAGTTCTGCAACAGCTGGAGGTCCGCTAATTGCATATCCCTGCTATAGAGGTTTGGGCAGACAGCTGTCTGGAGTGTCTGCAGGAGCCTGATCTTGCACCTGCGATCTACTGATCATGGGTGCAATGCTTTGCAGGCTCCATGGTAAAAAAAAAAAAAAATGCAGATACATGCAAAATCACATGCATTCAAACATAATTCAAAGGAATTTTAGGTGTTAAAATATTCAATATGCTCAAATAATAATGTTAATATTTATAATATTACAATAATAATAAAAACTGCTGTATAAATATTGTGGCAAGATAATAGGCTGCAACATTTGCAATTTTATTCTCTAGAGCCGATTAAAAAAAAAAAAGAAAAAAAAATGATGTTTGGGGGTTCTAAGTAACTTTTTAACAAAAAATAAATTAAAAAAAAATGCAGATTTTTACATGTATAAGAGAAATGTCAGAATAGGCCCTGAGGTTAAGTGGTTAATCTAGCCAGAAGGTGTTCCATATGCCTTATATCTTTAGTAAAAAGGGGGAGAGTGTTTGCTTTTAACTAATAGTGCTTGATCCTTAGGTCAGTGTTTCTGGAGTGTCTGCAGCGTGGTCCATCTTCTAGCCCCTTGCTGCAGCTGCAGAGGCTTTGTACTGGATACATCACAGGACTCTACAATATTTACAGTCTGTTTTAATGTGTTCTATTTTAATATAAGAAATCACTGCACTAGGTTTTTTTTTGTTTTGCTTTTGTTTTTTGTGCCCTTGTTCACCCTCTTGATTCTGCTAATGCTTATGTAGTGCAGGGGTTTGCTACCAAATTTATCATGCTAAGTAATGTATTGTTTAAGTATTTGGCTCCCTCTAGTGACCGCTAAAACTTTGTCAGGACCTTTTCTTTAATTAAGAGTGCAGTTATGCATTGTGGGATATATAGTTTGAGGAGGAAGTGACTCATGTTAACTCAGTTTGGGAACTACTAGACCCACAATGCCAAGGCACAGAACATCCTGCTGGGAAAACAGATAAAAGGACAAGCGCGGCCATCTTTCAGCCTCTCCAGACACCATTCAACAAGCAGCAGGGAGGTCTGTGTGTATGACCAAAAGACCGCGGCCTACACGGCGTGGAGCGGGATCGCCAGCCTCTGAGGGACTTCAGAATACAGCCCTGTCAGCTTAACAAGTGGATCGGTGTGTAGTGCCAGGGTATCTGCATCCAAGCCATCCGGAGGAGCGGTACAATGTGGTGGCACCATCTTTCAACAAACTGATACATCAAGAGGGGATACTGGACGGAGCCTCACAGCCTCTGGGTCTATTGTGGTGAGAAGGCACCTGTCCATTTTAGTAAAGTGCACTATTTGCTGAGTGAGTTATTCACAGACAGCTGGTGAGACTTCCCACAGAAGTGATGCCACCTACTCACAAGCGGCATATAGCTGAACTCTAGGATTTGCTATTCCCTGTGCTATAAAGTCAGTACTGTACTACACTCACTGATGAGGAGGAAGTGTCACAGGTACCATAAAATACTATAGATTAATTATATATATATATATATATTCTCAGTTAACAGCGCATCATTTAGTCTACAGTTTACTTTCTCTTTGTTTCCCTGTTGGATTACAAATACTGCAGTTTAAAAACTACAGGCTAGCTGAAGATACCCGAAGACAAGGAACTTTTATCATCTTTTACTAAGCATCAAGGTTCTAATTTGTAGTTGTGACATTAAATTACAACCTAGGGGGAGCCCTTGAGTTCAGGTTAAATATTGCATTGTGTTATTACATGCGAGAAACATTGCCTTGCAATTTGGTGTGTGTGTGTTGAGGCTTCAGTGGGAATGTGTTTAAAGCGGGAGTCCGCGTTTTTTTTTTTTTTTTTTTTAAAAGCCAGCAGCTACAAATACTGCAGCTGCTGACTTTTAAAATAGTGACACTTACCTGTCCAGCGCGCCCGCGATGTCGGCACCCGAAGCCGATCTCTCAATCGTCTCTCGGGTGCTGCCGCCGCCATCTTGGGTATGGGAATCAGGAAGTGGAGCCTTGCGGCTTCATTTCCCGGTTCCCTACTGTGCATGCACGAGTCGCGCTGCGCAATAAGGATGGACCCGCTGCCTCTGGGATCTGTGCGTTTCCCAGCAGGCAGCAGGGGACTTTCGGAAAGGGGCGTAATCTACGCCCCTTTCCGCAGAGAGCTATCCCGGAAGTGGGTGCAGATACCTGTACTGTACAGGTACCTGCACCCCCCTCCCCCCTGAAAGGTGCCAATTGTGGCACCGGAGGGGGGGGGGGGGATTCCAATGAGCGGAAGGTCCACTTTAGGGTGGACCTCCGCTTTAATATAGGTTTTTGAGAATATGAATATATATATATATATATATATATATATATATATATATATATATATATATTCTCTCCACATGGATTAATAAATTCAGTTTCATATCCGTATTATTGCTAACAACTGTCATTGTTTATATTTGATCTCATTGTTCTTCATGATTAATAACCACTTTAGTAAACTTTCTGAGTGGTTAATGGATATTCTGTGTGTGTCTCCATTACTATTACAGCTGGTGAAGGGGCGGGATACAGGGCTATGGTAAATATATCTCTTACGGGTCGTCATTACTGAGTTTCTCTCTATTACTGGGTCCCATACTAATATTACCAGGTGTGCCAGAGGGGTCGAGAGGCAGGGTGCAAAATCAAAATGTTCATTAGCAGCTCCTGCAGGGGTAGTGCTACACTTATTTATGCGATTTTGTGATAGGCACAGTATTAGCAAACACCAAAGATACAAAAGTTAGTCAGTAAGAACACAGAAACAAGACGGATCACAGATGTGCCAGAGGAAAAATAGAAATTATCTGTATTAACCATAACAATTAGAATATTTTCACTCTGGGAAAAGGAAAGATAATTGTATTGCATGCTATGGGTACAGTAATGTTATTTAAGCCTGAAGTTGGTTATTACATGGTCCAAGCTTTCATTATCATTTTCTAGAAAGATGCTGTTATGCTTTAAGATACAACAAAGTGAGGGAGAATGGAGAAAAGAAATGCCCCTGGAAAGCATTAAGGTGGGTCAACAAAGGTATACCTGTTGTTGACCCTCTTTATTGCTTTCTAGGGGCATTTCTTTTCTCCATCCTCCCCCACATTTTTGTGTACTATGATTATCAAGCTTTGGAGGTATCCCGCCCATCAGGGTGAATCGGTCACATTTTTTACAAGTGATCGAGTACAATCATCACCTGGCCAATTGGATTCATGTTTTGTTTTTATTTTTTCATGCTTTAAGACTCTAAGCAGGGATCTCCCAACTACAGCCATCCAGCTGTTGCACAACTACACGTCCCATGAGGCTTTGTAAGACTGACAATCACAGACATGACTAGACATGATAGTATTTGTAGTTCCTTAACAATTGGAGGGCCATAGTGTAGAGATCCCTTGCTCTAAAGCATAGAATCCCAAAAATATACAGAATAAACAGATTTCTAAAATCAGTCATATACTTACACTTCACAATTGATGTCATCAAGAGTCACTCGGACATCACTTTTAGATCCGGTTTCCAACAGCTTTCCACTTATTGTTATGTATGTGCCCCCAGCAAGCACGCCTTGAGTTGGCGTTACTGAAGTAAGTTTTGGATTCTAGGGATGAAAAAAAAAAAAGATGTTTTATTTCACGTTATCTAGTGATGCAACATACAGTTTTTGATTCGGCAGTCATAAATATCATTACTGGCGTTTGTAGTACTGACACAATGCCAAAGATTTAAAGGAACCCTCAGCAAAACTAGAACATTTCCCATCACAACAGACTTCACATATGACATGCACTGGTATTTTGTTTTTGGCCACTTTGGATGGATTAGAGATTAGGTAAAGCCCCTGTGGTTTTTCTCTTACCAGGAAGATTTTCTTTCACCTATCGTAGAGTTAACAGGAAGTGAGAAAAAAAAAAACCTCTCTCCTACATAATGGAAAACCCTTATAAGACAGTTGTTACCAGAACAAGTGTCGCCACTGGAGGATTATTCTTCTATTTCTGGTTTGGCGACAACTTAAAATTTTAGATTTTCAACTAACTTTCGGTGTCAATCACTAGGAAAAAGAATGAGAGTGACCCTTCCCCTAAGATATATTGAGTGTCATGAATCATAGCTCCTAACTAACCCTCATTTGGAACCAAATCTTTCTGTCCCTTTTTCCTCCTCAGTGGTCCCTTTTTTTGCCCTGCAGTATAGACCTCTATAACATTAACTGTTTACCTGTACCAAAAGTGTTTCACTACACTAAACCTTTCAAATGACTTTTAGATTATTATATTTCTTATTTGGAAAAAAAAAACTGTATAAAAGGAAAAAATGCAGTATAGTCTCCATAAACAATGTAGCAGGGGCTACATGAAGGGCGCAGCCACCCTTCTATCCATACGCCTGGACCCTTTCAGAATGCAGGGTGCATGGATTACAATATGGGGTGGGTGGTTTTTTGAAGTACCACCAGCCGCCACGGCAATGTAGGCCTTGGATTAGCATTCAAAGACTGGAAAAAATTCACCTACCCCAGCCTGGCATTACTAGTGAATGTTTACTAGCTGTGCTGCTGGCATAAAATCATAACAACCAGGTATTGTAGCAAAACAGGAAACGGTAGATGTGGTTTGTGGTGAACTTTTGATTGCATTTGGATGCACAAAGTTTAACATGCATTGCCTTGGTTTTTATAGACTGCTGTGTTGAATTCCAACCTTGGCAATGGCACTTTTTTCCCCTGGAGAAACATGTATTCTGTGAATAACTTTGAATTTGTATAAAGCATCCTCATTAATGTATTCAATAAATGAAAGAAGAAGCAAACAGAAGCTTCTTGGAGTCCCAAAAGGGCAGATGTCAGCTTTGATCTGGAGCTACCGTGCCAGAGAGCATCAGAAATTCCACACTTCCTGTATGCACTAGGAAGAGAGCCAAGAAAAGTCGACAGCTTGTTGGTACCCCATTTGAAGCCCACACTATCCTCTGACACAAAGGAAGCACAGAGCTTAGATCGGAAGGAGCTGATGCAGTAGTGTCAGCATCAGTCTACAACTCATTTACATTGCCTCTAGTTATGATAGGAACTAGGGAAGGATCACAGAAGCTGAGCCATAAGCATCACAGACTAGGTCCTACGGCATTCTAACCTGTCATTTTCCTGAGTATTGTCACAAAGCAGAAAAGCATTGTTGTTCATCAATAAAAAGCTCATCAGGTGAAGCTTTCCATAACTATAAAATGGAATATTACACTATACTTTTATCAAATTTGCAGATAGCATTTAAACACACACACCCTTGAATACATGCCATAAAACCCAGCCCTTTGAAACTCATGACATTTTGTTGAGACTTCGTTTAGGATTGGCTAATTCAGTTATGTGGTATTTAGTGGCTCACTCTGCCAATGTAGATTGTCCATGTTTTGGCTATTATTTTGGAGACATTTCTCAATGATTTCACTTTCTCCAGACAACTGCAGTTGAGTAACTAAAAGGTCACATTCACACCAGTGTGCTGCGGTAATGAGCACATGTAACATGCTTTACATATGTCAGTGCAAAATGGTGCCATTCATTTAGTGGTACCCCAATGCACTTTTCCAGCACATCACACTACTGTGCAGCATTATGGTGCGCTGCTAAAAATCCTACATGCTTATTTTTAGTCAGTCATTTGCAGAGCATTAGGAAGCCCATTTAAACAAATGGTCTGTCTTATGGCAGGGCATGCTAGTGTTAACACACTTCAGTGGATCGGGCTTCTGCAAATGGACCCTATTTGATCCTATTCTAAGTCAGTTGGCTGACTGCTAAATGGCAATTAACAGAAAAACATTCATCCAGCAGCTGTGCTTTTAACTATGTATTAAATAGTTAAAAATAGCCTCTACTGAGAAAAATATGTGGATTGACCTGTTGAACAATGTACTTGTCTAGTGGTCTCTGGCTTCAATACGTTGAATAAACTTTCTTTTATGCATACCAAGTCCAGGTTAGTGACAAAGTAATAAAGCCACTAAACCGCCATGACAGTCAGGTTGGAAAAAAAAATTAATAAATCAGCGCTTGAATTTTTACCACAAGTTTTCCTTTAAAGAGGTTCCCTTCAGTGTAAAAAGGCCATAAGGGACAGACCGGAGGCAGGGGACATGAAGAGTCCTATATTGAAGTGCAATCAACATTTAACATGCCTTTCAGAGTCGATTGATAGTTTTCTACAAATAACACCAACATATCCTTGTTACAGGTTTTAAAAAATGAACACTACTAATAAAAGGCACATATGGTTTACACAATCATTAAGGGAAAGGAGTGCATGTCGGACTGTTTTATAACCTACTTACCTCCTTCTGAGCAGTGACTGCACCGTCTATTGCAATGAAAAATAATAATATATATTTTTTACACATTTCTCCACTGACCTGGTATGTAAATGTAAGGATGTCCGGTGACACCCCTTCCTTCCCCTTCACTTTTATCTGAATGTTTCCCGCTTTTTCACTAGTTGCTTCTCCCACCTCACATACAACCCTAAGCATAACAGAAGATAGTTAGAAATGCAACACAACAAATTTCTATACCATAATAATGGTGCACAATATAAAACATATCATTTAGTGTTAGAGAATGCCATTTTAAACAAGAGCTCAGATTAATGTTTTCTCCATGTCGCAGAACAGTATTATTCCGATTGTGCCGAGCGTTAGCCTTGTGGACACATGATCACCAACAGAGCTCTGTAAGCTCTCCAAAAACAAAAAACATGATCACTAAACAATACATTTTAAACCTAGGGCTACTCATGTGACTATATATTTCCGCTACTAAAAGATTTAACTTGGATGACCATTATCTCATTAGCTACACATTTATTGAAGGATGCTGTAAAAGTGGTGACTGCCAACATAGCAAAGAGATTTAACTGTTCTAGCCTTAGGTAGGCCATACTGTACATTACGCAAATTTCTTTCATTCAACTTTACAATGATTACTGCTTCTGGCGATAGTATAAAAAACAAGCCATCAATAAACTTAAGTACAACCAACCAGTCTGCTCATAGAGGGATCAAAATTCAGCCAATTCCTATTGAACCAGCAGAATTTTGATCCATCTATGACTGGCTTTAAGCTATCCTGCATTAAAGTGGTTGTAAACCTCAGACATTAAATATGAGCTGAGCATATCCTTCTATAGTGTGCACTTATCTTAGTTCAGGGCAGCAAGTATCATTTCTGTCTGCTTTCACCTCCTTTCTCTGTAATCGACATGAGTCGCTTCAAGCCAGTTTGCCTGACACCAAGAGGTAAAAAGGTGACAGGGGAGGGAGCTCCAGCACACAGCCTGTGATTGATAGCCTCAGCTCTGTTCCTGCATACTATGCGTAGAGGGGTGTGTTCCTTCCCTCTAATCAACTCCCAACCTCCCCTCACAGAACTCGGCAGAGTTTAACCTCAGTTTGCCGCCACCCCCTGCTTTCTGGAAGCTCAGATAAGCTGTATACAATTCTTCTCTTTAAATGGATATAGAAAAGAGAAGACTGCAGATAAACAGGTATAACTCATGTAACAGGATTTATTTAATCACCAGAGCCTAGTCGCTTCACTGGGTATATATGTAAGGGTTTATAACCACTTTATATGAACCCCCACCCCACTTGTAAAAGCAAACTGGATGGCAATAGTGTTGTATCACAACCCAAGCACCAATCATTTTCCAGTTGATTTGTCCAAACCTTCAAAAGTTGGGTATCCCTGCAGGGGACTTGACCCAGTCCTTCTCACATCAGATATTCATTTAAAAAGTATATACACTCTATTATTCTAGCATGTCGTCTTTGTTTAGCTGTATAATTCATATAAAAATGTGCAAACATTTTGGTTTTATTTGTAGATGGGACCCTAAAATGATGGTAATGAGAAAAGTAGTACAGTGTTTGCCATTGCTTTAGTGTTAGTACTGTCCAAGTCAGCCCCTCTCAACCGGTGTTCCCCCTATAGGTCTTCAGGTGTGCCGCGGGATCATGGTAAAGAAGGGCTGTCAGATGAGCCCGATCTCCCGCTGAACTGTACAACAACACTGTAAGGGTGCTCCTTCAGACTCAGCAAAGTGAGAGTGAAAGGAGGGGGGAGTGTGCTGTGCTCTCTGCTTCCCCCTACTAGGGCTGCAACTAACGATTATTTTCATAATCGATTAGTTGGCGGATTATTGTTTTGATTAATTGGTTAATAACCTTAAAAAAAAAAAAAAAAAAAAGTGGGTCAAATTGACGTTTATTTTCCACCACAGTGACAGGAAAATTTGGAAAGAATAGAAAACTTCTCGGTCAAAGGAATTTTCAGACAGTGTATGTGGTTTTTGCTCAGAAATGAAGTGAAAATTTCAAACAAAATTCTTTCATTTAGCGAATGTACAAACATTTTTCATCTGAATATTCACACCTGAAAATTGATCTGTGAGGCCAGCATAAGGCTCGGTACACACCTATGCAGTTTTTGCTTTTGATCTGTTTCTGCAGTGCCTTTTTGCTTTTTGCATTTTTTTTTGGGGAGATTAAAAACCACAAATTGCTGCAAAAACGTATTAATTTGTTTTCTGCAGCTTCTCCATTGAAGTATATTGAACCAAAAAAAGCACCTGCTTTAAAAGTCCCTGACCCTTTCCAAATATGCAGTGGCTGAAAAAAGCACAGATATGAACGTGTCCCATAGGAAACCATGGAAATGAACTGTAGTGCATTTCTGCAAAAATCACCAACAAACATATAGATGTGAACCAGGCCTAAGACGTTTAGTAACATAATGGGGTTAAAAAGACTAAAATTAGCCCTTTATAGTACAAAAAAAAAAGCAGATAATCACTACTGAATACTGAAGGGGTTCATTTTTTTACTGTGAAAGTAATATTTACAGTAGTGATTATATTTTTGTACTATAAAAGGGCTAATTTTTGTTTTTTTTGACCACATTATGTTACTGGCCGATTAATCGATTATGAAAATAGTAATCGATTCATTTCATAATCGATTAGTTGTCGATTAATCAATTAGTTGTTTCAGCCCTACCCCCTACAGTGCAGTACCAGGCTGTGTGAGGAAAGGTACTATACTAGAACTTTTTAAAGGGCTTTATACATGTGTGTACATGTGTACGCGTGTGCATTTGTGTATGTGTATACATAGGTGTGTGTACACACGTTTGTATATGTGTCTTTATGTGTGCATGCATTTGTATGTGTGTACATGTGTCCGTATGCATATGCATGTGTGTGCATTTGTCTTCTATGTGTGTATGTTACTTTTAAACTGGACCCCCCCCCCCCCCCCCCATTCCTGTACCATAAGAACGGCTTTTTTAGGGCTGGTTTGTGACAGCAGCAAGGACTGCTGCTACTCTGAAAAAAGCAATCCATGTTTAGATCGCTTTCAGAGGCATTTGGCAGGTGGTAAAGGCAATATGTTGCCTCCTTACTACCCATTTTAAGCCTGTAAATGCAACATCACAGTTCAATGCACACAGTTGCTAGGTTGCTGCAGCCCCATTCACACTGGGTATACCTTCAGCTGCAGTCACAGCATGTGTACACCCCCCCCCCCCCCCCCAGCTGCTGCCTCTGCAGCTAAAAGGGGAGCACGTGGGGGTGGTAAAAACAGCTCTATTATGTGGTTTTACCACCCCTCCAAGCACATCTGCGTGGATGTGTGCTGCGAGTAGTAAGGCAGTCAATTCATTTCAATGGGCTTCCCTACCTGCAGAAATGCAGGAAAAGAAGTCCGACCCTTTTTTTAAATTGCCGTACTAAAAGCACCCCATGGTTGCCAATTTATGGGGTACCATTAAGAATGAATGGCAACCCTAAAGAGCAGAGCATCTGTTTGTGTCAGGAAAGGGCACGATTTTGCACGTGAACCGAGTCTTGGACAGGGGTGCCTCAAGAGAGGCCTGGAAGAAATGTACAGATAATGAACGCTAACACTTTACTGATTCTCTTTTAAGCCTCATGCACACTGGACGTTTCTGGACATTTTTACAGCAGCTGTTTTTGGCTTCAGATGTTTTTTCCTACAGTCAAACTCCCCTACATGCTATCCTATGTGTTCATGCACACATAGGCTCTTAGCAGTTTTTGGCTGGGGCGTTTTTTGGCTTTAAAAACAAAACCAAACTAGTGGATTCTGAGAGGAGTTTTTTAGCTGTAAAAATGATCCAACGTCAAAAAACGCTGATAAATGCTCAAAAATGTGGCTCACAAGCGTTTAACGTTTTTGATTCATTGAATGAATTTTTTTTTTTTAAAAAAAACAACATTTTAAAAATAAAAACCTCTATTGCAAAAACGTTGAAAAACTCACTGCAAAGCTACTACCATTTTTATAACGTTATTTTAACGTCCAGTGCGCATGAGTCCTAACAGGTAAGTAAAAGTGCTTTTCATGGCTCCCTGGGAATAAACACGCAGTTAAAGTGGTGTTGCCACCAAAAAATAAAAAAGTGCTTAAAATTCTTTAAAAATGAAAAAAAAAAAAAAAAAAAAATTGTAAAAATTTTTTTTTTACTCACCTCTAAATACCCGTTGCTAGGGTCTCCCTCGCAGTCTGCCTTCTTCCTTGCCCGAGCTGATGACATCACTTCCCCTCGCGCCACACAGTCATCTGGGACCTGTCACATGTCTCAGATGACTGTGGGGTGTATCATGGGGGGGGTTAGGGGGGTTTTGTTCCCCCGCATCGCTGGACCCTGGGACAGGCAAGTATCCGATTATTAAAAGTCAGAAGCTGCAGTATTCGTAGCTGCTGACTTTTTTTTTTTTTTTTTTTTTTTTTTTTTTTAGGGGCACCCCACTTTAACATTTGCAGCGCAAACACAACCCTAAAGACTGAAATATCAAATGCCCTTAAAATGAACAGATCATAGGAAACCCTATGAAAGTATCAAGGCCTAATCACAAGCAGAACGGGCTCCACATAGTGCTCACATGATGATAAATCCAGACACTGCTGTGGATATCACATCAGCCTACAGCACACATTATCAATACTCTTATATTTCAAGTCTGGCATAAAGGAACCGAGTTAAAGTCTATTTATTACAACAAGCTCATTAAGCGCACACACTATAGTGAGAGACGGGAAATTTCCACATTTAGAGTTGCTAGTTTTCAGACTTGTGTAGCGTCTCACACCATGAAATGTTGTTAAGTTATTCCTATCAGAAATGAAGACTGCAAAAAACACAATTATTCAGGCCTTTTTCTGACACCTTTCTCACAGGATCTTACTACAAAAAAGGAAATGCCCAAATTCTACTGCTATAACATTTTAGCTACATTGACCACTTCTGGACCACCCCACACAGATATACTGCAGCAGGGTGGCCCTCCTATGCAAAATCAAGTACCTGTACACAATTTCATGCACTGGGTCTGGAGCGAGTGCCGACAACGACCTGCTCCTGCTGTGAGACACAGCAGGAGCCAACCAGCGGGTCCGACGCACCCAATGTTCGCAATTGTGCTGAGCCGAGGCAGAACAGCGGTCTGCCTATGTAAACAAGGCAGACCCCCGTTCTGTGAGAGGGGGAAGATGGAGATCTTGTGTTCCTGCTAAGCAGGATCACAGATCTCAGTCTTTCCCCAGTCAATGTATCCTCCACACAGTTATAAAGCACTCCCTAGGAGCACATTTAACCCTTTGATTGAACTTGATGGTAACCCCTTCCCTGCCAGTGTCATTAGTACAGTGACAGTGCATTTTGCTTTTAGAACTGATCACTGTATTGGTGTCACTGGTCCCTAAAAAGTGTCAGTGTCCGATTTGCCCATCGCAATCCTGATAAAAAAAAAAAAAAAAAAAATCGCTGATCACCGCCATTACTAGTAAAAACAATAAAAATTCCATAAGTATCTCACAAAAGTGTGTACACCCCTCACATTTTGGTGAATATTTTAATATAGCTTTTCATGTAACACTGAAGAAATGACACTTATTTACAATGTAAAGTAGTGAGTGTACAGCTTGTATAACAGAGTAAATTTGCTGTGCCCTTAAAATAACTCACACAGCGACATTCATGTCTAAACCACTGGCAACAAAAGTGAGTACACTCCTAAGTGAAAAGTCCAAATTGGGTCCAATCAGCCATTTTCCCTTCCCGGTGTCATGTGACTCAGTGTTACAAGGTCTTAGGTGTGAATGGGGAGCAGGTGTGTTAAATGTGGTGTTATCGCTCTCACTCTCTCATACTGGTCACTGGATGGGTTGGGGGAGGTCAGTTTGCCAGTGCACAGACCATACGCCACACTCTGCATCTCATTGGTTTGCATGCCTGTCGTCTCAGAAAGAAGCCTCTTCTAAAAATGATGCAGAGCCCTCAAAGTTTGCTGAAGACAAGCAGACTAAGGACATGGATTACTGGAATGATGTCCTGTGGTCTGATGATACCAAGATAAAAACTTATTTGGTTTAGATAGAGTCAGATTTGGGAGTGTCATGATCTGGGGACGCATGAGTGCTTCTGACACTGGGGAGCTACAGTTCATTGAGGGAATCATAAATGCCAACATGTACTGTGACATACTGAAGAAGAGCATGATCCCCTCCATTCGGAGACTGGGCCGCATACCTCCAAGACAACCACTGCCTTGCTAAAGAAGCTGAGGGTAAAGGTGATAGACTAGTCAAGCATGTCTCCAGACCTAAACCCCATTAAGCATCTGTGGGGCATCCTCAACTGGAAGGTGGAGAAGCACAAGGTCTCTAACATCCACCAGCTCCGTGATGTCATCATGGAGGAGTGGAAGAGGACTACAGTAGCAACCTATGAATCTCTGGTGAACTCCATGCCCAACAGGGTAAAGGCAGTGCTGGAAAATAATGGTGGCCACACAAAATATTGACACTTTGGATATTTTCACTTAGGGGTGTACTCACTTTTGTTGCCAGCGGTTTAGACATTAATGGCTGTGTGTTGAGTTATTTTGAGCAAATTTACAGTTATACAAGCTGTACACTCACTACTTTACATTGTTGCAAAGTGTAATTTTCTCAGTGTTGTCACATGAAAAAGATATAATAAAATATTTACAAAAATGTGAGAGGTGTACTTTTCTATAGTCACAGTTGTAGACGCTATAACTTTTGCGCAAACCAATCAATATACGCTTACTGGATTTTTTTTTTAACCAAAAATATGTAATACATATTGGCCTAAATTGAAGAAGAAATTTGATTTTGTAGATTTGTTTTATTTGGTATAATTTATAGCAGAAAAAAAAAAAATCGTTTGTTTAAAATTCTCAGTTTTTTTGTTTATAGTGCAAAAAATAAAAAATGAAGAGGTGATCAAATACCACCAAAAGAAAGCTCTATTTGTGGGGAAAAAAAAGGATGTAAATTGCATTAGGGTACAGCATCGTATGACCATGCAATTGTCAGGTAAATCAACGCAGTGCCATTTCGCAAAAAATGGCCTGGTCATGAAGGGGTAAAACCTTACGGGAGTGACGTGGTTAAAGAGAAGCACATTTTACACAAGGAAATTGGTGCAAAGCATTACATGTTTTTGTTGGTCTCTGGACCAAAACTTTTGAGGATCACACATTAAAACCACTTCAATACTGGACACTTTACCCCCTTCCTGCCCAGGTCAATTTTCAACGTCGCACTTTGAATGAAAATTGCGCGGTCATGCAACACTATACCCATAAAAAAAGCATTATTTTTTTTTACACAAATAGAGCTTTCTTTTGGCTGTGTTTAACCGTTTGGCGCCCGCCCTATAGCCGAAAGACGGCTACAGAGCGGACGCTAACTGCCGGGAGGCCGTCCTCCTGTTTACTTCCCATCTGTGCCACATATTAGTGCCATCTGTCATCAGTACCACATATTAGTGCCATTTGTCATCAGTGTCAGGTGTCATTGTCATGGTGTTCCAGGGCGTTCAAAAGTGTAATAGGTAGTCAACAAGTATGTGTAATTTCTGCTCCTAGAACACCTGATGGCGCTCCCTGCATGTTGGGTCTCTCTAAGTGGCCAGGCTGTGAAAAAGTCCTACACATGTGGTATTGTAATACCCAGGAGGAGTAGCAAAATTTTTTTGGGGGTGTCATTTGTGGTATACACATGCTATGCGAGAGAAATAACCTATTACAATGACAATTTTGTGGAAAAAAATTAAAAAATCTTAATTTGCAAAGAATTGTGGGAAAATATGACACCATCAAAAATCTCACCATGCCTCTTACTAAATACCTTGGGATGTCTACTTTCCAAAAAGGGGTCATTTGGGGGGTATTTGTACTTTCCTGGTTTGTTCAGGTCGCAAGAAGTGAGATAGACCACCAGTACCATCAGATGTGATCAATTTTGTGCGATTCGCACCACAGCTTGTAGACTCTCTAACTTTCACAAAGACCAAATAATATCCACTAATTTGGGTTATTTTTACCAAAGATATGTAGCAGTATAAATTGTGGCCAAAATTTAAGAAAAATTTATAATTTGCAGAATTTTGTCACAGAAACAAAGATGTGTTTTTTTTAAAAATTTTCTGTCTATTTTTCATTTATAGCGCAAAAAATAAAAACCCCAGAGGTGATCAAATACCACCAAAATAAAGCTCTATTAATGGGGAAAAAAAGAAACTTCATTTGGGTACAGTGTTTCATGACTGAGTAATTGTCATTCAAAGTGTGAGAGCACCGAAAGCCGAAAATTGGTCTGGGCAGGAAGGGTGTTTAAGTGCCCAGTAGGCAAGTGGTTAATCACCGCTGTGTTTTTATTTTTTTGCTAAATGAAAAAAAATTAAAAAAAAGACCGAAAATCTTGAAAAGAAAATGTGTTTTTCTTAGTCTCGGTTATAAATTTTTGCATATAAAATACTCTTCATAAATTTATAGCCCCTTTCACACGGGACAGATCAGTAATGATCCGCCCCGTGATGATCCGCTTGCTCAGCGGGAATCGCTCCGTTGTCCCCGCTGAGCCGGCGGATAACAGGGCGGTCTCCGCACACTGTGCAGGGACCACCCTGTCAGCTCTCCGCACTCCTCTATGGGGGATCGGATGAGCACGGACCGTCTGTCCGTGTTCATCCGATCCGCTCTGCAGATGGAGAGAAAAATAGGATTTTCCTCCATCTGCAGAATCGGACAATTGCGGAGGCGGACGATATCGGGTGTCTGCGGATGTTCATCCGCAGACACCCGCTATCCCATAGGAATCCATGTATGTCCGTATTTCATTCGCAAACATGTGTGAAAGGGGCCCAAGTCAAAATCTATACTGTTACATTTCCTTGGTGAAACTAACCCAAATCTGTGTTTTTTATTTCATTTGTAGGAAAGTTATAGAGTCCACAAACTATGGTATTTACAGTATATGTGAAAAATCAATCCTCATGTACTGACTAAAATAAGAAAATCTTGCGAGCTATCTACTGGAATAAAAAAATTATATGGACAGCTGCTGGCAATAATCATGTCCCATGTAGCCGTGTGTGTGCATAAAAATCTAAAAAATGTGTCGTGCAATCTATATAGTATACTGCTATTACAGCAGTGATAAGTGACAAAAATAGTGAAAATAAAGTGCTCTAGTGTAACAAACTGTGATGCACTGACCATATATCACATGCATCAGTGCAACGTAAATATAAAGTCCTTATCAACCATAAATAAGTAAATATATTGATTGAAGTGATCAAAACGTGTTGAGGTGTCCACTCTCTGGTGCTCTCCCCTTAGGTAATAGCCGCTCACCCCTGAGCATGTGACCACACATTTTAGGGCTCTTTTACACGGGACGGATCCGTGATGAGCCGCCACATGGATAACCACTTGCTCAGCGGGGATCGCTCCATCGATCCCCACTGAGCAGGAAGATGACAGGTCTGTCTCTGCACACTGTGCAAGGACGGACCTGTCAGAGTGCCACTCTCCCCTATGGGAGATCGGGTGACGACAGACCGCACAGTCAGTCATCACCCGATCCAATGACTGATAGAAAAGTAGGTTTTTCCTCAGTCACACTTTTTCGGAACGCAGCGGGTCGGATGTCAGCGGACATGTCACCACCGACATCCGACGCTCCATAGATCTCTATGGAGCATCCGTTCAGGTCCGCCTGAATAACTGACAGGCGGACCTGAACGGAGCGGTAGTGTGAAAGAGCCCTTAAGCTCGGTCAAAACACTCATATGAATCATCTGTGGATTCTATAACTGCAAGATCCTGGGCTTCTTCGGGAAGATGCGTCATATCCCTGTTTTCAATAAGCGTTGGGGAGGGGACAGGATGGTGTAGGAGACAGCTGGCCTGTCTCATAGTGGAGGAACCTACAACATCAACACGTTCACAACATTTTAGGCTTTGAACAGCGCGGTGCACTGACGCACCAGACCCATGCGAGTACCCAGCATTGGGGCTTTTTTTGTACAATAAATTTGTGATTTAAAAATGATATCACACTATCGAGTCTTCTTTCCTAGTTTATATATGAAGAAACAACGTTATTGAGCAGCCCAGGATCCCGCAGTTATCATAGAATCCAGAGGTGATTCATATGCATGTTTTGATTGAGCTTAAATGTGAGGTTTTAAACTATGTTTTAATACTAAACTTACTTGTATTCGCTCTCCCTGTCCAAGAAAAAAATGTTAGGCCTGATATTAGGCATTTGGACCCTTGACCGCAGTGGGCTTTTGCTGCTCTAAAACTGCACCATTCCAGCACAGAAAAAGTGAATAAAAAAAAAAATCCCCTTTAAATCAAGTGTTTTTTTGTTTTTGAGCCACATATCAATTTTCTTTCCTAGGTGACCAGGGATGAAAATGCATGCAAAAAGGATTATTTGTTGCATTCAATTTTAACAGCGCATTAAGAACTACATGCTGCATTCAACACACGGACCAAATGTCTCTTTTTAAGGCTGACCTGTCTGCATGCTCAGATGAGGGATGATAGCTCTGTGTACTTTTTCAGTAAAACAATCATCCAATAAAATCCTCACAAGCCCAACACCACCTTTATCATATGGCAGTTCTTTGTTATCAGCACTGAGCTTAGGTAGGAAAATGGACAGCCATACAACCTAGAGGCCAGTACACACTGCAAGGTTGTTGTTTTTTTTAATGTAAGCCAGTGGCTTAAATGGGAAAAAAAACCTGACAGACCGATGTACCAACACAAGCGATGTTTGTGTGGTGATCTACCTCGTCTGTGCTATTAGCTGTGAGAGCTGTTTTGGATGATGGTTTTCCACCTTGTTCATTCAACAAAAGCTGGTCATTAGACCAGATTCTGTCTGGCAGACTGTACACACTGGCCCAGAAAGAGAAACGGGGGGGGGGGGGGGGGGAACAAACACACCACCCTGGTAGATACCTGGGGCTGTACAACAACTGAAGAGTGAAGTAGCACACTAAAATTTAAAACAAGACCTTTATTACATTATTGTGTTAGAACTCGTAGGTCTATATGACCATCACAATTAGTTGCAACCATAACATGCAGTTGTCATAAAACAACAAACATACATTAATAAAAAGATTATTCCCATTGATGCACAAAGGTTTCAGCCCACTGTTGCTTCATCAGGGAAACCATGGAAGCATCACAAAAGAATTAAGTGGCAAAATAGTATGTCTGCTGAAATCTGGAAGGGCAACTCCCTAGATCTCACTGACATTGGCAAGAGGCAGCATTTTAAAATGTAAAGAGCATTCTTAGAAAGTTTGTTTTTCTAATTAGTAGGGGTCAAATCAATGTTAGTTTTCAACCACAGTGACAGGAAAATTTGAAGGAGCAGGATGAGAAATATTTATTGAATGAACTTCTAACAGTGTATGTGGTTTTCGTTCCATGAAGTCCATTTATTTACCTACAAAATACATCTTCGTAGGCAGCAACTTGGCAAGCTGCACTTTACCAGTGTAAGAGGTACAAAGCAAAGGTTGTTTTTATTAAGCAACAAAATGGATGGCAACAATGAAATTTAGGTCTCCGATGTGGCACAAACTCACACCTATGGCATTTCCCAAATGATATGATTCACAGCACAGTGTTGTAGAGTGATTATGCATCCTAAAACATTTCTCATGAGAGTGATGGTTATCAACCCACTCAAAATAGGGGCCTCAATAAGAGTACCATATCCAGAAATGTCTTGTGATTTTTGTAATTTTTTGAAATGTGCAACATTGATATTATAAACATGTGAATTCATTGCCCTCTAAAGAAAGAATATAAATCATTTGTTGAAAAAATGTACCTGGTAGAAACGGCATACATGTTAGGCCGGAATGTGCAATCCACACCTGCTACCAAAATGTTTTCTATATCCTCCGATTTTACACCCAAATTAGAGCCTATTATAGTCAGCAATATGCCTCCATTCACAGGTGCAGCTTTTGGCTGAAACTAAAAATGAAGAAAACAATTAGAGAGAGACAAATAAAAAAACACAGGCTAAATTAATGTAATTTCATCACTAGCAGACAGCCACATCAAATTCTAAGTTCTGGTTCCAAAATCACACATACACCAAGAAACAGAACCAACAGCTCCTTCCCAGACATACTGTACATAGCAAAATTCTGCATTTAATAAAACTGATTCACATTCTGTGTACATTTGTCTGTCAATATTCATATTGATCACCATTTGGGATATGTCAGGTGGCAATGATAGTTTCTCAAAATTTCAGACATGTTTTAAAACGCTTGCCAAGAGAGCTTCAGCCTACTAAATTCTGTCTATTTTCTACATGCTGCCTCAAGCGCAAAGCAGGCTTAGCTTTTTCTCCTGAGATAAGTATTTTTTCTCAGCAACATGTTTGCTTGGAAGTTGATTGCCATCTTAATGTTATATTCACCCGGCAGAACCATAAAAGTCATTGTTTTACAAAATGAAGGTCTGGATGGCTAAGAGAAAGTTAAAATGAGGCAACACAAACTGACACTGTACCCCTGGGCAGGTATTGGGTTTTCTGAATGTCTAGGCTATGGTGCCAACTTGCTCTCTGATCCACAGTATGCCTGGCCAAGAAGCAAAAACATGACTGCAACTGCTGTGGGGCCCAATATGGTCTAGCTACACTGTGACTTGTGCAAGTAGCAATAACTATTGGGAAATATAATTTGAATAATAATTAAGAAAAATGTATATGTAGTTCAGGAACTTCTAAAAGATTGCTATGAAAACAAGACCTATGACTAGAGCTATTGCCTTTAAGACTGTGGGCCACTTAATATAGTGTCACATGGCCCTGAACCGAAGACTCTATTGCAATGGGAAGATAATGAAAATTGGTAAAAAAAAAAGCCTAATATACCAAAAAACACGATGTCAAAAACAAAATATTAATTTTTGCTGACACTAAAGCCTCATGCACACTGGACTTTATAAAAACTCCAGTAGCTTTAACTGTAGAATTCGTTTTTCAGTGTCTTTGCAGTAGCGTTTTGTTTTAGCTTTTATCAGTTAGAGCATTTTTACAGCTGAAAATCCTCTTAAAACCAATAGTTCTGTTTTTTTTTTTTTCCCTAAGCCAAAAAATGCTCATAACAGCCTATGTGTGCATGGACACATAGGATAACATGCAGGGGAGTTTATTGACTGCAGAAAAAATGTCTGAGAACACCAGCTGTAAAAACATCCAGTGTGCATGAGGCCTAAAGAACAAAATCTATGGCTTGTGGGGAACAAGTGTAGAAAAGAGTAAATTTTTTTTTTACTCTGATATTAAGTGTAAACATTTAACCTCGTTCCACAGATTCAATCCATACATAAATGTCATGGTACTTGATCTGAGAAAAGCTATATTTACTTACATATGTTGTAGGGCAATGTCAAATTCACAATGACTGACATTTATCATACCAGCATTAAGTAAAAAAATCTTTTAAGATAATCGAAGGACATTTTATTGATCCACAAGGCAATTGAAAAGCATCAAACAGCATGCCGATTGTGGTGGTATGCAACATACTGAAGACTTCTAACCACTGCTGATGAAGATAATCATTTATATATTGTACTAGCTCCGCTTGCTGATGAGTACAGTAAGGCTCGGTTCACACAGTACGCGGCACCACTTGCAGCGCCGCGACCTGCCGCGACCTCAGCGGCGACTTGCAAAACGACTTCTGTATTTTGCAGTAGGGAATCATGTTTTTCTGTGTCCCCCCGATTTATTCTTTTCTGTACACCAGAAAGAGGAAATATCTCCAAAAGGATGGTAAGGTTCTCCTTTAGACAGATCTCATTGCAAGTGTCCCTAATTAGAAGATTTTCCTCCTATTCCAGTGACAACCCAAATTGTGTTTTCCTTCATTTTCAGTACTGGTCTGCAGACAGGGCTTCTAATCCCTCGCCACAGAAGATATAGGTTTTAGATACACCAACTTGCCAAAAACACAAAGCTTCTGTCAACTACTTAAAATGGTCATATAAGCAATACAAGTTTGAATTATAATAAAAAGAGGTAAATTATGCAAACATTTTGTAGATATCCGCCAAGATTTTGATTGCCATAACATTTGGGGAGCTTCTCCCAACTGAAAGTGAGCGAAATTCCCTTCTGGACTTTTTTCACCAGAAAAAAATGTCCCTGTTAGAAGATTTCCCCTATATGCCTTTTCTCAAGACAATTCAACATTTTGGGGTTTACTTTTCTTTTAGTTACAGGAGCACCGTCACGTGCCATCCATATGAGGAGTGTGGCCGCCCCCCCCCCCCCAAGCTGGTTACCAAAAAAATAAAATAAAAATAAAAGCCCCGTTAAAAAAACCCCCCCACAAAACTAAAAGGTCCTGCAAGTGCACTCAACGGGCGCAGTGCACTATGGGTAGCATAAGCGCAACATCTATGCCAGACATGTCCAAAATGCGCCCCGTGGGCCAATCGCGGCCAGCGTTCCTGGTTTTGAAAGGCATGCCTGGTAATTTGGACATGTATATCTTTTGTGGCTCACAACGAATCCCCGAGTGTCGGGAGTCACAAAAGATATACATGCTGACTGCCTTGGAGGGGACAGGCAAGAAGCGGGACGAGTGCCGTACATACAGGTGAATTTCATGTTTGCACGGCGGACCTCTGTAATACGAAGTCCCATCTCCTGCGTTGCGATTGGACAACTGTTCTTTCCATCATAGGAGGTGGGACAGTATTAAAGAGGCCGCCAAGAAAACAGATTCTCCTGTAATCTGTTGCCGCTCGTCCTGCCCCCTCCCTGGCTGCAGATGGGCATCAATCAGGCTGCACTGATGGCAATGGTGGGGCTGCATATGGTCACTGACCCTTATTTTGCTTCACAGTTCTTTATTTAAAATTTCTGTTTTCTCCTGAAACTTCCCTCTTAAAGAGGAGGTAAACTCTAGCTCATTATTTATTACTTACCACAGATTGAAGCCCCTGAAGCCATCTTAGTCTCCCCCTCCGGCCGCTGACATGTCATCCCGGAGTTACTGCCAGGTATCACAGCTCCGGCGCTGTGAGCCATGACGACGTCACTCCCGTGCATGCGCACGGGAGATGCCAGTAACGGCACGTAGATGAATGCAGTGGCACATAGGTGTCATTGCGTCAGTTTGCTCTAGAGCGCGATTGCTCCAATGTCATCAGCACATGCAGGGGACGGGGGGATATCTCCTAAACCGTGCAGGTTTGGGAGCTATCTTGGTTAGCTCTAGGTAAACCTTAATATAGGCTTATCTGTAGCATAATGTTTAAAATATAGGATTTTTTTGTACTCACCTTAAAATCCTTTTTTCTGCAATTCACCGACACACAGCTCCTCTCTGTAACTAAATTGGTTGTATAGCCTGCCATTAGGAGAACTAGGCAAAATTGTTACACAATACACAGAACTTCTAATCCCGCCCCGGGGGGCGGACCCTGTGCTATCAACCTTCCTCACTGCTCCCAGTAGCTTCAGTACGTCAACAAGCAGTATAACGTAGAAAAAAGGAGGGGTGGGTGCTGTGTCGGTCAGTGAATTACAGAGGAAAGGATTTTATGGCGAGTACAAAAATCCTATTTTCTCTTATATTCACCGACAGACACAGCTCCTCTCTGTAACTGTAATGGGACATCCCCAAGCAGTGCCAAACAAGGGGTGGGAAAAAACAGCATAAAAAACTTCATCCACCATGGCAAGTGGGAAATAGTGAAACTAAACCCACAAAAAAACAGCAGTGTGTGGAAAACCTCCACCATATAACCGGGAATCCTCAACAGGAGTGATCCCCAAAACCGCAATATTGCGGAAGTAATGCAACAGTGCATTTAACAAAAAACAGTACTGCGTTTTTTTAAATAAAAAAAACAGGAAAAAACTCAATTGCAACCACACGGCCGCCTGCAAAACTTTGCGGCCAAAACAAGCATCAGCCGATGCACTGACATCTACCTTGCAGAACTTGGTAAACGTATAGACGGACGACCAGGTCGCAGCCTTACACACCTGAGCGGCAGACGCTTGGTGTCGGAAGACCCTAGACGTTCCGATCGCTCTTGTAGAGTGAGTCGTGACTGGAAAGGGGGCACCTGCCCCTTCAAGGCGTAGGCTTGGACTACAATCTGTCTGATCCACCTGGAAATGGTGGCCGACGAGACTGCCATGCCTTTTAGGACCAGCCACCGAAACAAACAGTGAGTCTGACATCCGAAAGGGAGCTGTGACAGACAAGTACACCTTCAGAGCCCTAACCACATCGAGAGCATGAAGGGCCACCTCCTTGGGGTGCTTTGGCTTAGGACACAATGATGGTAATACAATGTCCTCATTGATATGAAAAGCCGAAACCACCTTTGGTAGAAAGGACGGTTGCAGACGCAACACCACCTTATCCCTGTGGATGACCAGATAAGGCGACTTGAAGGACAAGGCCGCCAATTTCGAAACCCTCCTGGCCGATATGATGGCCACTAGAAAGACCACCTTCTATGAAATGGTCAACAGGGGAATCTCCCTGATCTTCTCAAACGGTGGCTTCTGAAGCGCCGACGACACCAGGTTCAAATCCCATGGGGATAACTGAGGACGCACCGGAGGGACTACATGTCGTACCCCCTGAACAAAGGTACTCACTAATGAGTGAGACGCTAGGGGTCGCTGAGAAAAAAAAAAGACAACCAGGGCTGAAATTTTCCCCTTAATGGTACTCAATGCCAATTTCTGGTCCACTCCATGCTGAAGAAACAGCAGGATCCTCGATATAGAAAAGGAGCGCGGATGCCATCCTTTTTCCTCACACATGGAGATGTAGGCCTTCCAGGTATGATGGTATATCTTCTGTGAAGAAGATTTCCGTGCCCTCAGCATAGTTGGAATCACTGAGTCCGACAGACCCCAGTTCCTCAGCATCTGGCTCTCAATAGCCATGCTGTTAAAGCCAGCGATGGTAAAGACGGGTGAAAGATTGGACCTTGAGATAGGAGGTCCTCTCCCAATGGCAGTCGCCAGGAAGCACCAGGTCTGCGTACCAGGGCCGCTGAGGCCAATCTGGGGCAACCAGGATTACAGGATCGGCTTCCACTCTGCGAAGTAGACGTGGCAACAGTTTTAGTGGAGGAAAGGCGTATATCAGTTGGTACTGATCCCACGGCGCCACAAGCGCGTCTGCCCACAGATCCCTCGTCCTGGACAACAATCTTGGCACATTCCGATTGAGATGGGAGGCCAAGAGATCCACCTCTGGTGTGCCCCATTTCAGGCACAGCAGCTGGAATATCTCTGGATGCAATGCCCATTCTCCTGGGTCCAGCATCTGACTCCTCAGGTAGTCTGCCTGCCTATTTTCCACCCCTGGGATGTAAATGGCTGACAGGGCCGGAAACGTGTCGCTCTGCCCACCGAAGTATGTGAGTGACCTCCCGAGCTGTGGCTGAGCTTCTTGTTCCCCCTTGGTGATTTATGTACATCACAGCTGTGGCGTTGTCTGACTGTATCCTGGTCGGACCCAGTTGAAGACACGTCGACCACGTGTGGAGGCACAGCCTGATCGCTCTCAATTTGAGCAGATTGATCGCCAACTTGGATTCTTCCATCGACCAGAGGCCCTGAGCCGACTGAATGCCCATCACTCCAGCCCCAGCCGGACAGACTGGCGTCCGTAGTGATCACCGTCCAGTTCAGAGGAAGAAACGATTTTCCGTACTGAATCACCGGGGACCTTAAACACCAGATCCGGGAATCCCTGACTGGTTGGCTCACCTGGATCTGCCGATCCAGGGACAACGGAGATTTGTCCCATTTTGTCAATATCTCCTTCTGCAGGACTTTGGTGTGGAACTGGGCATAAGGTACTGCCTCGAAGGAGGCCACCATGAGCCCCAGCACTTGCATGCAAAAGCGGAGCGATGACCACTTGCGGTTCATCAGCAGATTGACCGCAGACCTGAGAGTCAGCAATTTGTTCGAGGGGAGAAAAACCCCTCGCTTCCCTGGAGTCCAACAGCAACCCCAGGTACTCCTAAAGCTGAGTTGGTACAACCACTGACTTCTTTAGGTTTAACAGCCACCCAAATTCTTGCAGGGTCTGCATGGTGATTGCCACATCCTCTTCTAATTCTGAGGAGGAAGATGCTCTCAGGAGGAGATCATCTAGGTAACCCACGATCGCGATCCCGCACTGCCTCAGCAACACCAATACTGGAGCTAGTACTCTGGTAAAGACTCCAGGCCAGGCCAAAAGGAAGAGCCACAAACTGGTAGTGGGCTTCCCCTACTGACAAACGCAGACATTTTTGATGCCGAAGGCAAACGGGTACGTGCAGGTAAGCATCCTGGATGTCCAAGGACGCCAGGAAGTCCCCTTGATTGAGTGCAGCGACAACTGAGCGAACTGATGCCATTTGGAACGTCTGCACCTTTACAAAGTGATTGAGGGCTTTTAAGTCCAAGATTGGACATACCCCTTCCTTCTTGGGAACCACAAACAGATTTGAGTAGAGCCCCTGGAAGCGTTCCAATTCCAGAACCTGAACAATCACCCCCTGATTCAGCAAGTCCCTTACTGCTCTTAACAGGGCCTCCCAGCGAGCCGGGGACACAGGTGTGCTGGAGGGGAAGAATCGGTTTGGCGGCCAAGAGAGAAACTATCTTGTAGCCTGTACAAATCAGGTCGCAGACCCATTGGTCGGATAACCTGGAGGTCCAACGGGCTGCAAACTCCCGAAGGCGACCCCCCACCCGAGATGTGGGAGGGGGCAAACCTTCATGCGGTAGCACTTTTGTTCGCAGGCTTGTTAGGCGTGTGGCTCCAGGGACGCTTCTGACCGTCCGTGGGCGTCCTGTAGGGCTGGAGGAGTTTTGCCGAAGCACCGGGCGGATAAAAAAAGCCGCTTGTGAGTGGAAAAAGAGGGCCCTTGCCTGTGGCGAGGCTCCTTGGCCTTCCTGGCCTGTGGGAGTAGTGTACTCTTACCACCAGTGGCATTCTTAATAATGTCATCCAGCGAGGCACCAAAGAGCCGCTCGCCAAGGAAGTGAAGATCCGTCAGGGCTTTCTTGGATGCCTGGTCAGCAGACCAGCATTTCAGCCAAATTAGGCACCTCAGTACAACAGACATCACAGACTTACCTGAGGCCTTGCACTAGTTGGTCTGCTAGCTCCACGCAGACAGGGGAGGCATTCTGTTCTCCCAATTCGTGGTGCAAAAGTTTTGCCCACTCAGTCAGTGTCTGCGACACCAGTGCGGATGCCAGTCAGGTCGCACGGCTGACCCCACAACCGTAAACAAGGAACGAGCCACCGCTTTGGCCTTCCTATCCCCACGGGATCCTTGAATGTAGGAGTCGCCTCAACCGGGATCGTGGTTACTTTATTTAACCTAAATACTGGGGGGGTCCACGACCGGAGGAGCCAACCACTTTTTGAGAAGGCTGTCCTCAAAGGGGTAACGCACCGCCAAATTTTTGGGGACCGAAAAGGTCCGTTGCGGGCGACCCCATTCCCTGTAGATGAATTTGTCGAAATAAGTCAAATATGGGAACACCTTAGGTGAACGTGCTGGCTTGTGGGACCCAAAAGGGACCGGTACATCAGCAGAGGGATCCACTGGCCCCTGAATCTTCAGGGTATCACACAAAGCTGTGATGAGTGCTCCAACAAGCGCTTTGTCGCGCCCGGACCCGGACGGGGAATCATCCTCACTGTCCGAATGGTCCTGGTCAGCCACGTCTGACCGGGACCAGGACCAACGCCAGCCACAGAGCCCCCACAGGTGAGAAACCAGCGAACACACAAACTGCCCGCAGCGCATGCAGCCACCCCCCTCAGAGGGGGGGGGGAGGAGGGGTGATGGGGACTTGGGGAAAAAAGATAGGGAGGTGAGGTGGCCGCCGAATCGACCCCCCAGAGAATGCCCAGCTGCTCACCCCACCGAAGCAGGGAGAGCCTTACTTACCAGTCCTGAAGAGCTGGGAGACACTGCATCACAGACCTACTCCTGCGCAGTTACAGGGTAGCTGTTGGCCCGGTATACTGTGATCCAGTCATATGTAGACCCTGGAGCATTGAAGCTCACCGACCACCTCTGGAGCTGCGGCATGTCGTGGCCTGCTGAGCCTTAGCTGCGGCCTGCTCACGCTCGATGGCTGGACTGGGGAGACTACAAGGATATCATTAACCAGCCTGTCACCCAGCCGGCAGTTGATAGAAGATCCCAGGATTTTTCAACTTGCACAAAAAACATCAAACTTGCAGCAAAAACATGGACCGAGAGGGCCCGCAGGGTTCCTGGGTCATTCTCCTTACTAGGCATAATAAAAACTGAAGCTGCTGGGAGCAATGAGGAGGGTTGATGGCATAGGATCCACCTCCCTGGGACGAGTTTAAAAGTTCTGTGTATTGTGTAACAATTTTACCTAGTTCTCCTAATGGCAGGCTATACAACCCATTTAGTTACAGAGAGGAGCTGTGTCGGTCGGTGAATATAAGAGAAATGGGGTTTACAACCACTTTAAAGTAAAGGCGAGTGTAATACGCTAATAAATAGGGTATATCCAAATAACACGCCCGAGATCATTTCTTCACCACACACAGCCACAAAGGCAATAGAATTCTTGTTGGGCAGTGTATTAGTGCTCAGACGAACACACTTAGACTGAATTTTAAGGGTTCAAAGAATGTCAGGCAAAATGGTCGGCCCTCATGCATGTTTACTACATCAAATCTGGTCCTCTTTCAAAAAAGTTTGGACACCCCTGGTCTATGCAATCACGTGATTGCAGGCGACGCGCTTTATTTGCAGGGTTTTGGGAGTCCTTGTGACGCAAAGCAGTCTGCCACAACACTCCCATCTTACAGCCATTCCCCTTGCTGTGCGGTTTTCTATTGGACCGCCGAAAGACATGGGTGGTGCTTTCCCCGGAGGCGCGTTGTCACTTCCGGTGTTTTCCCCAGTCCGGTGTCTGCATTATGGAGGAAAGTGTAGGTAGATACAGAAGGATCCACAGCGCAGTGTCAGACCTCCCACGGGTGGTGTATTGTCATCAGTGCTGCGAGCCCCGCATCGCTGTCAGTGTATACAGGGGAAAGAGCTGTCAGTGGCGCGAGTCCCGCAGAGGGAGCCGTCAGTGGCGTGGGGGAGCTGTCAGTCCTGCGAGCCCTTGGCTATAAACAAAGGGACCCTTTGCATCTTTGCAGTGTATTAATATGTAATATGTTGTGTGCTAATGTGTTGTGATAAGGCAGATGATCCAAAATAAATGGGCTGCCGATGCACTTTAACATGCTTAAAATTGCACATGACCCTTTTTCTAACGCATTGCAAAACAAATGTGTTTTATTAATGGATTAGGATAATATTCAAAAGGAATGGGACCACAGTGCAGTAATGAATGTTACATTTGTTACAGCAATGTGAAGGTGTGAATCTGGCTTTCACAATGGGAGCTCATCAAAGATGCTGCAAGATTATTAATTAGGAACACCACTACTTGACAAAGCAGGGAGGAGGGCCTTGTAAAAAGGAGTAAAAGAGGAACGTCAAAGGCCTCTTTAACAGCAAAACAACATTTTCAGGCCCAAATATCATTTAAGCTGTTGATAGACAAAGCTATTTTCTATTCCTGCAACCACAGGCTGCAGGAAAGAAAATCGCTTGATTCCCACATCAACACAGTGATAATGGGGGAACCCATCACTCCCTTAGAGCCATTGGGTGCTCCCACCCCCACTTGGAGAATATAGTTATTACTGCAAGCGGCTATAATCGCTGTTAGCAATCTCAAGTAAAATCTGACTGGTTGTACCCAATCAGTTGGCCAATACATGACTTGAATCTGCCCGTACATGGTTTGAATCTTGACAGATTCCTGTTGAACCGGCCCAGATTTGAGCTGTCTATGGCTTGGCTTCAATAAACTGTTACACTCTGTTAGCAGGTAAGACATTTTACTTTGGGGTTTAATTATAAAAATAAATTGCAAAGCCATTCATCTGCCAAAACTCCATGCACAGTCGCCCTATGTGTTTTGGGCAAAAATAAATGTTCTTTAGCCTATTTTCACTTAAGAATATATATATATATATATATATATATATATATATATATATATATATATATATATATATATATATATATATTTTTTTTTTAAGGGTAGCAGAAAAATACCGCATTGCGTCCACCAAGTAAAGCTGAGTATAGGAAAATAGGATTTTTTTGTACTCGCCGTAATATGCTTTTATCTGTAATTCACAGACTGACACAGCTCCCGCCCCTCCTATTTTTCTTTACGTTCTACTGCTTGTTGACGTACTGAGGCTGCATGGCAGGCTGGGGGGTTGTTACCTAAGGGACCACCCCCCTGGGCGGAACTAAAAGTTCTGTGTTTTTTCATGTTATGCCTAGTCCTCTCCTAAAGGTGGCACAACAACCCAAGGGCTAAGAGAGGAGCTGTGTCAGTCGGTGAATTACAGAGAAAAGGATTTTTACGGTGAGTACAAAAAATCCTATTTTCTCTTATATTCACCGACTGACACAGCTCCTCTCTTAGCCATTAGGACATCCCCAAGCAGTGCCAAAATGAGGGGTGGGAAAACGGCATAAAAACTCCATCCACCATGGCATGTGGGAACTAGTATAAACTTTACCCACAAAAAACGACAGTGTGTGGAAAAACCACAAAAGAAACAGGGTGCTCCTCAACAGAGAGACACTACCCTCAAACCGCAACCAAACTGCGGTAACGAACGCAACAGTGCATTAACTTAACCACTTAAGGACCGCCGCATGGCAATGTACGTTGGTGCAATGGCACTGACAGGCACAAGCACGTATATGTACGCGCTCGCCTTCCGCGATCCACCCCCCCGATCGCTCCCGCCCCCTCCCAATCACAGTGTCACTGATTGCAGTGATTATTTACTGATCACTGCATTTAGTGTCAGTTGTGACAGTAAAAACTGTCAGGGCAGTTAGTGTTAGGTCCAGGGTAGCCCCCCCTACCCCCCCAAATAAAGGTTTAACCCCCTGATTGCCCCTAGAGTTAACCCTTTCACCCCCTTTTGCCAGTGTAACTAAGCAATCGTTTTTCTGATCGCTGCATTAGTGTCACTGGTGCCGCTAAGTAGCTAGTTATTTTTTTAGGTTCACCGCCAGGTTTTTATAGCTCTAGGTACCCCGATATACTACCCAATAATGGTTTTAACCCCCTGATTGCCCCTAGTTAACCCTTTCACCCCCTTTTGCCAGTGTCACTAAGCGATCATTTTTCTGATCGCTGCATTAGTGTCGCTAGGTAGCTAGTTTTTTTTTAGGTTCACCGCCAGGTTTTTTATAGCGCTAGGTACCCACATATACTACCCAATAATGGTTTTAACCCCGATTGCCCCTAGTTAACCCTTT
Organism: Lithobates pipiens; assembly: GCF_037356315.1. Classification (NCBI taxonomy): domain Eukaryota; kingdom Metazoa; phylum Chordata; class Amphibia; order Anura; family Ranidae; genus Lithobates; species Lithobates pipiens. The sequence continues at coordinate 195,386,432 of NW_027507903.1, forward strand.
CACCAGCGATCACCGTATAAGTGTCACTGGTGACACTGGTTAGCCAGTTAGTTATTTAGGTTCCCCGTTAGGTTTTTATATAGCGCCAGGGACCCCCATATACTACCTAATAAAAATTTGAACCCCCTGATTGCCCCTAGTTAACCCTTTCAACAGTGATCACTGTATAAGTGTTACGGGTGACTCTGGTTAGTTAGTTTGCTTTTTATAGCATCAGGGCACCCACCATTTATTACCCAATAAAGGTTTAACCCCCTGATCACCCGGCGGGTGATATCAATTAGGTTTTAGGGTCAGGGTCTGCGTCGCCCCAGGCAGCGCTAGGTTAGTGCCAGTACCGCTAACACCCACGCGCAAAGCATAAACCTCCCGTAGTGGTATAGAATCTGAACAGATCAATATCTGACTGATCAGATCTATACTAGCGTCCCCAGCAGTTTAGGGTTCCAAAAAAAACGCAGCGCAGATACCTGCTAGCACCTGCGTTTTGCCCCTCCGCCCAGCCCACCCAAGTGCAGTATCAAGCGATCACTGTTGCTTACAAAACACTAAACACATAACTGCAGCGTTCGTAGAGTCAGGCCTGATCCCTGCGATCGCTAACAGTTTTTTTTGGTAGCGTTTTATATTTAAATCCGGAAGGCAGTGCTTGGTTTTCGGGGGCCCGTACGTGGCTAGGCTCCCAAAAAGTCCCCCACATGTGGTATCCCCGTACTCGGGAGAAGCAGCAGAATTTATTTTGGGGTGTAATTTGACTTATGCCCATAGCATGTGTGAGCAATATATCATTTAGTGACAACTTTGTGCAAAAAAAAAAAAGAAATTGTAATATTCCTGCAACTTGTGGCAAAATATAAAATATTTCATGGACTCAACATGCCTCTCAGTAAATAGCTTGGGGTGACTACTTTCCAAAATGGGGTCATTTGGGGGGGGTTTTGTGCTATTTTGGCATTTTATGGCCTTCGAAACTGTGATAGGTAGTGAGGAGTAAAATCAAAAATTTGCACCCTTAGAAATCCTGAAGGCAGTGATTGGTTTTCGGGATGCCGTACGCGGCTAGACTCCCAAAAAGTCCCACATATGTGGTATCCTCGTACTCAGGAGAAGCAGGATATATTTTGGGGTGCAATTCCACATATAACTATGGCATGTGTGAGCAATATATCATTTAGTGACAACTTTTTGGAAACTTTTTTTTTTTGTCATTATTCAATCACTTGGGACAAAAAAATAAAAATATTCAATGGGCTCATTATGCCCCTCAGCAAATTCCTTGGGGTGTCTACTTTCCAAAATGGGGTCATTTGGGGGGTATTTGTACTGCCCTGCCATTTTAGCACCTCAAGAAATGAGATAGGCAGTCAAATTTAAAGCTGTGTAAATTCCAGAAAATGTACTCTAGTTTGTAGACGCTATAACTTTTGCGCAAACCAATAAATATACGCTTATTGACATTTTTTTTTTACTAAAGACATGTGGCTGAATACATTTTGCCCTAAATGTACGACTAAAATTGAGTTTATTCGATTTTTCTTATAACAAAAAGTAGAGTATATATTTTTTTTCCTCGAAATTTTCAGTCTTTTTTCCATTTATATCGCAAAAAATAAAAATCGCCGAGGCAATCAAATACCATCAAGAGAAAGCTCTATTTGTGGGAAGAAAAGGACGAAAATTTTGTTTGGGTACAACATTGCATGACCGCGCAATTACCAGTTAAAGCAGTGCAGTGTGAAATTGTAAAAAGACCTCTGGTCCTTAGGCTGACAATTGGTCCGGGGCTGTAGTGGTTAAAAGGTACTGCATTTTTACCCAAAAAAACAGGTAAAAAGGAAAAATTTTATTTGCAATTGCAACTATACAGCCGCCTGCAAAACTTTGCGGCCAAAACAGGCATCAGCCGATGCACTGACATCTACCGTGTAGAATTCTGTAAAAGTGTGAACAGACGACCAAGTCGCCGCTTTACACACTTGAGCGACAGACGATTGATGTCGGAAGGACCAAGATGTTCCGATTGCTCTTGTGGAGTGGACCGTGACCGGAAAGGGGAGATGGAGGTGAACAGCGCTGCCGCGATCGACAGGCACAGCCACCAGACACCTTCCCAGGGAGAGAAGCATCAGGGCACAGCCGGCCAGCACAGTCCCCCCCAGGTGAGCGCCCCCCCGGAGAGCCCCTGCACATGACACACACACCGCTCAGCAGCCTCATGCAGCATCCCCCACAGGGAGATAAGAGGGACCCCCGAATCGGCCTCCCAGGGAATGCCCAGCTGCTCAGCCCCACCGAAGCAAGGAGAGCTGTACTTACCAGTCCTGCAGAGCTGGGAGACATTCCATCACAGACCCACTCTCTAATCAGTATGGGGTGGCTGTTGGCCCGGCACACTGTGACACAGACATCAGTAGCCCAGTCATATGTGTGCCCTGGAGCATTAATGTTCACCGACCAACTCTCTAGCTGAGGTATGTCACGGCCGACCAAGCGCGTAGCTCTGGTCTGCACACGCTCAATGGCCAGGCTGGGGAGACGATAAGGATATCCAGCCTGTCACCCAGCTGGCTGTTGATAGCAGATCACAGGATCTTTAGTCTTGCAGAAAAAAACATGGACCGATGGGCCCGCAGGGTTCCTAGGTCCTTCTCCTTCACTAGGAAAAATAAAACTGAGGCTGCATGGCAGGCTGGGGGGTTGTTACCCAAGGGACCGCCCCTTGGGCAGAACTAAAAGTTCTGTGTTTTTTCATAACATGTTATGCCTAGTCCTCTCCTAAAGGTGGCGCAACAACCCAATGGCTAAGAGAGGAGCTGTGTCAGTCTGTGAATATAAGAGAAATACATGTCTTTGAAACAAGAAATACACTAACAATTCTGGAGGACACGAGAGATTAGCAAATAAATGTAACCATTTGTTATAATTTGCTAATTCCCTCTAGTGTTCTCTAGAACTGTTACATCGTATCGCGTTACAAAGATGTATGTTTTTTTCCCATGCTCATCATCTTCATCTAGTGGCCATATCTGCCCATAAAAAACAAAAACGAATATAGCCTAAAAGCTTAAAATAACCTAAAGAATGTTTGGTTTTGACCAATAAATGCAAAACATACGTCAATGCAGATTTTCTGGATGAATGGCTTTGCAATATTTTTTATAAAAAAAAAAAAGACAAAAAGACAAAAAAGTCTTTCCGATTCATAAGCCAACATGACTACATTATCTCTAATACGGTCTCTTTATTATCCTAGAACAACCCTTAAAATAATTTTCTTTATAAAACCATTTCATCGGGGACAATAGCAAAAATGCCTCTCATGTGGGATAGTCCGTGGAAAAAAAATATCCTTTATACTAGGGATGCACCAATCCTACTTTTTTAGTAACAAGTACCGATACTTTAAATACTCACCGATACCAATTACCCATACCCATTTTCCAGGTTCCCCACTGCACTTCTGTTCCCACTGTTCGACCCTGAATGCCTGCCTTCCCCCTTCCTGCACACCTGTTCCCCACTGTACCACCATTAACCCCTCTTCCCCACCAAAACACCACGTCCTCGCCCCCACCCCCCACAAGCAAACCTTTTCCCCACTGTACCTCCTACATACCCTGTTCTTCACTGTGACCCCCCCCACCCCACCCCCACACACACACCAGTTCCCCCACTGTACTATATACTGCTGAAGATCTATGTGCGACATGCTGTCATGCTGCCTGTTCTTCCATTACCTGGGAGGAGGTGGCTTCAGCTGAAGAAAAGCTGAGCTGCTGCCTGTCCTCCCGCAATGGATTCGACAATCTGGGAGGAGGTGGGGGATGTCAGGGCATGCAGGACTACCATGCAGGGTATCGGTTGCACCTGCCTTGCGGTTTCCCTTCCTCATGCTGTACATCCGGCTGCTGGCTTCTCTTTGTCCCGTCTCTCTCCTCTAGTGTTCGTGCTGCACTGCAGGCTGGGGATGGATTGGAGAGCGCTTGATCCCACAGGGAGCCCTAGCAGCAGCTGCCCCTGGTTTTAATCAAGGCTATATGTCACTGTGGAATCCGGCTGACAGGTGAATGAGTCAGTTGTTAAGGAGTGGGGCCGCCACGTCCTTAACAACTGATAATTGCTGCATTCTTTTGTTTACATTTCAGTCGTCAGCGGGAGAATCCCACTGACAGCGGAAAGAACCGAGCCAGCAGGTATCTGTGCATTTGCATGAGTACCGAATACTTGTGGAAATGTTTTCTATCGGCACCGATACTGGTATTGGTGCAACCCTACTTTATACTGGAGGTTGGCGAGAGTAATGCCCCTTACCACAGGAGGTCATTGGGAAGATTGTCCCTTGCATTGGCAGTTAGTGGGAAAAATGTTCCTCATATTGGTGGTCAGTGGGAAGAACATCACTTACACTGGAGGTCAGTGGGAAGAATGTCCTTTACACTAGAGGTCAGTCAGAAGAATGTCACCTTACACTTGTAGCCAGTGGAAAAAATGTCCCCTTACACTGCAAGTCACTGGAAAAAATGCTCCTTACAGTGGATGTCAGAATTCCACCTTTACAGACAACTAAAAAGTCACTGGTGTCATGCAGCTGGCTCTGCCAAGCAGTGTTGGTTTTAGAACTAAGCAGGAACCATCAAATGTGAGGTCAACCAGCCACAGTTCAAGGAACCCCCATCAACTTGTAGAGGAGAACCCAGGGGTACCATGGAACCCTGGTTGAGAAAGATTTCTCTAATACATAAAAAAGGCAGAGAGCTATCAATCCATTTAAGGGTGTGTTAGTGCATTGGAGCTCAACAAGGAAACGGTACATCAATACTTGTGGGATATCACTACTTATTAGGTGCAGAACATTGTACAAATAAAAAAATAAAAAAAGGAAATGGTTTGAAATCTTACATCTGTGATGACAGGAGCAGGACATTCTGAAGCAGGTGAATTATTGCATGTAGGTTTATAAGCACATTTGTTGTCACACCACGCACAATCGTATTTCACATTAGCGGCCAGGCACAAGCTACAGTCACTTCTTCCAAAAAAACAATTGTATAATTTTACTAGGAATAAAAAAAAAAAAAAAATGATTAGCTAAAAGAGATAGAGATATTTTTAAATAATAATTCTCATCAGCATTCACAAGGTCCATCAAAATTTTACAATTTCATAGTGGCCTTTCTTAAAGGTGTTGTAAACCCTTGTGTTTTTCACCTTAATACATCCTATGAGGCCGAGCCCAGCATTCTGCATCTATGTTCAAATGCTTTAATTTTGCTGTGAAAAATGTAAATATTTGACATCAGAGTAGTGTGAAAGCAACCCAACTTACAGGGTCACACCGATTTTTCGGCTGCCTTTCAGGCCCATTGCCGATATCAGGTGCCGATAGTGTGTAGATTTAAAACTTTTTATTTTTACACTGTTCTGTTCTTTAAAAAAATGTAAATAAATAAATTGTATCGCTTATTGCTGTCACAAGGAATGTAAACATCAGGTCCTCTTTATGGAGGGATCCCGGAGTCTATAAGACCCCAAACCCCAACTCTGCTCTAGAACGTATTCAAATGTCAAGATAGACATTTTTGAATACTTTCTATTTTTTAAAACCTGCACCTTAAAGACGCCAGTAATCTGAAAGTGAGGTCATGACATTGCTTCTGGGTAACTAGATCCAAGACCCGAACATTGCCGATCTGGCTTTGTTTGGGTTTTCGGCCAGCCTGCGGAGGTGCCGGGTGATCGCTCGGGCCTCCTGGTGGGACAGGAGACCCGGGTAGAGTGGTGGAAGGTGGCGGGAGGGGGTGTGTCTCCTCCCGCTACTTGTAATAACTGCTGAGTGGCTGCTGAGCCGCATCGGTTATTACAAGAAAGCTGACCGTCCGTTACAGGGGTGATGCCTGCAGCTGTATACATCACACCGGTACAACCCCCTAAAGCAATATTGGTAAGTTTGTGACTGCTACCGATACCGAACAAATATGAATATCTGACACACCAATATTCGGTTGACCTCTAACCCCAACAACCTTATCCCATAATAGAATGTAATGATATGTACAGGTTTACATGCAGGTTTCAGGGTAAACGAACATTCAGAGAAATGCCCCCACTCTTTCCAGTAATTTAGAAGGTAAGCATCCACAATGCTGATTATTTCAGCTTCAAAGAGCTAGTAAAGTCTTTTTTTTTTTTTATGTTTAAAAACAACCTTTACATGTCAAACTTACCTGCTTTGTGCAGTGGTTTTGCACAGAGCAACCCATATTGTCCTTGAGCCCCTTTTCAGCGCTCCTGGCCCCTCCCCCTTGCCGAGTGTCCCCACCACAAGCAGCTTGCTATGGGGGCACCCCAGCCGCTGCTCTGTGTCCATTCAGACATGGAGCCATGGCTCGGCCCCACCACCACCTCTCTCCCCTCATTGGCTCACTGACTTTGGTTGACAGTAGCAGGCGCCTGCTGTCTCAGCCAATGAGGGAGAGCCCCCGGGATTTCATGGCTCTTGTGCAACATCGCTGGATTGAGATAGGGCTCAGGTAAGCATTAAGGGGGACTGCTGCACATAGAAGGCTTTTTAGGTTAACGCATTGAACCTTTAGAACCACTTTAAGTTATTCTAATGCACACTTAGCATTAAAAATAGGTATCTGGCTTTTTTTTTTATTATGCCCCCCACTGCCAGTGCCTCCATGGGGAGCATCGTTTTGGCAAAAAATGCTTCACATGTAAAAACATGGGTTAACGTTAGGTGTGTCAAGCTTTTGAGCATTAACTTATTTTAACAGCTAGAAAAAAAATATGCTGGCCAATAAAATGAACATCCAGGCGCTTGACGCACATAAATGTGTCCGAGTGCATTTGTACATGTCAAACTTGCCAAAACATCCAACTTGACAAAACACTAATGCAAGGAGGAACGGAGTTTAGAGGAGCTGGATATGTATGTATGAGGCTTAATGCAATCCATTACTTATGAAGAATGGAGGCTACCAGAGTTGATCTCACATTCTAAGAAACCTGGATGCTATTCTGGTCCAGTTTTAGTACAATGAGAACAATAAACCAGATTAGGGCCCCTGGCTCTCATTACCGGGATGCATTTTGTGATCAGGGTCTCAATGATGAAAAGGAACAGCCTGACCGCTAAAAAATATATATATATATATATATATATATATATATATAAAAAAGGTCAGCAATGGCCATAATTCTTTGTACATATTACTGCAAATTAACTTTGTTACGGAATTAGGAAACACTTGGCAAATTTCACATAAAAAATCCACACTGCAATGAAACCTATAAAAAAAACAAAACAAAAAAAAAAAACCCACAAAACATACCATTCAGTTTGCTATCAACCTTCTTGTCATTCTCTTTGTTTAAAATGAATATATCCAGAGGGACGATCTCTTTGTCTTGAATTGAGAACTAGAGAGAGAAAAAAAACTCTGCTCAACACCACACTGATGTAAAGTGTTTGGCCATCTTGGCCCAAACTATGTTAAGTGTATGAAAAGCTGCATTTCAGCTTTAATTATGGACAAATGCACAAGCTACAGATCATCTTTAACCACTTCAATACAGGTCACTTTCCCCCATTAATGTCCAGGCCAATTTTCATCCAGTGCCCATCAGTGTAGGAGAAAATTTACTTATTTCCAAAATTTTTGAACGGAAACAAAGAATTTTCCATCTTTTTTTATTTTTAAAATTGACTAATCTCCACATTGCCTTACATTTTATACGTGATCACTTTATTTGTATGCCGGTTTTTAGAAATAAATAACCTTTTTTGACCTACACCATGTGGAAGCTATTTTCCTTTTGTCCACATATTATCTGGATGTGAATGGATACAAAGGTCCTTTTTGAGCTGATCCCCTAGATCCAACTGTGACGGTTTTCATTTGTAAGCCCACTTGGAGGTTAACCACAGTCCTTCCGGATCCCGCTCTGGGTGTTCGGACCATCGCGAGTTCCACACACCTGCCGTCTCCGGCACTTTGCCTGTTAGACTCTAGTTACTGACAGAGTCCACCTATTCTGGTAAGAGCATTTACAGCTCACTACGTGGTTGATGTTTTAGTGCCCTGATGATTCTTCAACGGACAGAGTTTTTCCACTCTACTCATCTGTGAACTCTCATCTGGCATTGGAAGCTACAGCTTTTGTTCCACACCTTTTACTTTGTTGGACATTATTACACATTGTTTGCACATTGTCATTCTTTACAGATGGACTTTTGAGTTCTTTTTTCATTATCACTATCCTTTTTAGTATTTTTTCACATATATCACGATATTTGTGTATATCTGTTAGCGCTACATTATTTACCACCTGTATCTAATTTAGGTTTGTCACATTATTATGTAGCTGCTTCTCCACATTTTTCGGGGTTAGCGCAGTAATTATTTTCATTTCCTCTATAATTTACTTCCCATTGCTTTCTGTTTCAATGTGTTTATTTACTTTTCAATACAAAAATAGAAATCATGTGGTCAGGTATGTAACATACATATCGCAAAAAGTCACATAGCAAGGTTTATATAGCAAATATTTATAAAAGTTAGCATGGTGTCTAAGTGAAGAAAACAGCATTGGTATGATGTTATATGGCAAGGTGAAGCTATGCCCCTTAGTTGGACATCCTTTAAGCTTAGATTCACACATGTCCGTCTGTGGGTTGCAGTCAGTTCCTTGAGTCCGGAGCAGTTGTGTTCACCGGTACAGGGGTGATTCAGATGAGAATTTTTACTCGATTTTGTACCTGAACCGAACTTAAAATTTTACAGGACTCTTTAAAAATGGGCCATGGCCACTCCGGACATGTGTCAAACAGCTCCATTGCAAGCCATTCCGGTTCACATGTTATATGCAAATTGGATGGGTTATAAACCGCATCTGATTCGCATATGTGAAGCAAGCCTTAGGCTCGTTTCACACAGGGGTGACTCAGATCCGACTTCAGGTCGCGCCTAGTCGCCTCAGGTCGGACAACATTTAAAAATCAATGCAAGTGAATGAGAGCCGTCTTAATGCACGCTACTGAAGTCGCTCCGACTTCAAAAGAAGTTCCTGTACTACTTCAATCTGACTTGTAGGCGACTTGTACCCATTGATTTCAATGGAGGTCACCTCCAAGTCGGATCTCTGTCTATACGGAGGCGACTTTGACAGAATTATTAGCTCTGAAGGGGGAACTCCACGCCAAATTTACGAAAAAAAATTGGCGTGGGTTCCCCCTCCGAGAGCATACCAGGCCCTTAGCTCTGGTATGGATTCCAAGGGGAACCCCCTACGCCGAAAAAAACGGCGTGGGGGTCCCCCCAGATCCACACCAGGCCCTTATCCGAGCATGCTACCCGGCCGGCCAGGAAAGGGGGTGGGGACGAGCGGGCGCCCCCCCCCTCCTGAGCCGTACCAGGCCGCATGCCCTCAACATGGGGGGTGCCTTGGGGGAGGGGGGGTGTGCGGCCCCCCACCCCAAAGCACCTTGTCCCATGTTGAGGACAAGGGCCTCTTCCCGACAACCCTGGCCATTGGGTGTCAGGGTCTGCGGGCGGGGGGCTTATTGGAATCCGGGAGCCCCCGGATACCGGCCCCCCACCCTATGTGAATGAGTATGGGGTAAAATGTACCCCTACCCATTCACCTGTGAAAAAAAGTAAAAAAAAAAAAAATAAAAAATAAAAAAAAAACACAACACAGGGTTAAAATAGTTTATTGCACAGCTCCGGGGGTCTTCCATCTTCAGGGGTCTTCTCGCCGGACTCCTTCGCTATCTTCTGCTAGCTCTTTTGCTAGCGGAGGAGCCCGGCTTTCTTCCTCGCCGCCGGCCTCTTCTTCCGACTTGGGGGGTCTTGTCCCCCTCTTCGGTTCTTCTGCCGGGCCACCGCTGCTTCTTATAGCTCTTTTACAGGCGGTGGCCCGGTCTTCTGTTGTCGCCGCCTTCCATTCTTCTTCTTCTTCTTCTTCTCCTGGAGATGTTGACTCGACGTTCTCTCCGGCCGCAATGCCAGGGACGCGCTGCGCGGCGACATATAGGGACAAGGGGCGGCGTCATCGGTTGATGTCACATGGTGACAGTCCCAGCATCCTCCGGGACTGTGACATCGTAAGGGGGCGGGTCACCATGTGACATCAACCGATGACCCCGCGCCTTGTCCCTATATAAGTTTCTGCGCAGCGCGTCCCTGGCATTGCGGCCGGAGAGAACGTTGAGTCAACATCTCCAGGAGAAGAAGAAGAAGAATTAGAAGAAGAAGAATGGAAGGCGGCGGCGACGACAGAAAACCGGGCCACCGCCTGTAAAAGAGCTATAAGAAGAAGCGGTGGCCCGGCAGAAGAACCGAAGAGGGGGACAAGACCCCCGAAGTCGGAAGAAGAGGCCGACGGTGAGGAAAAAAGCCGGGCTCCTCCGCTAGCAAAAGAGCTAGCAGAAGATAGCGGAGGAGTCCGGCGAGAAGACCCCCGAAGACGGAAGACCCCCGGAGCTGTGCAATAAACTATTTTAACCCTGTGTTGTGTTTTTTTTTTTTACTTTTCACAGGTGAATGGGTAGGGATACATTGTACCCCATACTCATTTACATAGGGTGGAGGCCGGTATCCGGGGGGCCCCCTTATTAAAGGGGGCTCCCGGATTCCGATAAGCCCCCCACCCACAGACCCCGACAACCAACGGCCAGGGTTGTCGGGAAGAGGCCCTTGTCCAAGGCACCCCCCCCATGTTGAGGGCACGCGGCCCGGTACGGCTCAGGAGGGGGGGGCGCCCGCTCGACCCCACCCCCCTTTGGCCGGCTGGGTAGCGTGCTCGGATAAGGGTCTGGTGTGGATCTGGGGGGACCCCCATGCCGTTTTTTCGGCGTAGGGGGTTCCCCTTGGAATCCATACCAGACCTAAGGGCCTGGTATGCTCTCGGAGGGGGAACCCACGTCAATTTTTTTTCATAAATTTGGCGTGGAGTTCCCCCTTCAGAGCTCATTCTCTGATTGGCCACAGCAAAAGTCGCCTGGCCTGGGGCGACTTAAAGTTGTGTTGTAAGTCGCCCCAGGTCGTGTCTAAGTCGTGTTCAAGTCGTCTCCAAGTTGCCTCACAAAGTCGTCCTGAAGTCGTGTCGCCCCTGTGTGAACCGAGCCTTAGGGTCCAAAAGGCATAAGGCAATTATGTAAAATATAAAGAGGAAAGTAAAAAGGCAGGCTGGGAGATGGGAGAAGGGAGTATAAGGGGAAAGAGGGTTCACAGAGTTGGTTCAAGTCAAGAGCCTTCCCCAATTTAAATCGGTGTTTCAGCCCTTGACATGTCCTTTGGCTCTCGGGTCTCAGCGCCGCCATCCTCACTAAGGGAAACAGGCAGTGGTGCCTTGCAGCTTCACTTCACTGCCTGTTTCCTACTGCACATGCACGAGTCGTGCGCCACTTTGTGAACGGGACACGCTGTGTTAGGGAACACACATTTCCCAGAACACAGCGCGCCCCATTGCCCAGAAGACAACGTGGAGAACGAGAGAAGACCGAAGATCAACGCGGAGTAGGAAGGAGGCAGATTAGGAAGACTGCCTAGCAACAGTGATATCTGGTAAGGTAAAAAAAAAAATTTTCTTTAAAAGTTTTTTAATTTTTTTTAAAGAATATTAATGCTTTTTTTTTTGGGTGGCCCTCCACTTTAAGTAGTGAAGACTGACATGTTAAAGTCATTTTGGGAGATAAAGTTTTTGTAAATGTAGGAATGGTGACAGGGCAGATATTTCAAAAAGTTCCTTGTTTGGGAGGAACCAGTTGATTTCATTTTAACTTGCTTGATAGCATGTGTTGCCAACCACCAGGCATTTGCCAAAGTTTGCTTGTCAGCATTAAAGTTCAGGCACTGACGTATGAATTGCATATGGATTCAATTCTTGGCCTTAGGTTAAAGGGCATCTACTCATCCTTCTTAATACTGTAAGTATGCTTTTTAAGTCACGCGACATTTACATACTGTATATAGCAAACTGTATAGAAGCATATTTAGTGAACATGAAGACCTACAGCATTCCAATGCAAAAAAACACAACTAGTGGCTGAAAAATAGGGAATTGGTAAAATGATTTTCTAGACTCTCTGCAGACAATGGTTTTCAAGAAGTTTGTAATAATTAATGTAGGTTTTAGGGCGAAAGAGGTTTGCTAACGATCAGAGTGCAAGCAAATGTAAACATATTACCCCGAAATCTGAAAACAGGAAAATGTGCTACTGTTTGGACTTTTATAATGATTAATGATGTAATAATCATTGAGGGCCAGCTCACACCACAAATGCAGTTAGGATGTGTTAGATGTTTTTCTGCATGCGCGTTTTTGATGCATTCCAGTATGTTTTGATGCAGTCCAGTGCATTTTTCCCCCTCTTTTTTCTTAACCTTAAATAAGGACAGGTGTGTTCCAGTGCATTTTGATGCTTTAGTGTTCCAGTACAGGAAAAAAGCAGCATGTTCTACTTTTTTTCTGAAACTGGAATGCACTGGAAATGCAAGCACTGAAATGAACTATTCCATTATAAAACATATAACCTACTTTCCGTGCTTTTTTGATACAGAAAAAAAAAACACACTGGACTGAACGTGGTGTGAACTGGCTCTCAATCTTTCTAAAAAATATTTCACTTATGGTCAGCCTAATGAAAAAACAAAAAAGAGCATGGCTTCACACAGCCTGAAAACAGCAGCCTAAACACAAAAAACAAAACAAAAAAACACATGCATTAGTATGTTTCACAAGAATAGATTTAAAAAGTGATATTAAATGAAGTTTTTTTTTTTAAACAATAAACATGTCATACTTACCTGCTCTGTGCAGTGGTTTTGCACAGAGCAGTCTTGATCCTCCTCTTTTTTGGTCCCCGTCGTTGCTGCCCTTCGTTTCCATTCACACACGGAGCATTGCTCCACTCCCACTCAACCCTCATTTGCTGACTGGCTGTGATTGACAATGGCTCCCACTGCGGTCACAGCCAATGAAGAGGAAGAGACCAGGGAAAGTCGCTGTTCTCATGCACATTGCTGAATAGTGATGGGGCTCAGGTAAGTATTGGGGGGACTGAGTTGCTGCACACAAAGTTTTTTACCTTCATGCATAGAATGCATAAAGGTAAAAAACCTTGAGCCTTTACAACCACTTTTTTAAAGCTGAAGTAAACCCATAGATTTAACAGTTTCAAAAAGACCGTTAAATTTCTGGCACATTAGTTGGGCTGTCAACCAAACTGTAAAACCATCTAATGGCTGGTGTTATAACTGATCACATGTGCAGATTCATGGCAGATGAAACTTAAACAGAGGCCAAGCTGGCAGCTTCATTGGCTGAAAACGATAGGAGAGTTCTCTTCCAATTTAATGTTCACATTTTTAGTTATCCACTTCAATACAGGGCACTTTCGCCCCCTTCCTTCCCAGCCCAATTTTCAGCTTTCAGCGCTCTAGCGCTTTCAGTGACAATTGCGCGGCCATGCTACACTGTACCCAAATGAAATTTTTATCATTTTGTTCGCACAAATAGAGCTTTATTTTGGTGGTATTTATTCACGACTCCGTTTTTTATTTTTTGCGATATAAGCGCAAAAAAGCGGAAATTTGGGAAAAAAAAACAATATTTTCTTTTTTCTACTTCAATAAAAATCCAATAAAATCAAATTTTGTCATAAATTTAAGCCAAAATGTATTCTGCTACATGTTTTTGGTAAAAAAAAATCCGTTAAGTGTATAATAATTGGTTTGTGTGATCACGGACATATGTACGCAAATGATCATGTACATATGTGTGCAGGTGATCACGTACATATGTGTGCAGATAATCATTGGGACATGTGATTTTAGTGGGACATATGTGGGGGACATGTTTTTATTATTAGGGACATGTGTTTTTATTATTTGGGGACATGTATGTTTTGGGGACATGTGTGGGGACATTGTGTTTATACTGTGTGATGTGTTTACTGTGTGGTGTGTTTACTGTGTACACTAGACTGGTGATCAGTGAGTAAAAAGCTGTAAAAAGCAGCTCATACTCACTGATCAGCAGCCGGCTGCAGCGATCTGCTCTCCTCTCCTCAGCGATGACTTCTGTGTGAGGAGAGGAGGAGCCGATTGCCTAGCAACCGGCTGTTTGTTTACATCACATGACGGCCGTGATTGGACACGGCCGTCATGTGATCAGGAGGGCCAATCACAGAGCCCTCCTGCCGATCTGAGATGCGCCGTGTCCGGGTGACACGGGCGCATCGGGATCGCGCCGCTGCGCGGGCGCGATCCCGCTACTCCTGAATGACGTTCCTGAACGTCATATCAGGAGTAGGCGGCTCCCACCCGGCCGTATATGTGCATTGGCCGGGTGGGAAGTGGTTATATAACAAACAAAAAAAAAAAATAATCGATCACACTAAAAGTGCATTGGCATCTGTGTCTCTATCATACATTAGTCATCTGACAAATAAAAAGCTGAAACATGCAGCAGTGCTTTTGTACCCCAACACACTACAAGTAAGAGGACTACTTAGCCCTGCTGACCGAGAGAAAGATTCACTTTTAGAAAATAATTGCTGTCTTGACTGTTCCTGTTATTTGTTGGGCATGGTATAAAGATATTTAGCTTTTAATTAAAGTGCCACTGTTTTATTAATGGATAATTAAGATAACCCACAGTGTGCTGCACTTAGGATCAATTATAATTTGTGCACATACCGGTGGAAGGGTGAGTGAGAATGCATCACCTTCTTTTTGTACAGAGCTCCTCAGCTTTAGATTGGGGTTATCGTTACCAGCAACAAAGGTTTCCGACTAAAAAAAAATAAAAAAAGAAAGAAAAATTAATGAGAAACTGAGACAGCACGAAACATAGAAGATACAGCCACTTACAAATTCAAAGGAATGATTGGTATCAGTGGTTATTTATGGACTATATACCAAAAAGAAATCAATTATACTTTGTGGCATACAATTATGTATAGTATGACCGGTGAAACATCTGTGTCCAAGTTGAGAAAAAACAACTTTTCCAGATTTCTGTGGAACGAATTCAGGATTCAGGCACTAACCTTGATTCCCCTGAATCAACATTTTAAATCTAATGCATGCTGCATGCTCAGAAAGGATTAAAGTGAGAAAAAAAACACATGATTAGGATAGAATGTGAGGGGAAATCCAAAACAAAAAAGGAAACATGTATAGATGGAAAGGACTGAGGTGTCAAGCAATTACCTGCAAAATGCCAAGATTCATCCCACTAAAAGTGATGGTAGTCTCCCTATTCATTGGGATAAATTGCGGCTCCGGATCGTAGAACTGTGGACAGTTAGCTTCCTAAAAAAACAAATTATGACTAGAATTGAGGCAAAATCAAGAGAAAATTATTGCTTACAAATAAACATACATACGTCACTGAATAGAGTGATGGTGGTGGCTCAAGACCCAAAGACATTTGTTTATCTATGGCAAACTTTTTTTTTTTTTTTTTTTAGATTTGGATAAAGTGGGGAAAGAGAACTCGAGTTTTATTATCATCATAGGCTCCATTGAAGAAATTCCTTTACTTCTTGTCTAGTTATCCCCAGCAGAAGAAGAGAGAGGAAGCCTCTCTAGCAAATGCTGTTTTTAGGTTAAAGTGATGGTAAAGAATTGTTTTTTTTAAACAAACACGTCATATTTGTCTCCACTGTGCAGCTAGTTTTGCACAGAGTGGCCTGATCCTCGTCTTCTGGGGTCCCTCAGCGGCTCTCATGGCTCCTCCCTACATCAGATAACCCCCTGTAGGAGAAGCGGGTTATCTTGCGGGCACTCACCGGAGTCCAGCATTTGCGTCCACAGACACGAATGCTGGACTCGGCCCCGTCCCTGCATCATTGGATTTGATTGACAGCAGCGGGAGCCAATGGCTGCGCTGCAATCAATCTATCCAATCAGGACACGAGACATCAGCTAGAGCTGGTGTGTTCGTCCCCAGGGAGAAAAAGACCGGGTTCAGGTAAGTACAATGGAGGCTCCAGCATGAGAAGGTTTTTCACCTTTATGCATAGAATGCATGAAGGTGAAAAAACATGAGGGTTTACAATCCCTTTAAGGATAGCTAGAAATGCCAGCTTTTTTACTCTGGTCTGTTTTCCCATTGCAGATTTTGCCTCACTCCCTTGAAAACAAAAAGGAAGGAAAATCTATCTAAAAGAGCATTGGATAGATAGAATGACAGGTGTTCTAACCTCTTTATTCTATCCAAAACAAAAAAGTTTTGGGTGTGCACAATAAACGAATTTATGGTGGGCATCGGTTTCTGACAAGTAAACATTAAACTTGTTTCTTGTTCCTCCATCCCTGTCACTATACGAGAACAAAACAGAAGGTTGGGACTTTGAGCGAAGCACTTGATTGCAAGAAAGTAGCTTGAATATAAGATGTTTATTAATTCATATATATTGTTTAATTCATATAAAAAGGTGTACAAACATGATCTCAATGTCTAATTGAAAGCAGTTAACGCGATACTAAAATGGGTACCAATAGATATCACAGGGTTACAATTTCATAATTCATCAACATTGATATATACACATAATCATTATGAAGAATGTCTGTCTTGTACACGTTTTAACATGCATTAATTAAAACAAAGTGTGGGCCCCTTCACACTTGGAGCAGCATGTTACAATGCACCTAATTGCAATGCGTAGCAAAGCATGTTTTATAAGTTGGTGTAATACAGTTCCATTCATTCTGAATGTAATAAGACACTTTATTCATGTGCAATTTCTTGCACGAAGCTGATACTATAAAACACCCATGTATGCCTAAACAGCTATTCTAAATAAATATATATCTGGAAAAAAACAGCCAAATATATAAATACACTGTAAAAAAGAAGAAGAAAAAAAAGACCTATGTTCAAGCAGGCTGTACTAGTTCAATTTCAGCACTCAGAAAAATCAATTAGGACTACTTAACGATCGAAGCTGCACAGCAAATTGCCATTTAGCTTAAGCAAACTGGATCAACAAGGTAATCAGATTTATTAA
Organism: Lithobates pipiens; assembly: GCF_037356315.1. NCBI lineage: Eukaryota > Metazoa > Chordata > Amphibia > Anura > Ranidae > Lithobates > Lithobates pipiens. The sequence goes on from NW_027507903.1 coordinate 195,403,461, forward strand.
ATCTGTACTGCCTTTATTAACCAGATGTAGGATATAATCAAGAGTGCTATATAAATATGCGAATGTCTGGTAAATGTATACACTGGCTATACTAGAATATAAAACCTTATTATGCTTAGGAAAAGCAATACATCACACAGGTGTCATTTTAGAACCAGATTGTAAGGCAGTGCAAAAACCCCAAGAACTTTTCTTTGCAGAAATAAGAGGGATACCAGCCAGCAGGCAGAACAGCAGAGGCTGTATATCAGGTATTTTGTAGTGATTTTCTTATAAGCTGTGAATAGCCCATGTAATTTGTTTTCCTACTATTCGGACTAAAGCCTGGTACACAGTTTTTTTCAATTCAACCCAGAGCCGCTGTACGAACGGACCAGACGTTAGTGCAGCCATCTCCCCCCGCTGAGCTGTTGTGCTCTGACAGGAGGACGGCGCACCCGCCAGAACACTCCGATCAGGGCTTTCAGCCATTGTCCGAGAGCGCCGATTGGGAGCCGGTCGGTTGCTGGTTTTCCAACATGCTCGTCGACAGAAGTTGGCCGGGCTGAATGTCAGCCGGGTTTTACTGAATCGTCCGATGTCGCCCGGCATTCGGCCTGTGTGTACAGGGCTATAGTCACAACAAACAGCTAAATAATAGGAGGGAAAAAGCCACCTGTCTATTTTTGCTCGTAATATTATGAGTACAATGCAAATAATCCCATTAAAAATGCATACTACAGTAATGGCCAAACTGAAGTCTTCTGCAGAGAAGATATTGATGTTAACTTCCAACATTAAAGTAAAGGCAAAACTATTTTTTTTTTTTTTAGTTTTGAATTGAGTGGAGAAGGATTAGAACACCTGTCAGACTTAAAAGGGTTTTAAAGATACATTTTTTTTTAAACAACAAACATTATACTTACCTCTTCTGTGCAAAGGTTTTGCACAGATTGGCCCCCGATCCTCCTTTTCTGGGGTCCCCCAATGGTGCTCCTGGCTCCTCCTCTTCTTGAGTGCTCCAATGGAGAGAAGCTTTCCATGGGGGCAATCGTGTGGCCGCACTCCCAAGTCCTGCTGCTGTGTCCATTTACACAAACATCAGGACTCGGCCCCGCCCCCCCGGGGGCCTGTGTCACTGGATTTGATTGACTACCCTCAATCTATCCAATGAGGACCAGAGACAGTGGCTGAAGCTGCTGTGCTCGTCCCTGGAACGATCGGGTTCAGGTAAGTAAAAGGGGGCTCTGGGGGGCTGCTGCACTAGAAGGTTTTTTACCTTAATGCATTGAATGCAGGATTTACAACCTCTTTAATTGCTGTCTGTGTCCCCATTATCTCTCCATTTCTCCTGTTTACCATTACCATTGAAAGTGAAAGTAAAAGAAAGTCCCAAATTTTGGGTTGTCCCCAGAAAAGAGGGGAACTTGTTCAATGAGGACTGATGACCTGGTGGTCCCCAAGAGATTTCCTTAATATGTAGGAATTTACTCTCACGTCCTTTTGGCTATGGGACAAAAAGTGAATGTAAATCTCCCCACTGGGACACAGATGGCAAAAATAAACCTTACAGGTGTTATAACCCTCCCTTACGCTATCCAAACTGAGAAAAAAAAATGGTTTTGCCTATAGTAATACTTTAAGGGAAAAGCTTGGTCATTTTTTTGATACACAGGCAATGCAACAGAAGAAACATGCCAAGTAAATTATTCATATTTCCAAAACAAACCTGTTGTCTCTACATCCTACTTATTTAGACTATTTCATATGCGGCAGAATCTGATTCTCTTAACAGGGGATCTGTTTGCTGATCCCCTGTTGAGCAGAGCAAGCAGACGCCGATAGGTCCATGTCAACTCGGTTTCTGCAGAGCAGACATGGACAGAGCCCACTCTGCTCTATAAGTGGCCAGGTATAAACAGGCCAGCGTTCAATTACAACCGGCTGCCCATAGATCTGATCTACCTAGATGGAGAGGGACAGATCCCCTTCTGTTTTTTTAGCAAATCAGATTGGAGGTAGGTGGGTGTAAATGAACTTTTGTCCATTTACACCCACCAGTCCATAGGGATACATGGACATTCGATTACGTTCACCTGAAAAACTGACAGGCGGACCTGATCAGATCACCCATGTGAAAGGGGCCTTAAATTAAGTATAAATAAATTCAAAACTTTCTGTTTTTGGATAGGGTGGAAAGCGATCAGAACACCTGCCGTGTTTCTTTTTCTGTGTCCCTGTTAGATAGATTTACCCCGTCTATTTTGTCCTGGTGACAATCATCACCAAGAGTGAAAGGAAGTCCCAAATTTTAGGTTATAATTACAATAAGAATAGGAGGGGTAATCTTGCAATGTGGAAACTAGTTCTAGTGACAGCCAGGGATTCCCTCTCACTTCTTGATTGCCTAATTGACAGGAAGTGAAGGGAAATCTCCCCAATGGGACACAAATGGCAAACAATTTATGGGGGTTTTAACCCTTCCTTATTATAGCCCAAAAAATTTAAAAACGTCCTTTGCTCTACTTTAACTTCAGCTTTCTGACAAGTTAAAAAATGTTCCTTTCTAAAGAGGGATTCCACCAAAAAAAAAATATTAAAAGCCAGCAGCTATAAATACTACAGCTGCTGACTTTTAATAAATGGACACTCACCTGTCCCGGGTTCCAGCGATGCCGGCAGCCGAGGCCGATCGATCGCTCGGCTCTCGGCTGCTGTAGTCACCATTCTAGGTGAGGGAATCAGGAAGTGAAGCGAATCGGCTTCACTTCCCGGTTCCCTACTGCGCATGCGCGAGCCGCGCCGCCCAATAGGAAATCTCCGCGCTGTCACTGGGACCCGTGTGTGTCCCAGCCACGGGAGTCTATGCCCGGAAGTGGGTGAAAATACCTGTCTTTGACAGGTATCTCCACCCCCTCCCCCCTGAAAGGTGTCAATTGTGACACCGGAGGGGGGGGGGGGGGGGATCCGATCAGCGGAGGTTCCACTTTAGGGTGGAATCCCGCTTTAATTTGAAGAAACGCTTAGCCCTGATGCTTGAGAGGTGGATATAGGGCTGCATGGGGAGGAAAGGAAGTGAAAGGGGGGTGGTTGAGAAAGGGACTACAGTGCTGCATGGGGGGAGAAGAGGTAGATGGCTGCAAGGGGGGGGGGAATGTAGATCTACAGAGAGGTTGATTTACTAAAGGCAAATATACTATGCATTGCAAGAGCACTTGCTCCAGAGTTTAGTAAAAGCTTTACTTTGCAAAGAATACTTCATCACATGCAAGGAAAAAAAAAAGAAGAAAAAAAACCACAGCATATGTGTTTGCACTGCACATGATAGGATGATAGAAATTAGCAAAGCTTCCCCTCAGATCTAGAATAAGTGCACAGTATATTTACCTTTAGAGGCAGTTCACACTGAGGCAGCACGACTTGCAGTGCGACTGCCTCAGGCGACCTGCACACGACAGCAGCGGCAACGTTCAAAACAACTTCTATATAGAAGTCAATGCATGTCGCCCCCAAAGTAGTGCAGGAACCTTTTTCTAAGTAGGAGCGACTTGAGTCACTCCTATTAGAACGATTCCATTGTACAGAACAGAACGCGACTTGTCAAGCGGCTAAGTCACCTGACAAGTCATCCCAGTGTGAACCGGCTCTTAGTAAAACAACCTCAGAATTTCATTATGGGGAAGTTTGACTATGGAGCTGCATGAGAAGGAAGGGTATATACTGTATAGGGTTACTTGCTTGAATGAGCTCTTTCCACAATGATCTGCCAGCATGATAAAATTAGTATTATTAAATTTAAATGTCATACTGCTGGCTATGCCAGGTGTGATTATGTTGAAGTCATCCCCACCATGAAACCATACAAAGAATCACTATATACTTTTACCCCTGTAAACCTTGCCATTCGGTTGACATTTCTATGGTATACTGCTGATTGGCAGGAATGATTTTCTACTACTTTGGGCGAAAAATGTTAAAGGGAGGTTATCATGTAGGTAGGAGATCAAGCTGAAGCTGTTTTTACCAAGAGGAGCTCACTATTTGCCAAGGCAATGTGTGGACAGGAACCATTTTGGTCTTGTAGTACTTTGGGGCATTGTTATGTTTTTTGATTAGCATGTTGCCAAAAGGTTCGCCAGCAATTCATTGCATGTATCTTAGGCCCCATATGTGACATTAGCCTAGAACCCCACATTCTGTTGAGACATCCCTGGCATACTATTCGTTTAAAGTCTTACCATATTGATGGTGTCTTGATTAGAACCTAGAAAGTCAACACACTGATGTAAGCCTACGTCCCAATGACATTTCCACTCGGCATTCACACAAGAACTGCACCTGAAAATCAAGAAATACGCCATGTAAATCAAATTCTAGGCAGAAAGCAATCTGATTTTGGCTACATAAATCAAAATGACTCACGGCACATTTTCAGAGATGTAAGCTGATTCTTTACAGTTATATAACTGATAGGAATAATTTGCAAAGAACACGATATTGTCGTCTTTTCTAAAGTGAAGAGTAATAGCAACATCCACAAAATCTGTAACAAAACAAATATTCAATTTAAAAAAGATTTTAGGACAAGTTACTTAAATGTATGTTTTTAACTTTTTGAAATTCTCGAGCAAAAAAACAAAAAAAACAAAAATGTATTTCAAATTCTTCAGTCAACATTACCTTGTCCACGTTTTGTAGATGGAACCGTTTGTAGACGTGGACATGAAATGCTTCCATCCTCATCCAATATGGCTGGCTGAACATTTCCTCCAAAATCACATATAAGCTTATCACCCTCATGGAGGTTTATTGGTGGCACCACAGTTAATTTAACCTGGATAGACAATTAATTAGCATTTGCTCTGCTGACAGTCATAAAATTTTAAACTTGAGGATTTTGAACAATAAAGCGACAACGTTTTTAGCAAGCACTTCTCATGTTTAGCTTCTCTCTCCCTGTCACTATTACCGCCTTTCAAAATTACATTCAGGAATTGCTTTGTATTACACAGCAGAGTGACTCATAATGTAGCTGCTGTATGTAAAATGATACTTGCAGACAGTCTGCACGTTTCATTATATTGTGCATAATTAGAAAAAAATAAAAGTCCCCCCCCCCCCACCCCATATTTGCAAATAACGTTAACATGCTTTGTACCCAAAACATTTCAACAACCCTTTAAACAGTATATATTAAATAAAATATATACTTTTTTTTTTTATAAAATGAACACTGGTCAAAACAGAAAAAAAAAAAATACAATTTTCCTTATTAATATATTTTAATATATTTTATTTTATAGATTGCATAGAAAATGTAATCTTTTGCTAAACAATAATTGTCAGAAAAAAAAAGAAAAAAAAGAAATTAAACTTTTTTTATCCCAAGTAACATTAAAAGAAAAGTAAATATTGCTTTGCTCCATAAAGGATACAGTGCCTTTAAAAATATTCATACCCCTTGACATTTTTCACAGTTTGTTATGTTACAACCAAAAACGTAAATGTATTTTATTGGTGATTTTATGTGATAGACCAACACAAAGTGGCACATAATTGTGAAGTGAAAGCAAAATGATAAAAGGTTTTCAAAATGTTTACAAATATCTGAAAAGTATAGCATGCATTTGTATTCAGCCCCCTTTACTCTAAACCCCATAACTAAAATCTAGTGTAAAAAATTGCCTTCAAAAGTCACCCAATTAATAATTAGAGTCCACCTATGTAATGTAATCTCAGTATAAGGCTGGGTTCATACTGGTAAGAAAAGCGCTCGGATATTGGGAGCTCATGTCGCATGACATGTGATAATCAACTTGTGTCGGTCCAGTTACGATGGCTCTCATAGGGAAACCTATGAGAGCCATCTTAACTGGTCCGACACAGTCAATCCAACTTTGAAAATGCTCCCTGCACTAATTTGGTCCGACTTTGATCCTACTTCAGCCCATTGAATATCACTGAAGTCGGATCAAAGTCAGATTGCGGTCTTAACTGATCCGACACCACACCAAATAAAAAAAAAAAAAAAACACGACGACATGGGTTCCCCCTCCTGAACAGTACCAGGCGCATGCCCTCAACATGGCGAGTGGTGCTTTGGGGCAGGGGGGCGGTGACATGATAAGGGAAGGGCCTTCGGGTGACGTCAGCCTGTGAGCTCACCCCATGCCAATGTAAGTAGTGGCACATCACACACCCAGCATTAGAGTGGGAGAGAGCGTTGAGTCAACATCGGAAGAACAGTGGGAAAAGACCTGGCAAAGGAGCGAGACAACCCGGCAGAGGCAGAAGACAATGGAAAGAGGGAAAAAAAACAGGAAGGGCTAGAAGACATCAGCGGAGAAATCAGAAGCGATGCTGGAGCTGCCTTAATAAATTACTTTAAAAACCTTTGTACTGCGATTTATTTTTGACACTTATTTTTAGGTGAATGGGTAGGGGTACAAGGCCCCCCCTTTCTCAAAGCACCCCCCCCCCCATGTTGAGGGCATGCTGCCTGGTATGGTTCAGGAGGGGGGGGGGTTCGTTTGTCCCCACACCCTTTCCTGACCTGCCAGGCTTTGTGCTCGGAGTGGTGGACACTCAACGGTTGGTAAGGTGGATGAGCCTGGCAGTGGCATTCATGATAGACTGAAGAGGGGATAGCTTGCAGAGAGGTGGGCCAATGAGGAGGGAGTTGCAATAGTCAAGCCGAGAGATAAGGGAGTGAAAAAGTTGCTTAGTGGTCTCAATGGTTAGAAAGAGGAATATTTTGGAGCAGTTTCATTAATTTTCACTAAGAAACAGGAATATACACAAAGAAATTATTAAACGAACGCCATTGTGCAATACATGCTTAGCACAAAAGTATATTTTGTTCTGTTTTAGACAAATGTTCTGTTTTCCTAAAACAAAGTTTCTGTACTTTTGCTTTAATAATGCTAAAGTGCATCTTTAGAAGCAAGACTCTATGGAAACAAACTTTGGTGCCTATAGTATGGCAAGAATTGGGAAATCATGACAACATACTTACATCAACAAGTTCATTAATACTCATATTACTTGGGCTGGCACTTTCAATTTTCATACAAACACCTCCAGGACTCCAGAGCCAATGGTTTGGATCATTAGCTCGCGCACAATCCGCCTTTCTTAAACATCTGAAAATAGTTGAACAGCACGAAACAGAAAATGGTAACTATTTTAATAACAACAGTAATAATGCAATATAATCATTACTGTACAGTATGGTCACAAGCATTTGCACACACCAACAAGCAGTTTGTTTTAATAAACATCAAATTAAAAGGCAAGGATTAGAAGCAACAAGATCCCATCTTTCTTCCTGCAGCTTGCATTTGTCTACATTGAAGTTACATACAGTGTGGAAAATATTTGATCCCCTTCAGAATTTATAAGTTTTCCCACTTACAAAGAAATTAAGGGTCTATAATTGTTATCAAAGGTGTATTTTAAATAATAGAGACAGAATTTCAACCAAAATTCCAGAAAAAAAAAAACTAATGTTATAAATTGAGTTGCAGTTCAATGAGTAAAATAAGTATTTGATCCCCCCACCAACCACAATAATTCTGGCTCCCACAGACTACAGCTACAGTATGTGCTCATGTGGTACACAGATTAGTCCTGTCAATTTTAGTAGGTGCTTCCAACAGTAACTCATTATGTGTGTAAAAGATACATGTCCACAGAATCTCTTCCTTCCATTCAAACCTTACCATCAATGGGCAAGACCAAAGAGCTGTCAAAGGACGTTTACAACATTGTAGACCTGCACAAGGCTGGAATGGACTTCAAGACCATCAACAAGAAGCTTGGTGAGAAGGAGACAAATGTTCACAAATGGAAGAAATACAAAATAACCAAATCGCCCTCGGTCTGGAGCTCCATGCAGGTTAAACACGGAAGGCGCTTGTGAATGATCTTAAGGCAGTTGAGATCAGTCACCAAACAAACCATTGGTAACACAATACGCTGCCATTTATTTTAATCCTGCAGCACATGCAAGGGCCTCCTCCTCAAAGGCACATGTACAGGCCCATCTGAACTTTGCCAATGAACATCTAAATGATTCAAAGAAGTATTGGGAGAAAGTGCTGCGGTCAGAGGAGACCAAAATTGAGCACTCTGGCATTAAAGTTAATAAACCCTCAATATTTTTCACCTTAATGCATTCTATGCATTAAGGTAAAAAAAACCTTTAGTGCAGCAGACCTATTTTACTTACCCGAGCCTGGTCTTTCCTGCGACAGGGACAAGCACACCAGCTTCAGCTTGTGTCTCAGGCCCTCTCATTGGACAGATTGATACCATTGGCTCCTGCTGCTGTCAATCGAATCCAATGATGCGGGAGAAGGGGGGCAGAGCCGAGTTCTGCTGTCTGTGTCAATAGATGCAGCAGCAGGACACAGGGGCACGCCCGCATGAGTGCCCAGAAGGAGAGCTCTTCTCCAACGGGGAACTTGGGAAGCGGAGAATTGGGGCCACTCTGTGCAAAACCAACTGCACATAGGAGGTAAGTACCACGTTTGTTCATTTTTTTGTTTTTTAAACACAGGTTTAGTTATCCTTTAACTTAACTAGCCTTGTTTGGAGGAAGAAAAATGCAAATGTAAAGACCATGACTCTAAGACATTTAACCCTACAATCAAGCACGGAGGTGGAAACATTATGCTTTGGGGCAGGTTCTCTGCTAAAGGTACAGACCGACTTTTACACTATTGTGGGCCAAAACATAGCGCCAAGGCAACAAAGGAGTGGCTTAAGAAGAAGCACATATAGGCCTAGCCAGTCTCCAGACCTTAATCCTATAGAAAATTTATGAAGGGAGCTGAAACTTCAAGTTGCCAAGCAACAGCCAGGAAACCTTAAGGATTTAAAGAAGATCTGTAAAAAAGAGTGGATCAAAATCCCTCCTGAGATGTGTGCAAACCTGGCAACCAACTACGTCGTCTTACCTCTATGCTTGCCAATAAGGGTTTCTCCACCAAGTACCAAGTCATGGTTTGCATGAGGAGCAAATACTTTTTTTACTCACTGAACTGCAACTCCGTTTATAACATTTGTTCATGTGTTTTTTCTGGATTTTTGGCTGATATTCTGTCTGTATCATTTAAAATACACCTATGATAATTATTGACGCTTCATTTCTTTGTAAGTAGGAAAACTCAGAAAACATGCAGGGGATCAAATAATTATTTTTTCCAATGTAAATGAATCTCATTTAAGGAGTTTAAACAATCTTACGTACTTTCCTTCTACGACACACCATCCACAGTAGGGATCTCTGGCCTGAATACATTCATTGCAGTCTAAATGCCGTTCACATTCCTGAACAGGAACACGATGCACCTATGTATAAAAAAAATAAAGCACTTAATAAATCTTGTCTATAGATTCCAAAGACATGTGCTTAGATTTTGAATACGATTGCGTTTCTGAAGCTTAATGGGAAAGATTAAAAATCTCATTCACATTTCTATTGCTGTTTTCTACAGTAGTAATTATATATAAACAAGAGGAGGACAAAAACGGTAATAATAAAAAAAAAACATCTCTTTCAAGAAAATATGGAGTATGTAATGAGTAAACTCTCGTTCTAAAATGCTATTTGCAGGGGCAGCAACCCCATAGCACCTATAAAAAAAAAAAAAAATGAAGAAATAAGAAAAGGAAAGCTATGGGGTTGCTTTACTATAAGTGAAAAGTGCAAAATGTGGTGCAGATTTGTATAGCAACCAAAGAGCTTTTTTGGTCAAAGCTTAATTGAAGAAGCTGAAGTTAGAAGCTGATTTGCTGCCTTGCACAGCTACACCAGATTTTGCACTCTCCAGTTTTAGTAAATCAACCCCTATGTGTTCAAGCATACTGCCTGCAAGTGTTGCCATTGCCCCTCTGTTGGATGCAGTGATCTCCTGCCCCACAGATAAATGATCATAGAGGCTATTGTTGCTTGCTACGATGCTTTCTGGGAGTCGTCATACTGGCCCTGACACATGCTGGTTATCACTACTGGCACCTACACCAGAATTTCTTGTGTACCCCCAGGCTCTATTTTGTTTAATCTACAGCGAAACAAAAGGGGGGAAAAAGTGGCACAATAGAAGCCATATCATGAGAAGCATAACCCACTTTATTGACCTTGCTTACAACTTAGGCTTCCCAGAAAAAGCAACTAATTTTTCTTCTCAATACTTTCACTCCTAATTCTTTTCAAATGTTTGCCAGTATAGTTTTATTTTTATGCCCACTAATACCAATTATAGAATAGATTTTTGCACTGTAAGGGGCATTGTTGCATACTTCTGACCACTGCACTCTGTATGCTTTAATGTGCCCAAAGAGGCTACAGACTGATATTACACTGTGAATGGTCTTGATATAACAGTGTATATTTCATATGTCTTTTATCATAAGTCATTTGAGTGTTGGCACTTCGCTCCCCGTCTTTTACTACCAACACAATACCCCCCTTTGAGCCATTCCTGGCCAGTTGTCTGGCTCTCATGGCGATCCAATGGCTTTAAAGAGGAGCTCCAGGCTTCTGCAGAAAAAAATGTAAAAAATTCAGCAACTACAAATACTGTAGCTGCTGACTTTTATTAGGACACCCACCTGTCTCCCTGATTGGGCCTGCGGTGGGGGGGGGGGGGGGGGGGAGGGGGGGTAGGAAAGTCAGAGTTTTTCCATGGCTGTGGTTTTGAAAGGTACCCGCTCTCACTATAAACCCCCCCAAAAGGTGCCCAATGTGGCAGCAGAGGGGATAGGGGGAGGCAGACAAGCAGAGCTTTTTCTTTTGGGTGGGGCTCCGCTTTAACCTTTTTTTTTTTAATGTTTAAGAATGATCCATAATAAGTAGACAGATCAGGAGTTCTGACTTGACTCCAATATTGAGATACTGACCTAAAACAAGCATAGAAATGGCAAAGAAGGAAGCCAGAGACAGACAATTAGGGCCATATTTATAATATGATAGTGAGTGGATATCAATCTCTACAGGACATTGCAGTAAATACTCCTTACACAAATGTCAGTTTTGTTTTGCGTGTTCTCTGCAGAACGCTGCTGGGAACACTCTCGGATAGGAGGAGCGCCCTGTCACATGTGTGTTGAAGTTATGTGACAAGTGACACTTTTTCCCATTCAATAATATGAATGGGTCATTGTTTATGTCGTTCCACAAGTGAAATTGAAAGAACATTTGTAAAGCACAATACTGTGAAGGATTTTTCTTTAAAAGCAATAGTATGCTCCATACCACTGCTTTATGAATTTGCCCTTAGCCACTGCAATGGCAGCTCCTTTACCTCTCTAAGCATAGGGTTCCTTTAAAAACAGTTTGGGATAGGGTTCCACTTTACCTGAATGACCCAAAAGAAGGACAATCGGTTGACCACATACCTTTTTTTTGGTCATTACATAAAGATGTTCCTTGGCAGCATCAAAAACCATTCCATTCTTCACGCTACTTGTGGTAGGAAAGGGCACTGTCCTGTACTCATTTGCAGAGATCCCTAGATAAGCCTACAAAAAAAAAAAAAGAAACAAAAGTTGGGTCAAGAACAACAAACAAGTGAAATGATTGCCTCAGCAATATGATCCCAATCGTCATCAATTTAGGATATTCTGAACCATGAAAGTAATTTCAAACAGAGAGAACTCGCCATTTTAATCATGAAACTCTATGTCCACCCAGACTTGGTTATGGATAGAGTAAAGACAGATAAGATTAAAGAGAAAAATATTTCCACTCTGCCTGTAACTACAGGGATAAGGGTACTAGTTGCAGCAAGAGCATATTTTATAGTGGTTGCTTTCAGTATGGTCAGGTTAGCATTTAGGACTTTATTTCATATGTGTTTACATTCTGTAACCACTTTGATTTTTCCAGTACTTCTTATATATTATTGCTATTTCTATCACTCAGCGCAACACCATCTATTGGTTTTTATCCTAAAGATGGATTAGACCATCTTTTTTTTGTCCTGCTGAAAAAGTGGTATCAGAGAAGAAATGAGGGAAACTCAACAGAAACGTCTTGTCTGATGAACCATTGGGGCATTTACATGACTGGAGCAGACAGAATTTGGAACATTTGAGCATGGCGACTAATCAACTTCTAGCCTCAGCTTGTTCAATTAAGCTTTGAAAATGAAAGACAGAAGCTGATGCCATACACATCTACTAGTTGCTTCAGTTAGAATAAATTCCCCTAAATGCCAACAGGAAGTGGAGAGAACTCTCTCTAACGGAGCCCTGGATAACATTAGAAACATGAAGGGAGTTCTAATCCTCCAGGCTCTATCCAAAACTAGAAAAAAGTTTCTGGCTTGACATATACTTTAAGGTAGTGTGAAGGTTTAATTTAGAAGACAACAGCTATACAGCCATTATTAAATGGCGGTAGTACAAACATACTGCAAAGAGTATAGTTGAATAAAAAATCCCAGTGTCTTGTCATATACATTGTGGATAGGTTCCTGTAAAAGAACTTGTCACTGATTGACCTAATACCCCAGTGTTTCTGGCATAAAGATGGCTATAAGCTGCATACCGCACACTCTGCCAACAGTATTCTATGTTTAGAACTTAGCACACAGGAGCATTGTGCAGTGTGTGGGATGAAAGGAATATCTGCATAATTATTGTTTTCACTTTCTCCCTCAGGGACCTCAAAGAAATCTAATGCAAGATAAATAACAACTTATTGCATTTTAGGCACAGTCCTCTGAGTATTTATCTCACAGCTTACAAAATTAATGGATCCAGACGTATACTATATGATAGCGACAGAGAACAATAATCCATACACAATATCACACATAGGAAACAGTAACTGATTAAAAAAAATATACATGTGTCTACACAATTTTGACTGCGGTTCACTGAGACATTGGTGACCATTAATCAGGCACCAGAGTCCAGAAGGGAGTACTTCTCTAAAGGCTTTAATCTCCTTAGGCCGGTAAAATTGTCTTGTACAACTTTCAACAAACCTAAACACATTGTATGTAGTCAGGCAGGCCCGTGCACTACATAGTTGAAGGTAAATCAAAAGAAAATTGTATACTGTATGGCCACCCTTACCCTAGTTTTAGGGGCAAACACCAGTGGCGGCCCGCCCATAGGGGGCGCCCGGGCGCCGCCCCCCCCTCTCCCTAGGTGTAAAAAAAAAAAAAAAGTAACCGACATCAACCCATGTGACCAACCCATGTGACACCGCCCCATTGTCCCTATATAAGTGGCAGCGCAGCGCGTCCCTGGCATTCCGGCCAGGGAGATCGTCGAGGCAACATCTCCTGGAGAAGGAGAAGGAGAAGGAGAAGGAGAAGGAGAAGAAGAAGAAGAAGAAGAAGAACGGGTGGCGGCAGAAGACCGGGCCACCGCCTCTAAAAGAGCTATAAGAAGGCGCGGTGGCCCGGCAGAAGAACCGAAGAGGGGGACAAGACCCCCGAAGTCGGGAGAAGAGGCCGGCGGCGAGGAAGAAAGCCGGACTCCTCCACTAGCAAAAGAGCTACAAGAAGATAGCGGAGGAGTCCGGCGAGAAGACCCCCGAAGACGGAAGACCCCCGGAGCTGTGCAATAAAATATTTTAACCCTGTGTTGTGTTTTTTTTTTTGTACTTTTTTTCACAGGTGAATGGGTAGGGGTACATTGTACCCCATACTCCTTCACATAGGGTGGGGGGCCGGTATCCGGGGCCCCCTTATTAAAGGGGGCTCCCGGATTCCGATAAGCCCCCCGCCCGCAGACCCCGACAACCAACGGCCAGGGTTGTCGGGAAGAGGCCCTTGTCCTCATCAACATGGGGACAAGGTGCTTTGGGGTGGGGGGGCCGCACGCCCCCCCTCCCCCAAGGCACCCCCCCCATGTTGAGGGCACGCGGCCTGGTACGGCTCAGTAGGGGGGGGCGCCCGCTCGTCCCCACCCACTTTCCTGGCCGGCCGGGTAGCGTGCTCGGATAAGGGTCTGGTGTGGATCTGGGGGGGACCCCCACGCCGTTTTTTCGGCGTAGGGGGTTCCCCTTGGAATCCATACCAGACCTAAGGGCCTGGTATGCTCTCGGAGGGGGAACCCACGTCAATTTTTTTTTCAGATTACATAAGGGGCGTGTTTTATGAGAAGTGGGAGGGGTCAAAATGATGGGCGGGGTCATGATGGGCGGGGTCTGGCGCCCCCCCATCCAAAAACTTCACCAGCCGCCACTGGCAAACACACTAACACCCCTTTCACACCACGGCGTTTTGCAGGCGCTATAGCGTTAGAAATAGCGCCTGCAATCCGCCCTAAAGAAGCTGCACCATTGTTTGTAGTGTGAAAGCCCAGAGGGCTTTCACACTACAGCGGTGCGCTGGCAGGACGTCAGAAAAAAGTCCTGCCAGCAGCTTCTTTGGAGCGGTGAAGGAACGGTGTGTTTACCGCTCCTCCACCACTGCTCCCCATTGAAATCAATGGGGCAGCGCTGTAATGCCGCCGGCAAAACGCCAATATTGCGGCGTATTGCCGGCGGTTTTAACCCTTTTGCGGCCGCTAGCGGGGGGTAAAACGCCCCCACTAGCGGCCGAATCCGGCAGTAAAACGCCGCTAAAAAATAGCGGCGTTTTACCACCGACGCAACGGGCAGTGTGGTGTGAAAGGGGTCTAAGACATTTTATAATATTACATATTTATAACATTAACATAATACAGTCATCAGAAGTGAAAGTAAAAGAAAATCCCACATTTTGGGTTGTCCCAGAACAGTAATAGAGGGGAAATCTTCCAATGGAGACACTAAACCTGGTGACCTTACTTCCTGTTTTGGCTATGAGAGAGGAAATTAAGGTAAGTCTCCCCAATGTGAGAGACATATCTTTTTTTTTTTTTTTTAAGCTAACGGGTTATATCCATTCCTAACGCTATCCAAAATGAAAAACGGATTTTTGCCTATATTTCTACTTTAAGTTCGAATGGTGAAGGGGAGAGTGAACACAAATATGCTTCACTATTTCAAACACTATCAATGGAGATCACTGAATGGTGTGGAGGCACTATTATATTATTAATGTTTTTTTTTTATTCATATTTATTCAGTCTTTTCATCAGTTAATAAGAGCTTTGATTTTTTTTTTTTTTTTTTTGTTTTTTAGGCATATTGCTTAAATGAACATTAGTTAATATTGTTTGTCAGTAGAGTATTATATGATTCAAATAGAATGGGGGCAAGGACATGCACTGGAGATCACATAGGCAGTTAGGCACACACCTAAAGTAACCAAAAGCACTGCAGGAGGAGTTTCAATATAGGAGGAGCCCATAGGAATCCATGCCATCCTAGGATTAGGCGACGCTTCTCCCATCATATGGATACCAATCATTTTGCCCTGTGACATATTTGCAAATATTCTTCAATACCAAACAACTCTCGCATAATGTGTCTTACCTAACTCACAGCAGGTACTGTACCTTTACAATGAATGTCCTCAATCTCCATTAGACCTATGTTATTTATCTTTGATGCCTTTTTGTTAATGTTCCTACTTCGAGCATCGCTAAGACAGATGATTATATCTTTGCTATCCTGATGTGTAAATGCTTTTATTGTCATGTGAAAATAATAAAAATATATTGAACGAGAAAAAAAAAAAAAACACACACATGCCAAGTGCTCATTGTATATTGTATTACAAATCCTAAAACACACCTCTACATCAAATGAGAATAGAAACCACCTGTCTCTAGCCACTGCTAGAGTGGCATAAACCCAGAAAGGGGAATGATATGCCACCCATGCTCCTGCAGTAAACCACTGGGACCAGCACCCCTCTGTACAGCATGATGTCAATGCAAAGACTCCTCCTTACACATTACATTAATGTAGACTTCATAACGGGTGCTGGTCCTGGTGGCTTACTGCAAGAACATAGGCGGCATATCCCCATCCTCTCTGGGTTAATGCTACATAAACTACAGAGTCACAGGCGGATTCTATTCTCAACTGATGTAAGTGCATTGGAATTTTTAAGATTTTTAATAAAAATATACAGTGAGCACTAGGCCTTGCACTCTGCAGTGTTGAGCATCATGGGAAATGTAGTTCCAAAACATCTGGGGTTCCGAAAGGTTCACTATCACTGCCTTGGGGAATTTAAAGACCTCCTATAACCAAGAAGACCAACAGGCCGAGTGAGTGCACACCTATCGCCACTTCGCAAATTGAGTGGTGTGTTGCACAAGATATTAAGTGATATCACATAAAGAAAACACGTAGTGGATTTGAACTGAAGCACATTTTGTCACATCTGTGTGGATTGCTTTCACTTCATGTTTATATATAAAGCGTGAGGACTGTTTCATTCTATGCAATTTTGTTTATAAATGTTTAATGGAAAAAAAAAATTTTTTACCTGCAAAAATGTGCTTTTTTGGTTTGGAGGGTGAACGTATCCTTTAGGTCGCTATTGTATTAGAACGATTTGTAAAGTTTGTGTGGAGAGTGGTTTTGTACGCAAGTTATTTATATGGTGATATTTAATTTTTTTGGTCTTTTTTTTTTAGGGTGATAGCACTGCGCTTCAATAGCTTATAAATATTCTTTATCATTGTAAATATAGTGATTATGTATTAATAGTCATTATAATAGGATGTTGTTTATATAACAGTGCAATGGTGGTCAACATTCCTGACATGAGGGGCTTCAAATGCGGTCCTACGCATCACCCACGGGCCACACATGAAAGTCAGGGAACAGCAATTATGAGAGATGGTAGACACAAACAGGCAAGGGCAGGGTGGGCTGGGGGCCGGATTGGTAATTCCCCACCCAGGCCGCCCTAAATGATGTTCAAAACAACCATTTTTTTCCCTTCTCTAGGAAGTCAGGGTGGGGCCTGGGGGCACAGTTGCGACGGCCGGACGGTCGCTGTTGCATTCCGAGAGTTGAAGACCGGGCTCAAGGAAAGAGCACAGAGGAAATTACAACTCCTGGAGAGTGGAATCTTGGAGGCAGGGTACGTCAGGGAGTCGAGACGCACATAATGCTGTCGGCAAGCCCAGAAGCAATCGGATGTGGCCACATACTGGGCAGGAAGTCGGGTAAGGGCTGGATGGCCCCCACTCGTCTCTATGCACTTGGAGGACCGGAATGACTTTGAACGTTACTTCTGGTTCTTGGGCATAAACAATGACATTCAGATGCTACAGATTACACTGAAAAAAGTTTCTCCAACCAAACTTTTACACTATGGCTATGGCACAAAGGCTTACACTATGCACAGAGTAAAAAATGCATTACATGCTTTAAAGTGCATTATTTTAAGACCGTTTATTCATTCTAAACAGGTTGACAATGCATTTTAACACACAAACATAACTTTTGTTCAATAGCAGCACAAGCCAGGTTTTTTGGGGTGCATGGCAGTGCAGGAGCTTTGCCTGCTACTATGGCAGTGGGAAGGTGCCATAAAAAAATTACCAGCACTGCAGCATGCATGGTAAACCATGCATTCCCATACAGCAATAACCTAAATGGGTCCTAATGCCACGTACACACGATCGAATTGTCCGGCGTACTTAGTCCAGCGGATAGTCCGACGGACTTTCTACCGAACTGACTTGGCCACACACGGACACACAGAAAGTCCGGCGTTTGCTAGCTCGATGACATACAGCACGTACGACGGGACTAGAAAAAGGAAGTTCAATAACCAGTAGCCAATAGCTTCCTTCTTGTACTTGCTTCTGAGCATGCGTCATTCTTAGTCCGCCGGACTAGCATACTCCCGAACGTATTGTCCGCTGAAAACCCAAGTCCGGCGGAAAGATTTGACTGCAAAACTACTTTTTAAGTCTGCCGGACTTTACGCTGAGAAAGTCCGCTGAAGCCCACACGCGATCGGATTGTCCGGTGAAATGCGTTTCGGCGGACTAAGTACAACGGACAATTCGATCGTGTGTACGCGGCATAAGAGTGACCAAGAAAGGCAGATATGAAACCTGAGATGTAATTTCATTCTTTACTTTACTACAGGGAAGAGTCATCACAGCTCCCAGGGAGATTTTCCAACAAAGGGACTAAAAATCTGGAATAGCTCAATTATCACAAGTGATCCTTGATATAAACATACTCACCTTTATGCAACAGTATATGTGATGCTGCAGCTGTCCCACGTTGGCTCTTAGTCCAAGAAATTGGTGTTCACGTAATTGCCAATTGCTCAGTCTGCTCCAAACAGAGAGAAGCGACTACTGGACTGTGGAGGGGGTGGATGTAGCTGACTCTGGCTCTCAGCCATGTGCTGAAAGGCAGAGCCAGCTGTCCTTTGTCAGTAGGCAGGAGCCTGACAAAATTGTTAGGACCCTTCCCAAGCCTGGCGCAGCTCTGCCCCGTCAGCTGATAGCAGGCAGTAGCCCGCCATCAGCTGACTCTGGATCACAAGACAAGACAAAAATAAATGTACTCCCAAAAAACCTTAAAACTTTGGCCATACTCCTCTTTTGAAGGTCACCTTAAGGCTGGGTTCACACTGCTGCGGGGGGAGATCCGGATGTGATTCGCACCGCAAATCACATCCGATCTCCGTAGCGATGCGAGTTCAGCCATACAGATAGTATGGCTGAATTCGCAGCGCTCCCGCAGCAAACTCGCACGGGACCTTTTTTTGGTCCGCAACAGAATCGGATCGCATGGGTGTTCACACCATGCGATCCGATTCCTGTGCGAGTCGGCAGATCGCACTGCGATATGCGGACGGATCTGGGGGTGTCATTAACATAACATTGACACTCCCAGCCGTCCGCATAGGGCAGTGTGAACTGCCGGCGGGAGGTGTGCGATGCGGGAAAACGCAGCGGATTCGGAGTTCCCGCATCGCAGCGGTGTGAACCCGGCCTAAAGGTTTCTGCAGGTATTAACAATCTGGCAGCCAGATCGTGCATGTTCCAATCTGCATCTGTCATGCATACTTCATGTTCACATGGGAGTGGGAGGGGACGATATTGTATTACCAGCCTTGGTGGAATCTTGGTGGAAAAATTATTTGTGGCTAAAACACAACCTACCCGTCGAAGCTTGACCAGGAAATGTATATATTTATCAAATGTATCTGATTCTAAAAAGCTTCAGCTAATATATATTTTTTTCCCCCCACATTTGCATTAGCTGCAGTACCACTAGAGCAGTCTCCAAACTTTTTAAAAAAGGGCCAGTTTACTGTTGGTGCCAGTAGCAGGAATAACGCCTTAAGGGCTGGATAAAGGCAAGCAAAGGGCCACATCTGGCCCAGGCCGCAGTTTGGAGACATCTGCACTAGAGCAACAAGCATAGGCATAGCATACAGAAAAGCATTACAAAACATAAAATACATGGATATGGCAGGCAAACCTTTATTCAATACACTGACATAGCCGCGTACATTAAAAATATAGATAAAGCAAGTTCACAAGCTAGGTACCTTCACCAGTTTTCCTTCAGCTGTACCGAGGAACATAATAGTGTGCTCATTCTCAACAGACACTGCTATAGAGGTAAAGGGGTTAATCTCCCGCACAAGCACAGCTTTTCCAGTAACACCATTTCTGCTCTGTAGTGGGTAAGGCAAGTGTTCTGATCCACACGGATATTTCACCGACTCATTTGCTTGTGAAGACTGCAAAGAAGACCAAAAATAGAATAAATCACTGCTTGCTCTAAGACAGCTGGACTCCACACTTAGAGGTTCTAAACAGTGGGAAAAAAATCTCACAGATTACTACAAAAAAAGTATCACATGTCCATTAAAAAAAAAAAAAACTATTTGTAAAAGGACAAACTATCCCTGGTCTACATGACCTAATCACAAATTGAGGCATTTTGGCGCATCCACTTTATTTCCCTCTATGAACTGTCTATTTGAGAGCTCATCGGCCTTTCTGTGCAACAACTTATGCAAAATCATAATTATATATGTTAACATGTAAGCACTATTCCAGGGTTTACATGCCATTAGAATACCAACTTGAATATGTGAATCATGGTTGTCAATAAATGCATTTACATCCAGAGTGCATATCATGTAGCAAGCTGAAAATTAAATTTTAGTCTACAATTACTGTGTAAAACAAGACCAATTACACATCCATTTTCTGTGAGCTACATACCTACAAGGTCCAGAACAAATAGGCGTATAGTATAATTTAGATATAACTTTAGATGTACACTAAATGGAAGCGCTACACAAGGTATAGAATGTTCTGATACAGTGTTAGTGGAAACAGAACACAAAAGTGATTTAATATATATTTTTTATATATATGCAGCCACCACTTTAAGTCCATCTTACCTATTGACAACAAGCATGATCACTCAGCCATGAGACATGGGTCTCCCAATAGACTGGGAACCTAAGATCATAAGCAAAAAACAACAAGAAAACTACAAAGCTTGCCATTTTAAAGCCCTAATGACTCTACAAGTAGCCTGTACTTGAAACGGTATAAAACATTACGTGTAATCATTTTAAT
Organism: Lithobates pipiens; assembly: GCF_037356315.1. Lineage (NCBI taxonomy): Eukaryota > Metazoa > Chordata > Amphibia > Anura > Ranidae > Lithobates > Lithobates pipiens. Next base: position 195,423,921 of record NW_027507903.1, read on the forward strand.
TTTGCTTCCATCAAAGATGGGAATTCCCCTCACTTGCATATGCGTTAAAGGATAAGCTCACCATTGGGAACACGTTATGTTTCACCTATTAGGGTGTAACATGTCCCCATTCCTGCAGCCACCACCCCCTTTGCCCCCTGTCAGTGGCAGCTGGATGTTCAAATTTTTCTATTTGGTGGGGCTTAAACAGACCTGGCCCCCTCACTTGCACCAAACAACCCCCCCCCCCCCCCACGATCAATCAAAACGGAGCAAACCACTGCCACTACACAAACACCCCCACTCACACTAGCATCACACACACACACAGCATGCAATCAATGGCCATGGAGGACAAGGTGGCGATGCTCTGCTGCAGCCGGGGTAGGAAGAGGAGGCTGCTGCTGCACGGAGATTAGGAGCAAGGTGCATGGATCAGGGGGTATGGGTCGCCACTGTGCCCTGTAAAGACAGCAAGCGGGGAATCTTCTCCCCTTGCTTCCTGTCACCATTTAAAAAAAAAAAAAGAAAAAAAAAGAAAAGATGTGGACCCTGCCTATACAGCAGTGTCATTCATTCACAGAGTTCTGTGAATGGCAAGCTATAAGTACTGACAGCCTTTGCGGCTGTTGGCTTGTAGTTTCAATTAGCTGCCACAACACTGCTGCCACGACACTGCTGCCACGAATTAACTGCCATGACACTGTTGCCATGAATTAACTGCCATGACACTGTTGCCATGAATTAACTGCCATGACACTGCTGAGCCCTCTGGTAGTCCATTCATTCTTCCTGTCAGAATGCATCTGCCTGCCTACAAAAGGTACGAGCAGACAGATACACTGACAAGTCTACAGGAGTCCTACATGACACCCGCTAATTGTGGGTGCAATGTTTTGCAGGCTCATAGTACAAAGAAAAATAAATGCATATTTTTCTAAATGCAAAAAGATGTGCACTTTATTTTTAAAAAGATGAACTTATCCTTTAACCTCCCCAAATTGTAGAATGGTTGATGGGAATATGGTGCTTTAAAGTCTTCAACAAAGCTGCTTGAAGCTTCCCAAAAATCTTTGCAAATTATTTCAAAAGTTTGCTGTACACACTTCCCTTATACAAGCTGAAGTTTGCGTAAACAAAAAGTTGTGTCAATTTTCCTGTCTATGATGCCAGAGAAGTGATTTTTTTTTTGTTCCCATCACACTCATACAAGAACGAGGTCACAAGGACCGGGAAAAGAAACAGACACCAAAACTTGACAGAGGCTCCATTTCTACTCTGAAAAAGTATAGGTTTGATTTGGGCTTTAAAAAAAAAAGACAGGCACTTTGCCCTATCAAGGCAACGTGACGGAGCCTGGAGAAAGCACTCCGCCCCTCTGGCTTTTATTCTTACCAAGCCACGTTTGCTTGCTGCGGCAGCATCCCAGCCTGTCTAAACTCTGGTGTTGGCGCTCACACAAGGGATCCCTCCATTAGACATGTTTAGGCCTGGGCACTTCCACATAGAAGAGGTCATTTTAATGCGTGAAAGCGGCATGATAGTGTAAATAGTTGATTGCAACTCTTTGGTGAAATGGCTATCAGCAAACACCATCACTTTACAATGAAATGGTAAAAAGGACAAGGTCTCTGTAAATAAAGCGCTCTAATACTGGGACATTTTTAGGTTTGCAGTGCATAAAGATTATAAAAGCTTACTGTACCTGTTTTCCACAACCTATTTTATCACCAAACGGCTTTGTAAATATGCTCTCGCCATCGTCGTTCACAGATTCTTTAGAGCTGGTGTAACATTCTTCACGATTTTTTTCAAATTGCTCGTTAATTTTACTCAGTGGAAACATACATACAGCAGATCTCTCTCTATTATTGATAAAAGTGGTGAAAACTCCAAAAAGAACCTTATCCTTTTCAATGGACAGGCCATTTATATCAGCCAGCTCCTGTCCTGGACTAGCAAGGAAAGCAGAAGTGCAGATATTATAAGGAATGTTGTTCTCATCTCTGCAGCCAAGATCCATCTCAACATAGGAAAAATAGTAAGAATCCGATTTACACAATCGGGTAATTAGCGTGCGGTTTTTATGTAAGGTTTTATCCAACCGACTGGAAATGAAATAGACACGATCGGGATCTTCAAAGACAGTGATGAACTGCTGTGTGTTGGCAGAGGCCGAGCCATATTTTAAGTTAGCAGAATCATGGACAGTTTCAAAAGGGCCTTTATCCTCCATTTCATCAAGTATTCGTGTGCTGATAATTATCCCATTGTCATGCTGACTTGTGCCTTTCCCAACGAAGAGAACTCGTGGTCCATCATCTTGCATGTCTGCTATTAGTCCTACAGTTTCTACCTTCTCATCATTGCTGGCAACAAAAGACTTCTCTCCTCTGCTGTCATCATAAGAAATCTCTTCTGAGATATTGAGAATTTTTCTTAGAGAACAAATTCCTTTGAATAGGCTTCCACATACAACTATCCGTTCTTTTGGCACATCTAGTAAAAGCAGCTTGTTATAATTGTTGCTAGGAGAAGCACTTGGACATTGGTTTTGATCAATTGGAGGTGTACATCTTTTGTCATCGCTTTTTGGTCCGGTTGAGACATTGAAAAGCAACCCAAGTCCCCCAGTAAGCTGGTACAAATGATTAACCGCTCCTACGTAAACAAAACCGGTGTTTTCATTAACTGTTAGGTGGTTCAGTTCTGTGTCGCTCATAAAAGTGATATAGGATTCTGGTTTTGCCAAATGTACAACAAAAATTAAAATGCACAAAACATGGATCCATTCCGCCATTTCTGGGTAAAGCCTGTAAGGGAAGAGAAAAAAAAAAAGTCACTGAAAACTTCAGAAATAGGATTACACAACTTAAGAGTTCAAGCATGCCCTATCAAGCCATAGGTTCCACATAGAATTTGCACTTATATGCCCTCAACATTATCATTTAAAAATTGCCAAAAATACAACTTTCTGGTGCCTAAACACATTCATTCATGAAAGTGATACTAAAGTCTTTTAGTAACAAACATGTCATACTTGCCTGCTCTGTGAAGTATTTTTTTTATTTTTTTTAACAGCCCGGATCCTCCTCTTCTCAGGTCCCTGGCTGGAGCTCCTGGCCCCTCCCTCCTACTAAGTGCCCCACCAGAGAGCAGCTTGCTATGGGGCACCCGAGCCACAGCTCCATTCAGACACTGAGCCACGGTTTGGTGCCATTTTTTTTCTCCCGTGATTGGCTAACTGACTGGCTGACAGCAGCGGGAGACAATGCCACATCGCTAGATAGAGCTGAGGCTCAGGTAAGTATTGGGGGGGGCTGCTGCACACTGAAGGTTTATCTTATTGCATAGAATGCATAAAAACAAACAAAAAAAAAAAAAACACCTTTCTCCTTTACAACCACTTTAAAACACTGTTGCAGATCTAAAGGCTTTGGCTGTATAATACTGTTTATAGTCTTAAATGCTGAAGCTCCTTACAGAGAATATGTAGCCTTTTTAAAGTATTTTAGACATATAGCATGGCTGTGATCTGCTCAAAATGGAAAGCTAAGCATTCACTGCATATAAGCTTCTTTAAATCTTTCCCTGATGTCCCAACGTAATAGTCCCACCACTATTCTAATCACTGCCACTAGTCCTAGACTTTACTGGGGGTGGCAGGGTAGCCGAGGGGGGGGGGCAGTCATTTGTCCTTCCAGTAGCAGCTTTGGTATAGGACCTGAAGCAATGCTAAATGAGTTTGTACTGTATAGATTCAAATTAAAGTGTCTGTATACCAAAGAATTTTGGAGTTTGACGAGCTCTGTTAATTTACGTTTTGCTCTCTGCCCTGATGGTGAGAATATTTTTGCTTCCTAATCCGAATACAGAACAAAAAGGTGAGAGTGTGTCTGGGGAAAAAAATAAAATAAAAATTTCCCAACTTAGACAGTTGTCACCTGTGGAAGCATTTCCCATCACCTCCTGTAAAGCTTGTATTTCTTGTCACTTTCAGTCGCAATGGTCACCAGGTCTCAAAGAAAGGGTGCCCAGAGGAAATAATAAAAACCTGACAGAGGGTGTAATACTTCCACACTTTAGGCAAAGCAAAAAAAAAAAAAAAAAAAAAAGGGTTAGCTATACACAAACTTTAGAGTAAATAGTTTAAGGTTTTACAAGCAGTAGGCAGTTTAGTTACAAACTACAGAAACCGTTTATTTTCTTGTAACAGCAGCGCATGGATTGTGGTTGGGCAGTTCTTTATCTCAAGCTGGAATCACATCTTTTGTGATGTTGCCACACTGTGCATGCGTAAGTGCATTGCAGTGCCATAAAATGCACAAATTAGTATGCTGCAATGCATTTATTTCCAATGGCACCCCAAAGCACTAAGGGTCAGATGTGGTTTGGGTTGTTCTGGGATGCACTGGCAGCCCATTCAAAATAACTAACCTAATAACTTAACATAACACATGTTGATGTATGGCTAAGATTCCGGCCTCAATGTACATTTATAAATCTTCTCAGACCGACAACAAGAAAATGTTCAGGTGGCCAATACTGTCAAATAAATTGACCTCAGTTCAGCACATCTGCCTATGGCAATCCCTGTTATAGCATATTCAAAATGGCCCAATAAATATAAACAATGTTCTCAATTCTCACCATGACAGTCTGGCAGCTTCTGACTTAAGAATATGAAAATGACTGCCTCCAAAAGTCAACAGCTCACAGGGAGATTTTCCAAGCTAAGCAAACCCTGACCTTTTCCTACTCTACACAGAAGGGTGGATCCCAAATACCATTTGTGGCCTGCAATCAGCCTTCGAGTAAAGCTCATAGCAGTCCAAGGATAGGGAGATATGATCCACTCATTAACAGACTTAGCCCAGCAAAGCCGATTGCATGTAGTACATAATTACCACGTGTTATATGCCTAGTTTTACTATTTTTTTTTACTTAAAAAACCTACATGAAATCAGAAAAACTGTACCACGGGCACATTATTTTACCAACTGAGAAAGGATTTTTATGGTAAAATTATTTTCAAAATATGAATCCACAGGTTATCAAGCCTGACAATATTACTTTCTTCAAGGTGGCAATAAAGAGTTTGAATGAGGTATCCAATGAAAACAGCATGGTGTGTCATTTGGTGTGATCAAATAATTAAAGCAAAAATAGGGCTTTCAATGGTTAAATGCCCTTTTTTTATATAAAAACTTCCCGCAATAACATTAGTGATATTTAATTGTGTGAATTATATCATGATATATAATGTTAAAACTATAGCGTCAAGTGAATTACACTCAATGAGAAAATATATGCCCATGTATGGCTAACCAAACTAGAGGGGGGAGCAAATGTGTATGTGAAATACAATAAGGGTCATTTATCAAAACTGGAGCAGATGTGCATAGCAACCAGCTTCTATCGTTCATTTTCACAGCTAAAAGCTGCAGTTTGGTCTATTGTAACTAGGTAAAAAGGTAAGTATGTGCCATACCTGTGGGATCCCAGTGGAAGCTGGAAACCACTGTAGTAGGCAACATTATTACAGTGATTGCTGCTGCCTTTCAGGTCCCATGCCTACGCATTCCTGCATAGTGCACACAGGAGGCCAATTGATCGTTACGGGTGCCATTCAAGAAACATGTTGCATTTTTTCCAAGATAAATGAAAACTTTTATCCGATTGGACGAGGTGGACATCACTGCTCTGCCTCTTCCAATCAGGTAACGCTTTGCATTTAAGCTAGTCCAATGTAACTATGTAAAAATTGCCATACCTAAACTTCAGCTTTAAAGTGGTTTTAAAGGCAGTTAAAAAAAAAACCTTTAGTGTGCAGCAGCCTACCTAACCTGAGCCCCATCTCGATCCAGCGAGAGACTCGGCTGTCCTGATTGGCTAAGAGATACATCGGCAAGCTGCGACACCGTGTCTGAACGAACACACAGAGCAGCGGCTACGCTCGGGTGCCCCCATAGCAAGCTGCTTGCTGTGGAGGCACCCGGCAGGAGGGGCCCGAGAAGAGGATGTGGGCTGTTCTGTGCAAAACCACTGCACAGAGCAAGTACAACATATTTGTTATTTTTAAACAAAAATTAAAAAACAAGACTTTAGTATCACTTTAACTGAACATGCTGAAAAGAGTGGATTGGTTACTATGCACATCTGCTCCACATTCTGTCTGCGCATAAAAAAAAAACCCATAAGGCTGGGTTCACACTGCAGTGATGCCGAAACGCTGCGAATCCGCTGCGGGTTCCCACATCGCATGCCTCCCGGCAGCAGTTCACACTGCCCTATGCAAACTGCTGGGAGTGTCAGTGAAACGTTAATGACACCCCCAGATCAGTTCGCAAATCGCAGTGCGATCTGCAAACTCGGACAGGAATCGGATCGCATGGTGTGAACACCCATGCGATCCGATTCTGCTGCGGACCAAAAAAAGGGTCCTGTGCGAGTTTGGGCCGGATGCGATGCGAATTCAGCCATACTATCTGTATGGCTGAACTCGCATCGCACAGAGATCGGATGTGATTTGCACTGCAGTGCGGTGCGAATCACATCCGATCTCATCACCGCAGCAGTGTGAACCCAGCCCAAGTCCTAAAATACTTATCTTTATGGTATAACGTAGTACTCTGGGATTCAACAAGAGACAAATCAGATGCCCATATTTCAATAACTGAGCATATAAACTCTTGTTTTTAATTTTACAACAAAATCCTTTTTGACTTTTTATGCTTGTGTTACAAAGTTACAATTCTTTTTTCAAAGATTTACAGACATTTAGGCTCTGGTTACACTACTGCGACCTGAAAGTCTGCGCAACTTGCAGTGTGACTTTGCTGGCGATTTGAGTACGACCTTGAAGCAAGAGGGACTACACTGCAGGGAATGCCTGGGTAATCTTCCTGTAATGGCAGATCCAAATCACATCAATATAGATGAGGATCAGACTTGGAGGCAACTTCCATTAAAGTCTATGGGCACAAGTCTGAGATAACTCTCCTTGAAGTAGTATAGAAACTTGTTTTTAAAGTCAGAGCTAATTAACCACTTGTTGCATATATACTGCGGCAAGGCAGCTCAGCTGTGCAAACCGACGTACCTGTACATCAGTCTGTGCATTTGGTACTGCAAGCTCGCCCACGGGTCCAGTGGCCTCAAAGTCCGCCGGCCACCTGCGACTACAGTGAAGAGAGGCAGAATGGTGATCTGCCTATGTAAACAAGGTGGATCCCTGTTCTCACAGGGGAGGAGAAAGATCAGCTGTTCCTAGTGATCAGGAACAGCAATCTTTCTCTACTCCCAGCCAGTCCTTCCCCTTGACCATTAGAAACACCTCCCTAGGGAACACTTAACCCCTTGATCGGCCCCCTAGTGTTAACCCCTTCCCTGCCAGTGCCATTTATATGGTGAACAGTGCATTTTTTATAGCACTGATCACTGTATTGGTATCACTGGTGACCAAAAAGTGTCACTTAGGGTCAGATTTGTCTGACGCAATGTCGCTGATCCGGCCATTACTAGTAAAAAAAATTTTTTTTAAATAAAATAAAGTCCCTAAACCTTTCCCCTATTTTGTAGACGCTATAACTTTTGTGCAAACCAATCAATATACGCTTCTGCTACATATTTTTGTTAAATCGCAAGAATACATATTGGCCTAAACTGATGAATAAATTATTATTATTTTTTTGGATAGGTATTATAGCAGAAAGTAAAAAAAAAAAAAATGTTGTTTTATTTCAAAATTGTCAGCGCAAAAAAAAAAAAACCTGCAGAGGTGATCAAATACCAGCAAAAGACATCTCTATTTGGGGGAAAAAAGGGCATACATTTTATTTTGGTACAACTGTGCAATTGTCAAAACAACGCAGTGCATTATCGCAAAAAAATGGCCTGGTCATTAAGGTAAATCCTTCCGGGGCTGAAGGTTAAGAAAGCTCTTATTGACCAACATGGGATTTCACATTTCATGGGACTTAAGGTCTCAAAAGCAGGATCCCAAGTCAGGGCAGTGTGAACAGACCCTTAAAGTGGAAGTTCACACAAAAATCTCTAAATCTATCAGCATCCATAATCTAGGACTAACCTATCTAGCCCTGTAAATAAGAAAATGTTATACATACCTTTTCTGAAGCCGCTCCGGTCCCACACTGAGCTGTCAGTGGTTTCTCTGTGGAGGCGTGTGCAAAGGAGGCAGCCAACAACAGAAGCCCCATAGTAACTCTATGGGTGACATCACTTCCCAGCCAATGTCGGCTGTGTCCTACACCGAGCCTCTGCCACTGGAGAGCAGACCGGAGTGGCTTCAGGAAAGGTATGTATAGTGATTTCTTCTATACAGGGCTAGATAGGTTAGTTTTAGATTGTGAATGCCAGTAGATTTAGGGATTTTAGTATTAGGGTGAACCTCCACTTTAAACGTACAAAATTACACCCTCAGATTAATCAGAAAATTGTTCCTAAGAAAAAGAAATATACCAAGTTGTTTTAACCAGGCTATAAAAATACCTTTCCCATAAGAGAACACTGACACAAGTGGAAAAAGGAAGGGGAGGAGGTGTGTGTGAAAGTTTGTGAAAAATAGGTAAAAATATCTCAGGTTTATGTGATAACCATAATAGTAAAGTGCGTCTAAATACAAAGAAAAAAAAAGTAATACATTGCAGCAGTCCTTTGTGTGGTGGCCATGTACCTTTTTGCAGGCTAAGGGAATTTTTTTTAGCAAACACAGAAAAAACACTAACACCACATTGTAAAGCGAGTGATGACACAAAGGGGTTGGTTTACTAAAACTTGGGTGTGCAAAATCTGGTGTAGCACTGGATAGAAACCAATCAGCTTGCAGGTTTTATTGTCAAAGTTTAATAGAACAAGCTGAAGTTAGAAGCACATTGGCCATCATACACAGCCGCACCAGAATCTGCACTCTCCAGTTTTATCTCCCCCAGAGGTACAGGAAGTGTGTTATTTACAGTATTAACAGCTAAAAGGAAAAACAAATAAAGGTTTAGATACACTTTAAAATGATTGTAAAGTCTGTTTTTCCTCTATAAAAATAATAAACTTTATATTTGCCTCCTCTGTGCAGTGGTTTTGTACAGGGCAGACCAGACCCTACTTTTCTCGGGTCCCTCTCTTTGGCTCTCCTGACCCCCTCCCTCCCATTGAGTGCTCCCACAGCAAGCGGGTTTCTATGGGGGCACCTGAGCCAAGCTGTAGCTCTGTGTACAGACACGGAGCCCCGGTTCGGCCTGCCCCCTCTCTCTCCTGATTGGCTAACTGACTTTGATTGACAACAGGGGGAGGCAATGGCAACACTGCTGAGTATCAGCCAATCAGGAGGGAGAGTCTCGCTGAATAGAGATGGGGCTCAGGTAAGTATTAGGGGGTGTTGGGGTGGCTGCTACAAACAGAGGACTTTTTATCTTGCCTAGAATACATTAAGATACAAAACAAAAAACCTTCTGCCTTTACAACCACTTTAAAAGGTAATTATCTTTTTTAATTTTTATATTGAGCACAAAAAAATAGTTTATTTTTAATCAGGTAAAATGTAATGCCAAACAAGAATAAGGCCTTAAGCTTAGTACACACTGTACAAAACTGTCAGCTCTGGTCAGAGCCGCTGCACTAACGATCCAATGTTAGTACAGTGACCTCCCCCCACTGACCTGTTGTGTTCTGACAGGGTGATGCCGTGCTGTCTCTCTCCCGGCATACGCCGCAACTAGAAAATTACCATTCTTCTAAAAACGTGTACCAGTGCTGGGCTTTCTTCTTAGAAACTACAGAATGCTCTGCAAGTATAAGGTTACGGATACCACCTTTAACAAATTTTTATGTGCAAAAATTATAAAATAAATAAAAGTAAAAATAATTTGAAATAGTTTAAAATCAATTTGACAAAAAAAAAATGACGACAGAATACAGCATGACATGTCTTGTCATGTCAACATGACTTTATAAGAAAAATCATGCTGGATCCAGCCTGATGCCTGGCTTTAAATACAGACTTCTGTCCCTCCCTAATTAGCCCGTAAAGTCACGGATCATTGGAGGATCTCTTAGGGACAGGGGAACACAGATTAAACTTAGCAAAGTGGTGATTTTTTCCCCTCCCTCCCCAAAACGTTGCCATGGTAATGCCTACAATATGGATCTCTTGAGAGAACAACTCAAAATGCAGAGCAGGAGACAGAAGAGAAACACAGTAGTGCACGGATTGTCTCAGCACAGTGCATGCCTTGGTTTATATGTAAATATTAAAACATTTCTACATTACAGCAGAAAGACTTGTTCAGATTCATGCTGGGTGACAATTGAATTTCCTACATGCCATGTAAAGTGCACAAGGAGGAGAACATCCCCCTTCATTATGCCAGCTCTGGTTATACTGCGAGCAGAATAACCATGACATGAGCATAGAAAAATGAAGCAAGCTCAGGGTTTGGTCTGAAGTAGTATTACCACCAATGACTAAGTCATTAAACAGTAAAGCCACACAAAAAAAGGTAAACTCAAGTCTGTTCAGAGCCCTCCACCCACATTTACCAAGAAAAAAAAAAAGAAAAAAAGCATACCCTCACAATTTCCCTCACATTGGAAATACAGTATCTCACAAAAGAGTAGACCCCCCCCCCCCCCCCCACAAATTTTGTAAATATTTTATCCCATCTTTTCATGTGACAACACTGAAGAAATGACACTTTGCAACAATATAAAGTAGTGAGTATAACTGTTGTATAACAGTGTCAATTTGCTGTCCCCTCAAAATAACTCAACACACAGCCATTAATGTCTAAACCGCTGGCAACAATGAGTACACCCCTAAGTGAAAATGTCCAAATTGGGCCCAATTAGCCATTTTCCTTTCCCGGTGTCATGTGAATAGTTCGTGTTACAAGGTCTTCATGTGTGAATGGGGAGCAGGTGTGTTAAATTTGGTGTTAGTTATCGCTCTCACTCTCTCATACTGGTCACTGGAAATTCAACATGGCACTGCAAGGCAAAGAACTCTGGATCTGAAAAAAAGAACTGTTGCTCTACATAAAGATGGTCTAGGCTATAAGAAGATTGCCAAGACCCTGAAATTGAGCTGCAGTACAGTGGCCAAGACCACACAGCAGTCTAACAGGACAGGTTCCACTCAGAACAGGCCTCGCCATGGTTGACCAAAGAAGTTGCGTGCACGTGCTCAGCGTCATCCAGAGGTTGTCTTTGGGAAATAGAGATATGAGTGCTGCCAGTATTGCTGCAGAGGTTGAAGGGATGGGGGAGTCAGCCTGTCAGTGCTGAAACCATACTCCGCACACTGCATCAAATTGGTCGGCATGGCTGTCGTCCCAGATGGAAGCCCCTTCTAAAGATAATGTACAAGAAAGCCTGCAAAAAAGTTTGCTGAAGACAAGCAGACTAAGAACATGGATTACTGGAACCATGTCCTGTGGTCTGATAAGACCAAGATAAACTTATTTGGTTCAGATGGTGTCAAGCGTGTGTGGTGGCGAGGAGTACAAAGACAAGTGTGTCTTGACTACAGCCAAGTATGGTGATGGGAGTGTCAATGAGGGAACCATGAATGCCAACATGTACTGTGACATACTGAAGCAGAGCATGAACTCCTCCCTTCGGAGACTGGGCCGCAGGGCAGTATTCCAACACAACAACCCCAAACACCTCCCAAGATAACCACTGCCTTGCTAAAGAAGCCGAGGGGTAAAGGTGATGGACTGGCCAAGCATGTCTCCAGACCTGCATCTGTGAGGCATCCTCAAAGGGAAGGTGCAGGAACGCAAGGTCTCCAACGTCCACCAGCTCCGTGATGTCACCATGGAGGAGTTGAGGACGACTCCAGTGGCAACCTGTGAAACTCTGGTGCCCAAGAGGGTTAAGGCAATGCTGTAAAATAATGCTGGACACACACACAATATTGACACTTTGGGCCCAAGTTGGAAATTTTTCTTAGGGGTGTACTCACTTTTGTTTCCCACGGTTTAGACATTAATGGCTGTGTGTTGAGTTATTTTGAGGGGACAGCAAATTTACACTGTTATATAAGCTGTACACTCACTACTTTACATTGTAGCAAAGTGTAATGTCTTTAGTGTTGTCACATGAAAAGATATAATAAAACATTTACAAAAATATGAGGCGTGTACTCATTTATGTGAGATACTGTATATCCCCTCACTTCACCTGCTGAAACTACAGGACAAGAAATTAAAGCTAATAATGAGAACGAGGTAAGCATACAATTAATGTACATTGGCACTGCTGGTCCAATAAGCGTAAAAACAAAAAGTAAAACAAAAATAAAAAACCCTTCGGCACTACGTAATAAAGGATTGGCAATGCAGAACGATCAAACTATTATTTAGAACAAGGTCATGCAAATAGACTTTTAAATGTGATCATACCCCCAGGGTGTCTCCACAGGCCATTCTTCTAAAGTTATTCTCATAAAAGTATATTAGGAATACATGGGTACAATCTAGGAACCAACATTACAAAAAATATAAAGTAGTACTTTACAGTCTCTGTGGTACAGATTGAGGCCTAAGATTACAAGGTCAAAGTCAAAAGGCATGAATCCATGGGGAATTCCAGCCAAGTTACACACTAACAGGCATGAATGCCACCCACACATTTAATCAACAGAAATAAAAGTGAAAGTAATAAGGACAAGCATTTACTATTAACAGAAGCACTGTAAACCACCTAATCATGGCAAAAGTTAGCAAGTTATATACGGCTCCGGTAAGCGGCGGAGGACTATGAGCTATGAGTACGCACTACTGCCAATGCGAAACGTCAGCTCTTTTGTTTGCTGTGTTCTTTGTTTTTTGATGTGATTTTTTTAAAATAAAGAAAGCCGTTTTTTTTCTCAAGAGTGCAGCAGTCCAGAGTCTAATTCCACTTAAATCGGCGGAGGACGCGGGAGAGCTGCAGGAGGGGGGGGGGCTTCCCGCCGCCGATAATGGTGATCTTGCGGCGAATCTGCCGCATAGACCACCATTATCTTTTATCGAACCGCTGCCTGAAAAGATGGATATCTCAGTTGTGGCAGCAGCTGCTGCTGTTACCAAGATATCCCTCTTCAAGGGATATCTTGAACATAGTCATGCGGCGGTCGGTAAGTGGTTAAAGTGTTACTAAACCCAGGACCCTGCATTCAATATATCTGGTCTCGTACAGTACACAAAACACTTAAATGCAATTATAGTAAATATAAACTGCCAAATACCTTCTCTCAGCAGTTTATACCAATCTTGTGACTTCTATCAGTGTCTGGTTGAGCACTGGTTAAAGCTTGCAGAAGTTTTTATTCTCATGTGATTGTCCTATAAGGCTTCAGAACCCCTGACCCTCTATCTGGACAGTGCTGATTGGCCCTGTGCTGATCACATGCACCCTCCTAAAAAAATCTCTAGCAATACACACTAAACTGAGCATGTGCAGAGTGCCCCCAAGGCTCTGTTCTATCCGATGGATTGAGGACAGTGAAAGAAGGGGGCAGATCAGAGAAGACAGGATCAAACAGCCTGAGGACAATGCAGAGGATTAACCCCTTAGGTTTCACAGCGAGTATAAGCAAGCAAGCTTTACTGCATATATACACTGATTTTACTGCTGTGGGTTTAGTAACACTAAGCAGAAAAAGAGCTGAGATATTCTATAATAAATAACAGTTGCTTTCTTGGTATCTAGACCTTCAAAAGGACCAGGTACAAAACCAGCCTTAAACCAAAAAAATATTGATTGCCACCAGAAGAGCAAGAGAAGAAATCTTTGAGAGATTATTTCCTAGTACCTATTGTGCCAATAGGAAACAAAGTAAAAGGAATATCTTCCCACCGGGAAACAGAAAAAAAAGAAGAACGGCACAGGTTTCCACCTTTTCCAACTCAAATCAAAAATGAGAAAAATGTTTTGTCTTTAGTTACACAGAGAAATCTTCCTGTTTGCTGTGGGGGGCACATGGCAGGAGGGAGGGGCATGGAGCACTGGCAAGGGAACCCAGAATAGGAGGCTCTGGGCTGCTCTGTGCAAAAAAAGTATAACAGGTTTGTTATTTTTAAACAAACAAAAAAAAAAAGACTTTAATATCATTTAGTTCAAAAAAACCAAAACAAAAACAAAAAAAAACCACCTCCAACACTGCAAGAGTTTAATGCGTGTAATGTCTAGGGATGTTATAACATTAAGAAATACCGTATTCCACACTTCAGCAGGCTCCCTGCAACCTCCTCTCTAAAATGTTTACAGTTGTAGTCGCACGCTTACCACCTCCATGAATACAGAGTTAAGTGTTACTAAACCCAGGACTCTGCATTCACTGTATCTGGTCTCCCACAGTATACAGAACATGGAAATGCAGTTATTTTAGTAAGGCCCCTTTCACACTGGGGCGGTGTGGGAGCCGGCGGTGAAATTGTGCTATTTTTAGTGCCGCTTTACCATTTTTTAGTGGCGCTATTCGACCGATAGTGGGGTCGTTTTAACCCGCGCTAGTGGATGAAAAGGGGTTAAAACTGCACGAAAAGCACTGCTGTTCCATTCATTTCCATGGGCAGAAGTGGTACATACACCACTCCTTCACTGCTCCAAAGATGCTGCTTGCAGGAGTTTTTTTTTTTTTTAACGTCCTGCAAGCGCACTGATCCAGTGTGTTTCAGGGCACGTTACAGGAGCTATTTTTAGCGCTGTAGCGCCTGCAAAGCGCCCCAGTGTGAAAGGGGTATGAACTGCCAAATACCTTTTATCATCAGCAGTATATAGCAGTCTTGTGACTTCTATGAGTGTCTGGTTAAAGCTTTGTGGTGGAGATTTTGAAATATATTATTTATAGCAAGGGAACCATTGTGAGGACTTTCTAATTAAAATCTCCATGCCCCATAATAGAATATATATATATATATATAATATATATATATATAATATATATATATATATATATATATATATATATATATATATATATATATATATATATATATATATATATATATATATATATATATACATTTATATATATATACATACATACATACATATACACACACACACACATATACATACACACACCATATTTATCGGTGTATAACAAGCACAGGCATATAACACGCATATTCATTTTAAGAGGGAAGTTTCAGGAAAAAAACCTTACATTTTAAATAAGGAACTTTAAAGCTAAATAAGGGTCAGTGCCCATCTGCAGGCTCACCATTGCCATCAATGCAGCTTGAGCAATGCCCATCTGCAGCCTCACAAGTGCCATAAATGCAGCAGCCTCACCATTGCCATCAATGTAGCCTGATTGATGCCCATCTACAGCCTAGAGGGGACAGGGAGTGGGGTGGGATGAGCGCCAACAGATTACATACCGTGAGAATCTCCTATGATAGACAGAACAGTGGCCTAATGGCGGCCCAGGAGACGGGACTTCCTATTACAGAGGCCGCCAAGTGAATAGGATATTCTTACTGTATGTAATCTGACTGCGCTCGTCCTGCCCCCTCCCTGTCCCCTCCAAGGCAGCTATTTGCTCCGGGTTTTAATGGTGAAAAAGTGTTATACGCCAATAAACACAGTGTAGGTATATATATGTTTTATAGGAATGTATGACTTAATATTTTTAGGTTTAATCATGAGAGGTGGGTCTAGTTACCGATATCTGTATCTCAACACACACCAACATCTTTTGGTATGTTTTTTGCATAGTAAATAAGTTATTCTATTGTTCTTTGGGACGAGGGGCGGACATTGCATCTCCCAAGTCCTTGAAATGCTAATTTCAGAATTGGTTATATTAAGATCAAAGAGAGCCAACTGTTTTAAGGCAGACACAGAGGCACCAAAGAGTAATGCTTAAGCATGATGTTTAACTGGGTTTGAAATTACAGCCAATCAGAATTGGAGGCAACTTTGAATCAATGAGGTGACCCTGAGTTCTGATTGGTAGGAGTGGGTTATTCTAACATAAAACCAAAAACCCTAGAGATGCTAGTTCTCTCTACCTCACGGACTGGACCCAATATGGCCACACATAAGAATGCCTATGTAATGTATTCTCATATTCCTCTTTACTTTTTCCGTAACTTTTTCCATCGTAGGATTTTACCTTAATATATTATTAATCTATTGATAGCATGTGTATGACCATTATAGCAATATTTTCTATCATTGGTAACGTTGTTTTTAAGGGTGTATTAGTTATGTTATAGTTGCTAGCCTCAGATGAATACAAGTTTAATTTCTGTACAATAGTTTGTTTAAATAAACTGGTTATCCTTTTCGCACTGGAATCATTTGTTCTTAATTTCATGGTTTGATTCATATAGATAAAAGGTTTTAATCACTTATTTTATGTATAGGCAAGCATATAAGTGAGGAAGATATAAAAATAGCCTTAACAGCTTGTAGGAGGAGTTTTCATTCAGAACTGACTGTCCTATCAGGATGCAGGAACCCTGACCCTGTATCTGGAAAATGCTCACCCTCCCAAGAAAAAACAAAACAAAACACCTCTCTCTAGCAATACACACCAAACTGAGCATGTGCAGCCTGTCCAATGGCTCTGTATTATCAGGAAATATATTGGGGACAGTGGAAGTAGGGGATGATCAGAGAAGACAGGATCAAACAGCCTTTTTACACAATGCAAAGGATTAACCCCTTAGGTTCCACAGAGAGTATAACAAGCATGCTTTACTATATATACAGACTGAGGTTACCGTTTTGGGTTTGGTAACACATTAACTGCCCTGCATTGTAGATGATGATGCTGTGGAACCATTAACAGACTGAGGCTTTGGGGAGAAGAACGCAGCACCAGAATGAGGGAAATGGAGGATAGTGTAAAGAATAATGCTTGTTCCTGCCCCCAATAGCCATAACAAGCATTTATGGCTGAACTGTGGGATAAGAAAATATACTCCATATACAAGAGGCAGGTGTATGCTTACTTGCACGTTACTGAGCTTTGTGCATTTCTTTCAGATCTGTGCAGTAATCCACTGTGCAACTGTCTCTGTGCAGAATCTTCAAGTCGTCGATGCCCTCCCTCCTTATGCAGGGTAACTAGTCTTGAATCCACCCCCTCCTGCAGTTTTTATCACGCAGCCTGTAGAGCGTGGACATGGTAGGTCCCTCCCACAAAACTGGTCTCTGCACAAGTTAGTAGTGGTAATATCTGGATTTTCAAAGGTTGTTTAGTGTACACAAAGTTGATTTATATGCATTGTGGCTATTGAGGAATACCTTAAAGTGAAGGTTTTGTGCTCAGAGTTAAGCTTTCAAGTTTTTCCAAATGCTGAAGGTTTTTACCTTTATGTATTCTATGTAGGGATGAGCCCGATGTTCGAACATTGGGTGTTCGTTTGTTTGCCGAACAATTTGTGGTGTTCGCGGCAAATTTGAGAGCCATGAAACATCCTTTAAATGTCTATGGGAGAAATCAAAAGTGCTAATTTTTAAGGCTTATATGCATGGTATTGTCATAAAAAATGTTTGGGGACCTGGGTCCTGTCCCAAGGGACATGTATCAATGCAAAACATTTTTTTAAAACTTGAGTGAAATATTCCTTTAAATTTCATACCGGGGGGGGGGGGGGGGTGTATAGTATGCCTGTAAAGTGGCGCATGTTTCCCGTCCATGCACAAAATTACATTTCTAAAGGAAAAAAAGTAATTTTAAAAAAATGTGTAGACTGTCCCTTTAAAAAAAAAATTTTTTTGATCACTTGTCTTGCTGTCGCAAGGAATGTAAACATCTCTTGCTAAAACAATACAGCATAAACGGTCCTCTTTATGGAGAGATCTGGGGTCAAATCTCTCCTCTACCCTTAAAAGCAATCATTTTATCTTTTGCGTTAAGGCCTCATGCGGTGCTGGTAAACAAATGTTTAGAGTCCATTCACACAGGGGCAACACAACTTCCAGCGCAAATTTTGGAGGCAACCTGGACACGACTTGAGTATGAATAACTTCAACATGACTTGGAGCGACTTGCAAACACGACTAAGTCGTCCCAGGCCAGGCGACTTTGGCCATGGCCAATCAGAGAATAATCAGCTCTCGAGGGGAACTCCACATCAAATTTTAAATAAAAAACCAGCATGGGTTCCCCCTCCAGGAGCATACCAGGCCCTTAGGTCGCCGTGTGACATCACCCGGTGACCACGCCCCTTACCTATATAAGTTGCCACACAAGCCATTACAGCAGTAGAGAGCATTGTGTCAACATCGGAAGAAGAAAGAAGAGGGAAGAAGGACGGAGAAGACTGGGCTCCTCCGCTAGTAAAAGAGCTGGAAGAAGACAGCGAAGGAGCCAGCAGAAGAACCGGAGAGCGGGAGAATAGGCCGAACAGGATTCCTGCATTCCGATAAGCCTCCCGCCCGCAGACCCCGACAACCACGGCCAGGGTTGTCGGGAAGAGGCCCTTGTCCTCATCAACATGGGGACAAGATGCTTTGGGGTGGGGGGGGGGGGTCGCAGGGTGCCCGCTCGCTCGTCCCCACCCCCTTTACTGACCGGCCGGGTTGCGTGCTCGAATAAGGGTCTGTATGGATTTTTGGGGGGGCCCCCCACACTTTTTTTGGCGTGGGGGGTTCCCCTTACAATCCATACCAGACCTAAGGGCCTGGTATGCTCCTGAAACCCATGCTGGTTTTTTATTTAAAATTTGGCGTGGAGTTCCCCCTCGAGAGCTGATTATTCTGTGAGAGAAGTGACATTGTCGCTTCAATATAGATGGAGATCCGACTTAGAGGCGACTTGCATTGAAATCAATGGGTACAAGTCGTGTAGAAGTCGGATTGAAGTAGTACAGGAACCTTTTTTGAAGGCGGAACGACTGCTGTAGTGTACATTAAGATGGATCCATTAACTAACATTGATTTTCACAACAGCGGGACTTGGGGCAACCTGAAGTCAGATCCCGAGTTGCCCCTGTGTGAACGGGCTCTTAGGAGCAGTTGGGCATTTTTTTCATCTGCCCCTGAACTCTCATTTATGTTATGTATATTTATGTACACCAGGTCGTTTATAGTAGTTTCTAGGCAGTTGAGTTTGGAAGCATTTTATGGAATGCAAAAAAATTGCGTTGAGGACGGATGTTGAGGCATTTGAAAACGCCAAATGCCTGTAACAGCTTGTGAACGATGCTAAACATGGTAACTAGCTTTAGCAGCATTTTGTTTACTAACATTTTTAATTTTAACAAAAAAGTAAGTTTTTTTTTTCTTAAAGAGACGCAAACGTGGCACGTAAACACGGCTAAACTGATGTTTTTAGATGTCAGTTTCTAGCTGTTAAGTTAAATCATTCAGGAGAGGTAAAACAACGTCCAGTGTACATGAACCCCCCCCCCCCCCAAAAACACGTTTACATGGCATGAGAACCAGAAGGGACGTCGATATTGCTCTGGTCCTCCGAGGACATAGAGATGAGCGCTGGCCATCTAGCCATTGCTTATCTCTATGGAAAAAACCCTGCCGAAACCGGGTGGCTCCTGGAAATACCAATCGGTAATGTTAGCCCAATAACCACTGGAAAGCAGCAGCCCAAAAACCACGGGAAAGCGGCAGTGGGGGATTGCACCTCTCCCGCTGCTTCTAAAAGTGATCTCGCAATGAATCCACCACTGGGATTACTTTTAATGGGAAAGTCAACCGCCTAACGAGAAAAAAAAAAAAAACAGAAGGATACCAGAGTTATGGCATCTAGCTGCAGCCATAACCCCGGTATTTAACGCCAAATGACATATTTACAGTTAGATGGTCAGCAAGTGGGAATAAAAAATTACTACACTTTGATAAAGAAACAAAACAAAACACATTCTCTGCTCAGCCAATATTAACCTGTCCAACCAGAATTTTGTTTGACAAAGGTTGTGTAAAGACTTGTATAATGAAAAAAAAAAAGACTTACAAAATATTTCTTTTCAGGTGGCATTCATTTAAGTAATCCACAAACACTACTATGACTAATCAAAAGAAATCAAGTTCAGACGGTTAGCTAGTGTTTGGATTATTACAGTTGCGAAACAATTTTCATTGGCAAGCTCTAGAATGGTCTACACCACAAATTAGCAATGCATTTATCAAGGACCTGCATAACTGCAATTCAGCTTATAGCGATGCTGACCATGTGTCTATATACATCAACACATCTGGATTGAAAAGACCACACGTGAATGCTGCCTGCACCACATTTCCACAAACTGCTTGCCACACGTTGATCTACGACGAGTCACCAGATTGGTGAACTTCATGTTTACCATATGGTTTGTGAACAAGAACAGTCGTATTGCAATATGTTATGCATTTTATCACCCTATAATGATAGTGATTATGTGTCTATATACATCAACTCATCTGGGAAAAAAAAAAGACTAAATATGAACACTGCCTGCATCACATTTCCACATTTTGCTTGCGCAACATGTTAATCCATAATAAGTCACTATAGTGGTGAAATGCTGTTTGCCATATGCTTTGTGAACAAACATAGCTACATTGTAACGTATTGTTAATTTAATTACACTTTTACTTAAGCAACAAACTGAATACTGTGACAGAGACGGCTAGGCAACATCTGCTTAGATAATTTTGTGATTTCACAATACACAGCCATGGGGAAAGTACACCCCATGGAATTTGTTGACTTAATCAAACTTTTTGAACAGTCAAACATTAGATCTTTAAACAGTATCTAGTGCTAAACTGACATAAAAATGGACATTGTTCAATCATTCTTATGCAGATCTCGAAACATGGGAAAAGGGAAGAATACCAATTCAAACCCATGAAATTAAAATCAGGAGATGCAGGCTAGGTGCCAAGAATTAGAAACTCCTTGGGGTGTATGAAGGTGAAACTTGTGCCACTTTAAGGCTCGGTTCACACTAGTGTGACGCAGAAAATCCTGCAATTCCTGTGCGGGTTCCCACATCACACCTGAATCCCAGGCAGTTCGCAGATTGCAGTGCGAACTGTGAAATGGTACAGTGTGAACAACCATGCCATCCCATTCCAGTGTGGACCTAAAAAAAGGGTCCTACACCACTTTGGTGCAAATGAGATTTCAGCCATACAGTTTGTATGGCTGAATTTGCATCACACAGACATCACGTGTGTCGTCCACAGCAATGCGGTGCGATTCACATGCAAAGTCTGGCATCACACTAGTGTGAACCCAGTCTTACAGTAAATCTAAATGTAAAAATAATAAGGGGAATTTAAAACATCCAGTTATTGTAAAGCATCCCACAAACAACTTGCAACTGAAACAAATTTGCATTGAGAGGTAACAAGACTAATGTAATCTACTTTAAAGCGGAGGTCCACCCTAAAGTGGACCTTCTGCTCATCGGAACCCTCCCCCCCTCCGGCGCCACAATTGGCACCTTTCAGGGGGGAGGGGGGTGCAGATACCTGTACAGTACAGGTATCTGCACCCACTTCCGGGATAGCTCTCTGCGGAAAGGGGCGTAGATTACGCCCCTTTCCGCAAGTGCCCGCCCCTTTCTGCAGGTGCCCCGCTGCCTGCTGGGAAACACACAGATCCCAGAGGCAGCGGGGACCGTCCTTATTGCGCAGCGCGACTCGCGCATGCGCAGTAGGGAACCGGGAAATGAAGCCGAAAGGCTCCATTTCCTGATTCCCATACCCAAGATGGCGGCGGCAGCACCCGAGAGACGATCTAGAGATCGGCTTCGGGTGCCGACATCGCGGGCGCGCTGGACAGGTAAGTGTCACTATTTTAAAAGTCAGCAGCTGCAGTATTTGTAGCTGCTGGCTTTAAAAAAAAAAAAAAAAAAAAAAAACCGCTGAGTCCCGGCGGACTCCCACTTTAAGCTCCATTGAGCAGGGACCTCTGATTCCTACTGCATAATTATACTGCCTGCCCTCATGCTATAAAGCATTGCATATACAGTTGGTGCTATATAAATCTTGTATAATAAATAATAATAATGGTGGGGAGTTTTTGCAAACACCTACAAAAAGTAATTTCTGCTAAATACCAGCTTTGGAGGCCAAAAGTGTACTTACTTTATTTTTATACCATTACATCTATTGTCATTTTTGTTTAATTATTGAAAAGGCAAAATGTCCCTTAAAGTGGTTCTAAAGGCTCAAGGTTTTTTTACCTTCATGCATTCTATGCTTGAAGGATAAAAAACAAAACAAAAAAACCTTCTGTGTGCACCAGCCCCCCTAATACTCATCTGAGCCCCATCGCGATCCAGCAATATGCCCGACAGCCTCGGCTCTCCCTCCTCATTGGCTGAGACAGCAGCGGGAGCCATTGGCTCCCACTGCTGTCAATCAGTGAGCCAATAAGAAGGGGGGGGGGGGCAGGGCAGAGCCACAGCTCTGTATCTGCTGTGCTCAGGTGCCCACACAGCAAGTCGTCTGCTTTAGGGACACCCGGCAGGAATGGCTGCTTTGTGCAACACCACTTCACAGAGCAAGTAAAGTGTAACATGTTTGTTATTTTTTTACTTTATTATAAAACTTTGTCCCTTCCCTGTCTTTTTTTCAAGCTAATCACCTTCAAATGTCTATTGTAAGTAAGAAGAAAACAGTTCCTGTGTATACTCTGTCACAATGATCACTCAGATAGCAACATTATGTGTAGCAAGTCTAAAAGAGAGAGGCCATAGAAACAAGCTAATCTCTATAAGAAGGATGCCACATTGCAAAACTGAATTGAGGGGTGTTTTAAAAGTATATCCAAGGCCAAAATCTTTTTTTTCTTTTTGGATAAATAAGGAAACTGTTAAAAAACCCTGTCATTTCTTGCCATCTCTTTCCCATTAAGGAGATCTCCCTACACTTCCTAACCCACAGACACAAGGGGAAAGAGAACATAAGGGAAATTTGCACTTGTCACCCCAATAAAGGTCAGTATTTAAATGTTAGCCCTCTATTTTGGTTCTGGAGACAAGCTACAATTTTGGATTTTGCCTAACTTTTAGTCACCAGGACAAAATCCGAGAAACAGACCGCAATAAAAAAAAAAAATAATACATTTTCTTTTTGTTATTAGATACACTTGAAAGACTTCAAGAAAGCTTTATGGAGGCTGATATCAGGCAGCAGATGCATCACTGGGGGAAAATAATTACTTCTCTCAATGGGTGTCACTTAGTGGCCTAGAACACCGCAGAATCACGCTTA